>NC_135644.1:23886666-24522222 GCF_053574225.1 Canis aureus | reverse complement strand
TTAATTTTTCCAGATGTTAGTAATAAGACCTAACTTTTATCGAGCATTTACTATTTGCCAGGTGCCTTCCTGAGCTTTCTATGTGTGGACTCATGCAATTTTCACATCAACCTTACGAATAAAAGACTATTATTATCTTCTCTAGTCAAAAAGATTAAGGCTTAAAGAAGCTGTGGAAGCTTCCCAAGGTCACATGGTATATAGGAAGCTAGACCTGTAGGACTCAAAAGCCAATGCTTATGGTATCATTGTTCATATGATTCTGGTGTGTAAGGAGGGCATGCAAGAAAAAAGAATAAGCTAAAGTCAGGAAAGGAAGAGAGTTGTCTGCCTCCCCCTTTTTCTTATTTATGGAGAAAATTCCTCAAGAATACCCTTTAGGCTATAGGAATTGGACATTCCTTGGTCATTAATGATCTCCCAGTCTACACCAGCATCTTCCCAGCAGCTAGCTCCTCTTTATACCTCTGCAGCTAATGCCCTACATTCTATACCCTCATCTAGCCTCTCCCCAACACCACCACTTCCATCCTCACCCCTTGTTTAAAACCTGACATACAAACCTCCAGCCCCAGGAAGATCCAGCCCTTGCTGCTCTCTGAACTAAGCCAAGCTGGCTTCCAGGAACTGTTAGAGACAGGTCTCCCAGCCAACTGGTGGTTCTACTCCTCAGGGCAATGTGACATCTTTACCCCTCGCTTCCTTACTCCACACCTCCCACACTCAGTCCCAGGAGAAAACCTCCTGGAAGATTTCTAAGCACCCACTCAACAAATGTATCCACCTATGTCAGACTTTTTCCATCACATCCCCTACTTCACTCCCATATGGACCCATATTTCAGAGGACAAAATGGAACTTCCCATGGGAAATTTTATGAATGGCAGCCCAAGTCTTGGAGATTGCCCCAGTGTACAGTAAGAAGCTAAGGGAACTAAGGACAGGGGATGGCATTTATTATATGGTCATAAGAACAAAGGCAATGAAGGAACACAGAAGAGAATGTCCGGGAAGATTCCAGGAGTAGGTGGTGTTGGGGAACCCAACAAAGGAATGGAAAGTCCATAGTGTTAAATCCTGCAGAAGGTTCAACTAACTAATTACAGTTCAACTGTTAGATTTCATAAAGAGAAGTTTAGCAGGTACATTTGCCCTGAAGACTCAATGGAGGGACAGGGATTCAAGTCAGATTGCCATGGATTAAAGGACAAATGGTAGAAGATGTTATGAAAATAGTGACTATAGGTCACTCTGTGTTTAGGGAAGTGTTCAAGCCTCTATCATACTTTCTTTGCCTGGTCTATATTGCCTTCTCTGCCTAGCTCTCATTCTACATGAATTGCCAATGTCCATGGGGAAATGCACTAGAACATCATTCAAGATGCTCAGTGGTAAACAAATATATGGAAGCATCCACAGATGAATGTAGGCCTGGGAAGAAGTTATTTTCATTTTTTAAGATGGGAAAGACTTGTACATCATCAGTTTATCAGTAACTATCTACTGAGTGTTTCAGCTAAGCTCTGTGAAAGGTAGGGCCCCTGACCTCATGGAATGAAAGTCCATTAGGAACAACAGACATTAAATGAATAATTCTAAACAATTAAGTAAGCAATTATGAGACAAACAATGAAATATCAGGTGCTCTGGGAATATAGAATAACAATGCCTATGGGTTTGAGGAGGGGTACAAAGAAGGCCAAGTGGAAGGCATGGTGGAGTGAAGATAGCATTCAAGCATATTTTAAAACCTATGCAAAGGCCCTGAAGTAGGTGAGCACATGGAACATACCTGGAACCAGTAGGAAGTGCTGTGTAGCTGGAGCACAGAGAAAACATGTGGAATTTTTGAGATGAGGCTGGAAATGGGAATGGGAACCATGCAGGAATGCAGCTCAGCTACATGGAAGGAGCTGAAGAGAAGGTGAGAAATAAAGAAGGGAGAGGGGATAATTGCCGTAGGAGATTTCTGCAGATATCAGAAAGAAACAAAATTCTGACTGCTTCTAGGTGACCCCAAATAGGTTTTCCAGAGCTGTTTCCAATATAACAAAATGGAAATGATCCCTTCTGTTTATGATACTCCTCTTCTAAGACTTGCTCCCCTCCACTTCTCATCCCAAACTTGGATCTTTGCCTTGTATTTTCCTTCCTGGTAAATGAGATCAACCTTCAACCAAGATGCCTAAGTTTAGAAAGTCATAAACCTGGGGGTGGCGTTACTGTAAACCCCTTGTAACGCTCTTGTACTTCATGTGATCAGTTTCTAAATCCTAACAAGTCTACAGTGCTAACAGCTTTCAAGTCTGCCCTCTCCACCCCATCTCCAGAAACACTGGCCTGGTTCAGTCTCAGTTTCTCTTACTTGGACTATTGTAGTCCCTATCCTTCTTCCTGTCTCCAATCCATTAAGTACACAGCTGCCAAGGTAGCCTCTCTAATATTCAACTATATGGATGGGACTCCTTTCCATAAGAGAAAAAAAACTTTGCTATTTTCCCCATCACCTGTAAAATCCAAACTCCTTAGTTTAGCACACATGTTTCTTGGAGTCTGGAACTCTTCAGTAGCATCTCTTGCTTTGCTGCCCATGCATATTTCAGGGCTGCTCGCAATCTTTCCACTTCCACATATCAGCCCTGGGAATCCTCTCTTCAGCATAACTATGTGCTAATCCCAAATCATCTTCAAGGTCAAGTGTCACTTCCCCCAGAATGTCTTCCCTGTCCGTCCTCCCCAGGCAGGCTTTGGTTTCTCCTCTGGGCTCTCCTAGTGTCATGTGCATGCCATATTTACCGTATCACTTACCAAACACCAACACAATTGTGGGTTTGCTCCCTGTTGCTTCCACCTAATTGTACATTTTGGAGATAAGAACTGGCTGAAACTTGTTGATTTTCAAATTCCCAGAAACCAGCACAGTGCTTGGCATAAGGCAGATATTCAACATGAAAGATGAATCTATTTCTTTGGCAGTTAGCTAAGAATAGGAACTATACACAAAATTTTGCTGGAGTCCCCCCACACCATGCCCCCAAATTCTAGCAATGGAACAGCTTTGAGATTTTGTAATAGAAGTCAGGTTAGTCAGGAATTATACCTCATTCACCTGAGCTGTAATTACATCATATCGGAAACTATCTGAGAACATTTTACAGTAGTCTATTGTAATTTGATGCATTTAAATTTTTATTCTGACCTCCCATCTTCAGGCCAAGATAGATGTAGTGGCTTATAAATTCAAAGATATAACTGTGTTGGTCATGGCTGTTTGTGACTCTCTAGTTCTTTCCATCAATCAAACCCTGATTTTGTTCATTTTGTTCATGTGGCAATGAGCCCAGCAAAAATAAATAAAATAAAATAAAATAAAATAAAATAAAATAAAATAAAATAAAATAAAATAAAATTCAGTGTCCCTTCTATCTAGGATTGGTCATATGATAAAGTTCAGATTAAAATAAGCAGGAATGGTACAAGTCTTTTGCTATTTGTTTTTCTTCTTCATTCTAAGAATAAGGAAGGATTCAGTGCTGGAGAAGAATAGCCATCTTAAGAGCACAAGACAACAATTGGAGAAGGAAAGTCTTTGCCCTGCAGGGAAGATTCACTGTTATGTGAGCAAAATAAGATCCTACTTGTTTAAGCACCTATTTGAGGAGTTTCTTATGTTCACAGCCAAACCTAATTCCTAACTGATAGAATAATAAATGTTAGAAGTAGGAGAGAAATATGAGACAAAGGGAAAACAAGGCCAGGAACATAAAAAGAACTGGGAATATATTTAATACAAAAAGTGCATACTGTGAAGTGCTGTGTACTTTCTGTGGCCAGGCCATATATTTGTTTCTAAGATATCTAGAAGACAATAGGAAGAGGGAAATGTGGTTAGTTATCTCTATAAGAGGAAAAGCAAACTTACTCAGAAGAAGAAAATGAATTTTGATAGCGAGACAAAGCAGATATTTCTTTCCAAGTTTCCCCAGTAAAGGAACAGCATGACACCATCAACAATGTCCTTGTCAGCATCCTTATAGCAGTAACCGTCTCTGGGTGGTTCTAATAACTGATGGTCTTATCCAAAGTACAGTGAAGCAAAACAATTAGAATATTTAGACAAATAATGGGCTACACATAGCTCAGGCAATCCTCCATAGATAAGCTTTCTCAATTTTTTTTTAGGTACATCACATTAAAAATCTGAGGAAAATTGTAGGCCTTCCAACAGAAAAATGCACATGCACGCCAACTTTTAACTATACAGTTGACCCTCACATGATGCAAAGGTTGGGATGCCAACCTTCTACACACTTGAAACTCCATGTATGACTTTTGACTCCCCCCAAAATCAACTACAAATAGCCTACTGTTGATTGGAAGTCTTACTGATAACATAAACCATTGATTAACACATATTTTGTATGTTATACATATTATGTATTGAATTCTTAAAGTACACTAGAGAAAAAAATGTTATTAAGAAAATCATGAGGTGCCTGGATGGCTCAGTCAATTAAGCATCCAACTCTTGGTTTCAACTCAGGTCATGCATGATCTCAGAGTCGTGTGATTGAGCCCACATGGGGCTTTGCTCTTAGCACGGAGTCTGTTTGAGATTCTCTGCCCTTCCTCTCCCTCAGTGGTTGTCTGCCTTTGGCTTGGGTCATGATCCCAGGGTCCTGGGATCAAGCCACATGTTGGGCTCCCTGCTCAGCAGGAAGTCTGCCTCTCTCTCTCCCTCTGCCCTTTCCTCCAGCTCCTGCTCATGCACTCATGCATGCTCTCTCTCTCATATAATTTAAAAATAAATAAAATCTAAAATTCTACTCTGTGTATGTATATGTGTGTGTTTGTCTGTCTCCATTTCCCTCCTCTCTTCCCCAAACAGCTGTGTGTTCTACTATTGTAAAAGACAAAAATGATCATTTTGGGGTCTTCTTGAGTTAGTAAAGTCTTTTTACTTGAAAAAGAAAATTATGAGATCCCATCATATGTGCTGGGCAATGGTTTCTTTTTAAGCAGTGATGCTAAATTATATAAACAGATCTTAGGCTGAGAAGTAGTCCCTTAATTTGGCAAATGTCATCTGATCCATTATATTCCCTAATCCAAAGTAAATAATTTCCTATAGAACAGATTGATCTGGGATTCAAGTGCCAGAGAATTTTAGGGATATGAATGAAAGCATTAAGAAAGTAATCATTGCATTTAGATTTATGAATAAAAGATACCATTGGTTTAGCAGAGCACTGATCGCAGGAAGATGAAATTTCCCTTAAAGTGAAAACCAGTCATTATATAGGTAAAACACGTTGTCTTTCAAAACTTTTCAAAGATTAGAGAGGGCAGGTGGAAAAAAATTCGTAAGCAAAGTAGATCTTTGCAGCAGTGACATATTAAAAAAAAAGTACACGTTTGCCAAATCCCGAGTTATACCTAATGGAGTCTGAAAAAAAATGGAGGTTAAGGTTCATTAATTAGTCAAGCACGTTATCAGCACGAACACTGAGGTTCTTTGTCCTTCATTTCTTATTGCATGCCTCTGCTTGCCTGATGCCAGGTTACTGAAGCTTCCTTTCTAGGAGTAAACCACTGGAGTAAGAAAGGATGCATATACCACTTTGGGACACCAGGTATGGACTGCAGGTCAATGAATTTGACATTCTAGGTATCCGAGTGAAGAAAGGACAAAGAGTGTGGGGAAGGATTTTCAAAAAGTATTATAAGCTAGGGATGCCTGGGCGCTCAGTCAGTCAGGCAGCCAACTCTTGATTTCCACCATGAGACTGAGCCCTGTGTGTCGAGTTCTGTGCTCAGCAGGAAATCTGCTTGAGATTCCCTCTCTTCCTCTGCCTCTGCCTCTCCCCTCCCCTCTACGCACACTCTTCCTCTCACACCCCCAAATAAATATATAATCTTTTTTAAAAAGAAGCATTATAAGCTGTGTCTGAAGAACTTGATGACTTTGGGAGATAGTTTCTCAGTTTTTCCAACTAAAAGTGCTATTTCTCGCTCTATGAATTTCAGCTATATGATATAACTTTGGATTTGTAAGTAGTTTTCGTTTTTTAACTGAAGAATATCATATTGCCTTACCACACAGCTTCTTGTTATTTGGGAGAAATTCTCCACTTTCTCTTTGGTTAAGGGATATATGGAATTGGGCTTAGTAATAGAACAACGAATCATGAGCCAAATTTGAGCCAACCTTATTAATGCAAACCAAATCTCTTCTATGTGTCTCCATTTTACAAGGACATGTTCTGAAATATGATAAGAAAAGCTATCCTTGAAGTATTTCTAGACAAATTAAAAGCAGGAAATACCAGAGATTTCATGTGCTGAACTCTCATGAGATTTACTGCCCAATTTAGCAGTTTCAGCATGAGCCTGGGATATGCCTCTGTACATTTTGATGCGAATTCCAAGTGGACTGAACTTGTAAAGCTTTAGAATTTCATCCATCACTTAGCATTTCTTTGATTTGGGGTTATATGTCACCATTAATCACAAAAATACAAGATCCTTGAAGTTAGGCTACTTGGGCTCCTCTGTAGAATTAATAGGGTATAAATGAACAAACCAACAAACAAATCAAGTTGATCCATGAGCATAATGATCCAGATTTAAGTCTAAAAGTTATTTAAAATTTTGTATTTTCAGATAGTTTTCAGAATGGTTTAAATATAGCATTCTCTCAGGGGTCTGAGGTGACTTTCTGGACTGCCTTATTCTGCCTCAATGAGGAAACTTCGCAGCAATTGTGGAATGTGAAGCTACATATGATCTCCCTTGGGTTTGCTGCCCCCAGTATTGCTATCACCGCATGCTTAATGCACATTTGACATCCTGGTACCCATGTGGTTAAGTCAGTGAAATAGATAAAATCGGAAATAGAAAAATGTTTGTTGTTGGACACGCAGCTAATGGTCCGAGTGGAATGCAAGAGTTATTTTTATTTAGAAGAAAAGAAGGTTGTATAATTCTCTTACTTGAAATTTTTCATTCCTTCCTCATTGACTACATCTGAGGTTCTTTTTTTTTTTTTTAAGATTTTGTTTATTTATTCATGAGGCACACAGACAGAGGCAGAGACACAGGCAGAGGGAGAAGCAGGCTCCCTGCGAGGAGCCTGATGTGGGACTCGATTCCAGGATTCCAGGATCACGACCTGAGCCAAAGGCAGACACTCAACCACTGAGCCACCCAGGTGCTCCTACATCTGAGGTTCTAAGATTCAAGTTCATGCAATGAGCACCAGTGGGGTAAAAGTTTTAAAGTTTCGAAGTTAGGGGGCCTGGCTGGTTCAGTCCACAGAGCATGTGACTCTTAATATCAGGTTGTGACTTTGAGTCCCAAGTTGGGTGTAGAGATTACTTAAAAATAAAGTCTTTAAAAAAATAAAGTATCAAAGTTAAAGGAACTTTAATTTTCTACTTTTTTGGCTCTTAGGGGAAAAAAAAGGCCTTTATTTTATGAAATGCTGCCATTTGCAAATGTAAGTTGAGGAAAAAAATGATTCAATTAACAAAACAGAAATTCGATCATCTTAAAATGTCTTTAAACTTGGCAGGTCTGTAAAATCCAAAAGTCTGGGAATCACTGCCCTGTGAGATGGTGATGAACTTTCTTCCTGTGCCATCTTAGACTCTTCTCTTGGTCCAGTCACTTATTTTCCAACTTCATTCTTCCCTACATCAAGCATAGGAATTTGAAGTCCAGACACAGTCAATGAGTTGTACCACACACCATGCAAACCCTTCCATTCCTTGTCCTCCCGGAAAATCCCTAATTATTTTTTAAAATTCAGGTGGGGAAAGAATTTTCAGGAAGAATCCGGGCCCTCCTTGTTTTCTGTTCCCACTGTTTCCAGGTATCACATGGGTTACATGACATCATAATGATGTGTTTATTTGACGTATGCTCCCTATGGAATGAAAGCCTTAGGATACAGATTTTTCTTTTCAGGTTCATTTCTTATTCACTGCATCTAAACCAATGTTGTCTTTTTTTTTTTTTTTTTTTTAGATAATACAATTTTATTTTATTTATTTTTTTAATAATACATTTATTTTTTATTGGTGTTCAATTTGCCAACATACAGAATAACACCCAGCGCTCATCCCGTCAAGTGCCCCCCTCAGTGCCCGTCACCCATTCACCCCTAACCCCCATTCTCCTCCCCTTCCACCACCCCTAGTTCATTTCCCAGAGTTAGGAGTCTTCATGTTCTGTCTCCCTTTCTGATATTTCCTACCCATTTCTTCTCCCTTCCCTTCTATTCCTTTTCACTATTATTTATATTCCCCAAATGAATGAGACCATATATTATGCTGCACGAAATAAGTCAATCAGAGAAGGACAAACATTAAACCAATGGTTGATGCATAGTAGGTGCCCAATAAATGTATGATTAGATTTTGGATGGTTGGGTAATTAAAGGATATCTTGCAATAGTGTGGCTTTTATTCATTATTTAGTAATTTATGAAGAAACATTTAAGTGCTTGTTATGAAATAGCTTTTCTGGGTACCCTGATAGTTGCACAATGAAAAATATAGCCTTTGCTTGCAATTTGCATATAATCCAATTCGGGAAAGCCAAAGAATCCGTATGGAAAATGTTATATAATCAGTACAGAAAATGATCAAAGACCAGAGCAGCATATATTATACATGAATGAATGGAGCCTACGGTCAGTGTTTTCAACTTTTACCAGGAGACTTTGTTATAGTTTATGTTGGCCAGAAGTTTCAAGAAGGATGTGGGAATTGGTTTGAATATTATGAGCCCTCTGTGCTACGCAGCCAGAGCCACACAAAATCAAGGCTCTTGTTCTCTCTCCCAAAGCCATGCCCTCCATCCATTTCACGACCCTTTGACTTGTCTGCCTGTTTATAGCCCTGCCTCATCCCTCATACTTGACACCCAGGACTGCTTTTCTGTCTCTGAGCCTTCAGTTTTTCTTCCTCAACTGTAATTGATCCTCACTGGTTGATTCTGCAGCCCTCCATAAAGGCCTAGGGTGAATAAGCCACCTGGTGTTTTCTGGTCCAGTCCTTTTATTTAATTGACAAGAATTCTGAAACCCGGTAGTCACAACTCACCTGAGATCCTCTGGCTATCATTAACATTCTACCTCTGAGGTTCTTCCTACCCTCCTACACTGTATACCCATGGAGCATCTTTAAGATGTCCGAAGGAAATTAAAACGTGAATCTCTCTGAATTGAGGTCTGTTACTTCCTTAAAACCTAGGTCACCGACACATACGTTGGAGGGCCAGGGATCTGTAACTTACTGAGTCAAGTATGCATTAGACTTTTTTCTCAGAAATTATATGTGATTTTCATTTTACATTTTTCTTTGTATTAAAAATATTGAATGTTAAATGGAAATTTTTTTTAGCAGTTTTAACAAAACTGGACCATGAAAGCTATATCATGAAGTAGCTACCTGAGTTCTACATTATACATTGCCTGAGAACCACTGGTCTTCTCTGGGTGTCAGTTGGCTCATAGGTAAATTAAGGGGGAGGAGGAGATAATTTCTACTATCTCTTTCAGCTACTAAATCCTAAAATTATTTGCAGACCTGTAATATTAAAATTTGTTTTTCATTGACCTAGTAGTACACACTTAATTTTAAAAATTTATGCTATACAGAAGTATGTAAAATAAAACCTGAGTGTTTTTGTTACTTATTTACA
The DNA here is from genome assembly GCF_053574225.1 of Canis aureus. Taxonomy (NCBI): domain Eukaryota; kingdom Metazoa; phylum Chordata; class Mammalia; order Carnivora; family Canidae; genus Canis; species Canis aureus. The sequence continues at coordinate 24,512,514 of NC_135644.1, read as the reverse complement.
GTCTCCGCCACATAGATGCATTTGCTCACACACACTCACACATACACTTATAATTAGAAATGATGTCCTTTAATCCAAATTTACTTGCAGGGCATCTTTCAGACTGATTTCCCTACGTACACAGGAAACAAAACCCAGAAATACCTTTCATTCTTCCTAATTTAGGTTATGATAAATGGTATACAAATATTAATAATTTGCAGAATTAAACTCCACAGACTTCCAGCAATTATTTGCAAGGAAAAAGCTACTTTCATTCCTAATTGCAATGAAGTAGAAAAGAGACAAAGGTCGTTTTCATCTTTATTCGTCTTTAGGTTTACTTTATTTTTTTTTTGAATCAACTTTTAAGGATCATTTAAACATGATTTTGTTTAACTTAAACCAATTTGTACCCTATTTATATTTACTGAGATGCGACACAAGTCCCAGCTTTCCACTGTTTTGATTTTTGTTTTTGGATGAAATCTTACTTGTTTAATGAACTTCAATATTTATATTTAGTTAAAGCTCTGCTATCATTTATAACCAGATGAGACAGCCAAGAGAAGATAAATTGATAATTTATTCCTCTTGCATTAGGGAAACAGGGCTTGTATTTACAATATGCTTAGCATAGCAATTCCCTGCCTAGCCTCCTAATATTTGTGTACATTTTATAGTGGAGTGTGACTTTCAAATTAAAAATGATTTGTTGCAAGAATATTGACTGGGAAATGCATTCTGAGAGGAGATACAGAGAAGATGTAATGAGATTTTTCACTATTCTTAGCCCTGGGCTATTCAATAATTTTTCTTCTTTAAAGCTAAGAGGAAGAAAGGGGACCTCAAACTGAGTGGCAGATGTTAAGTCAGGAAATGGGAAACTGTGCCTTCCCCAGAGCTTCAAGTCATCTCCATGACCTCTGTGGCCTCATTGAAAGGCTTTCTCTGAATTGAATGACAACACGGAGGCTGTGGGTAATATTCCAAATCAGAGAATGTGGGTGTGACTAGGAAGCCGTGACCCTTGCCCTGTGTGGTAGTTCAGACCCAGGTTAGGGGCGAGGTGTGAAGGGCTTTGCAGCACTGGGTGGTCTGAGAGGGTCTCTGAGGTCCTCCCACCAAGAGAACACAGGAGACTTCCCCCGAGTGCTCCTACCCTGGGTCTTGCTTTGCATCTCTGGGTCTATCCTCCCAGCCTTCCTTCGGTGTATCTATCCAGTTAACATCCAGGAGTCAGGTACCATTTGACCCTCATGTGTTCTAGAGTCACTGTAGGCATGCAAACACAGGCAAATGCAGACTGCATTAAGAAAACCACTCCTACCTCCCACTTCAGGGCATATACACGGTGGTGTGGCTCAGAACAGACCTAAGGTCCTGCAGAAATAGAGCACAAATTGGAACAGGCATAAGTGACAGAAAAAGTGACTCTGAGAACATGGTCGTCTCTCCACCTCTGCCAAAGCTTTCTTGAGATATAATTCACATCTACCACTCTGTAAGCTTAAGAGGTTGCAATGTGACAGGATTCGATACAGGTATATGCTGAGACATGATTACCACAATAAGGTTAGTTAACGCACTCATCATCTCACAGTTACTTTGTGCGTGTTGGGGGGGTAGGGAGGGAGTTTTTTGTTTTTTTTTTTTTGAGGGAGAACTTTTAAGATCTACTCTCTTAGCAACTTTCAAGGATAGGGTACGGCAACGTTAACTATAGTCACCTTGCTGTACGTTGCATCCCCAGGACTCAGTCATCTCGTAACTCAAAGTTTGTTTTGTCCCCTCTGGGCAACTTCACCTGTTCCCCGCCCCCCACACTACCACCAATCTTCTCTGTTTCTGGGAGTTTGGCTTTTTTTAGACTCCACATATAACTGCGCTCATACAATATTTGCCTTTCTCTGCCTGACTTATTTGAACAGGATCTTTTAAGGCAGAACTTGTTATGCCGATTTGTTTAAGTACTGCAGTAGTCAATGAAATCATACAGTCGTGATCTCAGCTTTTTTAAAGAAACATTTCTGTTATTATGTGTTTTAACAAAGATGCCAGTTACCAAGACTAAGCAATTTATTGTCTTCTTCAGCAAACTTTGTTTTCTCAAAACTGGCATCTTTTCCAATGCAGTGCACACTGAGTCTCTTTCTCGCCCATGCATCTGTCCAATTTGCATGACTTTTTGTTCTCCCATCATTGCTCGTTGACCTAGTAAACCAGGGAATATTGCCTTTTAGCAGCTTTCCCTACACTTCCCTGTGTGTAACCCAGTCCAAGCAGGGAAAAATAGTATTTATCACATTGGGGCAGGTTTCCGCTGCTGGTAAGAGAGTCTGTGAGTAGGCATGGGGAAGTCACTGAGTAGTTCCTCTGAAGAGAAGAAAATGGGGAGCATTGGGAACTGCTGAAAGAACAAATAAGCATGCATTCCAACCAGCAGTAAGTAGAGATGGGGTACCTCTGTGAAAGACGAGGATGCTCCAGGAAGGAAGCTAGAGAAAATGAGGCAGAGTTAGTGGAACGAAAAATGCTTTAGATCTCAGAACATGTCGGCTACTAGGATGTTTTTTGAGGCATACACTATCATTTTTCTCTTAATGGGTTCTGTGTTTTGGAACAGATGAAGTACATTCCCTTCTCGAGGGGATGGGATTTATTCTGGGAAGTAGAAGTTTCCCTTGGTCACTAACATACCTTTATCAGAATATTTGTCATATTTGTCTGTTTGTCTGTCACTAAGGAAAAAATAACAAGCATTATTCTTAGATGTGTGTGTGTGTGTGTGTGTGTGTGTGTGTGTGTGTGTGTTTAGGACAGGCACTGATGGACCAGAGTAAGAAGGCATTAGAGGCCCAGGTAGGTGTTGGTTATGACGAGACATTGGGATGAAGGCACTTCAGATTGAAATAGTACAAAGTACCCAACCTTGTTAGGGTATGGCCAGGGCAATGGGAAGCAAGAGAGGCACAGAGGTCAAAATCACTTGTAGGTAGAGAAGCTTAAAGCCAAGGTGTTTGGGTTTGGCCATATAGAGTATGGGGCTAAAAAGATAAAGGCAGAAATCCAAATGATACAGAGAGGTGTAAAATGAAAAGTAGAAAATTTCCATCCCAACTTCCCACCCCCTTAGGACATTATGGAGACTTCTTTATTAAAAATACACCCTTTAACCCTTGTAAGGGGCTTGTTGCTGGGGTACCTACCAGTTCTGCGTTTCTTGATCCAAGTGCTGGTTATACAGTTGCAGTTTGTTTGTGAAAATTCATTAAACTTCACACTAAGGTTTTTTGGTCTATATTATACTTAAACTAAAAAGTTTATTTACTTAAGCCAGATTTATTTTAATTATTTCAGACTTACAGTAAGATATTAAGAATACTGCACAACACAAGCACCAGGATAGCTTGTCTGCCCTCCAGCTAGTTTAAGAAATAAAATGTTACAAGTACCCTGTGCATCATTACCCGAGCACGAGCATGCTTCCTACTCCCATCTCTAGATAACTACTCCCTTCATTTTGTTGTTTTTCTTTCCCATATATTTATACTTTTACCAAATATATATCTATTCTTAAACAAGGTATGCACTATTGTGAGCACTCTATGGTTTCATTCTACATAGATTTCTCTCCAACTTGTCATTTCAAAAAATGAAAGTGAAATTTACATAACATGCAAGTAACCATTTTAATGATACAAGTCAGTGGTGTTTAGTATTCACAGTTTTGTGCAATCACTAGCTATCTCTGGTTTCACAACTTTTTCATTACTCCATAAAACACCTCATACTCGTTAAGAAATCACTCCCCATTTACCCATCCTCTTAACTCCTGGTAAATTCTATTTCTGTCTCTATGGATTTGCCTTTTCTAAATATATCACATAAAAGAAATTGTACAATACATGACTTTCACTGTCTGCCTTCTTTTACTTAGCATAAGTTTTGCAAGATTCATCCAAGTTGTATAGCACCATGTTTCACCATTTCATTCATTTTTTTAAAGATTTTATTTATTTATTCATGAGAGACACAGAGAGAGAGAGAGGCAGAGACACAGGCAGAGGGAGAAGCAGGCTCTATGCAGGGAGCCTGACATGGGACTCGATCCTGGGACTCCAGGATCAGGACCTGGGCTGAAGGCAGCAGCGCTAAACTGCTGAGCCACCCGGGCTGCCCTCATTTCATTCATTTTTGTTTGTAGCCAACCTAGTGGGTGTGAAATGGTATCTCATTCTGGTTTTAATTTTCATTTCTTTACTGACCAATGATGTGGAACAACTTTTCAGCTGTTTCTTGGACCATTTGTACATCTTCTTTGGAGAAATGTCTGTTCAAGCCCTGTACCCAATTTTTAATTTTTAATTTTAATTTTTAATTTTTATTTGTCTTTTTATTATTGAGTTGTAAGAGTTCTTTATATATTCTGAATACTAGACCCTTATCAGATAGATGGTTTGCAATTATATCTTCCATTCCAGGGTTGCCATTTCACTTTTTAATAGTGTCCTTTCATGCACAGAAGTTTTTAATTTTTTAAAATTTATTTATGATAGTCACAGAGAGAGAGAGAGAGAGAGAGAGGCAGAGACACAGGCAGAGGGAGAAGCAGGCTCCATGCACCGGGAGCCTGACGTGGGATTCGATCCCGGGTCTCCAGGATCGCGCCCTGGGCCAAAGGCAGGCGCCAAACCGCTGCGCCACCCAGGGATCCCCAGAAGTTTTTAATTTTAATGAAGTCGGATATAACATTTTTTCATTTGTTTCTTGTGCTTTTAGTGTCATATTTAAGAAGGCTTTGCCTAACTCACAGTCATGAAGATTTGCTCTCGTATTTTTCTTAAGAATTTTATGGTTCTAGCTCTGACATTTATGTATATGGCCCACTTGAGTTAACTTTTGTATATGGTGTGAGGAAGATGTTCAACTTAATTTGTATGTGGCTACCCAATTGTTGAATTATTTGTTGAAAAGACTCTTTTCTCATCAATGAGTTGTTTTACCACTCATGTGGAACATCATTCAATTATCCCTGTACCAGTGCTGCATAGTCTTGATTACTATAGTTTTTCATTAAAACTTGAAATTGGGAAATCTGGGTTGTCCACTTTTGTCCCTCTATTTCTAGATTGTATGGGCTATTTCAGCTCCTATGCATTTCCATATAAATTTTAAGATTAGTTTATCAATATCTGCAAAACCCAGCTGGAATTTTGATACAGATTGCATTAAATCTATAGATCTATTTAGGGAGTATTGCCATCTTAACAATATTAAGTCTTCCAATCCATCAACCTGGGATGTCTTCTTATTTATTTAGGTCTTCTCTAATATCTATCAACCATGTTTTATAGTTTTCAGAGTATAAGTTTTATACTTCTTTGTTAAATTTATTCATATTTTATTCCTTCTGATGACATTATAAATACAATTGTTTCTGATTTCATTTTTGGATTTTTCATTGCTAGTGCATAGAAATATGATTGATTTTTGTATATTAACCTTGTTGATGAACATATTTGTCAGTTCTAATTTTTTAAGTGAATTCCTTAGGATATTATTTATACTAGGGAATGCCATTTTCAAATAGATAAAGTTTTATTTTGTCCTTTACAATATAGATGTCTTTTGTTTCCTTTCTGTGCCTAATAGTCCTGGCTCTATCTTTGTTATGAAGCTGAGTAGAAGTGACAAGAGTAGGCATCTTTGACTTGTTTCTGATCTTTGGGGAGATTTCACTAATATATGTGCTAATATTTATTATACTCTCTGCTTGCTTTAGGTTTAATTTGCTCTTACTTCTAGCTTTATTATTTAGAAGCTTAAGTTAGTTATTGTAGATTTTTAAAGAATATTTATTTATTTATTTATTTATTTATTTATTTATTTCTTTGAGAGGACGAGAGCATGAATGGGGGCAGGGGTGGAGGGAGACGGAGAAGCAGGCTCCCTATTGATCAGGGAACCCAATGTGGGGAGTTGATTCCAGGACCCTGGGATCATGACCTAAGCTGAAGGCAGATGTTTAACTGACTGAGCCACCCCAGCCGCTGTACTTTCTAATATATACATTTAGTGCTACAAATTTTCCTCTAAGCATTGCTTAGCTGTATCTCACAAATTTAGTATTTATATTATCGCTTAGTTCAAAATATATTTAAACTTCTCTTGAGGTTTCTCTTCGACATGTATATTGTATTGTATATTGTATTTAAAAGTGTTATTTAAAAGTTATTTAAAAGTGTTATTTAAAAGTGTTCTTTAATTTCCAAATACTTGGGAATTTGCCAGATCTCTTTCTAGTAACATTTTATTTTTAGTTTTAATTTTGTTGTAATCTAAAAATATACTTTGCATGATTTCTATTATTTTAAGTGTGTTAAGGTTTTGTTATAGCCCAGAATATGGTATAACTTAACGAACATTCCATGTGTGCCTGAGAAGATGTATATTCTGTTGTGGTCAGGTGAAATGTCCTGTAAATACCAATTACGTCAAGCTAGTTGATTGTGCTGTTCAGGTCGTGTATATTCTTACTAACCTTCTGCCTACTTGTTTCATCAATTCCCAAGACAGAAATTTTGGTCTCGAAATATAATTGTGATTTGGTCTATTTCTCCTTTCAGATATATTAGGCTTTTATTTCATGTATCATAGAAGTCAGCTGTTGGATGAATACACATTTAAGATTTTCGTGTCTTCTGGGAGAATTAGTTCCCTTACGTAGGCCCCATTTTTTTCCCTGACAGTTTTCCTTGTTCTGAAATCTACTTCAACTAAAATTAATATAGTTATTCCAGTTTTCTTTAGATTAGTATTAACATGGTGTAACCCTCTCTATCTTTTTTATTTTTATCCTGTCTTTATGTTTAATGTGGGTTTACTACAGACAACATATAATATATGTTTTCAGTGTATCTATATGACTATATCGATACATCTATAGCTTTCTGTAAATAAATGCAACTGATTAATTCACCTGACATTTTTTCTAACGAAGGGAATGTCCTTTTCTTCTCAAAATACAAATAATCGCTGGACTGTAATAGAGCACTTTTATAAGCAGGTTCCCTGAATTTTCTGAGTCAGGATAGTTGTTTTCTGAAGTCAACATACTTCAAAAACACTTATTTAATATTGGACATCATGGGTTGAGACTTGATTATGTGGCTAAGGGGTCAGAAATGTCCAGGAGGATAAAACTATGACATGGAAGAGTCCTGAGTGTCAGGGAACTTTAAATTCAGAGAAAATGGCTTCATTTTATGTGGTGATTATATCCTACCTAACAATAGTTTAGACCGAGTACAAGCATAGAGTTTCAATGAGGTGGAGTTCAACATTCTGGATTCATAAATGAGGAATCTGAAACCAAGATCTGCACACCTAAGTTTCCACACATCAGATCATATTTTCCCTGTGCTTTTGGCAGAGCAGCATAAGTTACACGATTACATTGTTTCTGTGATTGTTTTAGCAGTAAGATCCATCCCAGCAGCTACTTAGATTGATGCTTGTGAGTGGCCATAAGCAGAAGAGCGAGGCTGCTCTTTGTGGTAGGGGGTGGGGACGTACCATCATAAATAAGATGTCTCAACCTTGAGCTGGGCTCCATGGGTCTAATCTCTTTTTCAGCTATTTCTCAACATTCTTGTGTTAATTTTCAGATCTTGCAACTTGGAATCTTGGATTAAAATGTCCAAATTGCATTTACCAACACCATTTAAATTGCTATTAGTGAAACTAGCATTCTCTGTTTCTGGCACCTTGTCTTTTAGCCCGGGAGGCTTTACTTGTGTAAATGACTAGTACTTGCCAATGCACAAGTGACTTCGCAGACTTGCCTTCTCTGGGCTGTTAACAAGGGCCTAAGAACTTCAGGGTCAGCCTGATTTGGTTAAAAAAGAAATCTAAAGTTTAAAAATGAAGACTGGAATTGTGTGAAGCTCTAATTTCTTCCTAAACCTATTTTAAGGTTTTAAACAAGAATTCTTTCTTAGATATTTTAAATTTCTTAAGCTAATCATCCATGATGCCAGCAAATAAGAAAAATCTTTAATTTGGAGAAAGCAACTGCCAAATATTTGCAGTATCTTTCTCTTCAAATGTTTGAATTGTCAATTTTATTTCAAGGTGGTTCTTAATTTATCCAAACAGACTTGTCAGCCTGTGCTATTACGGGGCTCCTCATAGTAGAAGTAGAATGACAGTGTTAGTACGTCTTTCCATTATTGCAGAAACTCTATTTTTTTAAAGTGCCTTTAGTAGGATTCTGGGAATTCTCTGTAGGTTAACAGTGGGGCTCCCACCATTTAGAATTCTTTTCTCCTAATGAAAGGAGTCTGAACCCTTGAACTCTGTCAGAGACTTAGGCATGTTCCCTGGGCCTGATTTTCATCCTCAGAAAATGGAGGTCAGATACATGTCAAGAATAAAGGAAGGGTCAGATTAGAGTACTTAAAGACTTTGTACATATCCAGATGACATTAATGTGTTGACCATAGTCTCTGGAAACTGCTAGGCACTTGGTGAGTGAGTGAACTGACAAATGAATGAATAAGTAAATAGTGAGTAAAAATGACAGCAAATATCCAGGGAAGCAATTAATTATATGCATGGTAAAATATCTTACTTTCAATGTGTTTGCCTGGAGTAAATGGAGATTGTTATTAACAAAATATAACACTTCCCTAATGTGTTCCTTTTCCAACAGACTAAGGCAGTATATTTGGTAATGCATTTTCATAAAGAAATGACTACTGGAGATGCTAATTTAGGATTATAAGGATTTCATTTTTCTTATAAAAATCAGCTTTGATTATGACCACTTTACTTGATGATAGGATCTGTGAATCTCAGTTTGATAAAAGTGTGAAACAACATAGGGGAAAACCATGTCTGTGTTCTATCTCTGTGATTACAACTATAGTGGGTTTATGAGCTCAGGTTTTCTTTATTGTCTCTTACTCAGCTTCTGGCTTTTGGCATCTTTTCCACTAGATTGAAAGATAAAGGGGCAAAAATTCTAGATCTTTGTTGGGATTCCTTCCCCGCCCCCAACACCCACACTCAGTTCTTAGGGTTGTGCCAACTTTATGGGAATTACACAGTACTCCGATTTGGGGGAGAAAGGGTACAACTTGATTGTCATTCATACCCACAAAATGCGACTGTGATACCCTTTATCCTTGTTCTTATGGCGCGTCCAGAGGACACCTTGGCTCATGCTCGGGGCACAGGAATTTTCTGGGTAAGGTTGTGTCAAGTCTGACTTTGCTACATGTATGCCCTGCTCCCTTTCTTCTCTAGGGTCTTCCTCTGTGGAGTTTTGCTACCATCTTGAGATCTTGTTAGGCTGTACTCCTCTCTCTCATCCCAGCCCCTCTGCACTATCTATCCTTCACTCCTCCTGCTACTCTTTCACCCCCATGAAGAACTTCTATGTAGCAGAGGGGTGATCCTTCTCTACATTTCTTCTGGACAGGTAGTCTGTGGTTTTTAGTGTTACAAATGTGGGGAAGTCTTATAGGGTGTTTCCATGTTTTGCTCTGCCACTTGTCTCCCTTATAAAGAACTCTCTGCTTGAAAGAGAGAAAGGGAAAAAGAAACTGAAAAAGAAGGAAAAGAAAACCCAAAAAGAAACCTTTTTAAATTCATAAATAAATACCTCAAAATAAAAACACAGACTGAGGGCAGCCCGGGTGGCTCAGCAGTTTAGTGCCGCCTTCAGCCCTGGGTGTGATCCTGCAGGCCTGGGATTGAGTCCCACCTCAGGCTCACTGCATGGAGCCTGCTTCTCCCTCTGCCTGTGTCTCTGCCTCTGTCTCTCTCTCTCTGTGTTTCTCATGAATAAATAAATAAAATCTTTTAAAGCACACACGCACGCACACACAAACACACACAGACTGAGATGTGAATGGGAGCTAATATTATTATTTAATATGTTCCAGGCACTCTGCTTGATTCCTTCTGATATATTACCTCATTTCATCAGCAGAACAAGACTGTGAGTAGATGTACTTATCACCTTTTTACAATCAGGTTAGAGAGATTAAAGAACCTGCTCAACATTAAATTTGAAGTCAGGTGGTTAAAATTCTAAATTCTGGGATGCCTGGGTGGCTCAGGATGTGATCTTGGGATCCAGGATTGAGTCCCACATCAGGCTCCTTGCAGGGAGTCTTCTTCTCCCTTGGCCTATGTCTCTGCCTCTCTCTGTCTCTCTCTCTCTCTTTCTCTCTCTCTCTCCCTTTCTGTCTCTCATGAATAAATAAATAAAATTTTTAAAAATAAATAAATAAATAAAATTATAAATTCCATACTTCCCTCTCTTTACTTTGTGCCACTTCACAACCCTACAAATACAATGTTCAGTTAAAGCTAGCTAGCAAATGAGAAATATAAAAAGATAGTTATTTAGAATTATGTTCTTAGCCCAAATGTTCTGGGGGACATTTGGGCTAAGAACTAGGGTCTGAAAGCGAGGGTTTAGTTAACATTGATCTCAGTCCTTGTAGAACCTACAACACAAAGTTGCTCAACCCAAGTATCCTTCAACTTGGGAACTGACAGATAAATTATGGTACATTACAATGGAATACTACTCAGAAATAAAAAGGAATGAATTACTGATACACTCAACAATGTGGATGAATTTCAAATGCCCAATGATAAATGAAGAGAATCAAACTTAAAGGCTACATAGTATGTGATAATTTTTTCCTTAAGTAAGAGCCAAACTTTATTTATTTACAGAAAAAAAAGAAAAGAAAGAAAGAGAAAGAAAGAAGGAAAGAAGGAAGGAAAGAAGGAAAGGAAGAAAGAAAGAAAGAAAGAAAGAAAGAAAGAAAGAAAGAAAGAAAGAAAGAAAGAAGAGAAAGAAAGAAAGAAAGAAAGAAGAAAGAAGGAAAGAAAGAAAGAAAGAAAGAAAGAAAGAAAGAAGAAAGAAGGAAAGAAAGAAAGAAAGAAAGAAAGAAAGAAAGAAAGAAAGAAAGAAAGAGAAAGGGAAAAAATGAAAGAAAGAAAAAAAGTTGTGGCAAGGGAGAAGACAAGTTTTACACAAAAGTACTACAACGGTAACTCCCTTTGGTAAAAAGTGTAATAAATGTCTTGTACCTCTGTTCATAGGTACTAAATCTGAAGCCACACAGAACTATGGTACACAAGAAGCTAGAGCAGCTATGTTAGCACATCAAAGCATATTTCTTTTAATAAAAAATCGACAGTATGTACATTATTTACAAAAAAGAAAACAGAAAAACCAAGTTAAAATTGTGTGTGTATGTGTGTGTGTGTCAGAGAGTAAAGCTGGTGGATGGCACTAGGGTAGACCAGTAAAGAAGCAGGTACAAAACAGTTCCACGGGAGCTAAAAAGGACAACGGATTTGAACTTGTTGAGGTTGAGAACCAGAGGAGAGAGTGAAGGGTGGGCAGCAAGGGATTCATCCCTCGAATTCATCCCTCATCCCTTTATATGACCCCCCAAAAGAGGGAAAATTTTAGGGACTGTTTCATATTTTGATTGAGGTGTTAATCACACTGCTATAGGTGTCAGAAATTGCAGAACTATGGAGTAAATGGGGGAATAGTACTGTATGTAAATTATACTTTAATTTTTAAAATGGGAGAAAAAATACCAAGTTGTTTTAAGTGCTTTGGTAACCTCACTAGAAATATTCTACTTTAGGATTTTTAGGTTACATTTCTGAAAACAGAATGGATTCATTCCCTTAATAACCAACTTCCTTTTGATATATATATATATATATATATATATATATATATATATATATATAAACCACAGGAGCCCTAGGAGCCCCCAAATGCCATATATTTCCTCAACTCAATCACCATCGTGAAATTAAGATGCTTCTTACAACTGATAAGTGACAATGGCCAGGTGCACCAGATCAGTAACTTTGGATGAAGTTGTCATTTTCTGCAAATGTATAAAATGTACAAAATTAGCCCCTGGATAATTAATATTGACCTTCAACTAAATTTAGATTTATTTATTGTTCCTTCAGATGATCTCAAAATTACTACACTTAGCTGCATATGATTTTGTACACAGAAGATTGACTGATATCTACTAGGCAATTCAATTTAAGGGCAAAGATTGCCAAATTCTGCATAAAGAGAATGTTCTAAAGCTAGGAGACTGTGAGGGTCATTGACTGATGCATTGGAAGAATCATCACTCAAGACTCGAATGTATCTCTCTGATAAGACAAGAAGACAATAGAAGGCTTGGGCTCTCCCTTCAAGCAGTGGAGAAGTCTTTTGACTCCATTGGTTTCCCACTTTGTGGTGGCATTTGGTCATGGGTGAGAGGAAGGCAATCAGCTGGGCTAATTCACATAGGGTTTCTTATGGAAGAGGAAAAGAAATTCAGAAAACAGGAAGGAAGAGAAGAGAGAGGAGAGCAACCAGTGGGGGAGGGGGACAGGATTTAGAGTTTTAGTGAGATGTTTTGTTCCATTTGGTGGAGGGCAGAGTGGAAGGAAGGAGCAAGAGACAGAGATGGAGAAAGAGCACTTGAATACGTTTTTCTATGTGTTATTAATAAAATCCTTTTTTGGCATTTTTTAAAGATTGCACTAAAGATTTAAATTACTTTTTGATGACTTCTGGATGTTAAGATTGGTTTTTCTCTTGAAGGGGATACCATGCCAAGATGGACCATGAAGAGGCTCAACTTTTATGAGTAACATATCTTTCAAAGGCTTCAGGCTGACTTTCAAGAAAAGCTGTTTAACTTCCAGGGAGATGTAATTTAATGAAGGAAAAATATGAAACTATTAGTTTAACCAAATAGGAAGTGAAGAAGAAATTCTGATATTTTTCAATCTCTCTCAGAATTATACTGTCAATCTTCAAGGGCTAAAGAAACCAAAATAATGAGCACTGGTTATGAAAAACAGCTTGTCACCAGGATGCCAGGCATATCTGTCAAGGGCTGGACGTGAATCCGAAGACACTCTAGACAACATGTATGAACAAATCTTCACTCAAACTTTTCTCATTACACTAAAGAAGAAAGTCCATAATTACTTATGAATGCTTTTGTTAGTTATTGAAAGTATATACAGTACTTGCACAATTAATTTATAAGCCTTTTTCCTCCTAAACAGCTATTATTAAGCCTGTGATACAGTATACAATTTATGACATCTTAGAATCAAGTTCCAGGCATTCCAAAAATAATTTTCCAGTTATCATATTTTTCTTCCAAGAGACACACAGAGAGATTTGACGATTGTGTGCAGGCAGGGGACAGGTCAAAGGGCTAATAGGAGAAAGAGATGTAGGAGAAAGAGGAGAAGTAAAAATGCTGGCAGGTGCGCTCTGCTTCCCTCCGGTGGCCCTGGATACCTGCCCTGGAGCACAGCATGTGTGAGTGTTGACAGAGAAGTAACAGTGCTGGTTGGTGGAGTGGCTCTTTCTTTTTGTCCAGCCCCATGAGGTTTGGCAGGCCGCACTGCCTGCAGTTTCAGGTTCTGCTTTCTTCCCTGTGTGTGTGGTTTGGGAGGGATCCTAAATGAGCACAGAGCAAGACCCCTCCAGAAAAATTTGGAGAGATCAATCCCCTGCCTCAGTGTCTGCTGACATTCCGTTCCACTGTCAGACTCAGGGTGTGGGAAAGCAGGGGCTTCTTAGAATGGCTCACCAGCACCTTGAGAAATTCTCTTTTATGGGAAGAATGTCTCTCAGTTGCCTATATACTTGGTCTTGGGGTGCCTTTGACTTGCATTTTGCACTCTTGCCCATCAGATTCGTTTATATTTGAAGGGAGCAATAGTGATTAAAATAGATTCATCATGAACACAATGCATCACCTTTTCTGAGTTGTAAACTAGGAGACTGGTGTCTGTTTCCTTGAATGTTAACAGTTCAGAGTGTTTAAATTGCTTGCTGAGCCTGCATCTCCTATGCAGGAAAATCAAGACTAAAGCAGGAACTCAAAGAACCAGAACACCCGGCTTCCGAGGTAAGGCAAGTGTGGTGTCGACTACTTGATGTTAATGGCAGGTCAACTAGAGAAACCAAAGACTGACTGTAGCTTTGTATGGGAGGATTCTCGCATTTGTTTATCATTTGTTGGGCAAATGGCTGTGCCAGGCATTGCTCTCAGTGGTGGTTTTACAAGTGGTACAGGGCGCCTGAACCTTGGTCAAATGCTGTCTGCATCTGGCGTAAGAATGATGCGCGGCCACAGTCAGTGGTGTGCTGTATGCAAAGCATATTTCCCACTGAACTTCTCTGAGCTCATTTCTCCAGGAATTTCATTCATTACCTTTTGCCAGTTGCTCATTATTTTCCTTTATAAATGAATTGGCTAAGTGACATGCATTACCGATAGATTATATTTCTAAACCTCCTGAACCTTCATTCTGGTAAACATAAGCATCCGCCTTGAACAGAGAAAGTCACAATAGCGAGCTGAAGTTGTTATAGCAACAATGAGAACACTTCAATATTCAGGATTCATCATTTTTTCAAGAGTAAATGATACAATGAATGCTTGATACTTTATTGTTTACAGACTTCCTTGTGACTCATAACTCTTCACATGTCAGTCCCAAACAGATGGAAGAGTAATTCTATGAGACTTAAACAATAATTCAAATATTGGTGTATGAACCTGCTTTAAAATATCTTGACAGGCTTTTACCCATGATAGATTTATAGCTCTTTTTTATTGTAAAACTTCAAAAATTGGATCTAAATTAATGAAACTTTTCCCATTTCCTCAGAGGACAGCTAAAACATGCTCATCTAGGTAAGTACTTTTGCACATGCCCAGAGAAGATCATGGAATAGTAGAAAAGCAAAGCCCACACAGGCTACTGAGCCATGTGGCCTGGCTCTGCTGTTCATTGCCAAGTCAACTTGGGCAAGTGTTTCCCTCACGGCACCTCAGTTTTCCTATTTGTAAAATGGAGATGGTAAAGTATCTACTTTGTGAGGATGTTGTGAGGATTTTTTTTTCCTGAGATTTTATTTATTTATTTATTTGAGAGAGTGTGTGTGCACAGGTGGATGGGGAGGGGCAGAGGGAGAAGTAGACTCCTCACCCAGCAGGGAGCTGGAAGTAGGACTCTATCCCAGGACCCTGGGATCATGACCTGAGCTGAAGGCAGACGGTTAACCCTCTGAGCCCCCGGGGCATTCCAGGTTGTTGTGAGGATTAAATGTACATGACATAAAGAGTTTTGCCCAGAGAAAGCATTACACAAATGTTATTTTTTTATTTTTTTTTAAGAAGGTTATTTATTTGGGGGATCCCTGGGTAGCACAGCGGTTTGGCGCCTGCCTTTGGCCCAGGGCACGATCCTGGAGACCCGGGATCGAATCCCACATCAGGCTCCCGGTGCATGGAGCCTGCTTCTCCCTCTGCCTGTGTCTCTGCCTCTCTCTCTCTCTCTCTCTCTCTGTGACTATCATAAATAAAAAAAATAAAAAATAAATAAAAAAAAAGAAGGTTATTTATTTGAAAGAGAGAGAGAGAAAGAAAGAGTATGAGCTGGGGAAGGAGCAGAGGGAAAGAATCTTCAAGCAGACTCCCTGCGGAGTGCAGAGCCTGACTCAGGGCTCCACACCAGGACCCTGAGATCATGACTGAAGTCGAAATCAAGAGTTAGACACTCAACTGACTGAGCCACCCAGGTGCCCCACATGTTTGCTCGTCTATATCTGGTTCAAGTATTTGCATTGGAGCAACATTTAGCAAGATGAACAGGTTAGTTGCCCATTATTTTCTTAGCATTCTCTATGGAACAAATGAACTAAATATAGAGGGGTATCTATTTCATCTAAGTTTTCTTCTAAGAGCATGGTTCAAAAAATTATTTGAGTAAATCCCAGTTACTCCTTTTGTATCTCTTCCCAATCCTTGCTTGTGGGAACATGTTTAGGGGTGACATGATGGGAAGAAGCATGGGATTTGGGGAGGAAAAAGGTGGGTTTTTTTTTAAAGATTTTATTTATTTATTCATGATAGACATAGAGGGAGAGAGAGGGGTGGGGGTGCAGAGACACAGGCAGAGGGAGAAGCAGGCTCCACGCCGGGAGCCCAACGCGGGACCTGATCCCGGGACTCCAGGATGACACCCTGGGCCAAAGGCAGGCGTCAAACTGCTGAGCCACCAGGGATCCCCAGGAACAAGGTTTTTGGAAGTCAGGCAAAACTGGCTCAAATCTAAGCTCTGCCGCAGATAGTGACTTCAATGTTATCACTTGTATATGGGGCAAGGTTGCTTCCTATTTATGGCTGTTGTGATATTAACTGAAATGTATATACTCAGCACATCCTAAAGGTCAACAATTGTTGGTTCCTGTCTGAGTGAGGCATCCTAAACCATCCCTTGAGCAGAGGAGCCCAAGTTCTGACCCACAGAGGCCTGCCCTGCTTCTTTGCCTCCCACCTTGGCCCCACAACATCACAATCACTAGAAACACACAGCCGATTCAAACTGCAGTCAGACGTTTAATAGGTTGACCTACAACCTATGAAAGCAATTGGCATGAAACGTTTTCTTCAAAAAGGGATAATGAGATCAGTTTGGCCAATCAGTATCTGTTCCAGTAAAAGTTTTGGAGAGAAATTGATGGAGAGCATTAACAGGAGCTAAAAAACAAACAAACAAACAAACAAACAAACAAACAAACAAGATTTGGGACACCTGGGTGGCTCAGTGGTTGAGCGCCTGCCTGTCTTTGGCTCAGGTCATGATCTTGGGGTCCTGGAATCAAGTCCTATATCAGAGAGCCTGCTTCTCCCTCTGCCTGTGTCTCTGCCTCTCCCTCTGTTTCTCTCATGAATAAATAAATAAAATCTTAAAAAAAAAAAACCCAAAACATCAAGGTTTGAGGGGGTCAGGCACACAAGTATGCTGACACGATGAGGCAGCAAAATCGATGAACATGCACCAACTGTAGGAGATAATTAAGGGAAGAAAGGGTGAGTCAGTTGGCTGGCAACATGAAGACTGGAAAAAACAAAGCCCAAAGAGTTAAATCGTTCTGATGGCAGTGGTTCCATTGACTGCTGCTGCTGTGGGGGGTTCCTAGAGCTACCCTAAATATGAGCTCCCCGGCTTCATCTCCCTGAGGCTGATGCTCCACAGTCCCCATGAGGCTGGGGTGAGGGGTGGGGAGGAATCTTTCTGTGGTTCCCAAATAGCCCTGGCTTGATGGTGGAGGTTCTCATTCTACCCATTTCTATTTCCACTCTTAAAATAAACTGTTTTACTTGAGGTCACTCAGATAAGCTCCTGTGTCTCTCTCCTCCAATGTTGTACCTGTGAGGAAAAAGAACATGTCTGATACCAGGAAAAGATGTCATCTTAGTGTGGAATCCCAGGTTGCCTGTGGAATTGGCCTGTATATTTCAGAGTCCCAGCTTGGCTAGGTTTTTTTTTAAATAGCGGTCAGTAGAAATTGGCTTTCTAGGCTTGAGTATTAGATGTCAAATACTTGTAGTCCCTTACTCATTGTCCTTACAACTTTTAACTTGTGTGCCCTTGGATAGGAGGCAGTATAGAGAGAGGTGAACCACATGGCTCTGGCATCAGATTACTTGTACTCAATTTCTGCCTCCGCCATTTATCAACTTGGGCAACATCCTTATTTCTCTATGTTCTAGTTTCCTCATCAGTATTATTATTACACATGCTTAAAGATTACTGCTAAATATTTTGTCAATCTTCCACCAAAATACTCATTTGTTATATTTGTTTACTTCTATTTCTCTTATTAGACTCTTGCCTCTTTGAGAGCAATTGAGAATACACTTTTGTATTTCCATTACTTAACATAGTAGGCTCTCAATAAATTAATATCTGAAAAAAACTCCGGGGATCCCTGAGTGGCTCACCGGTTGGGCATCTGCCTTCAACCCAGGGCATGATCCTGGAGACCTGGGATCGAGTCCCATGTCGGGCTCCCTGCATGGAGCCTGCTTCTCCCTCTGCCTGTGTCTCTGCTTCTCTCTGTGTGTCTCTCATGAATAAATAAAATATTTTTAAAAAAATTAAAAATAAATAAATAAAATTTTAAAACTCCTTGCAAAATTTCATCCTGCTAGTTTTTATTTTCTGAATCTTACAGAGATTTTAAACCTCCCTAACTTCTCCTTCCACATGTAGATATTATGCTTGCTTTAGTTATTCATTTATTTTATTAATCATTCTGTTACTTAATTAGCTTCAGCTCAACAACCTTCAGGCCCTTTAGAGCCCACCTTTGCTTATCATGTTTGCCCCTTTCTTCTGACATACTTTTTTTTGCTCTATTTTTACTCAAATTAATTATTATGCTTATCATTCTTGAGTGTCTTTCTGCCTGAATCTATCTGCTTCTCCAACTTAGCAAGGTCATTTTGAATTCGAATCCCATCTGTTAAGAAGTACACTCTCTCTCCAGGTGACTACATCAGCTAAATCAATGAGTTGCCTATTTCTTCAAACAGGTCATTGATGAAAGTTAAAACACACAGCTTCTGCCTGCCTTATAAATAAAAAAGTTATTTTCCAAAGCTGTAGGAACAGGAGTAGGTATTTGAAAAGCCAAGTACAGAACACATTTTTATGTAAGAAAAACTTTTGATTGTGAGAACAAATGGCTCAATAAATCTTTGTATAATTGCTCAGTGCCCTACAACCCAATATTTCAGTTTATAAACCAAGATTTAGCTTCACGTAACTTAAAAAGTTGAGCATGTCCCACATCTAAGTTTATCCAGTAGATATTCATAGTACCCTATATGTAGGTGTAAGTAAAAATTTAGCAAGCCAGCAAATAAGAATATATCCCAATTTTAGTGCAGTTTGGATGAGCAACTCTTAGAGGCTGGGTAAGAACAGTTTGTATAGATTTTCAGCAATAATTGGTAGAGTCTTGATTTTAATTAGGTTTGTTACTCTAAGAAAAAAAGTATGTCACTAAAAAGAAAGGTGAACCAACAGATCAAAATATTTTATTATTTCATTAGATGAAAGCAATAAATCTAAATAACGTGTTTGCAGATGAAAGGAAATCGTTTTTTGGTCTTGGAAGAATACAGCCTTATTAGAAATCTAAGAGTTGCTTGAGCTCCAAAACACTTTGCCACATTTAAAAGTGTGTTCAGCTTTCCCAGTGTTTACCCAGGCAGTTTATGCCACTCTGCAGGTCACAGAAAGTGACCTAAGCTCTTTACCATTGGCATCCAAAGATTTCTGTCCAGTTCTCAGGAGAATGCCCTTTCATTACTTTTCCAGCCAAACCGACCTACAGCAGTTTGTTTATATGATCACCTGCTGGAACACTAGAAAGAATCATGACAAAGGTAAAGATTTACGATCATGGTTAAAATTTAGGCAGAATTTTCATGGATTAATTTGCTTCACTGAAAAATAATCTTTTACAGAGATATGAAGACTTTTGTAAGCAAGGACTGGAAAGGTCTCTTGGGGCTTTCAGCCTGATGTTTTGTTTTGCCCCACTGGGGCTTTTCCTTAGGTTGTAAATTCCAGCTTTCTAATGTCAGATCTCTCCTTTGTTGAGCTTTAAGGCATTTCTGGAATTACTCAGCAGAGGGACTTTGACAATTCCCTGCCCAGTTCTTAGGTCATAGAGCTGATTTATGGCTGGAGGAGGTTCTCTAAACAGTAGATGAAATTGGTGAGATGTTATCCATTTATTAAAGTGAGTTCAGGAGTTCCTCCTGCTGATCAGTGGGAGTCATCCTAAAAAAAAAAAAAAAAAAAAAAAAAAAAAAAAAAAAATCAGCCCTGGATGCATTATTGCTATTCTGTGATTTTTACTGCAGGAAAAGGAAAATCACCTTTATATAAATTGTCTAAGAGTAGAATCTGAAGAGCATATACTGATAGTGTTATGGCAAATTCTAAATCTGCTATTTCAGATTGAGAGCATTAAAGCACTTTCAGAAATGGCTGTTCCTATTCATGTAAACTTAAAACTTCAGTATTTATTTAACCAACATTTATTGAGTGTCCTTCTTATTCAGGTACTGCTCTGAGTACTGTGGACCCGGAGAATAGGCAGACAAACTCTGCCTTCTGTGACTATTGGGGACAGATGTCATATAATAACAAATAATATATAGCAAAACAGCTGATATTCAGGACTCTGATGAAAAATATAGGAGGGATTTAGAGAATTGGGAGTGGTAGTCACTTTGGAGATGTGTACGTTTTCTACTGCTGCTTTAACAAATTATCACAAATTTACTGGTTTAAAATAACTTAAATTTATTATCTTATATTTGAGTCTTACACTCCTCAAATTAAGTCCTAAAATCAAGGCATCAGTGAGCTCTAGGAGACAATCCTTTCCTTTGGCTTTTCCAGATTCCAAAGACTTCTCACATTCCTAGGCTTGTTGCCCGCTACCCCCGCCCTGTCCTTTATCTTTAAAGCCAGCAATATCACATCTCTCTGACCCTTCATTTGTTGTCACATCTCTTTCTGACCACAGCCAGAAAAGATTTTCCTGTTGTAGGAGCTCATGTGCTTAGAATGAGCCGTTCATAATCCAGGACAATATCTGTATTTTCAGGTCTATTAATTAGCAACCTAAATTCTATCTACGACCTTAATTTCCTTTTGCCACATAAGAAAAACATATTTGCTTTTATTTAGATGCTTGAATTATCTGATGTTTGATCAGTGGGAACCTTTTCAAACTGGGTTCTGTGACCTTTTGACATGTCCCTATCATCTTTAAGTACCTTCTCACTTCTGACACAATAAGGTGATCTAGGCTTATTTTGTACTTTCCTAGCCCCAGCCCAGGAATCAGCCATTTATTTATTCAAGAATTCTTGGTTCCTTTTAATGAAAAATTGGTAAGTAGTTGTTAGGTATGTTCATTGGCTTTGAGATCTGTATATAATTTGAAGGTATAGTCTGAAGGTATGAGTGATAAGAGGGAAGCAAGATGAGCCAAAAGTTTCTGATCTGAACTAACGGAACCATGGAGTTACCTCACAGAAGTGAGGAATGCTGAGGTGGAGTAGGTTTGGAGGCAGGATCTGGAATCCAGTTTTGCCATGGTCAGCTGAGAAGCCTGTTAGACATTCTACTGGAGATGACAAGTAGGTAGTTGGCTATCTGGGTCTACAGTTCTGGAGTGAATCCTGGACTGGGGATGACATTTGGGAATCATCACGGTATAGATGACATTTAAATCCATGAAAAAGGATAAGATCATGAAAGGAATGAGTATAGATACGGAAAGAAAGATGGCCAGGGTCTGAATCCTGGGGCATACCAAAATAAGAGGCCCAGGTGAAGAGGAACAAGCAATAAGGAAGACTCAATGGGAGTGAGCCCTGAGGTAAAAGGAAAAGCAGAACTTGGTGTTCCAGAAGACAAGTGAAAAAACATGAATGGAGAAAGTGATCGACTGTTTCTAAGTCAAGTAAGGTAAAGACTGAGAATTGACCACTACTGGGGGATTGTGGGCAGTTCCCCTGATTGGAATGAGTGTGAACAAGAATAGGAAACATGGAATCAAACGGAACAAGGGAACAAGCGTAGACAAGTTCTTTGAAAGGCTTGCTGTAAAGAAGAGCAAAGGAATGGGGTAGTAACCACTGAAGAACTATGGTCATGTAAATTTGTTGTTGTTATTGTTTTCAATACAATGGAAGAAATAACAGCCCATGGTTCTGTGGATGGAAGTGACAGACTGAGTAGGAACTAAAAATATTGATAGATGGCAGCAGGTGGGGTGGGCAGAATGTGTTACCTTGCCATTTCCAGCTTCTAGAGGCTACCCACATTCCTTGGCTTCTTTCTTCCATCTTTAAAAACAGTAATAGCCTGGGAGTCCTTCTCACACCTCTCTGACACCTCTTCCTGTCACCATCTCTCTCTCTCTCTCTCATGATGCTCAGGAAAGAGTCTCCAATTTTAAGGACTCACATGATAAGATTGGACCCATCAAATAGTCCAGGAGGATCTCCCCTGCACCCCAAGGTTAAGGAACCTTGATCACATCTGCAAAATCCCTTTTGTCATGTTAAGTATCACATCCACAGCTTCTGGAGATGAGACTGAACATTTTTCTGCCAGTCCTAACATCCCAGAGGTACCAGAATGCTTGAAATAGATGGTTTCTTAGTTGGTTTTGTTTATTCCTTGGACCACTTGGCTTACTTTTTAATTATTTAGACTGGGATAAGCTTCCTGTGAGTTCTCATGAATTCTAGACAAGTGAGACTTAGTCTACAGACACCTACATATGGGCCTCATGGATCTGTCATTGAACTGATGTTGATTAGCTCTGTATTCACTCAACTACCACTGAAAAGGAAGATGGATGCAAACTCCCAGATTCATCTCCCACTCTTCTCCTGTGAATAATGTTTTCCAGGCTTCTTTGTTGCATCAGTGGAGGCCTGGGGAGAGATCAGACTATAGGAAGGAGTGGAAGTATTTCTCGCTTTCTGCTTCGGCCTCGTGGGGTGGTTCCCTGCAGCGACTGTATTGCTCTGTGGTGTGAGTTCCTCTGGGCAGCCCCCTCTGGGACTCAAGCTTCAGCTGGAGGCCTGGCTTCTGGGTTCTAGTATCACTACCTCTTTCCTAGCCATGCTTGTGGCTTCCTGCTGTTGCTAATCTCCGGGCTGCCTGCATTCCCTATTTGGCTTCTTAGCTCTTTCATCATTGTGTCATTCATTCACTACATCAGCTTTCCTCTATTTGAAAATATCTAGAGTAGTTTCTGTTTTCCTGGCTCAACTTTCACTGATAGAATGGAAAATAAAACTATGCTAATTTCAGTCTTGCATTTATAAAAACAATCTTCCTTACCAGCCTGAAAGGGACTCTTGTATTCTTAAAAAATAAAAAGCTTGACAGAAAATCCATTCAGTTTGTTTAGAGGTATATAAAAAAAAATTTAGCACCCTCATGGCATTTCTGACATGAAATATGTGGCTTGGTGTTTACTTACTGAGACTGATGTCATAGAGTGAGCTCTACTAGTACACAAGAAAGGAATTTCGGGAAGCCACTCTGAACTGCTGGGGATCAGATTTCTGAATGATGAGCTGGGTGGTGTTGGTGTGGCAGGGGACAGGACCATATCCCACAAATGTGCCAATCAAGAACACTTAATCACAGCTTTGGGGCACAAAGGACAGGATAAAGAGAATTCCATATGTCTAGGAAGTGCTTTCCTCTATTTCAAGGAGAGGGAAATCTAGGGCAAGAATGCAGTCTAGGCTGGCGGTGGCTGGCTGCCACTCATTTCTTCTTAAAAACAAATACTCACAGACAGTGGAAAGGGAATGAAGGGAAGTCTACTCTCCTCTCCTCTGAATAGGAAGGCTATTAGCAAGAGTGAAAAGATTAAAAAATAATTTGCATACATGATTATTAGGATGGAAAAAGATGACTCTAACTGCAGTTCTTGACACAACTTTGTGGCTTTCTGTGGTTGAGATAATGTACATAAAGCAGAGACCCCACCATCTGACTAATTAACTCGGCAGCAGGGAGGGAATGGATGAAAGGATAATTAATAGGTCAAAGACCCAATGCTGTGTTATGATTATTTGAATAATATTATGATAATTTGAATAACGTACAAGAGTTTGTGAAAATTGGTTGCTGGCTAGGACTCCAGCTGACAAAACATTTGAATCACGCTCATTTTATACCTCCTGGGTAGCTTTCCTTCCTTCCTGAAAGTACTGAGCATATGTTTGAATATTGGGGGCAGGGGGGAAGAGATGGTGGGAAATGACTATGAAAAAAATACTGTTGTAAATGTCCAGGGCAGAATTTTTCCAATTTCTATTCACATTGAAGTGACCTTACCTAGCAGCAGGCATTGCAGGCAGAGACAATAGATACTGCAGCAGACGACTTCGCAGGGAGCGGTCAATGAAACAAACAGCCCAGTGCCTATTTCCTGGTTTAAAAAATAAATTGCATAATTAGATTAGGTCTATGGTTGATGGATTTCGATCTTTATATAAAAAAAACAAAACTACAGAATTACTCTTATTTTAAACAAGTAGGGATTTTAAAGTGAGCCATTTATTTGGGATTTTTTTAGACATACTGAATGTTGAGTGGGTCCCAGGCAAAAAATTTGTTTGAAAAATCTTGTAGATTATCAACTGATACAGCTGTGGGAATATTACAAATACTGTAATATTCCCATGGTTGACAATGGGCAACCTCATATCATTTCCGTGGCTTTTTTTTCTCCCCTTTTACTGAGAAAATGGACTTCATTGTCAACATCTAAGCAGCAATCTAGAACATGGCCTGAGGGTGTTTAGGACAAGTAATAAGAAAGGCCAACCTGCTTGCTGCTGCTTGAGTTTATTTTCCTGCAGGACTTTTGTGTCAGTTTTATTACTTATGTGAAAAGAGTAGCTTCCTTCTGCCTTCCCATTAATCCAGTTATCCTCAACTGAGGGCGATTTTGTCTGCCTATAGGACATTTTTGTCTGTCACGATTTGGGAGAGCTACTGGTATCTACAGGGTAGAGCTGCTAAACATCCTACAATGTACAGAACAGCCCCCACAGTGAAGAATTGTGTGGCCCCAAGTGTCAATAGCACGGACACTGAGAAACTGCATTAATCCAAGAGTGGTCTTTGGTGAATACAAGAATGAAAACGATGCTGTCTTGTCTAACACACTCTTAATTTATTGTGAGCCTTTGTTCTCCATTTCTAAGATTTTTGCCTCTAAAAATAGGGAAAGTAAGGACCCGACTGCCCATGACTAGATGTGGAATCTCTTATGCTAGCATTTTAGGTATAGATTTGACATGGCTACAATTTGATTATTAAGGACTAACATTAATGAATGAATAAGTGCAAACAATTATAACAATTATCCGTCCAAAGACATCATAGGTCAAAGATGAACCTAGGATAAGATGAGTATATTTTTCTGAATGTTCAGATGAACAGTGGCCTTCAGAGGATCTGTAAGGCTACCGACAGCCTTCTGCAACCAGAAAAGATTGAATAGTACCATGGAAGCTGAACAGGATTTCAGAGGAAAACTGGGCTCTGTCTCCTAAAGACACCATCTAGATCCCTACCTACACAGTGTTTGCAGTCCCATCTATTCTCGCTAGCTACTTTAAAGAGCTTTCGTTGCTCAAAGATTTCGTTGAGACTGTGACATCTATTATTATGAGTGGTAGGTGAATTAAACAGACATCTTGATTTCTGAAGTGGACCCACAAATAAAAATTACATGCTCTCAGGGGACCTCATTGATAGTCCCTATATACCAAACAACAAGAATATGTTGTTTGGTATATAGGAATACTTAACCAGAGGGGCTCCTGGGTGGCTCAGGTCATGATCCCAGGGACCTCCTGCTAGGCGGGGAGTCTGTTTCCCCCTCTCCCTCTGTTGTTCCCCCTGCTTGCTCTCTCTCTCAAATAAATACATAAAATCGTAAAAAAAGAATACTTTTCATAAATATTGCTTAAGAATGTTATTTGTATTTTAGGAATGACAGGGCTTTACACCAGGTTAGAATTTCAGCTTTTCCACCATAAGTACTCTCTTCTTGATTTCACTTCCTACAGCAAATATTGCTAACGTTTAGGTTGCCAAACAGCTCACAGTAAGCACCTGTATCCACCACCCAGTTTCTATAAATAAATAGAAAATACAGAAGGTGGATAAAGGATTATTGTTATGCAGTTAATGGCTTGATGTAGAACAAGAGATTATATACATTTTATAATTAGAATGTAATTTTTGAAACATGTGTAGTTATGTATTACTATGTAACATGTGAGCTCCAAACGTATGTGGTTACATAGGCATCTTTGAGAAAAAACAGAAGTTGGTCAGATGCAGAAACTTTCATCATTTACATGTAGTGAGAATTTGCAATAATACAGTCGCCCCTGCTTTCTTTCACTTATTAAGCTTTGTATTATAAATGCATGTTTCTTACTTTTGTGTCTTTGACATAAAAGAAAATTTAATAAAGCCTTCTTGTGATACAAAAAGAGAGAATATTTTTTTAAAATGTTGGCTTTTGTTGTTGACAAAAGGGTTTGGAAATAAGCGATAAAGGTACACCCACTGATATCCATCAACACAGTAGGAGATAAGTATGTGGTATTGTATTTTAGATTTTTATTAAATAATAAACCATATTTAAATAATAAACATATGCACATATGGTGTCAAGATATAAAGAAACATTGTGGGAATTTGGGCTAGATAACTTTGGTAGATAAAAATGCAATATTTAAAAAAAAACAGTTATTTTGGATTGGTAGATAAAAATGCAATATTTCAAAAGAAAAAAACCAGAGTTATTTTGGATTGATATATGAAATCCCAGTTTATAGATAGTCCACTGAAGAACATGACTCCCTTGTAACTCAGAGATTGTCAAAATATGCTACTAGATCATTAAAAGTTATGATCTGAGATTGATGGCTCAAAACTGTAAATGATAAGAAAAGAGAAAGAGTAATCAACATTAAAAGAAGGATCAGTTAAATGCAGAGGTTTAGAGTTCTAGAAGATTCCATCACCAAAACAGAGTTCGGTTACTCCAGACACAAGGGCAACCATGAGCAAGCTGTGGAGTCCTCTGTTAATTCAACAAGGGCCTAGTAGACATATGGGGAGTAGTTACACAAGGGGCCCCTCTGAGATGTTCCTTGATGGTACATACTGCCTTCCTGGGACTGAGTCCCCAAGCAGGACAGGAATCAAGCAGAGCTGGGGGTAGGAGGACACTTCAGCAGAGATGCTGCTCTTTTTTTTTTTTTTTTCTTTTTTTAAATATTTTATTTTATTTTATTTTATTTTATTTATTCATGAGAGACACACAGAGAGAGGCCGAGACACAGGCAGAGGGAGAAGCAGGCTCCCTGCAGGGAGCCTGATGAGGAAATTCAATCCCAGGACTGCAGGATCACAAACTGAGCCTAAGGCAGACACTCAACACTGAGCCACCCAGACATCCCAGAGATGTGCTCTTAAAGCCATCTTGTTCTAGCCAGTTCTTGATAACTCGAGAAGGTGGCTGTATTGACTTGTTAACATCAATTAACATCAGCCGACAGGAAAGCATGGGTAGGCCTACAACTTCATAACACACTTGTATAAAAGCATGTCCGCCAAAAGTGCACTACCTTCCATTATCATCAAACACAGAAGCCCTGACCAACTGGGACTCAGCTCTCTCACTACACATTTTCAATATTTGCCAGCAGTTCGCAGATTAGTGATTTGTAACCACAATTTCTTCCCTGCATCTTGCGGCATCTCCTAGCCTCTATGTTGCTTACCCAACACCACTGAGGGCTCTGGTATCCAGCTTATAAAGTTTCTCTCTAGCTCCACTCCTAAAATAGTCCTGGGTAAACATAGTAGATGCTGTCAGTGGCACAACTCTATCCCTTGGCACTCACTGCTCTAACCTCCACCACAATGTTTGCTACAAGCATCGATGACTCTCACCTGGAGGCCAGAAGTGCCAGGAAGTTAGAGCTGCCAGGAACTTCCCTCAACAGAAGACAAAAGGGGAGTTTGGGAGAGAAATGCCCCAGCTCTTTTACCACTAGAGGGACTATGGGTCTCCGAGACAGGTGCTCTGTGCTCTCTCCCAGCATTACCCAAAAAAACTCAGCCCCAGTTGCCCACAGCAGTAACCTGCCAGTAATGCACCCTAATAATGGCTTCCTTCCCTTTTTCTCTGCCACTTTTCTGTTCTCCTACCACTGCTTTCCAGGATCACCTCTCACATAAGCCTCTTGCACTCGAAATCCTGGTCTCAGAACCTACTCCAAAAGGAGTCCCACTGAAGAGAGTAATTTCAAGGTTCATGTGGATAACTCCTCAATTGCCCTTGGTTCATATAAGAGCTCTTATACTCCAGTGACTTTGGTCTTCAAGGTCATGGGCTAGCTCTTATCCCCTGGGACTGCTCCAAATTTAAAATCTTAAACTTCAAAATTCCACCCTTTGAAAGAGTCTATGAAGAACCACTCCTCACAAACTTAACTATAACAAACCCACTCTTTGAACTTATCAACACCTGTAGCCTTGAGTCCCCCTTCAAGTCCCCTACATTTAATGGCACTTCCCCCCATATCTGTACCTATTGCTAGTCTGTTTAATTATGCTCACCTGCATCCTTATCTATTCCCTTAACCCCTTGATCACCTTCTACTCTGACCTTGAAAATCCTCAAACATACATGAGCTGAACCATCTTGCTTAGATTTGGCTTCGTATCTTTAATCTTACCCACGTGCTTGATACATTCCAGCTACATAAACCTTCTCATTATTCACTGAAAAGGTTGCATTCTTTCATATCACTAGATTTATATTCCTGATGTGTTCTTCTGACCTTTGGAACTCTTCTATAACCCTACTTCAAAGTCACTCCCTCAATGGTACCTTCTCTGACACTCTCAGGCAAAATTACTTGCTGTCTGTTGTGTTTTTCATAACACTGACACATATTCGTTAGAACAATCATCACTTGAAATTATAATTACTTATATATCTGCCTTTTTAACAGCAGTATGAACTTGAAGACAAGAGTAGTCTTTAGTCAATATCCTGTGCTCCTATGGCTAGATTGGCTGGAAGATAGCAGGTAGTAATTTAATGTGTGATAAATGAATAAAAGTTACTCATTAAAGTTGCAGTTCTTTTCCCCCAATACTTCATCTGATTTTCACAGAAAACAAGTTTCTGTTGGTATACGTCATCCTCAATTCTGAAATGATCTGCCAGCTGGTTTCTTATGTCCACATGTCTTCCACTTTAGCTAGATGTTTTTAATTACCAACTCAGCCCAGACTGACAGTAATCAGATTGATTTCTGCCACCAGAACCATTAAACAGCTTTGGGTCTTATCTGATCTGCTGTTTCCCAGGCACATTCCTAACTCCCAACTTCTGTTTAGGGTAAACTGTAGATGTCCCAGTGGCCTAAGTCAACATTAGTTTGGCTTTTAATTAACTGCAACTAAAAGAAATCTTAAATGATGAATATATGAAATGATACTTTTAAATTGCATTAAAGAAAGGACACATAGTATTTAGAGACACAACAAGAAGGTAGGGATGGGGAAGGAAGTACGGGAATGAAGAGAAAAAAGGAATGAGGAAGAATTAGCCTATAGAGGCTTTACATCATAGGCGAGTCCTAGAGTATTAAACAAGACAAACATGGTTTGGTAAAAAGGAGAAATGAGCATTCTTAAGTGTGCATGTTCAAAGACTCAGAGATAGGAGAGGGTACGGGAATTCATCTTCCCACAGAAAACAAAGTTAATTAAAAACAAACACTTGGAACACATGTACAAATGAGTTAATAAGATTTATGATTTCTGACCTATCCGAAGAGAGAAATACTGTTACAGCATAATGGTGGAAAAATTGTATTGGCACCATGATGATGGTATTGAGGAACCAAATTACAGTGCAGCCATTGGTGGTGACTCAGGAACTCTCCAGCATCATCGAGATCATGTTCACAAGCTTGTATAAGACAGGTGTGCACTGTCCTTGTTGTACCATCAAAGGACAACGTGACTTAGGGCTAGTCACTTAAGAGCCACTCAGGCCTGACTCAGTTTCTTCATTTTTGGAAAAAGGAAAAGGAGTCTGAAGATTCAAGTTCCTTTCAACTTTACATCCATGGCTCAATCCTCTCAAAGTTAAAAGATTTTTTTCCTACCAGTTCTCTCTTAATGTCTTTATATTTTTTGAATCTGTATTTAAAATATAGTAACTAAAGTTCTTAAAAATTACAAAATAAAAAAGTACAAGTAGGGCATTGGAAAAAGTTACCAAGAAAAATTATATTTCAAATTTAGTACGTTTTCTGAACGAAATTGTTTCTGACAGAGAATTTTCTATTTTACTATTTTTACTGCTTTTTTTAAAGCCCATTAGATAGGTAATTAATGCTCTTAGTTGTATTTCAAGCAGTAGGTTTTGTCAATACTAACTAAATAATGACGGCATCTCCTTTCTGCTTCTGGGCTTACGGACCATGCTCATAAAAGTTTTTAAATTTTAGAGAAGTGAAAACATTTTCCTTTCTCAAAGAGCAGACAGTTTCAAGGGTAACATGTGCAATATGCAGTACACTCCTATCAGAGAAATTGCTTCTTTATAGTTGAGGGAAAAAATGGTGGCCTATAATGCGTTGGACAAAGTTCTGGTTCCTCTGGAAACCAATGTTCACAGATTCTGACAGCACATGGCCTCCTGATGATCTTGGATCAAACAGCTGCACACAGCATTTTAGTTTGCTTTGTCAAATGGAAAATAACCAAAAACTCCCAAATGAAAATTCATGAGGCAGCTTGATATACGTTGACAATGGCATCACACGCACTAGTGCAGATATGACTTAGAACCACCCACGAGCATTAGATCTTGAGACATTAACTCTATCTGCCCCCAAAATTGCATTTGTGAAAACAAATAAATTATACTTTCTCTTTTTTGATTATATGTGCTAAAATTTATTTGACTATTGGCTCTATTTAGAACACCCTATTTAAAAGCAGGATAAGTGTTTCTTTAAATGCCAGGTGTCTTTGTAAGGACCGTCCTATATGCTTTTTGATAGTACTTAGCTTGAGTATGTATAGATTACAAATATTTTTTAGGCTACATAATAATATGAATGATTAATTCCAACATGACTTAAAAGCTTTTGTTTTTAAACTTGGGAAACAGACTTGTATTGAGGGTTAGGTTTAATTGTTATTGTTTTGTTTTGCTTTGTTTTGGTCTGAAGTTCATCTCATTTTTTACCCTTATGGCTGTGGTGTGAAGGATAATTAAATTTCTATTGAGTTTTGTGAACCCTGTGGAGAAAAGATTTATATCCACGTAGGAAATCTTGGAAGCATGAAGTTTTGTACACACATTCTGGGATTTCTGTTGTTACCTTGTTAGAAATCTTGAGAGTTAGCCAAGGAGTAGAAATGTAGAGCATACCCAGAGATCTGGGAAAGAAATTGGAAGATTTGAGAATGTGAAATGTTTAAATTTTTTCAGAATTTATCCTGAGATTACTGAAGTAAATTATCTAGATAAGATTGGGTCTAGGATAGAAGCACAGAGAGAACTGACTTTTGAAATAACAGAGATAAAGCTACTGATGATAATCAAACATAAATGACAGGGCTTATAAATAATTGTTTCAAATATTTAACCATGAACAACATTTTTGTTAATCATTTTTTACTATCCATGAATTTTAAAGTAGATATACCACCAGATACAGTAGGAAAAAATTACAAACTGGAATTATAATAAATTCTTTAAGCCTTTTCTTGTGTATGAAAAGGGAATGCATATTCAATATGACATTTCATGTTTAAATATTCACTGAGTACTTAGTGTACAGAGAACATGTTTCCAGAACATTAGAACACTAAAACCATGTTTGAACTTAATGATCTTATAGAAGCTGATTTTATTAGTTAGTGAAACATTTTAAAAAGAGTGAAATGATTCATAAGGAACATTATTGTTAATTATTAATAAAGAGTATCATCTGGAAAAACAGAAAGCTTTCTATGGTCTGCTGGATGTACGGGCGTAATGGTGGGAAAGAACCATCAACATAGGCATGTGTTAATTTGGAAGGCAGGAAGGAGGGTACAGGTGCAAAACAAAACCTCTTCTTTTCTGAAAATGCTCATATGCAACTTCCTGGTGGCTAGCAATGGCCAAAAAGAAGAGCTACAGACTGATACTTCTGATTTGTATTTTGGTGAAATTCCTCAAGTTTTTTTTTACCAGTTTATTAAAAGCCAACCCGGTGTGGGTAGATTGATATTTTTGCAAGTGCACCTTGCTAGTAATCAGGTAAGCCTTGGGAAGCATTCTTTCCACTTAAAACAAAAAATCACTGAGAAAGGATGGACCATTTTCTCACACAAACTGCCCTTGACTAAAACCTTTATTGAGTATTACCACAGTATCATATTCATTACTCCATGGTCATGGATTGGCAGACTTGGTGTCAGTTTTCTCCCAAATTGATCTCAGTGCAATGACAATAAAAATCCCAACAGTGTGTGTGTGTGTGTGTGTGTATGTGTATGTGTATGTGTATGTGTGTGTGTAAGAAAATAACAAGCTAACTTTAAAATATATATGAAATACAAGGAGCCAAATTACTAAGACAATCTTAAAAAAGAAGAACAAAGCTGGGAGCCTTCCACTGCCAGATATCAACACTTATTGTAAAGCTACCAAAATTAAGACAGTGCAGTACTGCAATAAGTATAAACAAATAGTTCACAGAACAGAATAGAGTTCCCAGAAACAGCTACACAAGTCACCTGAACCATGATTGCCCCACTCATGACAGAAGTGGCATTGCTATACAGAGGGAAAAGAATGGTCTTCAATAAATGACACTAGGTCAATCAACTACGCATAGAAGAAAAAGTATATTTTGACCTTATTATTGCACTATACACAACAATACACACATACAAATCAAGTCAAAATGGATTGAAAACTTGAACATAAGACCTGAAACTGAAAAATTTCTAGAAGAAACGTAGATGAAAGAAGGTTTAAGTAGGATACAGAAAGCACAAACAATAAAGGCATACTTAGAAAAATTGGACTACGTTAAAATTACAAATTTCTCTTAGTCAAAAGACATTACTAAGAGAATGAAAAAGGCAGGGAACAGAACGTGAGAAGACTTTCTTCATCATATAAGACTTGCAAAGAGCTCATATACAAGATAACGCTGATATATCAATGAGAAAAAATAAGAAGCCAACTCAACAGAAAAACGTACAAGAGACTTAACACAGGCACTTCTCAAAAGGAAATCTACAAGTGGCCCAAAAATATATTAAAATATATTTAACCTCATTAGTCATTAGGGAAATGCTCTATCTATCTATCTCTACACAAAACAGAACAAAACAAAGAGCAACCACAATGAGAAACTGCTTCATACTATTACGATAGCTAAAATGAAGACTGATAATATCAAGTGTTGACAAGGATGTGAATGATTGTAACTCTCATAAACTGTGAGTAGACAAATAATTTAGTAGTATCTAATAAATTTAGGAATAAGCATTCCCTATGACCAGCAAGAGGAAATTGAAATGTATGTCCAGCAAAATAAAAGCACAAAAATATTCTTAGCAGCACTATTTGAAATAGTGTAGATTTGAAAAACAATGCAGTGTTCAAAAACATTTGAGGGACAAATAAATTGAATCATATAAAGACAATATAATAAAAAATTGTCACTGTAAGCAACAATATGGAAACTATCGCAAACATAACCTTTAACGAAGCAGCTACAAAAGAGTTACAGGCTGTACGATACCATTTACATAAAGCTCAAAAAGGGGTAAAGTTAATTATAGTGTTAGAAGTCAAGCTAGTGGTTACCTTGAGGGGTGTAGTTACTGAGAGGACTTGAGAAGGACTTCAGAGGAGCCAGTAATACTATTTCTTCATCCGGTGCCGGATACACGGGTATGTTAACTTTGTGAAAATTCAGTGCTATGAGTTTGTGGGTTATTTACATTTCTGTATTATGTTATACTTTAATAAGAAGTTCATTTTTAAAAAAGTCATGATCTTATCTGTACATATTTCAAGTTTTATGGAAGAAAGCTTGGCAACATGTACTAAAATTTTAATACAGTTATAGCCTTTAATCAAGCAATTTCATGTTTAGGATATTACCCTTCTAAAAGATTTCAACAGAGACACAGAAATATGTTTGCTGCTCCGTTGGTCATTCTCTTTTATTGGTACACTGTCACTTCCAGCTGTCATTTCATGGCAGCACATTCCTCTCATTTCTCCTGACCTATATGGCATGTCTTGGTTTTCTTGGCCAGTTCTGCTCCCTCTGTCGCCTTTCTGAATGTAGGAGGGCCCCACTGCTCTGCCCTGTGCCTCATGCCTTCTGTCTAAACTCTCTCCCAATATGACCTCTTTCAGTCCAATGGGTGTAAATGACATCTAGATGCCAGTGGCTCCGGGTTTTATTTATCTACTCCCTATCTCTCCCCTAAGCTCTAGGTTCATATATCCAACATCCAACTTACCGTTTCTACTTGGCTATCTAATGAGCATAGCAGATTTAATGACTGAAAATAGCATTCTTTATACGTAGCTTTGTCAAACTTATTCTTGTCGGTCTTCTCCATCTCAGTAAATGGCACCTTCATCCTCCTAGTTGTTTAGGACCCAGATCTAGGAGTTCTCCATTACACAACCCCTTTTCTTTACCATCCATCCATTCAATTCTTCACCAAGATAATTGTTGTCCTTGAATTTGCTCACTTCTCTTCATCTCCAGTGACATCAGTGGAATCATTAAATCCTAATTATATGATTTAAGTAGGCCCTTAAATTGTTTCTCTAACTTAATTTTTCCCTCTCAATAATTCCTTTTTTAGTCAGAGTACCATTTTAAATCCTAAATCAGATGGTGTCATTCCCTTCCTTGAGAACTTAATGGTTTCCCAACACTTTTAGATTAAAATCTAGACTCTTCCCACAGTAACCCACAAAGCTCTGTATTTTCCAGTTCCTGCCTTACATGGTACCCCTCTTATTACCAACACTCCCCCTTGCTTTCTGTATTCTAGCCACATGGGCCTCCCTGGTGTTCCTCCAGCCGCCTAAGCCACTTCTATTTACTGCATCTTTATATTTGCTTTTCCCTTTGCTCAGTATGGTCTCACTCTGCAAATAGCTAGTTCATTCTCGTCCCTTAAGACTCTGCTCAAATGTTTCCTACTCAGAGAATTCTTCCCTAACCATCTTTGTCTAACGCGGCCTCACCAACTACTCATCTCATTGCTTTATTTCCTTCACTGCATTTATCATTGACTGAATTGTTTGAAATATGTATCCACCTATAATTTTTAATCACTTTATTTATTTATTTATTTATTTATTTACTTATTTATTTATTTATTTATTTACAGATTTCCTTGCTTACCAAGATATAAACTGAATGAGGGCAACATCCATATTTGTGTGCCTTGTTCACCAACATCTAATATAGTTGTGAGAAATGGTAGACAATCAAAACATTTTTGTTGAATTGAGAAAGTTTCTCCCTGTCACTATTCTCATCCAGTGGTGATTTTGCCCCCCAGGAGATATTTGACAGTGACTAAAGATGTTTTTTATTTTCACAACTGGGAGGCGGGAAGGGGAGTTGGTGCTATTGGCATCTACTGGGTAGAGACTGGGGAT
Organism: Canis aureus; assembly: GCF_053574225.1. NCBI lineage: Eukaryota > Metazoa > Chordata > Mammalia > Carnivora > Canidae > Canis > Canis aureus. The sequence goes on along the minus strand of NC_135644.1, from coordinate 24,477,269 downwards.
GCTGTTAAGCATCCTGTCTTGCACAGGCAGCTCCCACAAAAAAAGATCTATTTGGCTGCCAATAGTGCTGAGGTAGAGAAACTTGGATGAGGGGAGGCAGTATCTAGCTTTTACTATGTGATGTCTGCTTGGAGACCCGAACTACATGGAGTGATGGTTCAGCTTCAGATCTTTACCCTTTTAAAACTGCCCACATCCAGCAGCCATCATGAGTCATAGTAATTGACACTTTACCACCAACTATTAGAATAACAAGGATTTCCCTAACTTAGCCTTAGTAATTCCCTAACTTTTAGTTTTTCACATAGTTCAGATTTGAGACATATTTCTAAAATATTTTAGGAGGTATTTGCTTTGTGACTGCCCTTCTACTTCTCTTCTCTAGTGGATAATTAGAAGGATTTATTCTCTGGAGATGTCAAGTAGACACCTTTCCCATTACCTAAATTCATTTAGAGAAAAATAAATCAGTATTCAGATGAAAGTGCAGGAAGTGTCCAAGGGAGCTGTTTCAATCCAGAGAAAATAATTTCTACTGTGTATGATCAAAAAGATGCTAAAGAATTCTTTGCCTCCTTCCTTTGTAATAGCCTTCTTATATCCCCAAAACTGTGTTGAGCAGAATTTATAACTTGCTTAATTTATAGTGCAAAGAAGAACCTTTACTCTCCAGGGTTTTTTTTTTTTTTTTTTTCCAGTCAGTACAGGCCAAGTTCTGGGGTCATGTGAGGTGCGGGATCATATGTTTCCCAGGATAGAGTGAGCATATCAGTTTGAGTAGAAATAATGTTATCATCTATCTTTTAGAAGGCTCCAATGAGAGAAAACCAAATAAGGGTCAGGGAATAGGACATTAATGGTAGTTGCTGCATAAAAAGAAGAAAAATACTACAGAAGGTGGGGAATAAGCCCAGAATGGTGTTTCTTTGATTCAAAGCCACAGCTCTTGAGTTGAAAAGGGACATGCTACAGAAAGACTCCTGCAATATGTGAGTGTCACATCTCGCCTTGTCTTAAGCATGACCAGGGCAGAAAGAGGGCAAGAAGCTGTCTCTCAGGTAAAATTATATTCAGAGCCCTTGTCTTAGCCATTTCAGGCCACTATAACAGAGTGCCAAAGACTGGGTGACTTATAAACAACAGAAATTTATTTTTCACAGTCTGGAGGCTGGGAAGTCTATGATCAAGGCACCAGCATGGACAAATTCTGGTGAGAGCCCTCTCTCTAGTTTATAGCCAGGGCCTTTGCACTGCATCCTTAAATGGCAGAAAGAACCTCTACAGAGTCTGTTTTATAGAACACTAATCCCATTCATGAGGGCTCCACCCCTATGACCTAATTGCCTTCTCAAAGACCCACCCCCTAACACCATCATCTGGAGGTTAGAATTTCACATATGAATCTGAGAGTGAAGGGATACAAACATTCAGACCATAGAACATGCCTACTTTTCCCTGCTTTCCCTACAGGTGTTTTCTAAGTTTACTTTCCAAATAAGCTACTAGCACTGAATCTTTGAAAATCAAGTTCTACTTCTAGGAAGACCTAGACCGAAACAGACATGGGGAAAGTACATGAGAATCCTGCCTCCCAGGCCAGTGGGCTGTGCCACCAAAGACTGGGGAAAATAGACGGTGCTATTTTTTGTGAGACAAGAAAAAGTATGTTTGCTCCAGAGATGTCATGGAAAAGTGGAATGAGTGGCATGAAGTTGTGCAGTGAGTTCATAGAAAGAGAAGAGGAGGAGGGAGCTAAAAGGATTGGGCAATCTAGAAAAACTGGGGAGAAAAACTATGCCAAATGGAGTATACATAAGGCTGACGGGTATGGTAGGTGCAGCATAAACTCTCTCTGCTTCCCTGGTGGGCTCTTCAGTAAACTTGACATTGCTCACTAAGGAGCTCAGAGGGAGTGGACTCTATTGGCAGATGGTGAGAGGTGCTGAGTGCTCTCTAATGGTGGACGTGATGTACCCTCAGACATCACCGGTAGGCACAGACTACCGGCTAGACATCTGACTTAGGTATTACAAATTTTTATCATTTATAATACCTAGCTCAGGGCAAAGGCACACAGTAGCTTCAATGAATAATAAGAAAACTTCTTCTTCCTAAACAACTGCACAAATAGATGTACTGTTCCATCTTTTGATAGGCACATCGATTAATAATCAGTGACAATCATTTTCTGTGTTCTGTGCTTGAAATTGCCTCAGCCTCAAAGCATACCTATCATATTCATTTATTTCCTTATTCATCCTATCCCAGGTAAGTACACACACACACATACACACACACAGACAATATGCCACAGCTCTTCTAATACAGTTACTTGAACACTTACAGAATTCAGTTTCGGTGCTGCAAAGGAAAGCCCGGGAGAATAAAACTCATTTAATAATTCAACAAATATTTATATGACAAATATTTGTCAGTTATTGGAGACTCAAAGATGAAAACATAGGGTTCTTGTCTTCAAAGATGTCTCAGTCTGAATTAAGTCATCATTCTCTCTACGATGCTCCCTCCTCACTCTGAACCATTGGTGAGTCATTCCATGGAAAATGCCTACGTTTCATTCAGTTCTGTCTTTGAGGACAGACTTCCTGTGCCATTAGTATATCATGTTGTCTTTCTTTAAAGAGAACTCTTAAGTGTACTTCTATTTATCCTGGGAAGGTGAAAGTACCTATTGAAATGTAAGCACATGTATTATTATCTTTCTCATCTCCAGGCTTCCTTTTAACCACTCACTTCCCTTGATATTCTTCCCAGAAAGCAAAGCAGAGTTTCTGAACATTTTGTTAAAAAACAAAGTTAAGAAACATACAGGTCCATTTATTTGGAAATCACAGCCAATGTGTGTGGATGGCTGTTATATGTAAAGTAGTTACAGGTCAATATGGACCTGAGAAGTCTATGCAGGATTGGAGGAAGAGAGATGAGAGCAATAGGGGATAGGAATAGTCTTGAAGTACAATGTGAAGACTTCGCAAAAATCTATAGGCTTTCTCTTTAAAAAGATAATTTTACAATTTAATTTATTACTGGCTTTGGAGACTGTCAGTGTTATTCTTTGGAAATTGCCCATTTGAACATCTCAGAAAATCTGATGGATAAAATGAAAAGTAGAGGAGGGAAAATAGTAAAGAGGCTTAAGTTGTAAGTTACAAATCTAGTGATTCTGACTTTAACCTTCAAAAAGAAAGAAAAATAGTTTCTGGCTTGAAAAAGAACAATTATGCACTCCTGCCTGTTTTTAAGCTCAATTCTTCTATAAGCCCTTAAAAGATAAATCCAACTATAAATCACCGTGGAAAATGCACTTGGAATCTGAGTGGGACTGCATTGTTTGTTTTTTCCTTCTTTCTACACTTGATTTGTGTTTGAAGAAGAATTATTTGACTCTAACAAATTCATCTAATGGATTTCAAAGTATATCTCACTAATACTCTAAGATTTTTTAACCACTACATTTAACCAACAACTGGTTAAATGTAGTGGTTAAGCTAGCAGCAAATATACGAAATATAAATATATATTTGTATTTGTATATATAATATTTACATATTTATATATATGAAGCCAAGGAGTATTAAAGCAGATACTTCTTCACCACATTGTAAGGAATGCCTAAAGTGGGCTTCTTTCTCTCTCTCTCTCTCTCTTTTTTTTTCTTTTTAAGATTTATCTATTTATTCATGAGAGACAGAGAGAGAGAGAGAGAGAGAGAGGCAGAGACATACACAGAGGGAACAGAGAAGCAGGCTTCTCACAGCCGAATGTGGGACTCTGATCACGATTCCTGGGATCACACCCTGAGCCCAAGGCAGACACCCAACCGCTGAGCCACCCAGACGTCCCTGGACTTACTTCTCTATCTTTCTCTCTAATTTGATTAATGCCATTAAACACACACACACACACACACACACACACACACACACACACACACGGTATATTGTCCCTGACCTTGAAGCACTTTACATGCTCATTAAGGAGATACTATTTTATTTACATATAACAAATGGAAAGCAATCTAAGCCTCTTTATGTTTGTTTTGTTTTTTAAATTAAGGACTACAGAGACTCAGAAAAGAGCAGGACCATTCTTGCCTACAGGAGTTTGTCAAAGATCAATTAATCCAATGCTCTTTTGGGAAATGGAGGATAGTGAGATTGAAGTTGGGCATCAGTGAGATGTTTCAAAAAGGCACTAAACTGTGCTGACTGCAGAGATGAGGGGTTGGGGATTGGAGGCTGTGGGACAGATTAGGCTGTGCTTGGGCAAAGCTAGTCCAAAGAATGAAATGTGATCAGAGAGGGAAAGTAGAGCCTGGTGACAAAAGGACTTGAAGGAGTGACATGACAAGCAATTTTCCTCGCTGTAACTGCAGCAAGTAGTAACTTGTATGTTCAAAGAAGCTCTTATTACACTTTTCTATTGACGTATGTGATTAAATCAGCAAAATCTCTTGTCTTGGATGAACAAAAAGATCTTTCTCCAATTGAAAGATAAAAATTTTTTCTAAGGTTTAAATAGACACAGAGGTGAGAAATCCATATCCAGTTATGACTAAGTGATGAGTTATTTTTTCAAACATTATAATACATATTAAATAAGATAACATGATTTTCAGGCGCCTTCATTCAGTACATGAAAAGCCAGAATTTCTAGTCCTTCCATAGGAAACTAAAATATGCACAGAAAAACAATTTTTAAAAAAGTACAGGCCCAGACAAATGCTTTCTTCCTCTGTTTTTTGTTGTTGCTTCTTTGTTTTGTTTTGTTGTTTTTGAGAGGGAAAGGAATCAGAGAAGAGGGAGAGGGAATTTTAAGCTGGCTCTATGCCCAGTGTGGAGCTCCATGGGGCTCAATCTCACAACCCTGAGATCATGACCTGAGCAGAAATCAAGAGTCAGACATTTATCCAACTGAGCTACCCAGGTGACTCTCTTCCTCTGCTCTAAGCTCACATAAAATTAATGAAACTTTGGCTAGGGATGGGAAATTAATTAAGCTGTATTGCAGAATCAGATGTCTGATTTGAATGTTCATGTGACCCAAACCAATTTTGCTAGATTATGGAGAACCTTGAAGGTGGAAAACTCAACTAAATAAAGACTCAAAGATATTTGAGAATTTCCAGTATTTATTTTTATGTCAAGTTTCCCCTGTATATGAACTTAAAATGTTATGTTTGTCCCTAGTTAATTATTACTTTTAAATCTATATAAGATTTATAACTTAACTTTAAAAAATATATTGCTTATTTGTTAAAGGGAAATAATAAAGTTATGAGACATCATTGTCTAACCAGGGGTTGGCAAACTTCTTCCTACAGTGCTAGATAATAAATATTTCAGACTTGCAACTACACAACTCCACTATTGTAGCGTCAACAGAGCCATAGACAAAACAGAGAAAAAAAAAATGAGCACAACTATAGTATAATAAAACTTTATAAAACAGGTAGCTGTCCTGGAGGTGTGGTTTGTCTACCCCTCATCAAAGTGATATCACTACTATTAAAGTAATTACTAAGCTTCTTCCAAGTCGAACACTAGGATAAGCCTTCCTACAGCTACTTATAACTACTACTCGGGGTTGGTGTTCTGGTATATGAAAATGGGGGAAAGAGGTTATTTTGATAAACAGCTGCTATTTATCCATAAATATTATGTACCCCTCTTCAAATTTTCTTATTTTAGTTTTTAATTCTGAAATATGTCAACTGGTAGACAAGCAAAAAAATAACATAACAGACATCATTATACCCACCACATAGATTCAACAATAGTTAATGTCTTCATACTTGCTTTAAGATCATTTTAAAAGAAACAAAATATTACAGACAAAAATAAATGCTTGTTCCAACCCTAGTCTCCCTTCTCCCATGCCAAAAGTTTAATCCTTCCTTTGTTGTTAATCTGTCTTTTCTCTCTGGTTGCTTTTAGGATTTTCTTATTGTCTTTGATGTTCTGAAATCTGTGGATTTATATCTTTGATCAAATCTGAAAAATTATCAAAAAATAGTTCTTTAAATGTAATATCATCTCCATTCTGCTTTCTATCCTTCTGGAATTCCTATTTTAACATATGTTGTATCTTCTATCCTCCATTTTTCTCATTTCTGTCTTGTATCTTTCCTTTATCTTTCTGTGCAGCAATGGCGGTAATTTCGTTATGTAAACTTTCTAGTTCACTAATTCCCTTTTAAATTGTCTAATTTTTATGTCAAGTGAATTTTTAATTTCAAGGACTTTCCTCATTTCAAAAGATATATATTTCTTTTTCAAATCTCATATATTTTTATAGTGTCATGTCATATTCTTTGAGATTTATTTCTATTCCATCTTTTTTTTTACACTAATCGTTTTGTTTTGTAGATGATTTCAGATTTTTTTTATTATATTGTTTGACTGCAGGTAGAGAAGGTTATATAATCTTTATGTAAGTCTTGTGTGCTCATTTTCCCTTCATGGCCTATTATTTATTTGTGTGTGAGAACTCATTATAACATAAAAGTGTTCTTTCTTTGTATTTTTGTTTTGTTTTCCTGCTGGAGTTCTTGTACTTACAGAAATGTTACTCTGTAATGGTTTTGTGTTTTTGCTAGGTGCTCCAGGGATTTCATCTAACTGAAGTAATCTTCTTGTTAATTTCTCACATTAGGCATGTCCACACCCATGGAGTATAAAAATTTGGACAGTCTTGGAATTTTTATTTTTTATAGATGAGGGTTTTTTTTTTTTTTTTTTACCTCCTTAGGATTCTAAACAAAGACATGTTTCCTTCTTGCTTTCTTGTGCCAGTAGGTAGAATTTTTCTATTTCCCCCTTTCACTGAGAAGGTAGACCTTCCATTTTCCCAGCTTTAGCACAAGGTGTGATGCTTTAGCTCCCTCATCTTGCCTGAGCCCAAAAGTCATGTCTTCTGTACCTATATGGACTTTATGGTACTTTAGGTATACCTGAAGATTTCAACTTAAGGTAATTTTCTTTTTGGTTGCTGGAATACCAGGTCCTGAATTTACCATTCTGATTTTCAGTATCCTCCTTTATTTTTGTCATCGTCTAGCTTTTGAGCCCAGGTATGTAATTAAACATTATGTTATTATATATATATGCATCATTTCTATATGTTTGTAATTGAACAACAAATCTCTGACTTACTTATTTTGTCATATTGCTTGGATTGCTCTTAAAGTTATCGTATCAATCCAAAGATTTGTATATATATGATTATATGTTTTAATATGTATTATATATACTATTTTTTAGTATATATAATAATTGTATAATATAATATACAATTATTATATAATATAATATAATGTATAATGTATAATATAATATAATTGTATATAATATACAATTATTATATAATATAATATAATGTATAAAGTATAATATAATATAATTGTATATAATATACAATTATTATATAATATAATATAATGTATAATGTATAATATAATATAATTGTATATTATATACAATTATTATATAATATAATATAATGTAATTTTTTAATTACAAATATATATTTTTAAATTACAAAGCTATTTGGGGATCTTTTTAATAGACATCCTAAAAATGCTTTTATTCTTGAATACAAATTTCATACTGTCTCATAGAATTTATCTGTTTGAGTTGAGTCTGAACAAAAAGTCTGTTGATTATTTAAAAATAGAGGGATCATTGAAAAATTCTTGAGTTTAGATATTATTTTCAATGAGTATATAATATATAGTAATAAGGGTGCTATGCACTCAACTCTTTAAAAAACTCTAGTAGATTTCACAATTTTCTCTTAATATATAATTGAAATGTTTGTTATTATCCCAAAAGAAAACTGGCATACTCCATGATCAAAGATGCTTTCGCTATTAATTAAATTTTTGCATTGTAGGAAATTAATTTTTGCATTATAGGAAAATGCATGGCATTACACATTCACAAATTATACCCATACTGCCAAAAATCCAAGTTTTTAATATGACTTGGAAATGCATTTTGAATATTATAGTTGTGCTAATTCTGCCCCAAACAAGGATCAGCATTGCAGCTAACTTAGTGCTTAAGTACATATTAAGGTGATTTTTCCCAGTGACTGGACCATATTCTGTAGACCTCTGAAACTGGGAACACATGTAAAAGTTAAGGGCTTATAGTTCTTAATATCCTTTCCTCATTATCATCCTATAAAATAGGATTTTTATAAAGTGCTTCTGAATTCAATTGTCCTCACATGGTTGGGACTGTGCCTAGGAGGCACCATGTGCTGAAATGCTGAGCCTAAATGAATGTTGATGTAGTATCTTCCTGGAAGATATAACCAAAAAAGGTCTCTTCCTCCCACCCCCTGTAAAGAGTTTATAGCATTGAATAAATATCACAAATGTAAGCATTTCAAACTAGAAATTAAAAAATCACGTGACAGCTAGAGTCAGTTTGTTTATACATTTAGGCACTCATGTTTATCTGATTATGGCATGGATATAGTAGACAACCAATCTGGGTCAGTCAAACCAACAGCTAGTTTTTCTGGTGAACAGATTGACCCCCAATCCTTACTTGTTAGAATTTGTTTCCAACCCTTGTATCATCAGATTCTACTTTTCTTCTGATCTCATCCTTTTGTGTTTTCTTGGTTATAGGAACACCTGCTTTGGAAATCCAGATTTCAGTCTGTTCTACACAGTTATAAAAAAAAAAAAAAGTACTTTCCATTGAGTTTTCTTTAGTTGCTGGGTGAAGCCCAATTTTTCCCATTTGATCTAATTAAGATTGTTTAAGAGTTGCTTTAAGAGTGACCTTTCTTCTTTATATTTCATAAAAGTCACTCTAATTTGAGTGTGCATTGGGAGAAGAGGAAGTAGATCTCTGCAATCTGGTTTAGGGGGCAAAATACTTTTTTTTCTCTATGATTTTTCTCAGGTGATCTTTGGTTCCTTTCACTGAAATGTATCTTATCTGATACTAAAAAGGATTTTAAGCTCTACAATGCTAAGAGGTTAGAAAGGTGAGTAATTTATCAATTTTAAATGCATTAGAGTTATTTCTCAATCTTGTCTTTCTGCTTTACAAGTGCTTCCTGATGCATTTCCTGCAAGTGAACCTTTCCATTTCTCTTTATAGCCCCAAACTCAAGCCATAGCTCTATCTCTATAAATGATGGCACTGACCTATTTCCCTTTTTGCATACAGATAGGTTTAAGCTTGACCTTAACATAAAGAATAGGTAATAAACTGTGCTATAAGCTGGATATTTTAAAGTTGTCTATAAAATAGGCTATTTACCAAATAGTGATGGATACCTATAGAATGACCTTACCAAACTATCAGCATCTATATTTAGATGTAGTTATCTAACAGCTCCTAAGTCCTGAGAAGTACATAGCAAAATAAAAGAAAGTACAACCTTTCTTAAATTTATCAAGATCAGTAGATATATATAAATGTATGTATCACTTTTCCTGTTTCAGAGGGAATTTCAATTCAAAGATCAAAGGGTTGCTTCCCGTTCATCACAGATTTCTTCTAGTCATCTTCCTTCTGAGGTTGGCAAAGTCATCCACATTAGTGGTTACACCTTTTCAAATGTGCAACTTATAAATCAAAGGAGCCAAAATGGATCATGAATATTTGAAGACCGTAAAAACTGCAAAGTGGGAAAAGTCACTTGAAACTTAAATAAGAAGAGTAAAAATGATATACATAGATCTAGGCATTCTGGCCACTTGAGTTTATGCTTTTTCAAACCCAGGAAGAGAATGTGAGACCAGTATCACATTTAATCAGGGGAGAAATAACCACAAGGAAATGAAAACGTCTTCATTGTTGCCTGCAGTTCTAGAGGAAGTGTTAGGATTATAACTGTCCTCAGAAAGACCATTAAACAAGTGTTATCTGTGGTGGAATAATTGGGGAGCAAGGCAGTATATCTTTAATGCCAAAATTTCATTAAGCAGGAAAATCTTAACCCTTAAATATATAATTTATGGCTTTCAAACAAAATATTAAGCCCACTTTAATTCTTATATTGGATTGTAGATAGGACATATTTTCTAAGCCTCATCCAAGCCTAGTCTTTTATTTTCTTTTAACTAATCATGTTTCAGAATGTGAGTGCAATATTTCCTACACATTTAGAATGAAATTTGAGGTAGCGGACACATATTTTTTAAAGATTTATTTATTTATTTTAGAGAGTGGGAGAGAGCATGGGCATGCATAGAAGGAGGTGCAGAGGGAGAGATAGAGAGAGAGAGAGAAAGGGAGAGAATACTCAAGCGGACTCCCCACTGAGTGCAGAGCCTCAGTGGCATGGAGCTTGATCCTGGGACCCTGAGATCATGACCTTGAGTGGAAAACATAAGTCAGGTGCTTAACCAACTAAGCCACCCAGGCATCCCAGTGGCTATATTTTTTGATACTTGAGTATATCTTATAATTTTGTCACTTGTTACTTCTAGCACAATATAATGCTTAAATACTAGTGATCAGTTTGTAATCAATCATTCATTGTGATAGCACAAATTAATGTTAAAACTGGCATTCCATGTCCCATCTCAGGACTTCAGTTTAGACTATGAGATCAGCAATTAAAATAATTTGATCGTGACAAAGCAAACTGTATTAATTTAGAGTTGATATCTCCCACCTCCCCAGAGATCCCTTCCCAAACTACTCAATCTGAACATATATTCACACACACACACACACACACACACATACACACACTACTGGATTACTGGGTTTTATCATGATGCTTGCATTTTTCAGAGACTACTGTGTTTACTCTAATATTCTGCCTATGGCAGCTGCCTCTGGGGCCACACATCACATCTCCTTGGTTTCCTTGATTTCAGCTACAGCAGTGATAGACAATTCCCTGCAAGCTCAGTTTTACCTCCCTCCAGTGACCCTTCTCAGCCTCTTCCACTTGTTTTTTTTACTTTTCTGCTGTCTCTGGTCCTACAGTGCCTGCTCTGCCCCAGTGCAAGCACAGCCAATGAGAAGTGGAAATCGGTGAATAGATACTCCAGTCTCCTCCCAGTCTTCAGATGGGCCAAGCTTTCTCAAGAGATTTCAACAGAAATCAATCTTCTGTTCCTGCAGCAGCAGGTTTACTACTGGCTATTTCTATTTTCTCATGTCTCATGGGAAACCTCTTCTTCAACCCTATTTCTTGGGATCACCTCTGAATTTACCATTAATAATCAGTACTCAAGACTTTGTCTCATGCCTTGTTATCAGGGGGAACTTAAGACATCTCCTGTAGGATATAAGATTCTTAGAGCTAAGAACCTTATCTTTTTTGTATTTTGTTTTATTTACAATACTTAATAGGGATTGTCATGTGGTGAATGCTATATGTATGCTTACTTAAAGAACTATAGGTAACAGTAGAAGTTTTGGATGAGTTTAGGGAAGAAATGGTATTCAAAAGAAAGTGATAATCAGAAGGAAAAACTGCAGAAAGTATAGGGTAATACAAGCATGAATAATACTAACTGAATGCAGAGAAGATGTAAAATATGCATATAAATTGCTGGAAAGTTTTAAGACATTCAATCATATACAAGAAGACTTAGTATTAGAAAATTCTGGTAATGCTTTATGGTGTTGATCATCCTGTCACAGAAGTCAAGTGGTGTTATTGTCTTACCTCTTTGAATACCAAAATATCATTTTTTGGAATTTCAAAGCTTGATCCATATGATAAAAGGATGATGTTAAATCCAAACATTTAATTTGCTAATTAGGTCTTTTTGAAAAACAGGGGTGCAAAGACTTCTACTTACAGCTATGTCAAACTAACTGGTACCAGACTTGTCTTGCCATTAACAGTGAGACAGTATAAATGAGGCAATGTTCTCAATACTAGCAGAGGGACCTCAGGATTAAGAACTTTGAGAGAAGGAAAATACATAAGTTGAGCCCCATATTTGCTATGACTTTCTGCCTGGAGACACTTACCAGCTGGCATAGGCTCCTGGAGGCAAAGCAGAGAGGGCAATATTGCTGAGTGGAAAAAGTGGAGATCAGATTAAGGAAGAAAGAAGTGACAGGAACCAGCAGAAAAAGGTATCCACATAGGAAGGGTAGGCAGAGAAGCTCCTAATGATGACAGCTGAGAGACCTCAGAAATCGTGAGTGCTCGTACTGTTGGAGCTCTACACCAGCCACAGTGGAAAGATTACAGAACACCGGAGACATTCCGTTTAAATCCTGGAAAGGCCAAACCTGACAGGCATATGAACCATACTCACATTTAGGACTAAGGCAAAACCAAAATAAATCCAAACTAACAAAAAAATAACATTAAAATAACAAAAATAACATTACACTTGACAGGTTCAAAAGGATCCACAAGTAATTTAATTGGTTACTGGAATAAAACTCAACACTTTTTATTGTTTTTTAAAAGATTTTATTTATTCATGAGAGACACAGAAAGAGAGGTAGAGACATAGGCAGAGGTAGAAGCAGGCTCGCGGGTGTAGCAAACCTCGATTCTAGGCCCCTGGGATCATGACCTAAGCCAAAGACAAACACTCAACCACTGAGCCATCCAGGTGCCCCAAAATTCAACACTTTTTAAAGGAAAACAACATAATCTGGATTCCCTGCATTGTATCATACATAATGTCCAACATCCAATAAAAAAAGATAGTGTTCTGAAAATACAACTATGCTGATAAAACCCTAACTAGACAGATTAAGAGGAAAAGAGAAACTCAACTTTCCATTAGTAGGAATAAAACAGGAGATATCTGATAGATCACACTGACATTAGAAAGACTATCAGGGACCTTTATAAACAACTTTATGCTAATATATTTGATAACTTACATAAATGAAAATATTCTTTTCTTTTGAAAAAATTAAATTATACAACTTACAAAGATAAACACAAGAAGAAACAAAGTCCAAATTATTTCTATAATAGTACTAGAAACTTCTTTGCCTTTTCCACTTTTAGTCTTTCACAAGTGGACTTCTTCCAGAGGCTACATAAGGCATGATATTGCAATGGACTGAACCTAGCAGATGGGTGAACTAGGGGCCTTCAAATAAGCTATACATTCTATTAAGCTATTAAGCTATACATTAGTGACTAGTGAAAATGTAAAACGGTGCCTCTTTCCCCACAAAATTTTTTTGGAAAGTATTTTTCATAAAAATATATTATTATAATTTACTATTTTGAATAAATTAACAAATATTTTATCTTAATTTTTAATATACTATATACATATATATAACCCACATAAATAAAAACTCTTTGGGGAGTCAGTGATTTTAGAAATTTAAACAGATTTTGAAGGCAAAATGTTTGCAAACTACCAATTTAATAAATCTGATGTAAGTTCTTTCAGGTAACAGAGGTATAGGAAAACTTCCCAATTTGTTCCATGAGGTCAGCATGACACTGATATCAAAACCTAATAAGTAATTACAAGAAATCTATAAACTACTATCCCTATGGACATGTAGTAACATTTGTAAAATATCTACAAATTAAATACAGTAAAAATTTAAAAGCCTAATATATCATGATCAAGTGGGTGTCATTCCAGGAATGCAAGGTTGGTATAACAGTTGAAAATCAATCAATGTAATTTGCCACATTCACAGAAAAAATATGGCTACACAACATGATCATCGCAATAAATATGGAAAAAGACATTTTAAAAAATTCTACATCCATTCCTAATAAAAGCTCTCAGAAAACTGAGAATAGAAATGAACTTCAAAAATCTGATAAAAGACATCTACAAAAAAAACTCTACAATTAACATTACATGCAATGGTGAAAGAATTGAACTTTTTTCCCTTAAGGTCAGAAACAATATAAGGGTATCTTCTTTCATCATTTCTATTCAACATTGTACTGGAGGTCTTAGCATGTTCAATAGACTAAAAGAAACAAAAAAATAGGGCTATAGTACTTGGTTATTAGTTTATTAATTGCCTATTTGTGGCTTACCACTGAGTTCCTCTCCAGAAATTCATTCAGTGAAGAGTACTTCCCCTGCTCAGAAATTAGCCTACTTCCCATGACTGGATGGTGCGATAGTACAAGTCCTGTCCCCATGTTTCCATTTGGAACAACTTTCTGCACACAATTCTCCATCTCAGAGCAGTTTCAATGCCACTAGTTTAAGCAAATCCTAAAATGAAAATTTGTTTTTTTTTTTTTTTTAATTCTTATTTATTTATGATAGTCACACAGAGAGAGAGAGAGGCAGAGACACAGGCAGAGGGAGAAGCAGGCTCCATGCACCGGGAGCTCGACGCGGGATTCGATCCCGGGTCTCCAGGATCGCGCCCCGGGCCAAAGGCAGGCGCTAAACCGCTGCGCCACCCAGGGTTCCCTATTTATTTAGCTAAAATGAAAATTTGAATTTAGTGGGCCACCCACTAGCACACTGGTTATGAATAGCCCATTACTAATCATAGATGAAGTATGGGTGTACCTTGGCATGCTGCAGCAGTGCAATTCTACTTCTCCTAGTTGTGAATTGTGATGTGATACTATTAGAAAGGAATGCACTGGGTAGGCAGCAGGGGTATAATATTTTAGGCATTTGAGAGGTTGGAGGGAAGTAGTAATTATAAGGACAATAGGGTTTGATGGATGTTGCTGTAGGCTATTAATGCCTTGCAGAAAGAGAATGAATGGCTGAGAGTGATTAATCACTAATTTAAAAAAACCGAAGGCCTACTTGGAAGCATGTAAAGAGATTTTTATTTACTGCACCAGAGATCAGAAATGCTGAGGAACAGGCCAGGACTGAATTACAGGGAACATTGACTTCTCAACCTAGACAGGACCATTTTGTTAAACTCTTGGAAGTACTGTTGAGAAAGAGTGGAACCTTGAGACTTGGAACACAATATTGAGGTCAATACACTCAAGTGCACTGACCTCAAGTGCAATACACTCAAGTGCATTGGGATCCTAGGTCCTGTAAACCCTCTGGGCCTGCCAAAAGGGATCTTCCCCCTATTAAGGGCTGGTGCTTTGTACCTGGCTTCTAGGCAATGCAAAACTTCTCTTTTGCAAGACAAGGTGCATTGTCTTCCCTTTTGTTCCAATTATTTCCCATCCTCCTTCATGGCTCAGAGACTAATAACTAGGGTTCTTGGCAACATAACCCAACTAAGAAAGTGTTGAGTCCACACTAAGAAAGGAAGGAGACAATACTGAATACTGAATATCGAATACTGAAGGGACTGCAACATTTAGCCACATGTGACAGCATGAACAAGGAGAGTATGAATGGGATTGGCTCCTGGATGTGCTGGATCAAGAGAGACAGAATATAAATTTTGAAAAGAAAGAGTTTATTGATATGAGAGCATTTCTCATGATACAGTATTTGACATCTCAGTAAGATCCTAGAAGATAGTGCTATCATAGGTCGGCTCTTAGAAGCATTAAAAAAGTGATGTAGTACATTAAATAATGTAGAAATTCCAGAACTATGCTGGCAGATGATGGGGAAGTGATCAAAAGGCTTAGAGAAGTAAGTATGCTAGAATGGAAATGCATTATTTCAGGCCATGAAGCTACCAGCTGATTGCTAGATCAGTGGAAGTCACTCCATTTACCAAAAGAGATACCAATAACGTTGAGAAAGTCAGTGGTAGCCAGGGCAAAACAGGGAGATAATGTTACAGAAATAAGAGTTTTGGAGATATTTAATAGAATATGGTGCCCCCAAAGGGTGAGATAGATAGCCAGGCAATAAGGATATTGTTCAAACCTACACCTGTGTTATCCAGTACAATAGCCACTAGTCACAGGTGGCTATTTGAATTTAAATCAATTAAACTTAAATAAAATTTTAAAAAATTCAGTTCTTCAGGTCACTAGCCACATTTTAAGTTATCAATGATTGCATGTGGTTAGCAAGCTATATTGGATAGTATAGATATAAAACATTTTTAAAAAGATTTTACTTATTTATTTGAGAGAAAGAAAGCACGAGCAGGGGGGAGGGGCAAAGGGAAAGGGAGAAACAGATTCCCCACTGAGCAGGGAGCCTGATGTGGGACTCAATTCTGGGACCCTGGGATCATGACCTGAACCAAGGCAGACTGCTTAACCAATTTAGCAACCCAGGCACCCAATATAAAACATTTTTAACAGCTAAAATAGCTGTTCCGGTTTTTTAACATTACAATTCCCCTTCTGATGTTAGTCAGCTGTAGGCCTAGATTCTGCTGAATAAAGGAGAGACTATGTCTCCAGAAGGAAGGGCTCAGCAACATCAAAACAATCCTTCTCTCAAAGGAATATTGCCGCCATTTCCTCAAGTAACTGAATTAGGGAAAGGGGGATAATCATACATTCCTGACATTTTAAGAGTTATGAGACACAGTCTAAATTGATACCCAGGACTCAAAGCATCGTCATAGCCCTTGTTGTAGTGGAGGCATGTGAGTGAGAAGTAGGAGTCATGACCCAGGCTTGGATCATAGTGGATCTACTAGGTCCGCAGGCCTCAGTCCTAACCTGTATAATTGAAATGAAGATGTTTGGTAGTTGCCTGAATATCACATTTATTCCTTAGTTTGTTGACTATGAACTATAGTAGTACAGGAGGCCAAGACGAAACCACTGAAGTTGCCATTTGACCAAAATAGTAAATAAAAAAATATTGTTTTGCAGGGGTCATGACAGACATCCATGCCATATGAAAGACTTAAGGAATTTCAGAGCATGAAGTAGTTCCATTTTACTTTCATTTAGCTCAGCAATCTTGCTCCTACCCAAATCAGATGAATCTTGGAGGACAATAGTGGATTAAACAAACTTAACCAAGTAACAGCCTCAATTGTAGTTGCTATACCAGATGAAGGTATTTTCTGGAATAGGCTAATATGGATTTATGTACATTTCATGGAGCCATTGATTTGGCAAATATTTTTTTCATTCCTATCAGAAGGAAGATCAGAAACTATTGGCATTCATGTAGGATGGACAACAGTATTCTTCACAGTCTCTCTCCAGTGCTATTTTAACTCTCCTGCCATCTGTCATACTATAGTACTAAAGGTTCTGGACCATCTGGACTTTCTGGAGAATATCACATTGATTTACTATGTGGGTGATATCACATTAATCAGACTAGACAAACAAGAAGTGGCAAGTATATTGGAGGCCATGGTAATTCCCTTGTGCTGCAAAGGATTGATTATAAACTTTACATGATTCACAGTGACCATCACATAATGACATTTTTAGGGCTCCTGTGGTCCGTGAGAACAAATTATTGCACCTTGTCTCTACCACCAAGAAGAAAGCATGGCACCTAGTAGTTCTCTCAGATTTCTGGAGGCAGCATATTCTATACTTGAGAATATATCTCCAATTTATCTCCCAAGTGATTTGAAAGACTAATAGCTTTGAGTGGGGTTCACAGATTTTAAAAAAGATTCTTGCAGTAGGTCCAGGCTGCACTACAAGCAAATCATATAGTACTGGAGTTACCTGTGATGAGAATAAACATCATGAAGAGTTTATGGCAAGACCCCAAATGAGAATCAAAATGCAGACACATGTGTGTCTAAAGTTATCCCACCGATAGTAGGTAAGTTTATACCATTAAAAAAATAGTTCCTCACATGCTATTAATTAGGAATTGCTGGAGATGGAACACTTGATCATGAAATATTGAGTGTCTACATAGTCACAACTACCCACCCTGTGCTGGGTTCTATTAGAACCTCCAAGTCATTAAATCAGGCAGGTCCAACAATAATCCATTGGAGAAGCAAGTGGTGGCATTGAGCACAAGTAGGATCAGAGAGTACATATAACCTGCACAAACATTTGGGGCAGATCATGATGTCGTATTGTCATTTCTCCCTCTGCTCACACCAGTATCTATTTTGGGGATTCCTTATGACCAGCAAAAAAAAAAAAAAAAAAAAAAATGGTTTACAGGTAGATCTCCTTGGTACATAGATGCAAACCAAAGGTGAGCAACAGATAAACTATATAGCTCCATTCAAGATGAGGAGAGGACAGCAATGAAGGGAAATATTTTAGTGGGCAAAGTATGGGTAGTGAACCTAGCCAACTACTTTGTGAGAAAGAAGGGGCCCAAGATAAGAATATATATAAACTGATGGACCAAAATGAATGGCTTGTTTGGTATGAGAATGGATAAACAAATTGTGATATTTTCATACAACAGAATAGTAATCTGTAATAAAAGTGGAAGAATAAACTTATGATGCACACAACATAATAAATCCTAAATCATCATGGTAAACAAAAAAAAGACATAAAATAAAATATATATGACTGTGCTTATATGAAATTCTAGAAAAATATAATATATAGTAGCAAAAATAAAGACACTGATTATCTTTGGATGGTGAATATTGACAGGATGGGAACATAAGGGAATTTTCTTTTTTTTTTTTTTTTTTTTTTTTTTTAGGGAATTTTCTTATGGTGAAAATGTTCTATTATTTATTGGGGTGATATTTACATGGATGTAAACATTTGTCAAAACTCATTGAGCCATACACTTAAAATATGTTCATGTCATCTGTGTGTAAATTACACCTTAATTTTAACAGATTAAAAAAAAATCTAAAAAATGTAATCAAACTTCTTATTTTTACCCATTTTATTGCTTTAGATGTTGGATATGACATTGATAAGAAAAAAAATGGATTTATGACTTCAAGTAGATTACAACTAAAAGTAATAGGGATAATTTGGTGTGAAAGCCAAACACCTCCAAAAAATCTTGTAGTAGAAATAAGTCCATCATTATCCTCCTAAAGATATTCTTAACTCTACCTAAACAAGTTAATCAGTTGATGTATAACTTAGACATCAGTTCACCAAATCTCTTTTATATGTACTTAGCTCAAACTAGTTTGGTATTTAAAGAATTCTACGATAGTAGTCAATAACTCTTTATAAATTTTAATTTGTGAGTTGTAAAAATATCTTCATGTTCTACAAATATTTGGTCAGCCTTTTTTTCACATTCCATTGGCATACATAAACTCTCATGACCCTGATTAGTAGCAGGTGTAGTAGTATAGTTTTTAAGTGATAGGGACTATTCAAAAATTGTGTATGTTTATGCAATGTATAATGTGACAGTTTCAGGAATGGGAGAGCAAATCATCACGATTTTATATTTTTAAGATTATTATCAAAATTTATATTTTTAAAATTAGGAGCAAGAGGAGATGATGCAAAAATGCACTGGACTATGACATTGAAAGTTTCATGTAGAAGATGCTTAGATAATTAAGGGTTGACTGCACTTAGTATCACCCTGATAGGTCGAACGCAGATGTTCTGCTTGTTTACTTAATCCACATTGCTGCAACAACATGCTTTAAGGTTTCTGCAACTCAGAAATTATTAAATGGTCTGTTAATGCTATCAGTTAATTTCATGCTTTGAAACTGTACTGCTACATTTAGAAAGAACAGAAAGGTTATATTAAATGTGAGTGCCAGACCTGAACTACAAAGCCATATATATATAAAGGAAAGCATTGCATTTAAGGATAAAGAGAGATTTAGGCAGGATCAAATGATAGACGTATTTTCATAACTGGGATGATTTTCCTATATGATGAGTAAAAACCCAGTGATACATGTAAATTGTTTAAAATAATATTTTTCTTTAAGTAAATACTTCTGTAGATACTAGCAGGTAGCAATCAAGAAAACTGGAAAGAAATGTATATTACTATCTTCCCTTATATTAGCGTACTAACTAGAGAAATGTAAGAGGAGGTAGAGCAGAGATGCTCTAATTGTGATTATTAAAATAAAGTGACTTTAGATGTGTTCTTTGCAAGTAGGAAATTATAAATAAAAACAATCATTTAAAATATCTGGAAATGGATCCGAGAAGATAGAACAGATGAAGAAACATTTATTCAAGAAAATCTAAAATTCAGCATAAACAAGACTTGCACACTACCTCCTAACTCAACAAGATGGAAATTCCACTTGAGACTCATGCAGGGCTTTTTCTCCCTCTAGCTACCATTTAGATGATCTTCCATGAGGGCAAGACATTAACATTTCTCATTTTGTTCCCAGCTATCTGTTGCTGAGGCTAAATTTAGGATGAATACAGTGAGAGATGAGATTTCATTCCTTAGCCCAGCTCCCACTCATGGAAAAGCGGCTCTAGCTTGGGCATGCAACAGCTGAAATTTCTGGGACCCCAATTATCCTTGGCCCAGATCATAAAGTGATGATTTTGTGCTGGGAGACATAAGCTCAGAAGATAGGAGGCTCCTGGTCCCCCCACACTGAGCTTTCAGCTATTAAAGCTGGGGTGTGACCTATAGAGAAAACATGCTATTGTCCTTACCTCCACTACCATAGCTGAGGCTCAGATATTTTGCATGGGGAGAGACGAGGCCATACAAGAGATAGTTCCTAATTTTTTCATAAGGAATTGACTTCCACTTGCAACAAGAGTATGAAGAAGTTCAAGCCTAAGGACAATCTTAAAAACAGTGGAGGTTGTGGTGAAAGGAATTAGGAGGAAATTGATATATTTATTGGACATACAGGTTAACCATAGGCCAAGCAGTTTACTTAACATAACTAGGGGAAGAGACAGCTGGAGGGAGTTGCCTGGGGTCTGAACAAATCTCAAATACTGACTCAGGAACAGTCTCTTCAAAGAGGCTCAAATTTTTTTGATTTAACATGTGGAGCAAATTTTTCCCTAGGGAATTTTTACAAATAAGAGAAAAGTCAGTAAAATCTGGGTGTGGTGAGGGAAAAAGATAAGTCAAAGAGAATCCAGTCTATGGGGACTGAGAAAGGTGGGTGTTCTGTCTAATGTGCAGACACTGACACAGAATCAAGGAAAATTAAGAAACAGGGAGATATGTTCCAGGATAAATTCCCAGAATCCAAGAATGGAAGAAAGTATGTGCCAATCATATATCCTAATAAGGCACTGGTATCTTAGAATATATACAGAACTCCGCCAACTCCAATAATAAAAATACAAGGAAACTAAAAAATGGGCAAAGAATCTGAGTAGACATTCCTCTGAGGAAGATATACAAGTGTCCAGAAGTTATTTGAAAAAATGTTCAACATTATTAAGTATCAGAACAATGCAAATACAAACCACAATGAGGTATCACTTACACACACTAGGATGCCAGAATCAAAAAGTCAGTGAATAAGTGTTGCATGAATACAGAAAATTCAGGGCAGCCTGGGTGGCTCAGCAGTTTAGCACTGCCTTTGGCCTGGGGTGTGGTCCTGGAGACCAGGGATTGAGTCCCCCACATCAGGCTCCCTGCATGGAGCCTGCTTCTCTCTCTGCCTGTGTCTCTGCCTCTTCCTCTCTGTGTGTCTCTTGTGAATAAATAAATAAAATCCTAAGAAAAACCCCAGAAAATTCAGAATCCTCTCACACTGCTGCTGGGGATGTAAAATCATGCTTCCACTCTGGAAAACAGCCCAACAGTTCCCCCAATGATGAAATATAGGGTTTTAACATGACCCAGTAATCCCAGTCCTTGGTATATACTAGAGAGAAATGAAAATTTCCTTTTAGCTGTTATAGAAGGTGGAACTATCCCAAATGCCCATCAAACTGATGAATGGATAAACCAAAATGGTATATCTACAGAGTGGAATATTATTTGGCCATAAAAAAGGATGAAGTACTGATACATGTCACAACATGGATATGAACCTTCAAAATATTATACTATATGAAAAAAGTCAGTTATAAAAGGCCATTTATTATATTAGTCTGTTTATAGAAATGTGCAGAATAGGGGAACCTATAGACGGAAAACAGATTAGTTGATGCCTATGGCTGGGGGAGTGACTGGAAGGACACGTGAGGTGCTTCTTTTTGAGATGATGGAAATTTTCTAAAATTGACCATAATATTATTTGCATATATCTGTGAGTATAGTAATCCACTGAGTTGTATACTTTATATGTGTGAATTTATGGTATGTGAATTATATCTCATAGCTGTTTTTTTTAAAGGAATGGATATTACCTTTTGCACTTATGATGCAAATCAAAAAAGTCCACTTGCCTTGAAATGAAGTGTCAGATACCATCATCATTTTTTATCTCAAGACTGAAAATAATTGTTTTGAGACTAAAGAGGGGAAACCAGAGAATAAAAATCATCAGATAGCCTAACCAGACAGAACTGCAGTCAGTAGACTAAAAATTGTACATACTTTATTTCCTTCCATAAAAACTGCAAACCCTGTGAATGAGAGGACACACTGGAAATGGTCGGTCACAAAATTGTGGAATGTGAGGGCAGGAAGGAAACTTGGAGGGAGTCGCTACAACCACCGATATTTTATGCAAAGCATCTAAGACACAGGCAGCAAAATGCCTAACATCACACAGTAAATTTATGGCATCACTGACTGTGGGATTTTCATTTTGATCCCCCGTCCCAGTCAAATCATTGCTGAGGCTGGGAAGTTAATGTGCACCAGGGAAGCAGAGCCAGCCAGATGTAACCAAATTTTCACACATTTTCCGAATAGTAGACATCCAATGCTCCATCCAAAGAGAGCAGCACAACTTAGCCCCCACTGAGGTTTAAAAGTAGAACTACAGACTCATTGTTCCTTCACCTTCAGAATTGTAAGAGACCCTAGAAGTCCAGATTCCTGGATGAAATCTCCTGATTTTGTAATTTAAACAAATTTAAAGATACATATATGTGTTGGTTTTGATATAGCATCTGACTGTTTTTGGCCTCTCAAAGTTTCTTTTCTTTAGATCTTGGCCTGGTTTTTTTTTCTTTTTTTCTTTTTCTTTTTCTTTCTTTTTTTTTTTTTTTTTCTGTGCCTTGAATTATCTCAATGAAGGAGATTAGATTTGGGTCTCAGTGCTGTTGTCATGAGAAGGATAAGAAATAGAAAGATCATGAGCTTGTAGGACACACCCAAAGAGTGGTTATCTGTGATTCATTACTAGTGAAAAGAGAAGACTCTATTACTTAGATATCTATTACTTCAGATCCTGTAAAGGTCAATTTCTCCCCAGTGGTACATACTTATTAAATGAGTAGCCACCAAGGAGTTATAGGAAAAGAAACAGATTCCTACTCAGCTTTATTTTCCTCAACCACTTTAATTCCTTGGAGTCAATATGTTGACTTGCTTCTAGGAAAGTCTGTTGTAGACATCAGAAATTGTTTTGAAACTTTAAATAAGGTGCAGAAAGGTGATTTATTACAATTAAAAATTCTTGTACCAGGTATGGATATCCACAGCCATACAAGCCAATGCAGCTTTGTGTGCTAGCAGACAGATTAGGGTCAATAAAATTACTAATATTTCAGAAAACATTTCAAAGCGATTTCATGAAATTAAAGAAATGATTCTCTCATGTGTGAATGGATTCATTATTTAAAAAACTTCTAACTTCTAAAATAAACATAGGAGATATAGGGAAAAGAAATAGAATTTTTTTTCTATGAGAATTGAGTTATTTTCAGACCTGGAGTGTGTGAAACTCCTCTGCATTTATCTTAGAATACCAACCCCTAAGTGACAGGTTTAGTTGGGAAGCTGGGAAGTGCTAAATGCTGGAGCAGAAACAAGTGAATGTATCATAATCCTTTATTTCACGGAATCCATTGTATTAGAGTGTGCTGTCCACCAAGGAAAGGTTGATTTTATAAACTCATCTTTTTAAGGCCAAAATCCCCTTTGGAATAAGAAAATATTCCTTGGTTCTGTCTACTGGGACAAAAGAAATGCTTTTAGCTTATGGTAAATTCCTGTATTACACATTGCTTTACAAAGTCAGCCAATTTCGGGTCTCTAAAGAATTTCTCCAGGAACTTCCTGAGTCCATTCCCTTGAAAACACAGATTTGCCTGATTCAGTCAAAAATGTCATCAATTAGGATCATGCAGTAAATAATAGCGTAGAGACCATTCCCTGAACAACAGTGAATGATTGTCCCAACACACAGCATACAGGATTATTAGATGAGAAGTAAAGAGTTATGGAGAGATGAATTGTGCCTGCAGCTGCAGGCAGGTGAGTCGTGCTTGCTAATGGAGGAAAGCACGTCATGGGGAAATAGCCAAAATGATACGAGTATGAAGTTCAATTGCTTTTATTTGACAGGTATAAGTAAATATAGAGATGACCAACATATAGCCATGAAGCTCTTTAAAAGGCTCAACTTTTTGCATATCATAAAGCCACACTCCTAAAAGGTAATATTTTCTCTAAAATTTCTTTGACTCAGGAGTTAATTTGAACTTTTTTTCAGTAACATATACAAATTATATCAACATGTTTATATGTCACTTATGAAGTTCCTTTGAAGAAATTAGATCTATAAATTTCCAGTTACAACAGGGTTCTTCTCTGTCCCTAAATAAGATTTTGTCCATGTGGCAAACTTCTAATCGACTTTCGAGACTCAGGTTGTCACTTCCCCTGACTTTGCTTCTTTTCTTTTATCCAGGAAGATGAATTGAGCCTCCAGCATTGTGCCTAAAATAATAGTATTAGCAATAATAGCTCACAGTTACCGAGCACTTTCTATGTGCCAAGGGCTGTTCTAAGAGGTAAGCAATGAATTCCCACAAAACTGTATGAGACACTTGTTACTATACTGCCTGTTGTACTTGTGAAGAACGTGAGGCATGGGGAGGCTGTATGTGCTGCCCAGGCTCACACAGTGAGTGAGTGGCAGACTTGTAATATGGATGCGGGGGTTGTACCTCTCCCACTGTGCAACGCTTCCTCACATCAGCACTGTTCTACACCTATCACATTATGTTAAGTTACTGTTCGGGAGTCTACTTCACTGCCAACCATGTTCCCTGTAAGAGTAGGGCTGTGCCTCATTGGTATTTGGGTACCTGGGGCCCAGAAAATCCAAAGAGAGATAGCTGCTTAGGCCAAGGCATAGATTTGTCATTTGCTGTCCTTGGCAATGTCTTAGCTCTTACATTCTTTCCAAAGTGGTACTTTATTAATCCGAAGTACTCTTTTTTAACAACCAGCATTCAAGATGCATCTTGAGCTAAACAGTGCTTCACTGAGAATTTATTGCCATTCTTCCAATGTCTTGTTGCTAAAGAAAGGCTTTGCAGTTTTCTCACTCTTAGAGCCACAAACCACCATGTAGAAGACCATTTCCCCTGGGGTTGCCATCCTGGAGGCGCCATGAGTAGACGCTCTAGATAACAGACCCAGCCAAGCCCAGTTTTTGAACCATTTCACCAAAGCACCAGATAAGTAAATAAAGGATTCTTGGGCCTTCCAGACCAGTTCATTCACCAGTTTACACCAGTGAGTGACTTGATTTAATGCTTTGCTGTAGCCATCTGGGAATTCTTAATTTTTTAACAAGGGGCCCTTCATTTTCATTTTGCATTGGATCCAACAAATTATTTAGGTTACTCTAATTACACCATTGAATTACACTTGATTATATATTCTTTGAAATGATTTCCTCCAATCTCTTGTTCATTACTCTTATTTCATCACCTTGATTGTTGACAGTGTATTAAAGGTGGACTCGGTGTCTTCCTCTGCTCCGACAACTCCTCACTAGTCTTAGGTATAGGTACCTAGACAATATGTTTTGAAAGACTTGACATTGAAGAGTAAATGGCATTTTTAGAGTATATAGCCCTCAGTGGAACATGGAAAGGGCAGTAGAAGAGCCAGTTAAGTCTGTTTACCTGCTTTTCTCCACAGTACACTTTCTGTTTGGGTCTCAGTTGAGACAGAAGGCAGATGTAAGCGAAAGCTAGGCCTCAACATTAAGGTTTACAAAGAGGGTTTTTACCTTCTCTCTACTCCCTTTTTCTTATAGCCCATGGATGAGTTTTATTACTCTGCAGGGTTCAAACCAAGCAAGTTAATTTTGCTCTCTGCAAAGTGACTAGGACGAGCTGTCCTTCACTTTGTAAAGTGAATTGGCTAGAGATAGCAATCAAAAAGGCATTGAGGCAGGTTTGTTGCTTTAATTATCTCACCTTCTAACAACAAAATTAAAATACATAATTCTTATAAAACGGAATGTTACTAATGAAATAGAGCTATTGTCATAAATGTTAACACAATATGATGAGAAATACATAAGCCGAAATTCCACAGTTCAAGGAAGACAGGGAGAAAGAAGGGAAAGTGTATTGATATATAAGTGCAAAAGCAGTCAAGCATTCCTTGTCACTAAGTAAGTTTACCTAAAACATTGTTATAAATGTCATCAATCTCATTCTTAAAAACGATTTTATTTATTTATCTGAGAGAGAGAGAGAGAGCGTGAAGGACAGGGGAAGAGGCAGAGGGAGAAGCAGACTCCCTGCTGAGCAGGGAGCCCAACCTCGGGTGATCCCAGGACTCCGAGATCATGACCTGAAGCCCAAGACAGACACTTAACTGCCCGAGTCACGTAGGCACCCCTCAATTTTATTTTTTAACCAATTGGCAACGAAAGTAAACAATAACAAAAAGATAACAAAGTGAGTTTCTTGATTTAGAGGTCAGTTTCTGGAATTTTTTTCACAGTGTGAAATACTTTTGATAGGTGAGGTTAAGGAAGTCACTAGGTCTTACCTCTTGGTATACTACATTTGTGAATGAAGTAAGGGCTTGCATGACTTCCAGAGAACTAAGACATATTACTAGAGTATTTAACGTCTGAGAGATCTGATTCTAGCACAAAAGGATTCATTCTGCACTTCATTTATTTCTTCACTAAATATTCAATAGCCTGCTCTGTACCTGGAGAGTCTAGGCCCTGAGAGAAATACTGGAACAGACATATGGTTCTATGCCTCTCATGCATTTCAGGTGATGAAAATAATTTTCTCTTTGTACTTTCCCAGTCGCAGACATCTTGTGGAGGGCAGCTAAAACCAGCCAGTGATGAAAATTCAGTAACATCTGTTGTTCGTGTTTTTCCTTATTCGCAAGTCACTGTTTACTAAATTTATTCAATGACCATCCCATGCCCAACCTGACAAAAACACTCTTTGTCCTAGTTAAAGAAGTGGACCACTCTAGCATTTTTAAAACAATACACCATTTTACTCCAGAGAGATTACAGGTTAGGTTTTAATGACAAAGGAAGCACATATTTGAACAGTACCACCTGTTGAAACTTGTAATGCTATTGCTTGAGACTCTTCAGAATTCAAGATTTAAACTTTCCTCTAGTCACATGAGAGCTGTTGTGAGCACTGCCAAGAAAATAATGACAAGATCCTCTGTCCCTACTACCCAGACATTTCTGAGCCCAGCTTCAGGGAGAAACAGCTT
This sequence comes from Canis aureus, assembly GCF_053574225.1. Classification (NCBI taxonomy): domain Eukaryota; kingdom Metazoa; phylum Chordata; class Mammalia; order Carnivora; family Canidae; genus Canis; species Canis aureus. The sequence continues at coordinate 24,449,941 of NC_135644.1, read as the reverse complement.
TCTACACTAGCAGCTGAGGCACGTTGTGTCAACAAGATGGAATGTGCCTGATTTCACTCTGCAGTGTACACTGGAACCCAAACCATGGCAAGATGACTGTTTAATGTGCACAGTTACTTGGGAGTAATGGCAGCACCCTTGCAGGGTGCTTGGATGGGAAACAGCTGTCAGATTTGAAGCCACTGTTAGATGTGGTCATTCTAGATGTGTTTACTGACTGCTCTTGTTCAGTTCCTGTTGGTTAATTACTTTGAGGATGGAAACATTTTTTCTTTGAAAAACAATTGTATACACATATCCGTGTGTGTGTGTGTATGTGTGTGTGTGTGTGTGTGTGTACGATATTTTCTGAGCAGGATAAATTCAAGGAAAAAGACCAATGGTCACTCCCTATTATTTGGAAAAATCCAGTAGTTTATCCCTAGGAAAGTGGAATTCACCATAAATCTGCAGTGATCATGGTGTGGATTGCCTTTGAAATTCTTACTGTTCTGGCAAGGAAGGTCCACAGACTGGGTTTATTCCTTTATGTAGTCTGTCTGTCCTGCTTCCATCAGAAAAACATAAATATAAGTAATTTTAAGGGAAATGGCTTATATTCCTTAATTTTATAATTGACAATTCCATAGAGAAATATGGGGGAGATCATGGAAAATAATGGAGCCAATCACAATAATAAAAAATGAGAAGGGTAAAAAGTCACAATTTATCTTAAATAAATGAGAGTACAGGAGGAAAAACAGATATCATTAACTGTATTTTCAGGTCCCTTATGGTTATAATAAATAAGAAGCAAGTGAAACTCAAAGCATAATATCATATTTTTATCTATCTATCTATCCATTTATATGTCTATCTATCATCCATCTATTTTGGTCCTCTTCCATGATTCACCTTGTCAGATCCCAAGGACTCCTATGCCTTTGGCTAGACAAGAACAAGTTTTCATTCATTCTCCCATGTTTTTGAGCATTTTTAAATGATAGCTGAGTTATGAGTCATTGCCAAGCTCTTCGGCATCATTGTACCAAAAGCACATAACATGTTTTCTACCTGTCGATGTAAATTATTGCCTGCATGTAGAACTCCAGAAATGATTTGGCTTCCTGCCCACACAAATGACTTCTCATCGTTCAGGTTTCAATTTAATGCCAGTATGTACTGTAAGATGTATGTTCAATCCTACAAATGAGTTGCATGTGCATTTCAATTTCAGAAAACCTGGACTGAATTTTAAAAGAAAGCAGTTGGGATCTATTGTATTAGAGGGACTTCTGAGCTAAGCGCATTCTAAATACGATGCAAGATCAAAAATAGTGCTAGACTTTGGGTATTATACTAAATTTTAAAAAAGAAAAAAATAAGACAAATGACACCTTCACTCTCTCAACTTGCTTTTCCAGAGAACCAAGATACATTGTGAGTTTTCTTTTTACAGTTACCTTTGTTTTTTTCCTTTCAATCTGCCTTCTCTCATCTTCTGACCACTAGCCTAGTCATTCAAATCAACTTGAAAAGAAAAATAGCTTAAATGGAAGCTGGGATTCAGAAAGCATATGTTATAAAGACAGAATCTACTCCAAGCACAAAAATATACTTTTAGGCTTCTTTGCTTTCTTCTAGTGATTTTCTTTGTGGGTGAACATCTATATGAAGTACATATTAGTATGCACTCCAAATTTACAGATTTAAAAAATTGTCAGGTAAAATGCTTCTTTAAAGTGTGGCAAGGGAGCACTTGGGTGGTGCAGTAGGTTAGCATCTGACTCTTGATTTTGGTTCAGGTCATGATCTCAGGGTTGTGAGTTCAAGCCTGCATCGAGCTCCATGCTGGGGGTGGAGCCTACTTAAGGTTCTCTCTCCTTTTCCCTCTATCTCACTAGAAAGAAAGAAAGAAAGAGCAAGAAACATTTATTTCTGTACATCCATGTTAGTAAAAGTTCAAAAGACATGATTTAAAAAACAAAACAAAACATGATTGCCCACCAAAGAGCACCAAAATATAGGTTATGTTGGAGAAAGGAGTGTTCTGAAGTGACTGAGAAGTGACCAAAAACAAGAATGTTTCATGGTTTTTTTGCATTAGCAAAAAGAAATACAGTATTTTTATGACCAATACCAACCAAAAGGACACCAAGTATGAAGCCATTCTCCTTTACTGGAATCGTGCACCTTCTGTAAAAGCCATCAGTGACTTCTGACATGTGATCACACAGGTAATAAATATTACATATTGAATAGCCTGGGTGGCTCAGTGGTTTAGCACCGTCATTGGCCCAGGGCCTGATCCTGGAATCCCAGGATCGGGTCCAGCGTGGGGCTCCCTGCATGGAGCCTGCTTCTTCTTCTGCCTGTGTCTCCGCCTCTCATTCTCCTTGTGTCTTTCATGAATAAATAAAAAAAAAAACTTTTTTTTTAAATTACATATTATACCAAATATATTTTAATGGATTCTCTTTTCACTCAGCTGTAAATCAAAACTAACAAACTAAGACAGTGTTCATAAGTCACCATCTTCCTAATGTATGAAAACTCAGTTGAGGAAAAAAAGAAAATATTGGTGTTTCTTCCAAGGAAGGATAATATAATCCTTCCTTATTTTCCATAATTTTTCCTTTTAATGCGACACTAGTTTAGAGTTTGAATCATCACTGCAATATTTTCTACTCACCATAATTCTATTTCGTTACAGAGACTCCATTGTTCACATTATACCAAAGTCTTATTGGTAAAGAAAGAGATGCGGGGAATATGGTGGCATTGTTGGGTGTAGCTGTTAGTTGTTAGTTATAATTAGAGTGTGTTCTTCTGACCCTTAGAATTTAAGTAATATTTATTCTTACACTTCATTATATACTGCCATTTGTTTTTGTTATTTTATATTTGTATTATGGCCCAAACTAGAGGGTAAGTTTCTTGAAGATAAGGATCATTTTTAAAATTACGTCTATAGGATGACATCAGACTCCTATACATCACCAAGGCATAGCCTGGCTTTAAGTTTATGTGTTCATACAGAGTTTTGAGTCAGGTACTGTGCTAATGGTATCAATAACCCTCCTCCTTGCCGTGAATCGTATGTCCACTGAATTGTAGAACTAAAACTTACATCCCATATAATCAACCTTTTTACCTACAGACAAGAAAACCAAGACTTAGAGCCATTAAAAACTTGGCCCAAAGTCAAATGGAGGATTCATAGCTTTCAAACATAGGAAAAGGGTTCATCTTATATTTGAGTAAACTCTGGCCTGGACACCTGGTGTTTCTTGGCAGCCTGCCTTAAGAAGGATCATAACTGATGAATGGACATTTATGGTTTATTCAAATTAAGATAAATCTCACTCATCAGTTGGCATAAGGCAAATTAATTCCTAAGCATAATTTTTAGAAACCAAATGCTTTGGTGCAAAAAGGGAAGCAAGATCAGTAGCCTAGGTGAAGATGCCAAGTTTTCTAACAAAGTCTCTCTGTAAGGGTTTAGCAAACTACCTAAGGATCATTTAATTACTTTATTCACTCATGCATGGACATATGTGAACACAGCAATACATCTGGCAGCCTCTTTTCTAAAGAATTTAAAAAGAGTCATCAAACTCTCTAAAACATGGCTGTCAGATTTTCCAGGTTAGAAGAATTTGATTGAAATGGTGTTTCAGAAATAATTACTCTTCCTTCATATTGGATAAGAATATTTGCTGAATTAACTGATGTATGATTTAGTAAAAGGGCCTTCCTTGGGTAATGAATACATTTTGGGTAAAAGACTCTTGAACTTGAACGAATGAATGAATGAATGAATGGGTTAGAATAAGATTAAAGGCAAAAGGAGGAGATTTATAATGGAGAGCTGGAATTCTGCTTTCTTTTTCTAGATTGTGCAAGTTGCTCTGTTGCCAAGCCAAGAATTCTCTTAACATTCCGCTGGATAGGGAAATTTGACTTGGAATTCCTTTCTTAATAGGTTTTCCAAAAGAAGTCAAAAGCATAAGAAATTAGGTTTGAATTAAGCTGCAAATTAATAGCACTCTCATGAAATAATTTTATCTATATTTATGCAACAGGTATAGAAAGTATTTATGCTCCACCTTTTTTTGAAAATTCAAAACTGTACCTTGATGTGAACTGAGATCAAATTCTCAAATCAGCTTCTTTGGATATTTTATTTTCAAAATCATAACTTGATATCAGCATCAACAAATAACCTCTCAATACTGCATCCATCCGATAATATCTTCTGATTTCCTTTCTACAGAAAAAGAGAGTACTTAAAAATGGATTAAGCCTTTTGTCAAACTGTCAGGATAATTGAGAGATGCGTTTTTCTTTTCTAATAAAGTGAGAAAATCTTTTCCTCTCAGCCATATTCCTTTTTATTGAGATATGATTTACATGTAGTAAAAAACACAGACTCTAAGAGTATAATTAAATGATGTTTTAAATCATCACACCTATATAATCCATAATCCAGAAAATTTCCTCATGCTTCCTTCCAGTTCAATCCCTTTTCCAAGAGGCAACCATCGTTCTGATCATAAATTCATTTCATTTATTTAGAACTTAATGTAAATGGGATCATACAGTATATACCCTTTTTCTGTCTAGCTTTTGTCCAATATACTGTTTTTGTGATTCATGCATGCCATCGCAGGTATCAGAAATTTATTTTTGTTGCTGTTGCTGAGTGGTATTCCATTGAGTAAATATACCACAATTTGCTTATCCATTCTCATTTTCATGGCCAATGGACTGTTTCCAGTTTGGAGAAATTATTTCTAAAACTCTACTATGAACATTCCTGTACAGGACTTTTTGTAAAATTTTTTTTATTTCTCTTAGGGTCATGATTACCTTTAAAACAGACTGCCAAACTGCTTCCCACCAACAACATTTGAGGGTTTCAGGTGCACTTCTTGCTTATCAACCTCTGATATTGTCAGCCTTCCTTATTTTTGCCTTTCTAGTGGGTGTGAGGTGGTATCTTGTGATTTTATTTGCTTTTCTGTGATATTCTATTTCATGTACATTTTTGGCCATTTGTATTCTTTTGCTGATTCATGACTTACCATAAGGTCTGTTTTGGTGATAATCTCATACATTATTGAGAAGAGTCTACATTTTACAATGGTTGGGTATAGTATTCTATAAATGTCAGTAAGGACATATTGGTTGATAGTTGTTCAACTCTTTACATCCTTAGAGATTTTTTTTGTCAACTTACATGTTCAATTACTGATAAAGTGGAGTCAAATCTCTGATTATTATTGTAGATATGTCTGTATTCTCCATTAATTCTGTTAGTTTTTACAATCATATACTTCGGAGTTCTATTATTAAATACATATACCTTTAGGACTTCGGTCTTTTTTGTTGGAATTGGCTATTTCATCATTAGGGCAATATCTCTCTTTATCTCTGCTAATACTCCTTACAGTGAAGGTGACTTTTTTCTACTATTAGTATAACCCCATCAGCTTGCTTGCTTGCTTTCCCGCACCAGCTTTCTTATACTTAGTATCTGTATGGAATATCTCTTTACATTATTTTTTTCGAGAGGCTTTCATTCTTAAAGCAGTTTTAGATTCACAGCAAAATTGAGTAGAAGGTGCAGAGGTTTCCATATACTCCCTGACCCCACAGGCAGTTTTTCCCACTATTAACCATTCTGCACCAGAGGGTACATTTGTTACAATGGTGAACCTACATTAGTATCACCCAAAGTCCACAGTTTAGAGTTTGCTCTTGATTTTGAGAATTCTATGGGTTTGCACAGATGTGTAATGACACATATCTACCATTATAGTATTATTTAGAATAGTTTCACTGCCCTAAAAATCCTGTGTCACCTATTCATCACAACTCTGGCCCCTAAACTCTGGCAACCACATTGACATGCAGTTTTGGCTGTTATTCCACAATTTTGGTCCAGGAGCAGTGGAGGACATGCACTTCGGCTGGGTGCAGATTACATTGGGAATAGTTCTCTTGCTCCAGCATTGCAACAAGTCAACAATGCATGTTTTGAAGAAAAAAAAAATTCCCCTTTGCCATCTCTGGGCAGGACAGTTCAAATCTGACATTACCAAGGAACACCTGAGGGCTTTCCTTCACTCTCTAATGGCTGCTTGCTTCACAGAATTTTGTCTCTGATTAAATGTAGTCCACTCTAATTTAAGAACAGAATCTGATAAAGATTATGGTTCTAGTATAAAAGACAGATTTCTTTTTAGTTGCAAATGCTTCAGAGCTATATTAACTTTTACTCTCATTTTGTTTCAGTTTTCCAACTTGATTCTGGGCATTTGCTTAATCTCTTTGTGTCTTAATATTTTAATTTTCTAAAGGGGCAGCCAATTGCAAAAGCTTTTGAAAAAGAGTATATCATTTTCAAATATCTTTTCTAGAATATTTAAAAGTTGGCTGAACTGTAATGGGTTGGATTGGCTTAATATCAGTGCCATAAAATTCAGTTAACCTCATAGCCACTAAATCTGATTTGTAAAAAGAGCATAATTCTACATAAAAATGGTGTTTCACACTTCATTAGATTTGATTGATCTCAATCATGGCTATATATATGCTACAGATGAGCTTAAACAGGATTTCAACTTTTAGGTGGTTCCAGCTTTATATTCTTTATATTCTAGAATATCTTCATAATTACTTTTCTCCTGATAGATTGAAAATCATTGCACATTCAACAGATTAAATATTATTGTGCTTTTGAAGAGATTGGGTTCTTTCTAGGAGAGGCAAAATGGAGCCACTGAAAAATGAAAGCTTATCACCCTGCTTGAAATGTGATCCCATCTCTAGGCATAAAAGAGTACCCAGAACAGTTTAGTGACTGTGCTCCCAGTGTCATATTCTTGCATCTGTCATGCTGGAAAATAGAATTTACATTATTTTTGAATACCCACATATATGCTTAGTGAGTCTAAGTCTGATGTGGAGGGACCCTTGGAACTTGAACATCAGATTTTGCTGACTCCGAACTCAAGATATGAGAAAGAAGTAGGGTCAGCAATGCATCACAAACTTGAGGGAGCCAAAGAGTTCTTTTTTTAAAAGATTTATTTGTTTATTTTAGAAAAAGACAGAGACGGGCAGCCCTGGTGGCCCAGAGGTTTAGCACCACCTTCAGCCTGGGGTATGATCCTGGGGACCCGGGATCAAGTCCCGCGTCAGGCTCCCTGCATGGAGCCTGCTTCTCCCTCTGCCTCTCTCTCTCTCTCTCTCTCTCTCTGTCATGAATAAATGAATGAAATCTTTGGAAAAGAAAAAAGAAAAAAAAGCATTTAGAAAGAGACAGAGACAAAGTACACAAGCAGGCAAGGGGAGAGGGAAAGAGTTTGTCAAGCAGACTCCCCACTGAATGCAGAGCCCATGTGGAGTTTGATCTCATGACCCTGAGATCATGACCTGAGCCAAAACCAAGAGTCAAATGCTTAACTGACTATGCTACCAAGGCACCCCTAAAGAGTTCTTTTTATTATTATTTTACAACTATTACAGTAGCAATGACTGGGTCACCATTTGCCTGTAGTGGTTTCATTGATCAAGATCTTAATTAAATCTTTTATATCCCTTTAGTATGCTGTCCTTCTTTAAGATGGATGAGCATCCCAAAATGCATATTTGTAAGATTGATGCACTTGCTTGTGTCAGTCCTTCTCAAACCCAGACTTTTAGCACTCTTCACAAAACCCAATAGAATAGCATTCTTGGGTTGGAAGGTTTTTAGGAGAAAAAGGATAAATGGTCAAATTAAGAACCTAATACATCATTTTTTAATTCCTACATCCTCCTTTGAAGACTTTATTCTTTCTATTCCTCCCCTCTTTTCTTCCAATATAGAAACATAAATAAGCACACTCACAGAACTGGTAGGAGTTCCAGAAACAAATAAATAGTCCAAAGCATAGAACAGTGCAATGAAGGCAGTTAATAGTCCACTAACACAAAATTCTCTCTTTTTTCATGTAGCAGAATTTCTGATTTTTATCTGGAAACATGGCTACTCAGAACAAACATTTTCCAGCTTTGCTTTCATCTAAATGTGGCTGTGTGACTACATTCTGATCAGTGAGAAGTATGTAGAAGTGTCATGTGACAGCATCTAAGAACTTAAAAAAGCTAATGTGCACCTTTTGCTCTTTCTTTATCTCTTATTGTCTTTTGGGTGGAATGCAGGTATGATTGGACCTCATACATCCAAGAAAAAACCTTGGTAATGGTATTTGTTTCCCCGAGAATCTCTCCTTTGAACTGTCCTCTTTTGGAATCCTACAGAAGGAAGAAAATAAACTTTTATATTGTTTTAACTACTGTTTCTCAGGTGCTTGTTACTTGCAGCCAAGTCTACCTCTAACTAGTGATTTAGTATTGCTCATTTTTATTGGAAACATTTCTCCCAAAGATATTTATTATAACAATTATGTCTTTCAATCACTGTAATTTGCAAGTAAAAAGGTCAACAAATACTTGAAATGTCAGTCTTTTTTATCTTCACGCACCAAAATGAAAATTTGTGCATTCTGTACTCCAAATGTATTTGTATATGAATGTTCATCTTTAAAATAATCTTGACACACAATCAATTCTTTCATTTTCTGAAATGTCACTATTGATTTAAGGATGACCACACTGATACCAATGATCATTGTAGATCTAATAATAACTCACCCCAAATTTGTAGTCCAATTCTATGCTTGTATTATTTTTTGAAACATTCTAAAAATGATGGTGTGGTTTCTAATTCTATGTGTAAGGAGCTTAGAAGTCACTGCTGCATTATAACAACAAGTAAAAAGCTGAACAGCCTGAAAAGTCAATAGCTCTTCTTAAATCCATAAGAGATGTGAAGATACAGGACAAACTGCTGCTCCTGATATTGAAGAGAAAGACAGGTAAGTGCAGGGAGTGACAGTTTAACAAGACAAAGGCACACCAGAAATCATTGTGGGTGTCAGTGCCAGGGTAGAAAAACCTGAACTGTAATTGGTAAATTGCTAAAGACTCAATGTGGATGACTCTAAGAGTTAAAAAAAACTCCAGGGGTTCCCAGTCTAGGGAGAGCCACACAATATTATGAGACTAACCCTAAGGAGTTTGAAAGGGTTCCCACAGTAAATATTGGAGAAAAATCCCCTTGAGCTTCTGGTGGGGTAATAGGTAAAGGCACCATTTTGGAATATGCCATAGTATTGTTTTTGTCAAAAAGTCTGCCTTCATGAGAAACTAGCTAATCAGAGCCTAACCTGCTGAGTGTTATCAGCGTCAAATGGAATTGGGGGAAGGGAAATATCCAAATTCAGCCCACTATAGTCCACTCTAGCCATTCCTTTACAACCAGAATGGGAGGAGGAAAAAACTGAAAAATATGTGAAGTTCACAGTCTAGGGGCATAGGTCACTAAAAGACTGAGGGCTAATCACTGAACTATAGAACTCCCACAATTTCAATACCACATTACAGAGGTCTATTTACAGCAACATCTTTTTGACATCATGTCTGTCAAGAAAAAAATTATGGGGGGACATCAAAGGCAAAGAACACAATTTGAAGAGAGAGAGCAAGCATCAGAACCAGACATGGCAGGGATGCTGGAATCATTAGACAAGGAATTTAAAACAACTGAAATTAATATGCTAAGGACTCTGACAGAGTAGAAGGCGTGCCAGAACAAATGAGCAAGGTAAGAAGAAAAATGGGAATCCTAAGAAGACACCAAAAAGAAATGCTAGAGACAAAAGACGTTGCAACAGAAATGTAGAATGTTGACAGGGCTTATCAGTAGATGAGACATGGCTGAGTTTGAGGATATCTCAATAGAAACCTCCAAAACTGAGCAAAGAGAACAAAGACTAAAAAAAAGAAAAATAGAACAGAATATCCAAGGCCTGTGGGACAACTACAAAAGGGTGTAACATATGCATAATGGAAATACCAGAAGGAGAAGAAAGAAAGAAAGGAACAAGGGAAGTATTTGAAATAATAGTGACTGAGAATTTCTCCAAATTAATGTTAGACAACAAACAATGGATTCAGGTAGACTAGAGAATACCAAGCAAGATAAAATGATGAAAAACTACACATAGCCAAATCAGTTTTCAAACCAAAAAAAAAAAAAAAATCAAAGATAAAACATTCTGAAAGAAGTTAGAGGAAAAAACACTTAACCTTAACCTACAACAGAGCAAACATGAAAATCACATTCAACTTCTCAAAACCAAGCAAGAGAGTGGTGAGAAATATTCAACATGTTGAGCAAAAAAAAATCACCAACTTAGAACTTTGCATCCAGTGAACTTATCCTTCAAAAGTAAAGGAGAAATACATTCTCAGACAAAGAAAATTTATTGCTTGTAGACTTGGCTTACAAGGAATTTTATTTTTTTTAATATTTTATTTATTTATTCATGAGACACACACACACACACAGAGAGAGAGAGAGAGAGAGAGGCAGAGGGAGAAGCAGGCTCCATACAGGGAACCTGATGTGGGACTTGATCCCGGGTCTCCAGAATCACACCCTGGACTGAAGGTGGCACTAAACTGCTGAGCCATCCAGGCTACTTACAAGGAATTTTAAAAGAAGTTCTTTAGTGAGAAGGGAAATAATATAGGTCACAAATATGGTTATATACAAAGAAAGGAAGAGCAGCAAATAAAGAATAAATGAAGGTAAAATAAAAACTTGTTTTTCTTATTCTTAGTTGATCTAACAGATAACAGTTTGCTCAAACTAATAAAACCAGCAATGTATTCAATTATGTATGCTTAAGCATATGTCATATGTCTGTGTATATATGTAACTGGAGAAAAGTTTAGGTATAATCTAACAAAATACATATAAGATCCATATGTGGAAAACTATAAAACTGATGAATAAAATAAAAAAATTAAATAAATGGAGAGATATTTCAAGTCCATGAATTGGTAGACCCAATATCATCAAGATGTCTGTTCTTCTCAGTTTAATCTACAGAGTCAATGCTGTACCAATCAAAATCTCAGCAAATTATCTTATAAATGTCAACAAACTCATTTTGAAGTTTATATGGAGAGGCAAATGCCCATTTCATTTTCCATGAGTTTGATTTGACTTTTTTTTTTTCAGATTCCACAAATAAATGATACTATGCAGTTAATATTTGTCTTTTTCTGTCTGGCTTATTTTATTTAGCATTATGCCCTCCAGGTTTATCTATGTTGTTGTAAAGGGCAGAACTCCCTTACTTTTTAAAGGCTGAATAATATACTATGTTTCCTTTATCCACTCATCCATCAATAGACACTTAAGTTGCTTCCAATCTTTAGCTATTGTGAATATTGCTGCAATGAACATGGGAGTATAGATATCCCTTAAAGACAATGGTTTTGTCTATTTTAGGTATATACCCAGATGTAGGATTGCTGGGTCATGTGGTGGTTCTATTTTTAATTTCTTGAGCACATTTCATATTGTTTTCCATAATGACTGCACCATTTTATATTCCCACCAACAGTGTACAAGGGTTCCCTTTTCTCCACATCCTCATGAACATTTGCTATCTCTTGACTTTTGATAAGATATCCTACTAGGTGTGAATTAATGTCTCATTAGGATTTTGATTTGCATTTCCCTGATAATTAGTGATGTTGAGCTCTCTTTTATTCATCCCTTGACCATTTGAATGTCTTTGGAAAAAATGTCTACTCAGTTTCTCTGACCACTTTTCAAATGAATGGTTTGGTTTTTTTCTATTGAGTTGTGTGAGTTTGTTATATATGTTGTATTAACCCCATATCAGATATATGATTTAAAGATATTTTCTTCCATTCCATTACTTATTTTTTTATTTTGTTGATGGTTTTCTTTGCTGTGCAGAAACTCCTCGGTTTGATGTAATCCCACTTGTTTATTTTGCCTTTATTGACTTTGCTTTTGGTGTTGAATCCAAAAACTCATTCCCAGAATCAATGTCGAGGATCTTATTTTCTTGTTCTCTCATAAAAGTTTAAAGGTTTCAGACCTAATGTTCAAGTCTTTAATTTCTTTTGAGTTGATTTTTGTGTATAGTGTAAGGAAGGGGTCCAGTTTCATTCTTTTGCATGTGACTTTTTTCAAAAAATATTTATTGAAATGATGTACTTTCCTCATTGCATATTCTTCCTTGCTTTATCAAGAATTAATTGACCATATATGCATGGGTTTATTTTTGGTTTATTTCAGCTTTCGCTTTCTATTCTGTTCTGTTGATCTGTGCATCTGTTTTTATACAAATACCACACTGTTTTGATTACTATGGCTTTTAACACACTTTTAAAGATTTATTTATTTATTTATGATAGACATAGAGAAAGAGAGAGGCAGAGACAGGAGGAGGGAGAAGCAGGCTCCATGCAGGGAACCCATTGTGGGACTCGATCCCGGGACTCCAGGATCCCTCCCTGGGCCAAAGTCAGGCACTTAACCTCTGAGCCATCCAGGGATTCCCTTAACATAGTTTTAAATGAGGAATGGTGATGCCTCCAGCTTTGTTCCTCTTTGTCAAGATTGCCTTGGTTATTCAGTATCTTTTGTGATTTTTAGAATTGTTTGTTCAATTTCTGTGACAAATGCCACTGGAATTTTCATAGGGATTTCATTGAATCTAGAGATTGCTTTGGGTAGGATGGATATTTGAGCAATATTAATTTTTCCAATCCATAAGCACAAAATATCTTTTCATTTATTTGCATCTTCTTCATATTGTTTTATCAATATTTTATAGTATTCTGTGAAAAGGTCTTTCAACTTCTTGGTTAAATTTATCCCTAAGCATTTTATTAATTTTTTTGATGCTATTATAAATATATATTGACTTTGTAGCCTACAACTTTACCAATTTATTAGTTCTAACAGTATTCCAGTCAAGTTTTTAGAGTTTTTCTATATGTAACATCATATGATCTACAAATAGATGACAGTTTTATTTTTTTTCTTTCTGATTTGGATGCCTTTTATTTCTTTTTTTTTAAGATATTATTTACTTATTTATGAGAGACACACAGAGGCAGAGATACAAGCAGAGAGACAAGCAGACTCCACGCAGGGAGCCCGACGTGGGACTCCATCCCGGGTCTCCAGGATCATGCCCTGGGCTGAAGGCAGTGCTAAACCGTTGAGCTACCCAGGCTGCCCGCCTTTTATTTCTTTTTCTTGCCTAATTACTCTGGCTAAAACTTTCTGTACTATGTTGAATAAAAGTAATGAGAGTGATAATCACGTCTCATTCTATTCTTAGAGGAAAAGCTCTCAGGTTTTCATCATTGAGTATGATGCTATCTCTGGGTGTGTCATATATGATCTCTGTTATGTTGAAGTACTTCCTTTCTACATCCACTTGCGTAGAATTTTTATCATGAAAAGATGTTGAATTTTGTCCAGTGCTTTTTCTGCATCTATTGAAATTATCATATGATTTTTGTCCTTCCTTCTGTTCATATTCTATATCACATTGATTTGCAGATGTTGAGCCACTTAACAATGGGATATTATTTGGCACTAAAAAAATATGTTACCAATCCACAAAAAGCATGGAGAAACTTTCAGTGCATATTACTAAGTGAAAGAAGTCAGTCTGAGAAGGCTATGTACTATATGATTTCAACTATATGACATTCTGGAAAAGGCAAAATTGTAGAGACAATAAAAAGGCAGAGGTTGCCTGGGGTTGGAGAAAGTGGGGAGGAATTATGAGGCAGAACATGGAGAGTTTTTAGGGGAGTGAAAATACTCTGTATGATACTATAATGATGGATACAAGAATTACACATTGGTCTACACACACAGAATGTGCAATACCAAGAATGAGCCCAATGGTAAACAATGGAATTTGGATTATTATTATCAATGTAGGATCACCAATTATAACAAAATATCCTTTGGTGAGGGAGGTTGATGAAAGAGAAGGCAGTGTATGTGTTGAGGCAGGAGTACATGGGAAATATATATGCTCTCTGTTCAATTTTGTTCTCTTTTAAAAATAAAGTCTTTTAAAAAAATGACAATGAGAATTAGTATAGTTCAGAGCACCTAGAAGGTTCTAGAACAAGTCATTCTGTGTATATGTCTCTGCCTAAAGTAACATTTTTACCCAGGTGGTATCTGGTGAACAGTTATAGATCAAAATAAACATAGAATTTAAAACATCAATTAGTAGGTATTGGTGATGTAGAGAAGAATTATAGTCAAGGTCAACAAGCTGCCAGAAGGCAAAAAAGCAACTTGAAGTTTGGAAGGAATATATAGGCTAGCAGCAGACCTCCTCCTTTTTCAAAATAGGACCCTGATTATTGTCTCCAACCTCTATGGATGTCTTGGCATAATAAAAGTGGTCTTCTTTACTGTCCAAATTCTTAATCTGTCATGACTAATACTTTATTATGTGATTACTGCCCTTCTTCCCATCACTTTCCCCTCTGAGCAACCCCATGCAGGCTATATATGTGTCCTCTAAATATACCAAGCTCTTTCCCATCTTGAGTTCTTGTATATATTGTTCCTTCAGCCTTGGATGTCCCCCTCCTCCTTTTCTTCTGAGTAGACACTCTCAAATTACAGCTCAAACAATAACTCGTGGATGAAAGCTTCCTATAGTCTGCCTTCCCATGCCCTCTCCAGGCAAAAAAAACGCTACCTTCTCTGTATGCCTAGAGCACCTAATATATATCTCTATTATAACATCACATTTTATTGTAATTGAGTATGTGTTTGGCTTTCTCTCCCACTACACTATATTCTTTGGAAGCTGAAATGGTCTTATTCCAATGGCCACTATGTTTTCAAGTCTTATCTCTGTGGGCCCCATTGCTACAGAACATGAAACATGACCCAATGGCGGAAACATACCACAGCAACCACAGCATTTAATATTGCATTAAACAATCTGATTAATGCAATATTAAACAATCTGATTCTGGGCAGAAAATATTTGAAGAATAGACCAAAGGATCTGGAAATGCTCTCTCAGAAGTATGTTGGCTCTTCCTAGGGCCTAACATCACAAATCAGAGGGTCCTGATAGGGTTAGATATGACCAGATTTTTACCTCATATATTTTGTATCAGAGGCAAAAGTGTATAGGGTGAAAATGTTTGTGAATGTGTATATTTCAGTATTGATAGTATCTCCCAGATGTAACTACATGGATATCCCTAACTTCTTTACCTTCAGCAATCATTTATATTTTTAATACTCAAATAAAGTGGTTCAAACACCCCCCTGTTCTCCCTCACATTTTTAAAGATTCTTGAGTGCCTGATGCTTTTCCTTATTAACTCTGATTGTAATTTCTCACACAGCATTTTGATCTCTAATCTAAAACTCACCTCCTGTCTCCTCCTCCCTCCTTGAACTTCACATATCCCATCTTTTGTTAGTTTGACCCAGGGTTTTTCATTTCTCTATAGAACCACTAGCATAGATGTGTATAAACTGGTTTTTACTAAGGTTTCACAGATATAGTATAGCATATTCCAAGCAATAACTTAAATATTAATATTAGACATCCCTGTCATAAAATGTCAGCATCCTTTCCTGCCAAAAGAACTCCTTACTAACTAGGATTTCTTAGTTCAGAGCTTGTCTTCTTTTCAGATTACTATTTCTCTCACCAAGATATTCCAGCTGCCAGCCCACAGTTTTCCAATATATTTTGAACAGAGGAATTTAACTGTCTCTAAACTCATTCAACCTCCAACATGTTTGCAGTCTACTTCTGCATCTCCAGAAACTATTGGGAAATTCTAATAAAGAATGATGATCTGTAGCCTTCAGCAGCCCAAAGAACCAGCAGAAATACTGATATTCCATTTTCTATTCTAGTATAATTATATTTGTATGCAGGACTCCTTCCTACCTATATTCAAAAGAGAAAAAGATTTTTCTCCTCTTGTACAAAGTTGGTTCCCAGAGGTCATGATTCACACGCGCACACGCACACACACACACACACACACACACATGCATTACACAGCATAGGGACTGAACTATTTGGTCAAGTTCTTGCATACATGGTTTCTGATTTTGATAAAATGATTCAAAATCCTCTTTCTAGTCATATTTAACAAAGAGATAGTCTCAGAGTAGATGGAGGATTTTCTCAGCCAGGAATTAGAGGCTCAGAATTTCCATTGGTTTTTCCAGAAAGGTGTATCTACCAAGCCATTCTTGAGGATATATAAGAGCCATCTCTTTCTGGGGGCTTTTTAACAGCCTCTAACTCCCAAAGGTTTAGACCCAGAGTACACTAGATTTGAGCACAAAGGCAATATTGTGCCCTGCTATTTTCTGCTAAAATGGTAGACTTGTCTGAGCACCAAGGTACTACAAGACAAGCCTGCTCTATTTGGCTGCTTCTGTTGGAGAAACATGATCAGTATTATCTGACTCCTTGTTCCCATTGTCACTGCTACACAGTACAAGGAAAGTGCAATCAAAGAGAAAAATGGTGTTTTTTGAACCTCAGCATCTTAATAACACAGCTGATTTGACTGGCATACTGACAGGAATGTAGCTAGGCTAACACAAAACACTAATAAAGAAGCCTGAGGCTTCTCTTCCTTGATGAGCCTGTGTCTAACACATAAACATCAGCTATTTATTTAACACATGTGAGCCAGTGTTATAAAGGAGAGCAAGTAGGTGCATAGGTACTAATACAAACCTCATAATTATCGAATAGAAAAACAAACCAATGAACAAACAGAGTACGGAATGACCTACTCTTACAGGCTATTGCAGAAGTGTCTTCTCAAGTCTACAAATTAATGAGTTATGCTGAAGCCGGAAGCGAGGAGAAAGTGAAGGAAATGACAACATATATTAACCCAACCATTGTTTCACATTCATGCAGCACTATGGAACGTAAAACATGATCACTATATTGTAAATCATTTCATTTAACCCATGCTATGTCCAATTCACATTCGAGGAAACTAAGATTCAGATAAGTTAGGTAATGGAGCCAAGATCACATAGCTGCCAAGGGATGGAATATGGACTCAGAGAGGTGTTATGAGCTCTGTCTAGATTTTCTCCCATTTGCCTTTATTGCTTCTAAAACCAGGGTTAAGGCAACCTAGGTGGCTTAGCGGTTTAGCGCCGCCTTCAGCACGGAGCCTGATCCTGGAGACCTGGGATTGAGTCCTACATCAGGCTCCCTGCGTGGAGCCTGCTTTTCTCCCTCTGCCTGTGTCTCTGCCTCTCTACCTCTCTCTCTCTGTGTCTCTCATGAATAAATAAATAAAATCTTAAAAAAAATAAAACCAGGGTTATCCTGTGCAGAATACTGAAAATTCCATTGTTGTTATCTTATCTGAAGCCAGCAGTTTCCAGAAACTTCTGTGCTAAGCTGTGTGTTCAACTTTTGGGTAACCTTCCCATCCTTTTTTATATTTTTTCAGATGTTTACAAATCATTATAGATATTGGAAGATCTTGAATAGATAAAGATTCTGGTTTCAAAGAAGGTAAATATTCATTGACGGAGACCTGAGTTAGAATCACCCTAGTGATTAAAGCCATACTTCAAATATAAGGCCATGCTAGAAAACAGTCATCTCCTTAGTTGTGAGACTTCTGAAGGAAGTGAAAGACATACTAGTGACAGGAGATGCAGCCCTTATCAGGGTATAGGGTCTTTGCCTTGTGAAAAACAGGAAAAAAAAAATAGTTCCTTTTTGCACATGAATCTAGGAACACTTGAAGCTCTTCTATATGTGGATAAGTGGGAGGAGAAAAAAATTCAGCTGTCTTCTTCAATCTTGTCTTTTAAATGCAATTTTTGCAAAAGCAGTCATTTCATAGATGATGTTCCTTGAACTTTGCATACATGCAGGATAGGGAGTATCTTTTATTACATAATTCTAGTTATTTAAATATAGTTCCATGGAGGAAAAATAGTTCTCTGAAACCCAGAATCAATATGGCAAGAAAATTTTCTCCATTATTCTCTTCTGAGCACAGTTATTTTAAAACAAGTTAGAGAAGCCTGGGTGCCATAGTCAGTTAAACAACTGACTCTTGAACTCAGGTCAG
The DNA here is from genome assembly GCF_053574225.1 of Canis aureus. Classification (NCBI taxonomy): domain Eukaryota; kingdom Metazoa; phylum Chordata; class Mammalia; order Carnivora; family Canidae; genus Canis; species Canis aureus. The sequence continues at coordinate 24,431,875 of NC_135644.1, read as the reverse complement.
GTCTTGATCACAGGGTCATGAATTCATGCCCTAACTGGACTCCACAATGGGCATGGAGCCTACTTTAAAAAAAAATTAATAGATAACTATTAATGGATGAAAATTTTAAAATCGTTTAGGAAGGAGGTCAGGAAGATCCCAGGGTGACTGTAGACTGTGGGAAAAGAATCTAACTATGTTAAAATGCCACCAGGGTGGCACAGTTGGGGTTAAGCATACAACACTTGGTTTCTGCTCGAGTCATGATCTCAGGGTCATGTGCATCAGGCTCCATGCTCAGCATCGAGTCTGCTTGAAATCTCTCTTCCTCTCCTTCTGCCCCCTCCCCCATTTGTGCTTTCACTCTCTCTCTCAAATAAATAAGTAAGTAAATAAATAAATAAATAAGTTGAATGTGGCAGGATGGGGCTTTTTGTCTATTCTCTTTTAGCTTTGAGAGTAATAGCCTATAGCAATGATGCAGCAGGAATGGGTGGGGCTGGAAGGTGAGACAGCAAGAGAGGAATGAGAGAGAGGGAGAGGAAGGGAGGAGAGGAGAGATTAGGGCAAAGGAGGACTTGCTGACTTGACCACAAATCACAGGTATAAATTAAACCTGAATAACCCCTGAAAGGAAGAAAACATGGAGTTTCTGGAATTTGTGTGATGAAAAGACTACTTGAGGCTAATAGAAAGAACAGTTCTTAAGCATTGTATGGACTCAAGAAAATATTCATTGTCAGTTCCAATGAAGACATTCTCTCGTGATGGACTGAACTGATGCATTTTCCAAACTTTTGTTCAGTGTGACAGCAGAATTATGAATATGATGTTTGCATTGTTTTTAATTTATTAAACATTTATCTTCAAAGAGATATTTAAACCCAATAGATTAGTCATTATAGTGAAATGATAAGTGCTTGGACTAAGAAGGCAAAGTACCTGCCCACGTAACAATATATCCATTTCTCTCCCTCTCCTAGAAGTTAAACCAATGTTGGATGGCTTCAACACTAAGCAGGAGCAAAATTGTTGGCCAGACTCAGGTATTAAATATATTTTTTAAAGCATTAAAGGCCAATAGACACATAAAAATATGCTTAACATCACTAATTACTAGAGAAATAAATATCAAAACCACAAGATACTACAGATCCCATGAACACAGAAAAATAATGAAAAAATACTGTGAACAACCCTATAGTCTCAAATTTAATAACCTAAATGAAAGGGACAAATTCCTTAAAAAACATAATTTGGCAAAACTCATACAAGAAGAAATAATCTGGATAGCCTTGTCTCTGTTAAAGAAATTGAATCAATAATTGATAACCTTCTAACAGAAATCACCAGGCACAGATGGGCTCATTAGTGAATACTACCAAACATTTAATGAATAAATTATACCAATTCTATACAATCTCTTTCAGAGGATAAAAACAGAAGGAACAATTCCTAAATCATACTATGAGGCTGGAATTACCTTAATCTCAAAATCAGACAAAGCCATTAGAAGAAAACTACAAACTGACCTCTTTCATGAACATACATGCAAAAATCCTCAAAATAGTTAGCATACGAAATTCAATAATGTACAAAAAGAATCGTACACCACAATCAGGTGGGATTTATTCTAGTATGCAAGTTTACTTAAACATTCAAAAAGTAATTAACAATCAACCCATCATACCAAAGAAGAAGAATCATAATCATATCAGTAGATGCAGAAAAAGCATTTGACAAAATCCAACATCCATTCATTTTTTTAAAATTTCAGTAAACTAGGAATAAAATGGAAATTTATCAACTTCATAAAGAATATCCATGAAAAACCTACAGTTGATATAATTCTTTTTTTTTTTTTATTTTTATTTGTTTGTGATAGTCACAGAGAGAGAGAGAGGCAGAGACACAGGCAGAGAGAGAAGCAGGCTCCATGCACCGGGAGCCCGACGTGGGATTCGATCCCGGGTCTCCAAGATCACGCCCTGGGCCAAAGGCAGGCGCCAAACCGCTGCGCCACCCAGGGATCCCGATATAATTCTTAATGGCAGGAAACTCCAGGTATGAGGTAAGGATGTCCCCTCTCACCACTTCTTTTCCGCATTATACCGGAAGTTCTTGCTAATGCAAAAAAATAAGAAAAGGAAATAAAAGGTCTACAGAATTGGAATGAAGAAGTAAAACTGCTCACAGATAACATGATTATGTATGTAGAAAATCTGAAAGAGTCAACCAAAAAATCTTCTGGAATTAGTAAGTGATTAGAGTAAGGTTGCAGATTACAAAGTTAATATACAAAAGTCATTTACTTTCTTATCAGTAATGAACAAGTAGAATTTGAAATTAAAAATACAATGCCATTTACATTAGCAACCCAAAATGAAATACTTAGATATAAATCTAATAAAAAATGTATAAGATCTATAAGAGTAAAACTATAAAACTGATGAATGAAATAAGAAAATAACTAAATAGATGGAGAGATATTTCACAGAGGATTTTTAAGGCAGTGGAACTATTCTATATGGTGCCATAATGGTGAATACATGACATTATAAATTTGTCAAAACCCAAAGAATATATAATTCCAAGCATGAAACCTGAGGTAAACTATAGACTTTGGGTAATAGTGATGTCCTGGTGTAGGTTCATCAATTATAATAAATGTACCCTCTGGTGAGGGATGTTAATAGTGGTGGAGGCTATGCATGTGTGGGAGCAGGAGATATTTGAGAACTTTCTGTGCTTTTTGCTTATTTTTGCTTTGAATTAAAAACTGCTCTAGAAAAATAAAGTCTATTAAAAACACACTCAATGAGATACCACTTCATGTGCATTAGGATGGCTATTATAAAAAGAAAATAGCAAATGTTAATAAAGATTTAGAGAAATTTGAACTCTTGTGCACTACTTATGAAAATGTAAAATGGTGAAGCCACTATGGAAAATGGTATGGTGGTTCCTCAAAAAATTGAACATAGAATGGCCACAGTATCCATTCTACCTCTGGCTGTGTACCCAAAAGTATTGAAAGTAGGTATTTGAACGGATATTTATATGCCAATGCTTATGGCAGCATTATTCATAATACCCCAGAGCTAGAAACAACCCAAATGTCAAACAAGAGATAAATGGATAAGAAAAATGTGATATATATTTATTTACTATGATGCTTTAAAAGGGAAGCAAATTCTGACACATTTAATGATATGGATGAACCCTGAAGGTAATATGCTAAGTGGAATAAGCCAGTCAACAAAAGGACGTATGTTGTATGATTCCACTTACAGAAAGATATGAAGTACCTAGAGTAGTGAAATCACACAGATAGAAAGTGGAATGGTGGTTGCCAAAGGCTGTGGGGAAGGGGAAACAGGGAGTTCCTGCTTAATGGGGACAGAACGTTAGTTGGGGAAAATGAAAAAGTTCTCTAAATGGATGATGTTGATGGTTGGGCAACAACGTGAGTGTACTTAATGTCACAGAACTGTGCACTTAAAAATGGTCACAATGGTAAATTTTTTGTGATGTATATTTTACCACAATAAAAAAAATGTTCAAGTAATTTTCATGACAAAGAAATCAGAAATTTGTTGGATTTCCTGACACTTATTTTATAATGTGGTATTATTTTTATTTTGATTTTTATATGGGTGGGTAGGTTACCAAATATTTTCTGGACTTTGGACTTGAGGAAATCACAGATTTCTGGTGTACACAAAAATGGTAACAGGTTATCCAGAATTATTAGCCCTGAGTTGTATGGGAACTTCTGTCCCTTTTACTTAAAGACTTACAGTAAGTAAAGGCAATGTCTAGATATCCTTGGAGGTTTTTTTCCCAATGTTTGATAGTTTGGGAACAGTGTCACACTTGTATCAGGACACACTGTACTCTTTTCTCAGCTCACAAAAACACCGTGAAAGAGAATGTTTGGTGTCGGGGCGTATAGTGAACATACCTGGTAGAGAGAAGTTCAGGAAAACAGATTGAAGCTATGCTCAATAAAATATTTCATACAGAAATACAAATATTACTCAATTGATGTTCATTCAACTAATATTTATTGAGCTTCAGTTCACCAGGAATAAAACACTGAAAAAGATGCAGTCCCAATTCTCAAGTCCACAGTACAGGAGGGAAGAGTTTCCTTTGGGTAGTATCCGTATCTCCATGCAAATGCAGGATCCCCTCTCCTAATTCCAGCATGACGATTAAGTCATTATTACCTTCCTCCCTATTCATGTGGATCTTCATGGATTTGCATTTGTAACTGCTATCATTCAAAAGAAATTTATTAGTTTTTTTTATTTTAAATATTTTATTTATTTGAGAGAGAGACCATGAGTGAGAGTGGGGGCACAGAGAGAAAGAGGGAGAAGTAGATGCCCCCCTGAACTGGGAACTTGACCAGGGCTTGGTCCCAGGACCCTTAGATCATGACCTGAGCCAAAGGCAGATGCTTAACAGACTGAGCCACTCAGCTGCTCCAGAAGTTTATCAGTTTTAACCATAAGTATACTTGGGTTAATAAGAATGTGGTCCCTTTCCATTGTAATTTAGTGTCCACTTGTTTGCCATGAAGGGAGCCCCAGTCTGTCTGGGTTGAATTTCTGACCTCTGGGGTGTGGCCAGAAGACAGTAACAGGCTCAAAAAACCTTTTCCCCTTCTCGCCTACTTCTTCACCTGAATTACACATACTTATTCATCTCCAGGTCTCAGATTAGCGATCACTTTCTCCAAAAAACCCACTGTGATCTAGAAATTGTGAAATGCAAGAAATAAATGTTGGCGAGGATGTGGATAAAAAGGACTCTCATGTACTATGGTGGGAATATAAATTGGTGTAGCCACTGTGGAAAACCGTATGGAGGTTCCTCAAAAAATTAAAAATAGAGCTATCCTATGATCCAGTAATCGCACTACTGGATATTTACCCAAAGAATACAAAAACACTAATTCAAAGGGATATATGCACCTCTATGTATATAGTGGCCAGCTTGGTTACTTATAAGCTATGTAAGCAGAAAAATTTACCTTCTCTGAGTCTTCATTTTTCATCTGGAAAATGACACTGACACCTACTGTATCACAATGTACTGTCTCCTATGCTCTGAGCCTACACAGGTATTCTTGGCTCATCTTCAAATAAACGCTTTTATGAAATATAGTTCCTGTTTATTCTCTGAAAGGACCACACAAATGAGCACATCCCAGCAACCAGGCTTCAGTTTCTAAATATCATTTCCCTCCAACACCTTGGAGAAAGAGGTCAGAGGCAAGATTTAAATGATCCTGGGATATCTTTTGGTAGAAAATAAAGAGGTTCTAACATACCAGTGGGGACATGATAATAGGACACTTGAAGAAACTTCCACTAACCAAATTTTGATCACTGGGGAGTCATAGGTTATTATAGTGACTCTCCAAAACAGAAAGAGAGAGAGAAAGAAAAAAATTTAACTATTTTGCTAATTTTGGGTAGAGTGTTTTTTTGGAGATTTTACTTATTTATTCGTGAGAAACACAGAGAGAGAGGCAGAGACACAGGCAGACAAAGAAGCAGGCTCCCTACTGCAGGACGCTGGGATGATGACCTGAGCCAAAGGCAGATGCCCAACCACTGAGCCACCCAGGTGTCCCTGGATAGTCTTATATCAACTTATTTCTCTGAAAATTAGTAACTAACTAAAAGGAATTAAGCATTTGGCATGCTTTTGTTTAAAGATTAATAGTCATTCACCAACGTTTGATAAGGAAAAGCTCTTATTTACAGAAGAATCTCAGCACACATATGTAGAAAGAATGAAAAAGCAGAAATATCACCAGTTTGCAACTGCAATGGAATAATGGATTCAAGTAAGGAACATCAATGGTTATTAAAACCATTAGGTGTCAAGTTGTTAAGAAACAGGATATGTGCTTAGTTCCAAACATCAGCCCACACATTCCTTGCCAGTAACGTAGGAAAATACTGTATTTTTACACTGGAGAGAGCCAGAGGTCACAACCTTAACTGAGTCATCAAACCTTGTATCATTCATAGGGAAAAAGCCTCGCATTATAGGCCTGCTGATGATGCAATATGAAAGACACAGCATCAACTATAAAACATTTTTACGAAAAAAGATTTATCTGAATCTATTTAAGCCTTCCCACCCAAATTACTTTATAAAAAATATAGTGGAGAAAGAAACAAATTAAATGACACAGAAAATAATCAGGCAATTCCAGGATGGGGGATATTTTATAAAAAGTCATGAAAAGAAATGTTTGGGTAATGTTCCAGATGAAAGGGATTATAAGGATTATAAACATAAAATGAGATACAATGAGCCATATTGATTGGATCCTGATTTTGAAAACAAATCTATAAAAGACATTTTGGAGACACTGAAAAAATTAGAAAATGAACCAGCTATTAAATATATGCAGGAATTATTTCTAATTATTGTTGTAACAGTATTATAGATAGTAGAAAATGTCATTATCTTTAGGAAATACATGCTGAAATATTTAGAGATGGAGTGTTCTAAGGTATAAAAATTACTTTTAAATGATGTACAAATATAAGGAGCAAAGATAAAAGATGTTTTTTATTTTAATTTTTAAAAAATTCTGGTATAGTTACATACAGTGTTTTGTTAGTTTCAGGTATACAATATAGTGATTCAACAATTCTATATATTACTCAGTGCTCATTATGATAAGTATATATTTTTAATCCCCTTCATTCATTTCATCCCCTCTCCCCCACCTCCCCTCTGGTAACCATCAGTTTGTTCTCTATTGTTAAGAGCCTGGTTTCTGGTTTGTCTCTTTTTTTCTTTGTTTTGTTTCTTAAATCCCACATATGAGTGAAGTCATGTGGTATTTGTCTTTCTCTGACTGGCTTATTTCACGGAGCAATATACTGTCTGGATTCATCCATGTTGTTACAAAGGGCAAGGTGTCATTTTTTATGGCTGAGCAAAAGTCCATTATATTTAGATACCATATCTTCTCTATCCATTTATCTATTGATGTATATGTGGGCTGCTTCCATAATGGGACTATTATAAATAATGCTGCAATAAATACAGGGGTGCATATAACCTCTTGAATTAGTGTTTTTGTATTCTTTGGGTAAATACCCAGTAGTGGAGTTACTGAATCATATGGTCATTCTATTTTTAATTTTTTGAGGAACCTCCATGTCATTCTCTGTAGGGACTATACCAGTCTGCATCCCCACTAACAATGCATGAGGATTCATTTTTCTCCACATCCTCACCAATACTTGTTTCTTGTTCTTTTTATTTTAGCCATTTTGACAGGTCTAGGGTGACATCTCATTGCGGTTTTGGTTTGCATTTCCGTAATGAGGAATGATGTTGAGCATCTTTTCATGTGTCTGTTGGCCATCTATATGTCTACTTTGGAGAAATGTCTGTCCATGTCTTTGACCAATTTTTAATTGGATTATTTTGGGGGGGGGGAGTTTAGGTGTTGAATTGCAAAAGTTCATTATATATTTTGGATAGTAACTCTTTTATGGATATATCATTTGCAAATATCTTATCACATTCAGTAGGTTGTCTTTTAGTTTTATTGATTATTTCTTTTGTTGTGCAGAGCTTTTAATTTTGATGAAGTCCCTATATTTATGTTTGCTCTTGTTTCTCTTGTTTCAGAAGACATATCTAGAAAAATGTTGCTATGGCTGATGTCAAAGAAATTAGTGCCTGTGGTCTCTTCCAGAATTTTTGTGGTTTCAGATTTGACATTTAAGACTTTAATCCATTTGAGACTAAAGGTCTTTAATACATTTGGGATTATTTTTGTGTATGGTGTAAGAAAGCTGTCCAGTTTCATTCTCTTGGATGTAGCTATCCAGCTTTCTCACTACCATTTGTTGGAGAGACTGTCTTTTTCCCATTGCATATTCTTGCCTCCTTTCTTGAAGATTAATTGACCACACAATCAGGAGTTTTCTGGGCTTTTTATTCCATTGATCTATGTGCCTATGTTTGTGCAAGTACCATACTGTTTTGATTACTACAGCTTTGTAGTATATCTTCATATCTGGGATTGTGATTCCTCCAGTTTTGTTCTTATTTTTCAAGATTCCTTTGATTATTCAGGGTCTTTTGTGGCTCCCCATACACATTTTAGGATTATTTGTCCTAATTCTGTGAAAAATGCACTTGGTTATTTTGATAGGATTTGCATTAAATCTGTAGACTTCTTTGGGTAGTACAGTATGGGCATTTTAACAATATTTATTCTTCTAAACCATGATCATGAGATCTCTTTCCATTGGTTTGTGTCATCTTCAATTTCTATTATCAAGTTTTTATAGTTTTCAGAGTACAGGTCTTTTGCCTCATTGGTTAAGTTTATTCCTAGGTATTTTATTTTTTACTATAAATAGGATTGTTTCCTTAATTTCTTTTTCTGCTACTCCCTTTATTAGAGTATAGAAATGTAATGGATTTTTGTATATCGATTTTGTATCTTGTGACTTTTCCAAATTCATTTGTCAGTTCTAGTAGATTTTTGGTAGAGTTTTTATGGTTTTCTTTATATAGTATCATGTTTTTGGCAAGTGGAGACAGTTTTACTTCTTGCTTACCAATCTGGATGACCTTTATGTCTTTTTCTTGTCTGTTTGGTGTGGTGAGGACTTCCAGGACTATGCTGAATAAAAGTGGTGAGAATGGATATCCTTTCCTGGAAAACCCCCTGCTGAGGCCAAGCAAGATTGAGGGGGCAGATCCACAGAAGTGCATGGAGCTCTGTTAGCAAGCTAGATGAAGAGTGTTGGGCTGAGCTGGTTCCCACAGCTGTCCCTATATCTATTCTGTGAGGCAGGGGAGGGAAATGGTGCCTGCCAGCTCTTTTGTTCTTGGAGAGGTCTCCCAAAGATCCCTGTTCCTCCAACACAGAGTCTGAGATTAGTAATAAATCTCCTTCCCATATAACCCAGACAATTTTCAAGTTTTCAAACTGCTCTTTGTATGCTGTATCTTAGCGAAGCTGCTTGTTATGCTGTCTCTTTAAGGGTAGGAACTAGGTTTCCTTTCCTCCTCCCAGTTCTCCCAGAGCTGGGCCTGCTGATTTTTAAAGTTCCAGGTGTCAAGTGCCACCGATAGTAAGAACTCATGAAGTTAGGCCCTGTGGTTTTCAAAGCCAAATATGGAGATTCATCTTCCCAGTGTGAGTCTCCCATCCCTGAGGTGCCTGGTATTGATGTTTGCTCCTCTTCCCTCTCCTCACCTGCAGCCTCCCTCCCTCCTATAGACAGTCTCACAGGTTCTTTTGGCTCCCGACTGTGACTGCAACTGCGTCTCTGCCCTTCCTACCCTCTTCGAAATGGTGTCTTCTCTACATACAGTAGTTGAGAGTCCGTTCTGCCAGTCTTTGGGTCATTTTCTGGGTTTTTATTCTGATGTGGGTATTTTCTAGTTGTATCTTTGGGACAAGGTGAGCTTAGGGTCCTCCTACTCTGCCATTTCCTCCTCCTATTCAGCCACCTTCAAAAAATGTAGTCATTGACTCTATTGGTGGGTATAGAGTGTTAATTGCACCATTATTCTAACTGCATGTTTGACATTTGTGACAAAATAGAAGGACAATGGAATTGAGTTAAATTTTAATAATATTGTTTTGGCCTTACTGTATTTGTTTTTTATAAATTTTTTATTCATGACATTAATAATGGTTTTCTTTTCTGAATCATAATATTTCCTCTTAAAATAAAAAAATCTTCAAATAAAAAAGAGTCAACTTAGAAAATATTAAATACATGACATGTAGAGTAAGTAGACATAGTAAAAGTCAGGAAAATAGAAGGCAAATGACTGAAGTTTCAGAAATACTACCGTATAGAATATATCTGATATTTATATAAGGCATATTAATTTTCCTTCAATATGTCCTCAAATTTTAATAATCCTATCGGATAGCAAGATGGTTTGGTATCAAACAAATCGCAGCTCAAACCCTAGTAGTTCTAGTTTATACTTGGGGCAAGTTACTTAATTTCTACTTTTTGATATGTAAATGGAGAAAATATCAGCTTACAGAATTATGGCTTATGGAAATAATTGATGTAAACTGTCTTAATGTGTCTAGCACAAGGCAGAGGTTCAAAAAGTGATAGTCATTCTTATTAGAAGATAGATATTAGACACTCATCTTACAGATGAGAAAGTTCAGAATCAGAGAAGTTATGTGACTAGTATAAATTAAATATTACATACTTTGGGTGCATCGTTTCTTGAGCATTGACTTAAATTTCCAAACCCACATTTTATCACATCCTTAATGAAATAGTAACGAGGAAGGTATATACCAAGACTTTCATTCCATTGCTGATTAGGTGCTGCATTTTAATATATTGCTGGTTGCCAGAGGCAGACAGCAGGGGTGTTGCTGCTATTATTATAAACTTGATTCTTGAGAGATTCTTTTCAATTTGTTCACTTTTGTGACTACAGAGTATAGTTACCACCTAACTAAATGCTGTTGGTGACAAGAAGGACTGAAAAGAAGGTGAAAGTATGAAAACTAATCTTCACTACTAAAAAACAAAAGTGAAAGTAAGAGTAATTTCTTCTCCTCTCTTCTTTCCTTTTCTTCTTTCTTTTCTCTCTTTTCCTTTGGCTTTCTTTTCTTTTGTTTTTTCTTTTCTTTTTTTTGTCCCCCTCTAGTAGCAGAGCCAGAGAAGCACTGGCTTTAAGAGCACTAGTTTAGGAGTAGTGGTGCACAATATAGACTAGATAGACATCAGGATGAGGGACCACAGTAAGAGTACCTTACTCCAAATTATTATTATCTCACAAGATACCATGCCATGCAGCCTCCCTGACCAAGCCAAGTTGGTACACAAAACTGAGTTCACCTTCTCTTGATAGATACAAAACTGGCAATCTCAAAGTGTGAAATTATGTCATATTTCTGGCATTTCTAGATTAAGAAATAATCTGTTTTATTTTTAAAATAACTCCTCAGAACAGATTTAAGATCAGAGTATGAATCAGTGGGGGGGGGGGGGACAAAACTTAGAAGCCTGAAAATCCTGACCTAGTGCATCTGCTATCTTGAGCACTGCTACATCCTCCTTCCCTACACATGTAGTCAATATGGTCTGAACCTTGTTTTCTCAATAATTACATTCTCTTGCTTCCCTAAGTGACAGAGTACCTTATTATGGTATTTAACACAATTTACATAAAATACACTTTTCAGTAAATGGATATTTTGAATCCTTAATATGGAGTTGTGATTGGGTTTATATCACATGCTTCTTGAGCAATTCAATACCAACTCACAGCATTCTTGTCATGGGGCAGTTATGCAGTTGCATGAAAGTATTGGTCATGACAATTCCACATGGAAGTTCAAAAAGATGAAAGTCTGAATGTCACAAGATGTCATCAGTGTAAGTAGTTACAATTACCTCTGAGGGTAAAAGATTAAATCTATTTTTACAGGAACTTTTGACCACCATATCTATACTTTCTAGATTGCCTTTTATGTAATTTGCGATTTGATTTCTTGACAAATTAGACATGTAAACAGGAAATGATTCGAATGAAAAGCAGTGGTAATGTATTTGTTCAAAACTGCCTGAGATTGTTTAAAATGTAAGATCTTCTCTATGAGAAACACATGACCATGGTAGAGGGCTAGGATTCCCATGAAACAGTTAATCTACTAAGGAAGCCAAGACATTTGGTAAATATGGGTGTTTCGATGTTAAGAGTAAGGAAAAGTGGCAAGTTGCCAAGGAGAGATGGAACAGGTTCATAGAGATGTTTGTTGTAAGCATCTCGATTTGTGGCACTCATTTGCCCCAGGAAGTCACTGACAGTGGGGGAGGAGATGAAGTAGACACTGTAGTTGCATCTAGTACTGATCCAGACAAAACCACAATCAAAACTCAGGAGCTGACATTTGATCATTAGAGATCCCAGCCATTTGTACAGTGCACCTAGCAGACACTCAAAACATATCAAAGAAGACAGAACCCCAATTTCCAAACAAGGAAATAGAAAACTGCAAAGTCTGAATGTTTTTATCTCTGCTCAGATTGGAGCAGTAATGGCATTAAAATAGAATAGGTTTAATAATAAATCTTGGCAATATAACTGCAATCTACGGAGTAGTAAATTTTTCAAGTTCATTTGCTCTACCTCCTTTTAAGCAGTATACAAGTGTACTATGTACACATATACAATGATGCCATTATATTGTGGCAGTAGTGGAAGAAATGGCTATGGCATGATTAATTGTAGAACAGAATTACTTGACAGCAGAGCTGTCAAATATCAAAACACTTGCCAGGATTTTAAATTGAACAAGTTGAGGAATGTATATTGTTGTCGCTATAAGAGAAATCAACCCGCAATTTCAGTAAAAATTAACTCTTTATAGTGCCTTCCTCCTTATCTGTACAGCATCCAAAAAATGCCTACATGTAGACAGGCATTCAAGATTGATGATTGGTAAATAAATAAAGGAGCAGCATTTGTAAGGCCCTTTGAAGTTTGCAAAGAGCTTTCATGTACATTATTTTGTTTAATCCTCATAACAACACTATGAGATTGATTAGGTAGGCATTTCAATTCAATTTTCAGTGAAGCCTACTCTGGGCTGGGTTTTATGCTAGACACTTAAGATGAAAAGATAGATCAAGTCCCTTTAGCCAAGAAATTTCACAAATAAGGAAACTGAGTCTCAGAGACAGAATAGTAAGTTTTTACTCAAAATTCCCCAAATCTATATCTTTGGGCTCAAAACCTGATGCTTCTATCCTTTTACCATGTGCCTCTAAACAGAATGGGGCCAAATTAGTCAAGAGAAACACATTTTCGTTGAAAGCTGGTTTCCAAGGCACTCTAAATTTCTTTCATACAGTGAAACCAGCTTAACAGAAAGCTCAATTCAAAGATCACTTGCCTATTAAAGCAAGGGTTTTAGACCACTAATTTTATTTCCTTTAGGAGAAGTGCTGAATAAACTTGCATTAAAACAGAGCAAACTGTTCAGCTTTGACATGTAAAGAATCTGGAAGACATCAGTCTTAGCCTTACAATAAGAATAAACTGAAAAATAAATGACTTTTCTTAAAGCCAGAGAACTAAGGTTGCAGGGGAAAGAGCCACCTTGAAATTTGAAGTTAGGTGCATCCAGAAACAGAGAGTCACAATCTGCTTACTTAGAGCTGAAGCCACTGGAATCACAAATTGATAGAAATACTTGATAGTGTGGAGCAGCCAGACTTAAAAACTCTTGGAAGACCAGTCTTAGGGCTGGAGAGAGCCACACTTTCATGGGTTTTTACCTCCGGGAATCCTAACAGGTTCTCCTTATGAAGATTAGAGAAGAATCCCTTTGTGTTTTTGGCAAGGGGAAGGTAAATATAACTAATTTGAAATATACTTAGGTGAAAAGTAACTATATGTCATGGTGATAATCTTTATCCTTGATATGGTGTGATGAGAGTGGCACTTCCCCTTTGTGCTTTTCCTCCCCAAACCCCTACCCCAGTCTAATCATGAGAAACACACTAGACACACCACAATCCCAGGACCCTGAGATCATGACCTGAGCTGAAGGCAGATGCTTAACTGACTGAGCCACCCAGGTGCCCCAATAAGTTTTTCACAATACCACTTGTGAAATGCTAGCAGATTTTTAACCATCTGTGTAGTAGCAAGTAAATGAAATAGAAAGACTGGGGAAGAAAATAAAAAGAAAATGTTATGTGGTCCTAATAAAAATCATGAGTAGTGGAGGGAGAGAGGTAAATTTCTGTGTATAAAATTATCTGTCTATTAGGTTTCCTTGGTAAATGTATAAGGAAAGGTAAGATTACAACTATACCATCTGTGGAACTATATGAGAAGGGGCACACCAATGTGAAAAGAAAGTAGCTAAATTCACACACTTTAATGTACCTAGGTTGACTTTCACATTAATCTATTGGAGATAGACTAAGAGATCCTGTACCTCTCTGTACATGGTATCTTTTAGGGAGAGAGACGTAAGGAGTGGGGAAAAGAACATTTTCTCTGATAATTATCAGTGAAACATGGGCCCATTTTCTTCCAAATCATTAAACCTTTGAAGGAATTAACAGATCTAAATTATCTATTTTTTGCTCCATTAAGACTTGCATTTCTTTCTGAGTTGTTCTTTTTTTTAACAATAATCCTTTTGAAAAACTTCTACAAAATTAAATCTCTATAGCTGAAAAGTCATAAAATCATCTCCTCAAGTGTATAGCTCAACTCCTGTAAGCTAAAAGACCAACTTTGAAACCAACAATTCTCATCAGCTTCTCCCTGACAAAAAGCTCCCCCCAACCAATCCATATTCTGCTAGTTGGGAATACTGAAGTATTCATCTAATGCCTTATCTCCTACAAATGAATTCAGATATCCTTTTTCCAGTAGACCTTTCTTACTAGGACATTGTTATTTCTCAGTTAGTAAATGTCTTGAGTTATAGATTTCTTTCTGCCTTTTAAAGTATTTTCTATTCCTTGGCTCACTTGATTTTCATAATCATGCTCAAAGACCCAATAAGTGCGTGACTTCCCCGTTTGCCCATGAGCAATTTGGATGGTTTACCCAGTTTCACAGAGCAAACTGGCAATTGGATGAAGTCTAAATCCAGTTCTGATTGTTGGTACAATCTCTTTCTACCACATCACATTAAGTGGTCTGGAATACAAAGTTTTTGCTTTCTGTTACTTATGCTGCTTTTTTCCTCCCCAGGTTTTTTGTAAGATTGTCTGTCCCAAGACTAAAGAAGTAGTAATCACAGTACTGAAGCCAGTATAAACATTGTATATGTGTTCCTGATAGCTCTAGTCTGTGGGGCAGAAAAAAGTGTTATCACTTAGTTCTTTGACCAGTAGCCAAACTTTTGTTTCTATGAATTTAAATGGCTTAGAATTCTTAGTATGCTAAAAAAGCCAACTTGATATTTCAATTGACTAGTTATTCCTCTCGAGAAAATCCAGTCATTAATAAAGAGCAAGTTGGAGACCTGAAAGAGTTAATATTGCTTCTAAAGGTGAATTTATAACCTAGAAGTAATTTAGGCAGCAAGAGAAAATGTCTCACTTCAAAAATGGGAATGTTGAGCCATGCATACAAATGGGACTGCTAACTCATGTGTGACTCAAAATCAGCAACCATAGATTCCAGAGGCTAAAAGGAACCTCAAGAAGCCGTTTGGTCCATCCCTCCCCTGCAACCAACTTTTGCATACTTGAAGTCTTCTCTTCAGTTTAAAAATGTGGCACCTGAAGCTCAGAGATATGAGTGACCTGGTAGCAGAAAGGTTGGTGAGAGGAAGAAACCTGGAATGTAGGTATCCTGTTGTCCAATTGTAATGAATTTCTGTGCTATGCACTCCATCTCTTGGCCAGCCTAATTTGTTTCAAGAATGAGGGAATGAATAACACATCAAATGCATTAAATGTTCGAGTAAGAAAAGGACTTGAGGATCCATTATAATTGGCTATGAGGAATTTCTTAGTGACCTTAGTAAACACCGTTGTAGTGACATGGTGGAGAACAGAAGCTAGAATATATCATTAAAGGCAATTCTCTTAAGACTTTGGCTCTGAAGATAAAGGAAGAGAAATGTCAGCAGTTGGAAGAGGATGTGGGGTCCAGGGAGGTTTCTTTTTTTTTTTTTTTTCCAGAGAGGTTTCTATGAGGGTTTTTGTTAAGGGGTTGAAAACGGGACACTTTCCCTTAAAATTGAAGAGTATAAGATATTTCAAAAGGATACTGGGAAGAATCCAGTAAAGGGAAAATTTAAAGATAAAAAATACAAGTGAGAAACAAAACAGATTAAGAGTTCTTGAGAAATTGGCCATATGTAAGGTCCAGACAACACAAGGAAGTTCAAAAGGAAGGATACTTCCTGCATTATAATAAAAGGGAATAAGGGAGATGCAAAAACTTCACAGGTGTTGCTATAAACATGGAAGATAGAAAATTCAACAACTCAATATCAAAGCCTTCTACTTTATGATCCAGGAGGCAAAGTCACAGGCCAAGAGTAGGGAGGCACATGTTCTTGGGGAGTGGTCAAAGGTTTGAGGACAGTAGAAAAGCTTTGAGGTGGTTGCTGAAGAGAGTGGTGAGAAGTGTTGGCAGGCAGTGTCAGGAGCCCAATTTAAGTGGGAGATCGTGAACATACAGTGATACTTTACCCTAAGTTGCCTGGGCATATGCATGAAGAGGGTATGTATGGCAGAGTTCATCAAATTGCTTTTCTTTAAGAGTGAATGTGAGGGAAGGACAAAGTATGGGAACTTGTGGTTCATTAAAAAAAAAAAAGTGTTTGAAATGGAACATAGAATCTGAGCAGTAGAGAGGGAAGTGAAGACAAGAGGAGTTTGATAGATTAAGAGATAGTCTAGTTATCAATGTTTGGGAAATCCTGATGAAGTGAAAGAACCTTGCAGAAGGGGCACTTTACCAAACAAGTTGGAAGTTTAGGAAGTTGTTGTCAGAAAGGGGAATGTTCAAATCAGTAATTTCAGAGGTGGAGCAGTAGTGATGACAAGTGTCAAAGTGTGACTTAGGAAGAAGTGGTTGGAGGAGACAGACATTGGAGATGAGGGGTTCAAGGGTTTCAGGAGCAAGGAGGTTGAGTGGGTTGCCTATATGAAGGTACTCTCTGAGGAGAGGAAGACTGACTCCCAGGTGTTCAATGAATAAGGATAGAGAGCATAAAAAGATGGAGAGTGTGATAAAGAGTGTTATAGTCCACTGATCTGAGTCTCATGGGAACAGGTGTTTGTGGTACATGCATACAATAGAATACTCTCAGCAGTGCGAACAAACAAACAAACAAAAAACACCTATGGAATCACACAACATGAATAAATCACAAAATAATTATGCTGAGCAGAAGAATCCAGAGTACATACAGTATAACTCCTTTTATGTGAAAGCAGGTCATTGTTTCTCTGGGATGGGGGTACAAGGTTTAGGATGTGGATAGAGAGATTACAAAGGGTCCACATAGAAACTTCTGAAAACAAAGGAGTTGTTATTTTTATTTTGGTGATGGGTTTGATTAAAATATCAAAATTCATCAAATTGCACATTTAAATATGTGGGGGTTATTCTACATCAATTATACCTCACTAAATTTGTTTTAAAAGTACCCAGTCACTGCTACCTTTCTCTTTAGCAGATCGGTATATCACAGGGGAAGATAAAGGGTCCCTGATCAGGATGGCTTCTGCCCAAGTGTTATATCTATAAACCCACTATTTCATTCCCTTTGAGATCATTACTGTCTCTCAAGGCAGGACTCTTGGTTGCATTTTTTAGCCTCAATTGGAAACTTACCCTGAAATAAGTTAAATTAAAAGAGGGATTTTATCAACCAAACCGAAGTCAGAATGGATCTGGAAATAACCTCAATAGCATACCATGCATTCAAGGCAGCCACTTACTGTCCCATTCTCCTCTAACTTTCCATGGCTCTCACTCTCACGGTCTCTCTCTTTCTCTCTCTCTCTCATCTTATTCTCTAAATTTCTGGAATGTTCTTGTTTGGCTTTATTCTCTCAAACTGGCCTTCCCTAAGAGGCCAGAAAAAATGGCCCTTGTCAGCTCTAGCTTACCTTCTTAAAGATCACAACCAAAGAAAAAAGAAGGCTTTTCCTATAACTCCATTTCAAAAAAAAAAAAATCCCCCAAACCTAGCTTGGATCCCAGGCTTATTCTAATGAGTGAGCAGATGCACTGTGATTGGGAGAGTCATACCTGAAAATTTTGCACTATATACCCAAGGAGGTGGGAGTAAGGAGAGAGTGAATATACAATGAAATTTTCTACTTCATGATATTGCCTTGCACCAGCCTGGATCTCAAACTCTGGCAATATATGAAAAGTGTTGTTTGCTTTGTTTTGTTTTGTTTTTACTGTCTATGGCACCAGGCTTCCTTTCCCAGAACAACCTTATGAAGTAGATAACACTACCAATGGAGCCCTTGAAATCCCCTCCTTGCCCATCTAGAACTCTTTTCTCATTGTTTTTTCCACCTAAAAAGCCAGAAAACTAAGGTGATGCTCATTTTCCCCAGCTTACTACAAAATAGTGGTTGTGATGTTTCAGCTTCCAAATAGATTTCTCATACTCTCTTCATCAGATGAAGCCAAAGATGTTTGCATACAAAATGACTCAGAAAGGAAGTGAGTCTTGGCAGAAGAAGGCTGACTGCTTTTTTGTCTTAGGAACAGGTTCCCTCCCCCACCAAGAAGGTTAGTTCAATCTACTCCAGTGGGTGAAGAACTAGTCAACAAATAGTTGAATGTATCCAGTTTGCATTGCCCAATAACAGTGAAAATCACGCAACCTTCTATTCAGTTACTAACAACTATTGAGTTAGGAATGGGGAGCTATTTAGGATCATGCAAAAGTATAAAGACTTTTCATTTTACAAATGCCAAAACTTTTACATTTCAAGTTCTATTTGGTTTGGACCAAAGTCAAGTTGAAAGTTGTCGCTTTTTAAAAATGTTGATTGTGTTCCCCAATACCGTTAGAAGCACAAAAACTCCAACCATAATCTTTTCATATTTTATTTTAAAATATGCCTATTTATCTCCAAAAACAGTCATGAAAATGAAAGCCAGTCCTGCCCTTGTCCAACCCCTCACTTCCAAAAAAACATTCTTTGTAAATTATTTTTCAGTATTTTGAATTCACTTCAAAGAGTCTGGCTAATATTTAAAAGATTTTTTCCAAAGTCTTAGACATTACCACATGCACAATTTTGATCTTCCCATAAGCATTACCACTGCAGGCCATTTGGGAATTCTACTGGAAGAATTCAAGTTTCTCTTGTTCTGGGCTGTATCTACCAACATTTCTTGAAAACATCACACACACACGCACACACACACACACACACACACACTCCTGGCACAGCTGTATAGTTTCTAAACCACACAGCATTGAAAAATGCATTGCACAATTTGGTCTTCAAATCTGTAAGGTTATCTAAACCACTGTACCCCAAAGGAGTGAATGGATGTAGTTCACAAATGCAACAGAAAGATCTCCAGGACAGTCATATATCTTTTCCAAATTCATATACAATAGAGCTAGTATAAACCTGAATTGTTTATTTGCTTTTACTGTGGTCACCATTATTGTTATCAAAAGAAATTATAGGTCTAAAATTTTTAGATATTTTTATTTTTACCGAAGTCATATGTCAGGGAACAGTAAGAGACTGATAAGGAAGACAACAATGCCCCCCTCCAGCCCCCACACTTCCTAACTTCCCAGCTCATTTACCAGAGGCGGCCACTTTTTATTCTCTTGGCTATTCCATCAGAGTTACCATCTTATTTCAAATAATTGCATACTCAATTTGTTGATTTTAGACATTAACTTCCTCCTATTATAAATAGGACTGAGCTCTCCTAACCTTTTCTCTAAATAGAATTATAGAGCTATTTTCTGTTTACATTTTATGACGATACAAATATTATTTCTTAATTTTTTTCTAAAAGCACCCTAGTATCTCCCAACCACTTATCTTGTTTTTGCTTTGTTTTCTTTTGTTTTTCCAAATGACCTCTCTTATCAGATGGTCCCTTTCCTGGTGGCCTCCTCCTGGCACCCTCTGTCCTCTGGCTGCATTCTGAACCAATTGCTTTGTAACAGGCCCGTTGTTCAGCTGTCATCCCGAGGCATCGCTTTCCTGTGCTCTTGGGTTTGATACACTGTTCTCTGGATCCCATGTCTACCTCCTACTTAGTTTAGTGCTTCTCATAATTGGAACCTACCCAGCTTCTCAGGAAAGGGATATGGGAAGTAAATTGAGTCTCAACATGTTAAGAAATATCCTTTTCTGCCCTCACACTTGTTTAATAATTTGGCTGGATATTATATTCCAAGTTGAAGATCATGTTCTCTCAGATTTTTGAAGTCATTGCTCCATTACTGGCTAACATCCATTGGTGTTTATGAGGAGTCTCATCCAAATTTATCCCACAGAGATGTCTCCATGGTCTGCAATATAACAGGCACAGCCTAAAATACAACAATATAAAAAGCAGGAGATCTCCCACCTTCACAGAGCTTACATCTCAATGTTTAAAACAGACGAGGGATTGGGGGAAAAGTAATACATAAATGAGATAATTACAGATCACAAAAAGTCCATGAAGAAAATAAAGCAATGTAAACGAGTGGGCATGGAGATGCTGCTTTATGACAGTAGTCAGAGGATGTTGTACTAGGGAGGTGTCCTTTATGCCCAAACGTGGACAATGCCCAAAGGGTCCAAGAATGGACCTGGGAGGGAAAGCAGCCCAAGCTAGGGGGGTCAGTAGTGGAATCCACTCGGCTTGTCTGAAGTGGCTCATGTGACTGGAGGCTGGTGGAGCACTGGTGAGAGGGGATTTTTCAGGTGGTCCTCCTCCTGGTCCTACTTCATGAAGATTTTTGCAGAACATGGAAGTTTTTCTTCATTACAACAGAAAGCCGCTGGCTGGAAGATTTTTAAGAAAGTAACAAAACATTGTGATTTAAGTTTTTGAAAGATCATTGTGCTGTGTGGAAAACTGTAAGAGTAGAAGCCAAGGGACCAGTTATGAGGCTATTGGTTGCTCTAGTCTCTGTGAGAGGTGACAGTGGCTTGGGATATGGTGGTTGCAGGGGAGGTGTGAGCAGTGAGCAGATCTGGGATATATTTGAGAAGCAAATCCAACAAGAACTCCCCAAATTAGCATATGCAATATGTGGGAAAGAGAAGGATTTCAAGGGGGCCTTCAACTATAAGTGTGATCTTTAGTTTCTTTAAAAATATATATCCAGGGATCCCTGGGTGATCCCTGGGTGAATCCCTGGTTTAAGGCCTGCCTTCGGCCCAGGGGCTGGTCCTGGAGCCCGGGATCGAGTCCCATATCAGGCTCCCTGCGTGGAGCCTGCTTCTCCCTCTGCCTGTGTCTCTGCCCCACCCCCTCTCTCTCTCTCTGTCTCTCATGAATAAATAAATAAAATCTTAAGATATATATATATACAAAGAGAGTAAGGGGAAATGTTAATATATTTCATAAGTCTGGGGTGCATGGGTCTGTAGTATTCTCTGCAGTTCTCTGACATATTTCACTTCCTTGTTTTTAATTATAGTATTAAAGAACTAGCTAGAGCTCCACATTTGTGGACAAGGCCTGCGGACTTGGAGCTTCCCAGTTGGGTGACTGGACAGACTTCCATGCAGGCAGGTCTGTAGACTCCAGCTGATCCAGTGTCCAGCCTGGCATTTCCTTGTGAGCCCCAAGTCTGTCCTTTCCAGGATTTCTTCAGTAGGGACAGATACAGGTTTTATGGAACCTGAAGCTTTTAAGATTTAGTATTCTTTTCATTTATGAAGAAAAATTGATTGATCAAGAATCAAATCAAATCAAGAATCCAAATTTAGTACAAAAGTTACTATTTATAATCAGAAAAAAAGGTCACAATAAATAGTGAGTTTTAAAAAGCAAGCAAATTCCACAAATGTTACAATATTCAGGAAAATAACAGTTTTTATTAATTTACTACATGATACTTTTTTCCTACATTTTTTTTTTTTTGCATGGACTCTTGGCCTATTTATATAACAATAGTATAATATCATTTCTATACAGAAACTAAGAAAATAATTCCTTTAGCTTGATTGATCTGAAAATCTTGGTAATTTAAAGATGTTTCTTTGAGTTTCACAATTCATTGGTAAAGTCATATAAATTAAGATTGCTGCCAAATTTGGGGAGCCCTCCATTACATTTCTTTCACTGCAAGCTGAGAGATTTCAGGCCATTTCAAAGTGCCTTGTGTAATGACTAGTCTTAAAAAATCTTTAAATTGCTGACATTCATTAACCATCTTGTCATCGTATCTTCATCATGATGGTATATTGTGTTTCATGATATCTTTACAATGTCAATATTTCCTGTAAAACAGCCAGAAATTAAAATTTTTTGCAATGTGTTCCCATGATTTCACTTCTTCATTAATTGGATTATCAAATTATCCAAAGCCCATCATTTCTACTTAAAAATTTTCTCTCTTGATGAATCAATCACTGCTTTAGTATAACCTAAATTGTTTCTTTCAAGTTGCTTCTTTATCTCAGAATAATTTCTACCAATTTCAGTTATTGTGATCACTCTAGTTCATACTCCATTAAATGGTTATCTAAATAAATACTTATATTACATATCGAGTCTTATTCTTTAATATATGTAAGACTTTTTACACTGCTATTTTAGGCCATTTGCCTTGAAGGCAATCTGATCCATTGGGATACCTAAATCATGTGATTTCACGCGTACACACTTATTGTGTGTATGTGTTTGTGTTCCTACATGGGGAAATTCTGGCTTGTTCTTTTTTTTTTTTTTTTAAGATTTTATTTATTTATTCATGAGAGATACAGAGAGAGAGAGGCAGAGACACAGGCAAGGGGAGAAGCAGGCTCCATGCAGGGAGCCTGATGTGGGACTCGATCCCGGGTCTCCAAGATCACACCCTGGGCTGAAGGCAACCCTAAACCTCTGAGCCACCAGGCTGCCCTGGCTTGTTCTATTTTGTGCAATTCCCATAAAAATATTGTACAGTACAATAATTGTACATATTACTTTATTAAGTGTGTTTCCAACAAGAGAGAATTTCCATTTTAACCAGACATTGATGGGAATGAAATCCTTTACTTGCTCTTCATAAATCTGATGATTGGAAACATTTTCCATGAACTACCTTGCTTATTCTCCATTAATTACTTATTCCCTAAGCTGGGCACCATAGGAAACATTCATGCCATTATTTAACTTTTGTCCTTGAATCTATGGGCCACAATGCAGATTTATCGATAGAATGAATGATAGTTCATACAACAGGTAGCCCCTTCTACATTGGGATGGCTAACAACACTATATACAGAAGTGCCTGCAAACCACATAAACATATCCCAGTAAATCCAAATTAAATGCATGCCCAACTCAATTTTCCCACAGACATTTCCAAAATGCCCATAGGCACTCCAAAGATGTCTGAAATGAGAGGGAGTATGATGGAAAGGAATTTGAATTGGAAAGAGATAGCTGTCTTAAATAGAGTTAAAATATTTGCTTTTGCAAAATTTTAAAAACTATGTATGACCATGTGAACACGTTGTTGGTCCTGTTCTGGGCTCTCTCGCTCTCTCTCTCTCTTTGAAGGGGTCTATTCAGATGGGGGACTTTGAAATTAAAGCTTTATTACCTTCCCCACAAATCTGCCTTTTCTCTGGAAAATAAAGCTCTTGCATGGGGAGAGTAGGCATGTATAGGAGGTGAGCATCAGTCTGGTTCTCTGTGTGGAAGGGCCAATGTTGGAGGTGACAGGTGATATAGTCTTTAACTCAGCTCCCACTTGCTCCATCTGGGGCCTCACCTCTGCCTCTCATCCATCCAAATGCTGAGCTTCCCACTGGTTCTGCTGTGCCAATCTATTCTCTTCGTCCAGGCTTTTTCTCTGTAAGCACTATAAATCATGGCCTCTCCACCTGCTCAGTCAGTTACCACACCACCATCTGCTCTTTGACTGCTCTAAACCCCACATGCACCCTGGATGCCTCAGCAGGTGACACGTTGCTCTGATGGAACTTTTGATTCTAGGCTGAGTGAGCAGAGTTGTTTATAGCTTAGTCTTTGGAGTCAGCATTTTTGTTCTACTATGAATAGACATAATAAATTAGGTGAGTGTATGTGAGTGAGAAGAAGTATGTGTACATAGTCTCCCAAATTCTAAGCTCATTCCCATTGCAAAGCAAATTAAAAAAAAAAAAAAACTTGTAATTACTCAGGCTATGTTTTCCTTTCTCTTCTTATAGATCCATACTTATTCTTTTAAAATCATTTTTAGAGAGGCACTGGAAGAAAAAGAAAGTATCTTTACTTGGACCCTAAAAAATCCTTCTCCAATGAGTCCAAATAGTTTTCTATGTTTCCAAAGCCATGTTTTCTTCTTCATTCTGGTCACAAAAGAATCTGTGCTAAATGCTGTTTACACTCAGGCTTTCCCAATAGAAATTTCTGCTTGAAAATCTAAGAAGTTCTTGTGGAATGTAGCCTGCTTCTCAGCTCTTTCAGGAGGCTCCCATTCAATAATCAGATATATCCTCCCATGGCCAGGTCTATATTACTCCTCTGCTCACTTCCCATGGTGGTCTGTCCTCTTGCTGTATCTGCTTTACAACAAATGGCCTATGGTTCATACAGACAAGTCTTGACCTTAAAATGGAAACAGCGACCTCTAAGTCTCAGGATTGGGAGCCTGACCCTTGCACAAGAATAGAAGATCAATGTCTACTAAGCAATTAGTCATTAGTTAGAGTTTCAGCATTTAGTAGGCACAACACTGAGAAGAAAGGGGAAGGTCATTTGGAAGCTCAGAAGCTACTCTGGCTGATATGTGAAAGGTTCTTAGATTTTTCACTGAAACTTGAAAAGCAGTGACATTTATTCTTTATGTTTACTACAACACTGGTTTTATTTCTTGGCCACTATGAAAAGTGTCATAAACATGCTTCTAATCATCCATAAGGGCTCATCCAATTGTTTACTGATTTAGAATTTGTTCTCAAGTTATTACTAGTTCACAAGGTAAACCAAATAGCATGACTTTCTATCTCATCAACCCAAGCATCATTACCTTGAATCAAAGGCATGTGTAAAATGTACAATATTCATCCTCATGTGTACATTTGGTTTTTCAGGAGCTGAAAAAAAAAATCCTAACAATAAGAATTCCAACTCTATATGAATTCCTCCTTTTTCAGAAGTAGTGGTATAAAATTTGCTTTGGTGTAAAATTTGGGCATGGCCTTACCATCTCTGATGAACTTTAACAACACCCATCTTTTATGAGATTGTTACTTGAATAAAAATAATACAAATAATGTTCATAATGATAAAACCACCTTGATTGATTCATTCAAAAAAATGTTTTAAAAAAACCATTTTGTGCCAGACATTGGGTTGTAATTTTCATAATATCAGGAACTTCATCTATTTTTTTCCACCATCGTATTTCTAGCATGGTGAAGAGTACCGAGCCAGGTAAGGCCTGGTGCTGTTGAATAGGTACTTGAATATGTAATAGCTAATTAGGGGGCATAAGCAAATATAGCAACCTGTAAGAGAAACCAAATAGAGGTCTAGCTACTGTATTAGGACTGGTGTAACAAAGAATTCCAAGTTCAGTGGCTTAAAACAACACGGATTATGTTGCCTTACAGTTCTGGAGTTCAGAAGTCCTCAACTACAAATGTTGGCAGAGATTCTTTCTGGAGGCTCTGGGGGAGAATGTTTCCTTTTTCAGCCTCTAGAAGCCCCCCACATTCTTTGCTTGTGGCCCCTTCCTTCATCTTCAAAGCCAGCAAAGTAGCATCTTCAAATCTCTTCTCCCTCCCCACCCATTCCACTTTTTTCCACTGGTTACACTGTCGCCTCTTCTTCTTCCACTTTGATACTCCTGCTTCCTTGTTATAATGACCTCTTGTGTTTACATTGAGCATACCAGATAATTTAGGATAGTCTTCCTATTTGAAAAACTTTCACTTAGAGACGCCTGGGTGGCTCAGCGGTTGAGTGTCTGCCTTCGGTTCAGGGCCTGATCTTGGTCAGGGGATCCAGTCCCAAGTCAGGTTCCCTGTGAGGAGCTTGCTTCTCTCTCTGCCTGTGTCTCTGCCTCTCTGTGTGTGTCTCTCATGAAGAAATACATAAAATCTTAAAAAAAAAAAAAACAAAAAAAAAAACAAAAAAAAAAACTTTAATCTCATCTGCAAAGTCCCATTTCACCATATAAGATAACATATTTCAAGAGTCTCAGGATTAGGGTGTGGGCACTGGTCGGGAGAACTTATTCTGCTTTCCATACCTAGAGTATGATGGGCCACAGGAGAAGGATGCTTCATTTCAATCTAGGGAGACAGAAAAAGGTTTATAGAGGTTATTGTTGACCTAACTCTAGGAACATGAGCAGATAAAGAAGAATGACTTTTATTGGCACAGGAAGCAACATGCGTATAAATAAGAAGACGGGAAACAGCAGATCTTGTCTGCTGACCTCAAGGAGCTTGTTAGAATTTGAATGGAACAAGAAAGATAAAATTGGGGAGCAAGCGCTGAACAATAAAAATCTGAAAAAACCCTGTGGTGACCATTTCATGGAGTCTTGTAGGATTCACTAAGGAGTTTGGACTTTATCTTACAGGCAAGTTTAACCAATGAAGAATTTTAAGCAGCCTAAAATGCCTCAGTGTTTTCTCTTTGTACTTGGGATAAAGTGTAATATACTTAACATGGTGCCATAATGGTCCCCTTTGGAAGTCTGTTAAAGCCTATAAACCCCTTCTCAGAATAATATCTTTTAAGATTGTATTTATTTATTTGAGAGACAGTGACAGAGACAGAGATAACAAGCAGGGGAGGGGCAGAGAGAGTGAGAGGCAGATTCCCCGCTGATCAGGGAGCCTGCTGCAGGCTCCATCCCAGGACCCCAGGATCATCACCTAAGCCCAAGGAAGACACTTAACCAGCCACCCAGCTGCCTCTCAGAATAATATTTTTAATACAAAAAGTACATACAATTATAAGGAAAATGAGTTTTGTTGAAATAAAAAGTCCTACCCATCAGTCCCTTGGGATTCTATGGATCCCAAGTAACAAATCACTCAACAACCTGTCTCTTTCTCTCCCTTCTTCTATCTTGAACTCAAAACTCCCAAATCAAGGGCCTTTTCTCTGCTCCATTAAAATGCGAGTTTCCTCCTACCTTAGTCCTTGCCATTTTTAGTGTTTTCCTTCTCCCTAGTCCCTTCTCCCTCTCTCTGGATAACTCTTACTTGGTTTAAAATGTCACTTTATTAGGAGAATTCATATGATCCTTAAACTAGAGTAAATCTTCCATTACAATACAATATCATTTAGTAATTTTCCTCTACACTCTATACATACTCTATATTCTATAGTTATTTATGTGATTATTTACATAATGCATCTTTCACTAATCAGTCAATAATTTCCGTGAGTGCAGGAGCTATTATCTCTATTCCCAATGTCTAGCTCAGTGGCTGACATATAGTAGACACTGCATTTATTTATTTATTTATTTATGCTGAATTTTTTTACAGATGTATTTATTTTTTTGAGAGAGCATGCACATCTGTGCATGCAAGTCAGGGGAGACAGAAGGAGAGGATCTTCAAGCAGACTCTGTGCTGAGCACCGAGCCTAATATGGGCTCCATCCCACGACCCATGAGATCATGACCTGAGCCAAAACCAAGAGTCAGACTTCCAACTGACTGAGCCACCCAGGTGACACAACACTGAATTTTTAAATATATATACTTTTTTTAAAGTTTTATATTTACAGAAAAAATTGTGAAGATAGAGTTACCATACACCCAATAGCCAGTTTCTCCTATTATTAATATCTTACATTTGTATGGCTTATTTGTCACAATAAATGAATAAATATTGATACATTATTATTAACTAAAGCCCATACTTTATTCAGATTTTCCATTTTTATCTAATGCTGTTTTTCTGTTCCAGGATCCCATCCAGTATATCACATTACATTTAGTCATCATGTCTCCTTAGTCTCCTCTTGGCTGTGGCTACTTCTCAGACTTGCCTTATAATGGATAACCTTGAAAGTTTTGAGGAGTACTGGTCAAAAACTTTGTATAATATCCCTCATTGGGATTTGTCTGATGTTTTTCAATGACTAAACTGGGATTATGAATTTGGGGGAGGAAGACCATAAAAGTAAAGTACTTTTATGTACTTTTTTGTGAAAGTACTTTTAAAGTACTTTCACATCATTTCAAGAGTGCATACATGATTTATCATTACTGGTATTAACCTTGATCACCTGGCTAAGGTGGTGTTTGTACATTTCTCCACCATAAAGTTATTCTTTCTCACCTTTGTATACTGTATTTTTAGAAGGAAATCAGAATGTATAGCCCACACATAAGGAATAGGGATTTGTGTTCTACCTCCTTGAAGTTTCAGTATCTACACAAATCATATGCTTATACCAAGCATAAGAAGATTGTCTATTCTCATCTGTTTTTAAAAATTTATTCAATCATTTATATCAGTATTTTTTATATCAGTATTAATTCATGGTTTTTTTTTTTTTATACTATGTGTTATAATCCAATACTACTTTTTTTTATCTGTTTGTTCAAATTGTTTCAGCTTTGGTCATTAAGAGCTTTGTTTAATTGGTTCCTGTGTCCCTCTTTACTTTCTGGCATGAGAAATTCCTTAAAGTTCATTGAGTCTATTTCTTGCCCTAGCCCTAGAATTGGCTATTTACCAGGGAGCCCTGTTTCCTTTTATAAGAGAATCAAGTTAGAAACCAAGATTTGGGCACTAGATATGCTCATTGCTACCAGGGGATCTCAGCTGACAGAGCAAGAAAGTATATTTGTTTATTAATCCATTTTTATACCTATCTCTATAACTATTTCTAAATGTTGCCATATGTACCTATATGGAGTTAAACATGAGTTCACAGTCGTATCTTCAACTCTGATCCATTACCATACAGTCATTCGAGCCTCTCCATACCCTTGCTCTCTGTAACTTCCCACTGCAACACTGAGAAACCCAGCTTACTCCATCTGCCAACCATTTGCTTAGCTGTTCAATTCCATCATACAGATAGAGTGGTTTCAGAATTGTTAATCTATACAGCCATGGGAAACAACTTCATTAACTAGGTTATTGTGTTTATATATATTTCCTTTCACCTTTAATCTTACAGATTCCAATAATTTCCAAAATGATTGTCAGCACCTACTTCAGTGAGATTGTTTCATATATTTGTAATACAGTTAGATTCTTTTTTTAAGATTTTTAAATTTAGTTCTTTGATGGGGGAGGAGGAGGAGCAGAGGGAGAGGGACAAGAAGACTTTGCATTGAGCACAGAGCCTGATGCACGGCTCCATCCCATGACCCTGAGATCATAACCTGAGCTGAAATCATGATTTGGACACTCAACTGATTGAGCTGCCCCGGCACCCTTGTAATACAGATTCCTTTGCCACAGTTCACATTCTCCCTGGGATTTCCCTGGCCTTCTAAATGATTTTTAAATTTCCATCCATTAATAGTCACTCACCATAAAGTTTTATGGGTTTTGACAAACGCATAGTATAATGTGTCTACCAGTATGTTATTATACAAAATAGCTTCACCATCCTAAAATATTTTCTGTGCTTTGCCCATCACTCTTCCTTCTTCCCAAATTTGAATTCCCAACAAACACTATTTATCATCTCTATAGTTTTGCCTTTTCTAGAATGTCATATAAATGAAATCATTTAATACATAACTTTCTTAGAGTAGCTTTTTTTTTTTCACTTAGCAAATACATCTAAGATTCATCCATGTCTTTGCAAGGTTTGAAAATTCATTCCTTTTTATCTGTGAATAGTATTCCATTGTATGGATATACCACAGTTTGTTTATCCATTCACCTGTTGAGGGACATCTTGGTTTCTTCCAATTTTTGCTAATTGTGTATAAAGCTGCCATAACATTCTGGTATAGGTTTCTATGTTGACATAAATTCCAAATTTCAAATTAGGATAAATACCCAATTGCATAATTTCTGGGTTGTGTGGTAAGACTATATTTAGCTTTGTAAGAAACTGCTAAACTGTCTTCCGAAGTGTCTGTGCTTCTGTTCATTTATCAATGAATTATGAAGTCAATCTGGTGGCAGTGTGCAGATGTTAATAGGATTAAAAGCTAAAGGTTAAATTTAGTTAAGAGTCTGCTGTAATGGCTGGCCAGAGATAATGAACACCTGGGAAAAAAAGCAGCTGAGAGGATAGAGGGCAGTGTCATGCCTTGGAGAGTCCACAGAAACGTGGCCACTAACTAGATATGGGATATTGATGGTATATGGTAGCTCCCTGGTGTCTAGTTCAGGTAACTTAAATGGAATAGAAAAGGGGAGCACTTTGGGAGGACTGGAGATTTGGGAACATTGTGATTACATGAGTCTGGAGTGTTCATGGGACTTACCAGGGGAAAGGTCTAGGAGGCAGTTGTACACTTAAGTCCTAAGCTCAGAAATAAAACCTCTTTATCAGGATAGAAATAAATAAATTTTTTCACAGTTGTAAAGAGGCCTATAGTAAATTCTAACTTAGTAAACTGTCAACTTTGGTTTAAGAACCATCATTTCCATTAAATTTAAATTTTTGTATGCAATGTATTTGGTAAGTGACAGTGGTTTCAAAATGAAGATAGATATCTACATCACCATCCTTGTATGCCTGGTTGCTAAATTATTCTACCTGCCAGCCTGGATAATTCAACCTCTATTTATCAACTATGTTCTGAATATTCCCTTTGATTACCAATATTTTGTGTTTTAGAACCAAGAAAGAGTTTGGAGACCATCTAGTTCAACCACTTATTCTTGAATATGAACTTAATTGTGTATGTAGTTTAGCCTAATCAATTTAATTACTATCATTTTACTATGCTTCCTTGCTTCTTATTCTTAAAAAGTATCTAGGTTATTTTAAAGCAAAACCAACATTTATTGTAATTCACAGGAATAAGTTGTTCTAAACCCTAGGCTGAAGGTAATGTTGCATTTATTTATTTTTCTATCTAATAAAGTCCAATTCCAATTCTCTGCCCACCAAAATTGGCAGTTCAGGTCCAATGTTTTTGAAGACTCTGTCTCTGGGGCATATTAGGTCCTAGAAAATGGGAGTAAGACTAAGTTTCAGATTTTGGATATTATTGCTGCCATCGTGCTTTGCAGATGCTCTTGAGGGCTGGGAAAAGATGACAGCTCTTCAGTGGCTCTAGTCCTTTGTAGTAAGCTCAGTTACTAGAAACCGTTATTAAGGCAGAGAAGTTAGTTCACAGGACTCACAGGCTCCGGCCTCTTCTGCATCTGGACATCTCAGACAAGTGTCCTCCAAAAGGCTCTCTACCACTCTCTCTCTTGTTTCCTTTCCATTCCTGGGAGATCCAACTCTACTGAAGTTAAATCATTCCCTTCTTTACCTTCAAAGTACAAATATTTCCCTTTGCCCCTCCAGACAATCTACCTTAATTATCTGGATAAATGTAGATCAGGAATTCTAATTTCTCTTGACCAGAACTTGAAAGCAAAAAGGAGAGCTGGCCAGGTGTAAGACTGACAAGTTAAGGACCATATACCCTGTCTATAGGGTGTAGCACTATCCAACCATATCAAGTCTTTTGATTCAACAAGAGAAGCCAAAGAGACACTCTTTTAGGTGAATTCTCACAAATTTCAAGTTAGTGACTATTTTTTTTAAATTCTTTAAGATTTTATTTATTCATGAGAGACACACAGAGGCAGTGACATAGGCAGAGGAAGAAGCAGGCTCCCTTGGGGAGCCTGATGCAAGACTCCATCTCAGGGCCCCAGGATCATGACCTGAGCCAGAGGCAGACCCTCAAACACTGTGCTACCCAGACACCCCTATTTTAAAACATTTTAAAATGCCCTTCAGATCAAAACAAAAAATCCTGTAATTGATAGGCAACCATTTTGAAACTTTTCACATAGATCTTCTAAATGGACATGTATGTTAAAGAAACAGATTCTTTCCGGAAAATTCTACCTTCTATTCCTCGAATTAAAAAAAAAAAAAAAAAAAAAAGGATAATTACTCCTAACTGGAGTTAAGGGAAATTCACCATACCTCAGGAATAACATTGGGTGAGGAGGTGCAAAAAATAAGTTTTATTTTTTTCTAATGAGTTTTCAACAGAAGGATTCATTTGAAAGTTAAATTTTCAACTTTGTTACATACATTTTACAATCCTTCACATACATGACCTAATTTGGACATGTGAATGATAAATATCTGTGTTAGAATATAAGGCATTTGGGTTAGTGCTGAATCTTCGTTTCCTCTTCTATTGATTTTTCCCAGTGATTTGCTTAGTGAGTTCAATAACTATCCCAATAATTGATGGATTAATAAAAAGAAGGAAGCATATGGTCCATTTACTATTTCCGGGTATTATAGTAAGATGATTCAATAACGCATTTCTGTTTGAAACTATACAACCCTTGATAATTGTGTGAGTGTATATGTGTGTAGACGTCTGTGTCTGTGTATGAAGATATTTGGTCATGACTATTTGTCTTGGTCTATTTAGGCTACTATAAGTAATTACATCAGACTAGGTGACTTACAGAGATTTATTTCTCATAATTTTGGAGGCTGGGAAGTCCAAGATCAAAATACTGGCAGATCCAGTGTCTGGTGAGAACCTGCTTCCTGGTCCATAGATAGCCACCTTCTCTTTGTGTCCTCACATAGTGAGAGGGAGTGAGGGAGCTCTCTAGGGCCTCTTTTAGGGGCACTAATCCCATTTATGAGGTCTCTACTCTATGACTTAATCACATCCCAAAGGTCCCACCGCCATAATGCTATCCTTGGTGGTTAGGATTTCAACATATGAATTAGAGGTGGGCACACAAACATTTAGCCCAAAGCACTATTGAACCATTTTGTGAAAATCATTTGGAGGCGCAGGCATAAATCCAATCATAGAACTCTTACAGCAGAGAGGTCTCTGCAGAATGAAGGTGCCTTTATCATGGAAGTAAGAAAGAATAATGGGGCCCTTCCTTCCGGTTTCAGTTTAGGAAGGCCTGGCTTCTTACTTATTGAAATGAGTTAGTAACTCTGTATCTTAAACTTCAAAAAGTAAAAACTCACTCAAACTTACCATGATTACAAAAAGACTCACTGCAAATCACCATGCACTTTTGTCTCCTTGAAATACAAAGAGCTCCATGCTTAGTATTCAATGCAGTATGATTGTGAATGACAGCCAACCCAGAGAGGACCACCATATTTCATACTCAGAGGCCTCCTTAACTCCATGGTATGCACAGTGCATTCATTTCCTCATCATTTAATCAACTCTGTTAGCATTTTACCCTACTTCATCTCTGTGGTATTTTTCCCCAAAACCCATCATCTTATTCTAATCATGAGAAAAATATCAGAAAACTCAAACTGAAGGATATCCTACAAAATGCAAAACCAGTACTCCTCGAAACTGTCAAGATCATGAAAACCAAGGGAAAATGGAGAAACCGCCACAGGCCAGAGGAGATTAAGAAAATATAACAACTAAATGCAATGTGGTATCTTAGATGGGATCCTGGAACAGAGAAAGGACATTTCAGAACACTTGTGAAATTCAAATAAAATCTGTAGTTTAGGTAATAATAATGTATCACTGTTTTGACAAATGTGCCATGGTCATATGAGATGTTAATATAGAGAAAAACAGGGAAAAATTATAGGAACTCGGGACACCTGGGTGGCTCAGCAGTTGAGAGTCTGTCTTCACCTCAGGGTGTGATCCGGGGGTTCCAGATGGAGTCCTGCATCAGGCTCTTTGTGGGGAGCCTGTTTCTCCCTCTGCCTACATCTGTGTCTCTCATGAATAAATAAGACCTCTTTAAAATAAAAGCTGTAAGAACTCTCTATAATATCTTTGCAATTTTTTGTAAGTCTGTAATTACTTTAAAATAAAAAACTTATTTAAAACAAAAAAAAAACTTTAAAATTGTGCTAAAGTTAACTCCCTCGATATCCTGTCTAATTTAGTTTCTTCAGTCAAGCAACTTAGTATTAGGCTTTGGACATCAAACAAAGCTCCAGGTGAATACTTTTGTTTTCCATTACCTTATGGCCCCTAGACAGACTGTCCTGAGTCAATGTGCCAGTCAGGAAGGAATCCTTTGGCTCAAGTGACAGAAATTTCAATTCAAATCAACAAATAAAAACAGGAAATTCTCACTTTATACAACTGTAAGTCTAGGGTTGTATTGGCTTTAGAAAAGAGAGAATATTGTCAGTAGTTCTTTATTCTCTTAGCTCTGCCTTCTGCCGTGTGGCTTCATTCTGAAGCCCTTTATCATGACTTTCTGCAACCCCAGGCTTATACTCTCTGGATTCAAGTTCACCAGAAAAGAAACCATGCCCTTCTTTTCAATAGTTGCAGCAAAATGAAATTCCTGCTTTTTGACTCTGATTGGATCATGTGCCCAACCACAAACAAATCATTGTAACTAGAGAATGCAATTCCTGATTGTCAGGCTTGAGCCACAAGTCCACCCCTGAACTGAGGGTGGAGTTAACTCCCCTGGAAGCTCATAAACTGACAGTTGTTTTCCAAAGGGAAAGGCAGGCATTGTGACAAGGAGCCAACTAAAAGGACATAGGATAGCAAAGAGAACAGATATCTACTTTCCTACAGTGCACTTCCCTTAAACTAGGCTGCTCCTCCAGACTTCCATCCCTGGCTCACAACCAGTGCCTTTCTATAGAGAGGGAGAGCCCTGCTTCTTCGATGCCCTTTTCATGCCTACCTGTAACTCCCTCAGCATAGAACCAGGATATACTGTGGGTTTACCTGTCCTAAAAATGCTGATAAACCTTCCTTGATTCCAGCCACATTCTCTTCCTTTGTCTACTCTTTAATTCATTGGTGATATTTGAAATCGGTATTACAAGCAGTGATAGCCATCCCTATGGAGCTGTGGCTTCATAGCCCTACTACAAACCAACAACATGTTCCCTACTATGGGCATGGAAACTGTTATTTTTCCATTAGTGGCTCTAGTCCTTTTCTAGAAAAACTTGAATTATTCCTCAATCTCATTATCTGTCTGAGACCTGATCAAAGTAAAAAAGTCATAATTTCCCATTGTTTTGTGTCGGGAAGGCTTTGATGTTTGATGGCTTTTCATCTTAGAGTATTTTTTTCTGCCCTGAATTTTTTACTTTGGCTCACTTCAGCCCACTTGGGCCACTTGAGCAAATCATGAGCAAATCACATATAATTCACAGATACCCAGACTAAGAGTTGTGTTTTAGGAGAGGCAAGCAAAATGGGCATTTCTGTCACCTGCTGGACCATGTATAGTAGTCAATGTCTTGTGTGTGTGTATGTGTGTGTGTGTGCCTTGACCACTATCCTTTGAGCACTCACTGTTCCTTACACTCTGATGACTCCTATTAAAAGCACCTGAAACTGTCTTCCAGATGGCTCTCTTCAACCACAGGAAGATGCTTGATTCACATTTGGGGTAAGCCAAAATTACCAGGGAGTTAATGCTCTCTGGAATAGAGTCACAGTAGTTGGTAGATAAATACCACTATCTTTTGCTCCTCAGGCTCTTTCTATGAAGAAAATGCCTTAAACCTCGAGTGAAGATAGCAAACCTTCTCAGCCCTAGGTCCCAAGTAAAAGACCATTGCTAGGGGAGAGGTCTGGAATATGGAATGCATGTACAGATCCATTGCTGTTAGGGAAGGTATGGCAGCAAAACCCCTCTGCTCCTGAGAGAGGCAGAAAAATATCTTGGGCACAGGATCCTCCACCATTAAGCAGAAGCTGGCTACAAGAGTGGGGCAGAAAACCATCCCACTCAAGACCAACCAGATACAAGGCAGAACTTGGCAGCCACAAGAAGGGGAACAGGAAGCACCACCCACAAGGACAAGGTATAAAAGGCCTGATTGATTCGAGTCATGAAAAGAGAATCCTCTCCACACCTGCTGTGACACTAGCAGTGAGTGACAAGCAGAAGCAGTCAACCACATGCAAAAGCATGGACAGAGAGACTCCATCTTCAGCACAGGCAAAGGGACTGCTAAAGCTGAAGATGGAGCAAGAACACAGAGGGAAAACCCTCCAGCACACTAGGCTCTACTCTGAGTCGGAAACAAGGGCAACTAAACTCTGGAGAAATCTGAAGTCTGTGGTAAACAGAAAGTGAAAATAGCAACTATAAAACCTAAAGCCAGCTCAACTCCTGACTAGTTTGACTTAATCCCACACACTAAGGGCCTGATAAAAGAGGCAAGCAAATTTCTGGATGTAGATACTATTTAACTCCATCTCTTCCATTATGTACACAATGCATGGTAATTAATTTTTAAAAAGAAAGAAAATTAAGAGATAAAGCAGTCAATGCAACCAGATTCAGAGATGACCAAAATATTGAAACCATCAGCCAAAAATATCAAAACAATTTAAATTAATATGTTAAAGGATCTGATGGAGTAGGTGGCAACTTTCATGAGTATACAAGGAATTCCAGTAGAAAGATAGAAATTACTAAAAAATATATATACGAAATGAAATGCTACAAATAAAAAAACATAACATTGAAGGTAGAGAATTCCTTTGACAGGCTTATCAGCAGGCTATAAGAACCAAAAATAAGTAAATTTAAGATAGAGCAATAGAAATTATCCAAAATGATACACAAAGAGAAAAAAATAATAATAATGAAGAACAGAGCATCCAAAAGCTGCGTATAACATTAAATTTCTAACATACATGAAAATGGAGTCCCAGAAAGAGGAAACAAGATGGAGCAGAAGAAATAAGTGAAGAGATGTCTTCAAATTTTCCAAAATTAATAATAAAAAACAACAAGTCATAGATCTAAGATTCCCAGAGAATCTCAAGCAAAGTGAACACCAATAAACATACAGATATTCACACCACTAATCAAACTGCTATAAACCAAAGAACCAGAGAGAAAATTTTGCAGGCAGCAAAAGCAAAAAGAAACATTATGTACAGAAGAACAAACAATTATAAGAAACCACTTATCAGAAACTTTGCAAGTTAGAGGACAATGAACCAAGTGCTACAAGAAAAAAAATTATTGATCACTGAAAATACCTTTCAACAATGAGAGTGGGCTGAAGGTATTTTTTCAAATAAGCAAAGGCTGAAAGAATTCACTGTCCACATATCTGTACAACAAGAAATGTTACAGAGAATTCTTTGCATGCAAGGAAAATGATACCAGATGGAAATTTAGATCTACAAAAAATGAGAGAGAAGAAAATCATAAGTGATAAAAATGAGGGTATATGTAAAAATATTTTTCTTAATATTCATATTTTAAAAGATAATAGATTAAGACAAGAATGAGCTAACTTTTTTCATTAAAAACCAGTATTTTAGGCTTTTATACCATATAGGTTTTCTGTTGCATAATCTACCTTCTGGTTGTTATTGTTTGCATAACCCATTACAAATATAAAAACCATTCTTAGCTCACAGACTGTATAACAACAGGCCCTGGGCAAGATTTGTACTGCAAAGTTTAGTTGCCTTTTTTTGTACTCAGATCAGTATGCAGATCATACTTTGCTGCCCCCCTGATCTGAAGCAAAATAGTTAACTACAGTGGTTTATTCGTAGAATGTAAGGGAACAATAATATGGGAGGCCAGATGGAAAGAAAAATGCGAAAGGGGTTGATAGATTTCAAGATTCTTATACTTTAGGAGCAGTTGTATAATGATCAAAGGTAGACTGAGATAAGGTTAAGGTGTATATTGAAAACCCCAAAGCAATCACTAGAAAAATTAAAAAGTGGACACAAGATGGAACTATGAAAGAATAAGGGAAAAAGAACAAAGAACAGATAAGATAAATAAGTGAAAAGATGGTAAATGTAACTCCAACTATATCTATATGTATATTTAATAATTACATGAAATATGAATTGTCTAAAGGATCCTATGAAAAGGCAGATCATTAGATTGAATTAAAAAGCAATATCTGGCTATGAACTATATGCTACACAAGAAACGCACTTTAAACATAGAAACATAGGTAAGCTAAAAGTATAGTGATAAAAAAGGTATACTATGCAACTCTAATTTTTTAAAAACATTGAAGTGGCTGCGTTCATATCAGACAAGTAAATTTTAGAACAAGTAATACTGTCAAGGATCAGAGACATTACATTATGATGAAGGGGTCAAGAAACATAATACCACTAAATGTTTATGTGTATATCAGCAAAGAGTCAAAATACATGAAGCAATAACTGACAGAGTTGAAAGGAAAAATAAGCAAATAAATCCACAGTAATAATAACACTCCTCTCTCAGTAACCAATAGAACAAAGAGATAGAAAAATCAATAAATATATGGAACAACGGTGTCAATCAGCTCAACATGACTGCCATTTATAGGACCCTCTGTCTAATAACAGCAGTATACACATTCGTTTCGAGCGCACATGGAGCATTCATCGGGGCAGACTATAAAATCTCAAAAAAAAAAAAGGAAAGATTTAAAATTATACAAAGTATATTCTCTGACCACAACAGAATTTAACTAGAAATCAGTAACAGAAAGCTATCTGGATATCCCTAAATACTTGGAAATCTACAGAACTCCTTCTACACAATTCCTAGGTCAAAGAAAAGGACACAGAGAACATTAGAAAATATTTTGAATTGAATGAAAATTAAACTAAAACATATCAAAATTTGTGGGAGACCCAATATAACAAATATTTTTTTGAGTTGACACCAGGATCTAAGCTCTGTTTCAGATAGAGGCAATATCCCAGTCCAGTAAAACTTCAGGGAGGAAGCAATAATTTTGTCAGAAGCTGCTGGTCATGTCAAGCCAGATGAGAACGGAAAGTTAGCCAGTGGCTTTGGGAGCATGGAGGCCAGTGGTGACCTGCATGGGAGCAGTTTGTGCAGAGCAGAGGGGACAAACACCTGACTGAAGGAAATGGGCTAAGAGGAATCAGCTGAGCTGAGTGCTAGTGCAAGGTGTTTTTCCAGAGAAAGGATGGTAGTCAGAAGGGGAGTAGAGTAAGAAGGCTTTTTTGTTGGTTTGGTTGTTGTTGTCTTTTTTAAATTTGTTCTAAAAATATTTTATTTCTTTATTTGAGAGAGAGAGCATGAGCAAGAGGTAGGGACAGAGGGAGAGGAAGAAGCAGACTCCTCGCTGAGAGGGGAGCCAGACATGGGGCTTGATTCCAGGGCCCTGGGATCAAGACCTGAGCCAAAGGCAGCCACTTAACAGGCACCCTGTTGTTTTATCTTTTAAAAGGGAAGACCTAACACCATGCTGGCCTTCTAATGGGCATGACCTAACAGGCAGCTAATTATTGACGATATAGGGGAGAGAGGGAAGACATGCCGGCCTGACGTCCTCCTCCAGGAGACAGGGGAAAGCTGTCACACAAAATATTCAGGAAAATATTAGCCCAGAACTCACAGGCCTACAGTGAGGAGTAAAAGAAATCATGCCTGAAGAGTAGTTATTTCCAACTTGTAGAAAATGCTCAAAAATGTTAGCCATTACTACTACTGCTTAACGTTATTGTTGTTGTTGACTTTCCTAGGCCTCATTTTCCTCATTTGTAAAAAGAAGCTGGCATGCATTTCTAAAGCATTCTCCAATTCTGACAGGCTGTGAGATGAGATGACTCAGGAAGCTGTCCATGATGTCTGAAGAGGACCTAGTCTGTGTGCCAACATCACCCGGGGTCACTGGACAATATTTAAAATGACACCTATACACAGCTGAAATATACTCGGCCGTCTGTGAAACCTTAATGCTGTGCACAAGGAAGAATTATGATGCCACTGGGCCTGTGGCTGCAGTAGGAAAACAGTGCAGGAAACATCCTCCTAACACCTGAGTCTCTAAGACTCTCCAAAAGCAATTGAGTCGTGCAGCTCCCATTGTAGACTGGGTTGCTATGTAAACTGGGCTCCATAAGGCATTTAAAGACTTAGCACAAGTGGCTTGAGGTTTAATCTTTTAATTCCATTGCTCCATAAGTTCCTTGTGGGTTCAGTGAACAAGGAATTTCGACATAATATTAGAAACCCATTTTCAGGAAAGGGCTTAGGCCTGGAAAAAATGTGCTGCATTTTAGTACACAAAAGACACCACAGACTAATCTCTAGATTTACTCAGTCTACGGGTAATTCTCGAGCAGGAATCCTGCTGAAAAGACTCATCACTTTGCACAGTAAATTGTCTGCGGTGTACTTTTTCCTGTATTATTCACCCTCCTCCCTCAGCACCTCCAAAGGCCTCCTTTATTAAAGGGCTTGTGTAGATGGAATATGTTCACAAACACCCCAATTTGGGTCATTTGCTCCCTGATGAAAGCCCCGATTTACTGTGAAACATTATGTGCCACTTATGGACTTGGGGACACTTGCGCTTTAGAACCATAGAAAGAGTCACGTGACCACATTATCAAATGCGGTGTGGATGCTCAAACCACTTGTCCCCAACCCAAGCCGAATAAAGGCTGAGCATTGTAATAGATGGAGAAATAGTAACAGGAAAAACAAGTCACAATTTATCCAGCCTGAAAAACCAGTGCTCGTTTACATGTATATCAGATTTAAATTTATTTTTCACGAGTCACTTGAGGGCAAGACACATTTTATATTTGAGCTTCGAGGAAGTGCTGAATTTGCTCTTCTCACTCTTTCCCTCCTCCCTGTGGGAACTTGATGAGTTATCAAGAGTTGTGATATTCCTTGACACTTTACTAAAATCATCAGATTTTTTTTTTTTTGGTTTTTAATATTTGGTTACATTAACTGTTTAGTAACTCTAAACAATTAGACAAAGATTCATGAAGCTGGGAAGCCACGAGTTAAGTTGCTAGGGTAGAAGAGGTTGTAGTGAGTTTGTGGCTAACACACGGTGTCCCAAATTTCTTGTTTAGACAAAGAAGGTAATTATCTGCACTTACATTTTTCTATCTGGAACATCCAGACAATGATAGTTCCTTCAAAGAAATGTTGCAAGAATTAGAAAACTGCTCTAAAATCTCTTAGTACTTCTAGACAAAAACTTCTACCACTATTATTTACATAACCTAAATATAATATTTTATTTTAATAATGGCACTGTCAAGGACTTTTCTTCTTTACCCTCTAGTTCTACACATCACAGGGTTTAAAAAAGAAAAGGGAAAAGGAAAGAAAAGAAAGAAAAAGAAAAGAAAGAATAAAAAAAGGAAAAAAAGAAGAAAAGAAAAGAACTCATCTGAGGTTGTAACCAGAGAACAAAGCACAAGAAACACATTTTTGATTTAGTAAAGCAATTTTACTATGAGTGTCATCAAGGTACAAAGGAGAGAGACAAATTGTGGCATGTTTTTTTTTTTTTTTTTTTTTTTGTTTTGTTTTTGTTTTTTTTTTTTTTTGGCATGTTTTATCACTTCAAGGTATTTAAGCCAATTTTCACTGGTGCTTATAAAAGTTTGAAACTGAAACAGGAAAACTCTTTTAAAGTCAAGTTTTCTATTAGAACCTTTATTGTATGTATTCTTCTATGACAAGAGGGGATTTTTTCATCTCCTTTGTCCCACCTGATGCTCAGACCTGCCTGATTTGGTGACTGTGTGCCAGGGTTGCCAGATTTAACAAATAAACATACAGGACACCCAGTTAAATTAGAAAGTCAGGCAAATAAGTAATTTCTAGTATAAGTATGTCCCATGCAATATTTGGGATGTACTTAAACTACAAAATTGTTCTGATTTATGTGATATTCAGATTTAATAATTCTTAATCTGAACTAATTATTACACAAGAAGTCCTGTTCTAGTTGGAGACTTAATGGTATTCGTTGACAATTCCTGATGAAAAATCCATAGCAAGTGTTAGATTGACCCTTAATCATTATCATCCTATTAGGACAAAAAAAAAGCCATTTGAGTCCAATGATTATACTTTCTGTTATTTAAACTACAACCCTAGAATTACTAACAAGGAAAACCTTCTCTGATTAACTGAATGAATGAGCTCTAAACAAAGAAAATCCCTCCACTCAATATAGGTACTTGTATTGATCAAAATGAGTTATTTCATTGATTCTGCAATAACATATGTCCAAATGTGAACACTACATGCCCATAATATCACTATAAATTTTTTGACAGCTTTTGGATTTCAAGAGTCAGCTTGTATAGAACAGTGGCTCTTAATCTTGGCTGTACAGAAGCATCATCTAAAGGGCTTTTTATCTTTTTAATTTTTTTAAGATTTATTTATTGTATTTTAGAAAGAGAGCAAATGGGGGATTGGGGCCATAGAGAGAGAGAGACTCCCCACTGAGCGTGAAGCTAATGTGGGGATAGATCTCACAACCCTGAGATCATGAACTGAGCCAAAATCAAGAATGGATACTAAACTGACTGAGCTATCCAGGTGCCCCAAGCAGGGCTTTTTTAAAAAGCAAAAACAAAAACAAAGGAATGGGCACCCCTCCTAGACCAATTTAATTCTAATCTTGAGGTAAAGAATAAACATCAGTATGTTTTAGGAGTTTTCTGATTTTAACAAAAAGCCAGGTTGAAAGTATTGAGTAGAGGAAAGAACCGGAGCTTTTGAGTCTTCCCAAGTTGAACTGAAACTCAGTTTAATTAGCTATGTTGAAACTCTGTATTTGTTACCTATGTTGCCTTGTGCAATTGATTAATTTCTCACAGCATGGATTCTTCCAAGTTCCTACAAAAATGGAAGTTACTATTCTAGAGTTTGTATAAAGAAGGAAGAAGGTAAGCTCCTTTCCACATCTCCACTCAACTAGACCATTCCTTCCTTCCATTCAAAAAGGCTGACATAATAATTACAATTTTTTTTCAGTGTTTGTCTTTCTTGACTTTTTTTATTGCATGTGTGGAATCAGGTTCTTGATATAAAATGATTCCTTAATTGTATTATATATGTTTTCCAC
The DNA here is from genome assembly GCF_053574225.1 of Canis aureus. NCBI lineage: Eukaryota > Metazoa > Chordata > Mammalia > Carnivora > Canidae > Canis > Canis aureus. Next base: position 24,389,224 of record NC_135644.1, on the reverse strand, counting down.
TTTGCTTTGTTATCTTGGCTCTTCACCTAGCCATTTCTGAAGGCTGGACATGAAGGGCTGAAGATTTTGGTACAAAATTTTATTAAAAGAAATTTAAATTGGCTTCACCACACAATCACTATTATTTCCTTATGTCTCTTGCTTTGGTAAGCAGGAGTGTGCCCTGCTTACCAAAGAGCTTCTACTTTCTCTCTTAATCTCCAATTTCCAAAATTTACAAGTTTGATTAGAAATTGATTCTAATATTTACTATTTTATTTTATAAAATAGGTAGTGTCCCTTGCTAAAATTGCTTTCTAATACAGATTTATTTAAAATTTTTAATCAATTTTGTTATCAGAATATTTTTGCAAATCTCACCATAGCCTTTGAGGTTCTGCTGATGAACAAAAGTCACATGGTTAGGGTTAGAAATCCAATTTCCAACTGTCTTAAAGATGAATGGATGTAAAAGTTGTAAACAAAGTTGATATTCAAAATACTTAGAAATAAGTTCCATAATATATACTAAAAATAATACAATTAAAAATGTAATCTCCCTTTTTTCAAATGTAACTATATGATGATGATACATTTATGGTGAAACTATTTTTAAACAAGTAACATGAGATGTACCACAAATTTTTCACCAAGTCATTCTGAGAATTTCCAAATCATTTACAGGTTTTCAAAAATGAGTGTTTTCTTTTTTCTCATTTAGTTTTCGTGTTTTTGCTTTTTTGTTTGATGTGGTTGTCACTAGCTATATGGCAACGTCATCTGAGTCTTAAATTGACTTAAAAAACTTCATCAGACTCCTAGAAGGGCTTCTTCACTAAGTGAATTGCTATTAAGTCTCAGGAAAAATAATTTTTCCTAACATAACCACTATTGTCCATGGGGCTGAGTCTCATAACCTCAAATTTTCACATTTTAAGATTGTTTTTAAAATATTTCTCCAGAAACAGTTCATGTTTCCTTGATTATTTTTGTCATTTTAATGTCTTGACTTACAAGCTCTCCAAAAACTTGTCTCATTTTGGTAGATAAAGGGTTTACAGTAACTAGGAATATAATTCCAGACAATCATGATCTGCTCATCTCAAACTCACCTTTTTTTTTAAATATTTTATTTATTTATTCATGATAGATATATAGAGAGAAATAGAGGCAGAGACACAGGCAGAGGGAGAAGCAGGCTCCATGCCGAGAGCCCGACGCGGGACTCGATCCCGGGATTCCAGGATGGCGCCCTGGGTCAAAGGCAGGCACTAAACTGCTGAGCCACCCAGGGATCCCCTCAAACTCACTTTTTAAGAATTCCATGAACATTTCATGTCTGTGCATGCTCAATTCTTTTTCTCTTAAATGAAGTTTTTGGTTTGGAATAATTCTTGATTTGTAGGAAAGTTGCAAAGGTAGTATAATCTCACCTACCCATTACCCCGTTTCCCTCATTGTGAACATCTTAGATATAACCATGGTCCATTGGTCAAAAAAAGAAATTAACATTGGTCCAATACTATTTACTAAACTATAGTCTTTATTTGGCTTTCACCAGTACAACTCAAGTCCCCTGTCACTACAAATTCCACATTCCTCCATCAAGGTTGACTATAATTACCAGTTCAGTTTGGGTGCGATATAGATATAGATATATAGATAGATATAGATATAGATATAGATATAGATATAGATATAGATATAGATATAGATATAGATATATCTGCAGAAATATGGTTTTGCTCTGGTGTTGTGTTGGATTTTTTTTTCTCACAGAAATCTTATTGTAGTGTTCAAGTTGTCTTTACCCAAAGACACGTTTTGTCCAGAAGCAAATGGGTTTTATTTGTTATCTGAGCCCAGAAGCCTTAGAGGTGAGAAGTTTCACTGCCTTTACCCTGCAACTTAAGGTTTTTCTTTCATATGAAAAAGGGTGCAGGAAAATGGGCAGTGCTTCACAGCTTGTTTTCCCAGTGGCAACCAATCACATCCTGCAAATTGGTGCCCCTGAGGAAAGCACTCTTCAGCCAGTCCATCCCTTCGCCTCCCCCCTGCTCCCCTCCGTTTTTCTACTGAGCTCCTAGAGGGTGCCTGTGGGGAGGACTCTGATACTGAGTGTGAGCCCCTAATGTCTGGTTGCTTCCAGGTATTGTAAATTGATATGTTGGCCCACATTTGCTTTTAGGAATTTATAAAAATCATAACCAATTTTTTCTTATTCACTTCTTTGGTGGCTACCTCCTCCTCCCATGTTCTGCCAAAGGTGAAATAATTCATGTGTATTCATGTGTGCTGCCTCTGAAACCTCAGCCCTCTGATAGCTTCAAGAAAAGTTATGATTGACTAAATTGACCTTTTTAGGCTTTTATTCATTGTTTGAATGGAAGTGAAATTTTCTTGTCACTTTTACGTTTTAAATGGAAGCAACACTCGACTTCATGAATTTGGTAGAACAATCATAGACATATTAATGTTTTTAATTGTGGCTTTGAATTCTAGAATGAGACGTATCATGGCCCAAATGAATTTGTCCCAAATGGTTCAAATAAAGAGACTTTAATGGAGAACTGTTCACAGAGGTGTGGACAGGTTTAGGACAATAGGCAATTTTTTTTTTAAGATTTTGTTTATTTATTTGAGAGAGAGGGAGAGAGCGTGAGCAGGGGGAGGCACAGGGGAAGAAGCAGACTCCTCGGTGAGCAGGGAGCCTAAAGTGAGGCTCTCAGGACCCTGAGATCATGACCTGAGTTGAAGGCAGACGTTTAATTGACTGATCCACCCAGGTGCCCCAAGAACAGGCATTTTTCTTCAGGATTCCAGTATCCAGTTGTTGTTCTTTTTTTTTTTTTTAAGATTTTATTTTTAAGGAATCTCCACATTCAATGTGGGGCTCGAATTCACAACCCCAAGATCAAGAGTTGCATTCTACCCTCAATGAGTCAGCCAGGCACCCTAGGATTTTAGTTTTTGTATGTGTTCCTTAATTCCTAGATGTATATGGAAACAGGGACATCATAAACCTAAAGCAAGTGAACCTGTTGTTGACCCGATGTCTTTTATTTAAAGGCAGTTGTATTAGTCAGGGTTCTTTAGAGAAAGAGAACCAATAGGATGTGTACGTATTTGGAGAGATTTGTTACAAGGAATCAGCTCACACAGTTATGAAAGCTGACAAATTCCAAGATCTGCAGGGTGAGTCTGCAGGTTGGAGTCACCTTATGGTCTTATTCCAGTCTGAGTCCAAAGGCTTGAAAACTTGGAGATCCAATAAGGTAGTTCCTATCCAAAACCTGGCAAACTTAGGACCCAGAAAGAACAAATGTTTCAATTTGAGCCAGAGACAGAAAGAAAGCCAACGTCCCTGTTTGACAGTAGATAGACAGGAAGACTTCTCTCTGGCTCAGGGTCAGCTTCTTTATTCTATTGAGGACTTCCATTGATTGGATGGAGCCCACTCATATCTGGAAGAGCAATCCACTTTACTCAATCTACTGATTTAAAATGTTAATCTTACCCAGAAACATTCTTACAGAAACCCCCAGAAAAATGTTTGACCAAATATCTGGGCACCCTATGGACCAGTCCAGTTGAAACATAAAATTACCATCTTGACAAGGAAGAGGCCAGTTGCTTATTTCAATTCATGAGGCATTTTGTCTTTGAGAATTGTTATTCTTTCCGATCTAAGGGCTGATGGTGATATCCTATTTGGGTAACATGTGTATGTGTTCATACAGGAGTATGTGCATGTGTGTATGTGTGTGTGTGTGTAATACATAACATATATACACACACACATAGCTACTTTTTTTTAATAGGAAACACAAGATCTCTGGATCAGAGAACAAACCATTTATTATTCACTGAGCATCTTAGTCATGAGTTTCAATCCCCATTGAGCAATTCAATGAAACCTGAGGTCACCCTGCACATGCAATGGAATTTCATCACAGGAGAGGAACCCTCAAATTATAGAACTTGGGACTTTTATAAGTTGCACACACATTTGTTCATCTTCCCCTCCAGAGAGGGAGAGAGACCTTTACTCTGGAATGTAAACAAATCTTCTCTGGAGAGGAGAGAGAAAGGTCTCTACCTTCTCTTCACTGTCCAGGAGTGTGAAAAAAAAAAAAAAAATGGTGCCAGTGGAGGTAAGTCTATAATTTCTCCAGAGCAATAAACTATCTATAACTTCCAACACGTGTTTGTCTTTTAAACTTTAAATGCAATGATCTTCCCTGACTTCTGCAGAGTGGTTATTAATTACTAAGATTTCAGTTCAGTCAGGCAAAATAACCATCTGTAAGGTGCTACAGATCATTATAAAAATCATAAATATAAATATTTTGTTTCTTCAGTTGATTTTCCTAATCCTTTTCCCCATTGATGAGCAACAAATGTAGATGGCCTTAAAAGTTCATCTGCTTTCTTTTAATAGTTTACCTGAGAGCCGGCTTAGCTGGACTAAGCCAGTCCGTACAGGGATAGCAGAGCCTTCAGTTGCTGTCAACATTCTTGGTAAACAAGGCCATTCCCAGGGTCCAGTATATATACTTCCTAGAGATTTTCTTGTACCTAGACGTCCTTTGATAGATATATTTATTGCGACTTAGAAAAATGAGATGTTCCCAACCCTTCCTAGGCTAACCTACAAAGAAGTACTATGGTGTGGGCACAGGACTCATTTTTGCTCTTGGAGAGTTCTCTGACTGCCAGCCAAGGCAGGCCCCTCTCTGCTGGGATCTTGTCCATGGTGGATATACAATATTTATGCCAGGAAAGTTCTGGGGAATAATTAAGAGGTCAGGGTTACATGCTTTTTGCTACTTCTTTGGGGTTTTTTTTTTCCCCCAAGAAAACGATTTTATATCTGCTCTGTGCTTTGCTAGTTGTATATAACCAAGACCACTCTGCATGACAGTAAACAGTGCAGATCTGCATATTTTGAAAGTCAAAGTAAGGGGGTTTTTTCTTTGTTTTTCCAAAAACCTTTTCCTGGGAGGCAGTTTCCTTGTGATCAGTGAGCCCAAATTCTTCCTCTTCAGGCTGAAACTGCCTCATTCAGCTCATCCTAAATGGAAGTAATGAAATACTGTTCCTTCTGATATTCTCATTGAAGTACCATGTCATTTAGCTTTCATCAGTTTCTTGAAGGTTCTGTGAGTGAGAGTTCATCCTTTTGATTATCTAGTTTTGTGGGGTATGATTTTTTTTAGTATAAAGCTTTTCTTCTTTATGATTACAATTAATGCCTATCTAAATGTGCTGGAGATGACTGAAACACACATCCCTGCATTATATCTCAGACCTCACATTCTTCTAACAGAAACTATATTTAAAATGCTAATGTGCTTACCAAGCAGGTGGTGTTCAGTAGCACTACAAAGAAGTATCATGAGAATCATGTCTGCCCGGTAGAAAAGTGGAAGGTCCATTTTTCGTCTTATATCCCAAACGGGAAGCTATTTTTTTCTGTGAAAGGGGAAGGGTTTATACAATTTTTCCAAAGTGGCATCCACAGGAAAGGAACTAACTTAAGTTTAGAGCACCGAAGCGACTTGCCCAAGACCACAGAAAGCTCAGTGCACAGAATAGATGTTGCCAAAGACGGGATTTCTCAAACAGAAAGAGAGGCTAGACCTGGGTCCCACGAGCATATGTACAGACATATTTTCAGTATATCTGAGGAAAGTATAGCCTTTATAACAATAAGCTTCAGCTTCAGGAAGTGCATGGAATAAAATTCCTCTTGATCCTTAACACCTAATACAGTGGCTGGGATGTGGTAGGTACCTAACAAATGCCACCTGAATAAATAAATAAATGAATGACTAAACCTTAACATATGGCTGAAGGGTAGCCAGGTAGTATTGACTTTTTAAGAGAGATTATTCCAAATTCCTTACTTCTCTCAGGCTACGTTTGATAGCCTCATTCCTGATGATGTGGTGAGCTTCCTATTCACCTACTCTTCCAGGAAGAACCATCCCATCCTGAATCCCTCATTAATAACCCAGGATCAAAGGTAGAAAGATCTTGGGTTGATAGTATTGTTGTAGGAAAGCCACAGAGAATACTGGAGGACCAACTGGTTGGGGTGAGTTAGCAGAGCTAAGTGATTCATGAGTAAGGCTGGAGGAATATTTTGGGCGCTGGCTAACCCTCTTCTGCTATGGTTGAGCCATGCTGAGATTAAAATGTTGGCCTTGGCAGCAGTGAGTAAGGCACCCTCCCAGAAGGAGTAGTTATACTTGCTTGGTGAGAGAATAGGCCACTGAGTAATGAATATCTGGCTAAAGTGACATAACAACCACCCCGGGGAGCCAGTTCTGCCCTCTGCCACCAACACCCGTGCTCTGTGTATATTTGTAGTTGGGACATGACTGTTACTATCATTCCCATTGAGTTGCAAGCTATACCACTCTTGAATACCTCTCTCTAGTTTAAGATTTTTATTTATTGCCAGCTAGGTGCCAGACACTGTTCTAGGCTGTTTCTAAGGTATTTACAATCTCGCATAGCAGAATAAATAGGTAAGATAATATCAGTTAATGACAAATCCCATGAAGAAAATTTAGAAAGGATAGAGAATAACAAGAGGAATAACAATAAGGAATAAAATTAAATAAAGTGATTAGAGAAGCATCCTTAAGCTGGTGACATTAGGACTCAGATCTGAATGGTGAGAAGGATACATCCTTGAAAACACATCTCAGGTGAGAGAAAAGCTAGTGCAAGGGTCCGAAATGGAAACAGTCTTCTAAAGTGCCTCTGACTGCACTCCCCTTCCCCTACATATACCCAGCACTGCTGTCCCAGGCCAAAGCTCATCAGTGCTCCACTTCTTTCCTGGATTCTTTTCCCATCAACCCCATCACAGAATCTCACCTACAGACTAAGTTTTCCAACCGGGAAGTAGAAGAGTTTCCCCCTGTTAGGAGCACAGAAGTGTGCACATCAGTCATTGCCTCTGAGCATGACCCTTCTGTAAACACATAGTGAGGGCCTCGTACTTCCTGGATGCCATAAACTAAGCTCAATGCTGTTCATTCTGTATCTCACTGGAGTCTCACAGTCTCACAATCCAGTGAAATTGTTTCTATTGTCAATTCCTTTTACAGATAAGGAAGTAGAGAACAAAAAGATTAAATAATGTCAAGATCTCAGAAGAGTAAGTGGCTGGGGCTGACAAGGAAAGCCATGAAAGCTGATTCCAGAGTCTGTTCTCTTAACTGCTACATAATTGTCTCATGAGTGAAGCCTCGGAAAAAGTTCCTTCGATGCTCCACTTCTTCCATAGGGACGCAGGTTGTCTTTCAGTGTGCTATCCATTTCCCCTAATTCTAGATCATCCAAATCATGTCTTGGAAGTTGGGTTTTTCACTAGGACATAACCTTATTCATATCTAGAAGGATGTTGTGCCATGACCATAGTCTCTCAGGTTCAAATCCATCCTTCTGCATTCCGCTCTGGGATGCTGGCATTCTGATTCTGAAAAACGCATTCCCGTAGCAACTTTGCCACCTGGTTCTGGCAACAGGAGGCACTGAGCAGTGGATCTCAACCATCTCTCTGCATCAAAATACCCTGGGGACATTTGCAAACTAAAAATGACTGGGCCCATGCCTAACGAGTTTTCAAGTGGTCTGGGGTGCCAAGATATCACCTTTTAACACCTCCTGCAGGTCATTCTAACACACCCACAGGTGTCAGAGCCACTGCACCAGAGGGAGATCAGAAAGCAGAAGGGGAAGAGGGACTTCCTTCTTTCCAATTGTTTGATGTTGCTGACACCATGGCCCCAACACTGGCACTTGGCCTCAGCAGCATCACTGGTTTCAGTTTCCAGCCATTGTAGAAGGTAGATGTATATCTACCCATTGGAGATGAGGCATCGTCTGTCAGGAGGGGCAGCCCAGCTGTGGCACAGCATCCAGTTACTCCGGAGCTCTCATGGTTCCAGCTGGAGTTCTGTGTCCAGTGTTTTCACCTTTAACACTCTTTTAACAGATCACCTCCTCGGAGAGGAAATACTGAATACTACACCTAAGCTCTAGGGTTATAAAATCCCCTCTGCCTCACTTTTACAGCATTTAAGCCACTGGTTTCTCCAACAGCGGTAGATGTCACCTACCACAAGGAGCATGTCCACCCGGGTTGTCTCCACATGGATTCTTTTGGAGAAAATAGTCCCTTCCTCATTCCACTGGGACTAGAAATTACTAAGAATCAATAGGACAGATAATGAACAAGAGTGTTGATCCAGATTGGGGAAAGATTGCTGAGAGTTTGGATGGTTAGGGAAGGCTTCATGGAATAGAGACTTTAGCTGGGTCTTGTAGGGGGAATTGGCATTGATAGGACGGGGAAGGTCACTTCAGGCCATGGGAAATGGGAGTAGAGGGGTTTGGAACAAGGCAGAATGAAGAATGTTGTCTTCTGAAGAGAATCAGAAGATCAGTCTCACAGTAGGTGTGAGGCTAGGAAGCGAAGGATAGGGAGTACAGGGTGGGAAAGGTTGAGAGTGTACAGCTCAAAAAGAATTCCAAATTTCAAGCTAAAAGGTCAGACTTTATTAGCATATGAAATGTTCAAGTGACTTCCCAGCTAAACCAATTCCTTTAGCAAAACAACAGGATATGGTTAATGTAATTAGGGGGAAAAAATTCAAACATCTTAGCATAGCCCACAAGATCCTACATGATCTGCCTACCTCCCCAGTCCCATCTCTCCCCAGGGAAGGCTGTCAACGGAGAGCCTTCTTCCACAGAACTCTCACTAGATGGGAGACAAATCCTTTCCTGACGGGTGATCAGATGAGTATTGCATCTGGATTGGGTATCACAGTGTCCACCATGCACATCAACTTCTGGTTAGTGTTTACCTGGGACTGTGGGAAAAAGAGATACAGATGTGTGAAACATTAGTTGGATTTAAAAAGAAGGAAGGAAGGAAGGAAGGAAGGAAGGAAGGAAGGAAGGAAGGAAGGAAAGAAAGAAGGAAGGAAGGAAGGAAGGAAGGAAGGAAGGAAGGAAAAAGAAAGAAGAAAGAAAGAAAGAAAGAAAGAAAGAAAGAAAGAAAGAAAGAAAGAAAGAAAGAAAAAGAAAGAAGACTAGAAAGTGATGTGAGGCAAATACAGCAAACTGTTAACATCTTTTAAGATTTACTGATTGATTCTTTGGTGTCCCTTATATTATTTTCCCTACTTTTCAATATGCTTGGATACTTGGAATATTTTATAATGTAAACACTTCAGCATTCAGTCAAACACATTTGATCCTATATCTAAGTAGAAACTATTAGTGAATAAACCAAAAGATTCACCCTTATAATCAATATCACAGCTATTTATAAGAAATAAATATTCTTCCCATTTTAACTTTTTCTTTAATGGATATATCCAAAAATCACAACAGCTATTTCTAACTTTGAGTTCCATGCAACTGATACCTCTTTCCCCACAAATGTGCTGTGTTCCCCTAGATGGCCTGGAGAGAGAAAGGCTGTTGTTACAGGTTGAGTGTTTGTGCTCCCTCACGATTCATATGTTGAAGCACTAATCCCCCCCGTGAGAGACCTTTGAGAGGTAAGTAGGCTTAATGAGGTCATGATGGTGGGGACACTATGATGGGATTAGTGCCCTCATAAGAAGAGAAAGACAGAGAGTTCTCTCTCTTTCCATGTGAGCACAAAGAAGAGGTCATGCACACACAAGAGGAGGAAGCCATCTGCCAGCCAGGAAGCACATGCTCCCCAAGAACTGATCTGCTGGAGCCTTGATCTAGAGATCCCCAGTCTCTGGAACCATGAGAAATAAGTATCTGTTGTTTCAGCCACCAGGTCTATAGGATTTTGTTATAGCACCGCAAGGCGACTAAGAGAGGGGTGTTGAGGTACAGTGGGAGAGAGGGAATGCTCCATTCTTTCCCTCTCTTTTAGATGCACCCTGGGGCTTCTGCTCTTTGAAATTAAAAACATCCTCCCTCCTCCCTACCATCAGCCTCCTGAGTTCTTGTTCTCTTTTGCTTTTCTCTCTTTCCCCTTCCCTGAGGAGACCCCTTTTTTCTTCTTATCCTGTACAAAATTGTGGGGTGAGCACCTATGTTAAGGATTGAGAGGTAAGAAACATTTTAATATTTATGTTCTCCCCAATCTCCAGAACTGCCAGAAACACTGACTTTTGTTTTCTCAGCTCACTCTTTTGTATTAGTAACCAATATTTTTTGTCATCTTTCTTTGCCAGTTCATAAATTACACGGTAGATACATTGAGTCCTGTTATATCGTGCTTACTTGGGAGTTTCTTTGGTAACCACAAAATTATCCTGGAGAATAACGTGTAGTTTTTAAAATGGGCTGTAAAAGTCTGGTAAAACAAGTTGTCCTCAAATGGGAGTTAAAGTCTCAGTATTAGGAAAGTGTAATATTTGGCCCTTGGAGATGCCACCAAGTATTTCATCGGCTGATTCTCATTCATCATTGTCAGCTATTTATTGAACACCCAGAGTTCATAATATTGTACAATAGAGCCTAGCACGGATCTTAAGTAAAAGACAATAAATCCTGACAGCTTTTAAAGAGTGACTTACAAGCTGCAATCTCTCAGGGAAAGGCAAAATCCTAAAATATCTTTCTTTCCAAATAGGTCCACGGCGACTGTCCCAAATATCATATGATTAATTTATAAGGATGCCACTTTTAAGTCAAGTGAGATCTCATAAATTCTACCTAATTTTAGGTGTAGTATGTGTGTTTGGAGAGGGTGGGGAACACTGAGAAAGAACGAAAAAAAATCTATTGGAAAAGAAAAACTCAATTAGCACAGTTGAGAATAAATTAAATTCCACGTTTACTTTTAAAAGGTTATTAAACTCTCATTTAAGACTAGTTAGAAATTGGTTAATTTGGCCAGCAGTTAAAACTTTAAAGCCTAAGCCATTTTATTTAAGAAATCTATGTAACATGGGGGGTGGGAACAATGCCCAGTGTTTAAATATTTCCCAACTAGTTTGTGTCCTGGGGGTGGGAGGGTGGAAGGGGCATAAGTAGACACTCATGATGTTCATTGGATAATTGATCATTAACGAGGCTATAAGAAGCTTTTGAATCATTAATTGGGGGATTCAGTCCTTAAATGTAAGCCTTGGCTGGGTATGGTTTTGCAGGATGGGAGATTCAATCCATTAATGTAATCAGGGTGTGACTGCTGGATGTCTTCAAGCGTAATTGGAGGGTTGCATAGGCTGAGGGTTCTTGAGCCCTAGATGATATTGAAATCCTAAAATTCTGTATTCTTTGCATTATTTGAAACAATGAGAAATCCTAAAATAACAGCATATCAGAGGTGGGAAGAAATTTGGAGGCTGTAGAGTCCAACCTTTTTGTTTTGAAATAAAGAGACCAGGGCCAAGAATGGGAAAACTAACCCCAGGTAGCCCTGGTAATAGTGCAGTCAGGCCCAGAGACCAGCTGCTAATTCCTAGGTCTGTGTTCTTTCCAGTAATGCACAATAGGTCTGGAGGCATGTGCATGTTCAGAGCACTCCCTGGATCCAGTGTTAGCATTATCCTCCCGCTTTCTCTCCTAACTGGAACATGTATATGCACATAAGAAGAACCTACGGGAGTCCGAGGTGGTGGAGGAGGAGTAGAAGACCTAGGTCTCGTCTGGTCCCAGGAATTCAGCTAGATAGCTATTAGATCATTCTGAAGACCTGTGGGTTCAACCAGAGATCTAGGAAAAGAATAGCTGCAACTCTACAGATAGAAAAGAGAGCACTTTTTGCAAGGTAGGAGGCATGGAGAAGTGAATCCGAGGTGATACATGGGAAGATAATCTCAGTGGAAGAGAGCTTCTGGCAGTGGGCTGTCAGAAAGTGACAGCGGCAGAGCACAAAATCAGAACTTTTAGCAGTCTGCTCTGGTGAGGGTGTGCAGGCCGAGAAAAATCAAGGCCATCCCACCTAAAGTTTAGCATTAACACAAGTACAGCCATCTTAGGCCCCTGTGAATAAGAGCTGAACTTTACGGGAAAAACTGCAGAATGTCCTCAATGTCCTCGGCAGGAATCCCATATCAGAAAGACAACAGAGCCCACGCCCCGTGGTAGAAAGTCCCATATTAGAATGAGAACAGAGCTCAATGCCCTTGAAAGCCCCATATCAGAATGTAAACAGAACTTGAGAAATTCCTCCACCCCTTCTGAAGATCCCCTAGACCAGCCTATAAAAAACCCAGCTGTAAGCCACTTCGGGGTCCAAGTCCCTGCTCCGCTGTGTGGGGCACACTTGGACCCAAGCTCGAGCTTGCTAATAAACCCTCGAGCACTTGCATAAGTGTCGGCTCCTTGGTGGTTTCTCGGATTCGCAATCTTGGGCACAAGAAGGGATGCTCTGCCTGACAGGTGCTCAGGTGGTGAAGCAGGGTCAGAGTCCTAGGTGGGACAGTGTGGTCTCAGGATCCCCAGGGTCACAGGAAGACCAGGGATACCCAAGAGAGGCACAGGCCCCAGGCATCAGAGCAGGGAAACCAGCTGCAAACAGAGAGCTCAGGAGTGGGCTCTCAGCTTGGGATTGCTATAAACCAAGGACCACGGCACAGTGGTTGGGACCACTCCCCAGCAGGGGCCCAGCAAGTGGCAGAACTGGCAAGACCCCCCTCCTCCCTGGGGAGGAGCGGCATGAGAGCACAGTGCAAGAGTCGGAGTCACATGTCTGAGATAGAAATGCTTGGTCACAAGGTGGGTGAGCACGGACTGGGGCTGGGGACCAGGAAGACAGGAATGATTGACTGTTTTTCCCAGAGGGCAAACTGAGGAGTGGGGACCGAGCTTTTGGCTCCAGGGCTGGAGATGGAGAGGCCACCATTTTCATTGTCATCCTCTAAAGCAAGGAGGAAAGCCTTCAGGGAACAAAAACCACAGAGAGCAATCTGGAGCACATTAGATAGCCTGGCCCGCTGGCAAGGGTGGTGCGGTCCTGCCCCGGCAAAGACACCTGAGAAGCAACACAACAGGCCCCTCCCCTACAAGATAGGCAAGAACATCCAGCCAAGACCAAGTCTACCAAACACTGAGAACTGCAAAACGCCAGTACTAGGGGAATATGGCATGCAGGATTCATGGGGTTCGGTTTTTGTTTTTTGTTTTCCCACAATTCTTTAGTCTTTCAACTTTAATTTTTTCTTTGCTCTTTCCTTTTTCAACCAATTTATTATTTTATCAACTCTTTTTAAAAAAAAAATCCTTTTTAATTTTCATTTTTACAATTACATTCTACCTTTTTATTGTATTTAATTTTATCTTGGATATATAGATAAGTTTTTCTTTCTTTTTTTTTAAGATTTTTTATTTGTTTATTCATGACAGAGAGAGAGAGAGGCAGAGACATAGGCAGAGGGAGAAGCAGGCTCCATGCAGGGAGCCCGACATGGGACTGGATCCCGCGTCTCCAGGATCACGCCCTGGGCTGAAGGCGGCGCTAAACTGCCGAGCCACTCAGGTGGCCCAAGTTTTTCTTTCTTTACAATCTTGGGATGCAGTTTCTTCTAACAGACCAAAATACACTCATAATCTAGTGTGTGGTTCTATTCTTTTCACCTGTCTGATCATATTCATTTTTGTTTGTTTTGTTTTTTGTTTTCTCTGTTTTGTTAAAACCTTTTTAAATTTTCATCTTTACTGTTATATTCTATCCTTTCAATGTATTTAATTTTATTTTGTGTGTGTGTGTTTTTCTTTCCTTACAATTTTGAGATGTTGTTTCTTCTAACAAACTAACCAAAATCCACTCAGGGTATAGTGTATTGCTCTGTTCTGCTCACCTTTCTGTTTATATTCCTTTTTTTTTTTTTTTTTTGGCTTTTAATTTTCATTTTTACTATTACATTCTATCTTTTCATTGTATTTAATTTTTTTTGTACATACAAGTTTTCTTTCATTACAATTTTGGGATCTAGTTTTCTAACAAAGGGACCAAAATGCACACAAGATCCAGTGTATTGCTCCATTCTGTTCATTTATTTGATTATCTATTTTTTCTGGTTTTGGGTCTCTTCTGATTTGTTAAGTGTATATTTCTCTGTGATCATTGTTACCATTTTAGTATTTTTTTCCCTCATCCATCTATTCTTCTCTGGGTAGGATAACAAGACAAAAAAACTCACCTCAAAAAAGAGAACAAGAGTTAGTACCAACTGCCAGGAACCTAATCAATAGGTTCAAAGTGACGATTGTAAAAATACTAGCAGGGCTTGAAAAAGCAAAGCAGACACTAGAAAATCCCTTTCTGGAGAAACAAAAGAACGAAAATCTGAATAGTCAAAATCAAAAAGGCTATTAATGAGATGCAATAAAAACTGGAGGCTCTAACTGCTAGGTTAAATGAGGCAGAAGAGAGAATTAGAAGACCTAATGATGGAGGATAAAAAAGGTTGAGAAAAACAGGTACAAACAACTACTGGATTACCAGGGGAGAATTTGAGAGATAAGGCAAAACATATTAGAATAATTTGGATCCCAGAAGAAGAGGAAAGAGAGAGGGGCAGAAGGTATATTAGAACAAATTATAGCAGAGAACTTCCCTAATCTGGGGAAGGAAAGAGTCATCTAAATCCAGAAGACATCAAGAATGCCCCTCAAAATCAGTAAGAATAGGTCAACACCTCATATATAATAGTGAAACTTACAAATCTCAGAGACAAAGAGAAAATCCTGAAAGCAGCTCAGGATAAGGGTCTGTAACCTATAAGGGTAGAAACATTAGACTGGCAGCAAACCTATCCACACAGACCTGGCAGGCCAGAAAGGACTGGCATGATACATTCAGAGTGTTAAATGAGAAAAATATGCAGCTAAGAATACTTTATCCAGCTAAGATCTCATTCAAATTAGAAGGAGAGATAAAAAGCTTCCAGGACAAACAGAAACTAAAAGGATTTGTGATCACCCAACCAACCTTACAAGAAATATTAAAAGAGAATCTTTAAGCAAAGAAAGAGCCCAAAAGTAGACCAGAAAGGAACAGAGACAATACACAGAAACAGTGACTTTACACATAATATTATGGCACTAAATTCAAAGCTTTCGATAATTACTCTGAATGTAAATGGGCTAAATTCCCCAATCAAAAGACACAGGGTATCCAATTGGATAAAAAAGCAAGACCCAGGATGTCTGGATGGCTCAATGGTTGAGCGTCTGCCTTTGGCTCAGGGCATGATCGTGGAGTCCCAGGATTGAGTCCCACATCAGGCTCCCTGCATGAAGCCTGTTTGTCCCTCTCCCTATGTCTTTCATGAACAAATAAATAAAACCTCAGAAAAAAAAGCAAGACCCATTGATACACTATCTGCAAGAGACTCATTTTAGACCTAAAAACACCTCCAGGTTTAAAGTAAGGGGATGGAAAACAATTAATCATGCTAATGGACATCAAAAGAATGCTGAGATTGTGATCCTTATATCAGACAAATTAGATTTTAAGCCAAAGACTGTAATAAGAGATGAGGAAGGACACTATATCAAATTAAAGTGTCTATCCAACAAGAAGATCTAACAATTGTGAATATTTATGCCCCTAACATGGGAACAGTCAGTTATATAGGCCAATTGATAACAAAGTTAAAGAAACTCATTGATAATAATATAATAATAGTAAGAGACTTTAACCCCGCTCACTACAAAGGACAGATCACCTAAGCAGAAGATCAACAAGGAAACAAGGGCTTTGAATAACACACTGGACCAGATGGACTTCACAGATATATTTAGAACATTCCATCCTAAAGCAACAGATTACAGTGCACATGGAACATTCTCCAGAATACATCACATACTGGGTCACAAATCAGGTCTCAACTGGTACGAAAAGATTGGAATCATTCCCTACATATTTTTAGACCACAATACTTTGGAACTGGAACTTAATAACAAGGAAATTTGGAAAGAACTCAAATACATGGGAGCTAAAGAGCACCCTACTAAAAATGAATGGATCACTAGGAAATTAAAGAAGAATTAAAAAATTCATGGGAACAAATGAAAATGAAAGCACAACTGTTCAAAATCTCTGGGATGCAGCAAAGGATGTCTTAAAAGGGAAGTATATAGCCAGACAAGTCTTTCTCAAAAAACAAGTTCTCAAATACACATCCTACCCTTACGCCTACAGGACCTGGAGAAAAAACAGCAAATAAAGCCTAAACCCAGTAGGAGAAGAGAATTAAAAAAGATTAGAGCAGAGATCACCAAAAGAACAGTAGAACAGATCAATAAAACTAAGAACTGGTTCTTTGAAAGAATTAATAAGATTGATAAACCATTGGCCAGACTTATCAAAATGAAAAGAGAAAAGACCCAAATAAATAAAATCATGAATGAAAGAGGAGAGATCACAACCAACACCTAAGAAATAAACACAATTATAAGAACATATTATGAGCAAATATATGCCAACAAAATAAGCAATCTGGAAGAAATGGATGCATTCCTAAGACATATAAGCTACCAAAACTGAAACATGAAGAAATAAAAAACCTGTACAGACCCATAACCAGCAAGGAAATTGAAGCAGTTCTCAAAAATCTCCCAACAAAGAGTCCAGGGCTGGAAGGCTTCCCAGGGGAATTCTACCAAACATTCAAGGAAGAATTAGTACCTATTCTTCTGAAGCTGTTTCAAAAAATAGAAATGGAGGGAAACCTTCCAAACTCTTTCTATGAGGCCAGCATTACTTTAAACCCAAAACCAAAGACCCCACCAAAAAGGAGAATTACAGAACAATATCCCTGATGAACATGGATGCCAAAATTCTCCCAAAATACTAGCCAATAGAATCCAATTGTACATTAAAAGGATTATTCACCACAACCAAGTAGGATTTATTCCTGGGATGCAAGGGTGGTTCAATATCCACAAATCAATCAATATGATACATTACATTAATAAAGAAAGGACAAGAACCATATGATCCTCTCAATAAGTATAGAAAAAGCATTTGACAAAGTACAGCATCTTTTCTAGATTAAAATTCTTTACATCGTAGAGATAGAGGAAACATACCTTGATATCATAAAAACCATATACAAAAAGCACATGGTGAATATCATTCTTAATGGAGAAAAACTGAGAGCTTTTCCCCTAAGGTCAGGAACATGACAGGGATGTCCACTAGCACCACTGCTGTTCAACATAGTACTAGAAGTCCTAGCCTCAGCAATCAAACAACAAAAAGAAATAAAAAGCAACTGAATTGGCCAAGAAGTCAAACTCACTTTTTGCAAATGAAATGATACTGTATATGGAAAACCCAAAAGACTCCACCCCAAAATTGCTAGAACTCATACAGGAATTCATCAAAGTGGCAGGATAAAAAGTCATTGCACAGAAATCAGTTGCATTTCTATACACTAACAATGAGACTGAAGAAAGAGAAATTAAGGATTCAATCCTGTTTACAATTGCACCCAAAAGCGTGAGATACCTAGGAATAAACCTAACCAAAGAGGCAAAAGATCTGTACTCAGAAAACTATAGAACAGTCATGAAAGACATTGAAGAAGACACAAAGAAATGGAAAAATGTTCCAGCTCATGGATTGGAAAAACAAATATTGTTAAAATGTCTATGCTACCTAGAGTAATCTATACATTCAATGCAATCCCTATCAAAATACCATCAACTTATTTCACCAAGTTGGAACAAATAATCCTAAAATCTATATGGAACCAGAAAAGACCTCAAATAGCCAAAGGATTATTGTAAAAAGGAAACAGAAACTGGTGGCATCAAAATTCTGGACTTGAAGCTCTATTAAAAAGCTGTAATCAAAAAAAATAAAAAATAAAAAAATAAAAATAAAAAGCTGTAATCATTAAGACTGTATGGTACTGACACAAAAACAGATATATAGATCAATGGAACAGAATAGAGAACCCAAAAATGGACCCTCAACTCTGTGGTCAACTAATCTTCAACAAAACAAGAAAGAATATCCAATGGAAAAAAGACAGTCTCTTCAACAAATGGTATTGGGAAAATTGGACAGCCACATGCAGAAGAATGACACTGGACCATTTCTTCACACCACACACAAAAATAAACTCAAAATGGATGAAAGACCAGACTGTGAGACAGGAATCCCATCAAAATCCTAGAGGAGAACACAGGCAGCAACCTCTTTGACCTTGGCTACGGCAACTTCTTGCTAGACCCATCTCCAAAGGCAAGGGAAACAAAACCAAAATGAACTATTAGGACTTCATCAAAATGAAAAGCTTTTGCACAGCAAAGAAAACAGTCAACAAAATCAAAAGGCCACCTACAGAATGGGAGAAGATATTTGCAAATGACACAGCAAATAAAGGACTAATGTCCAAAATCTATAAAGAACTCATCAAACTCAACACCCAAAGAACAAATAATCCAATCAAAAATGGGCAGAGACATGAACAGACATTCCTCCAAAGAAGATACACAAATAACCAACAGATACTGAAACAATGCTCAGCATCACTGGTCATCAGGGAAATACAAATCAAAACCACAATAAGATACCACTTCACCCCAGTCAGAATGGCTAAAATTAACAAGTCAGGAAATGACAGATGTTGGGGAGGATGCAGAGAAAGGGGAACCCTCTTACACTATTGGTGGGAATGCAAGCTGGTGCAGCCACTCTGGAAAACAATGTGGAGGTTCCTCAAAAACTGGAAAATAGAGCTACCCTGTGACCCAGCAATTGAACCACTGGGTATTTACCACAAAGATGCAAATGTAGTGACACGAGGGAGCACCTGCACTCCAATGTTTATAGCAGCAATGTCCACACTAGCCAAACTATGGAAAGAGCCCAGATGTCCATTGACAGATGAATGGATAAAGAAGATATGGTATAAATACACACACACACACACACACAGACTATACAATGGAATACCATTCAGCCATCAAAAACAAACAAACAAACAAATAAATAAATAAAATTTTTCCATTTGCCATGATATGGATGGAACTAGAGGATATTATGCTAACTGAAATAAGTCAATAGAGGAAGACGATTATCATATGATCTCACTCATGGACTTAAAGAAACAAAACAGAAGATCATAGGGGAAGAAAGGAAAAAATAAAACAAGATGAAATCAGAGAGGGAGACAAATCATAAGAGACTTAATCATAGGAAACAAACTGAGGGTTGCTGGAGGGGAGAGGGTGGGGGGGATGGGGTAACTGGGTGATGGACTTTAAGGAGGGCATGTGATGTAATGAGTACTGGATATTATATAAGAGTGATGAATTACTGACCTGTACCTCTGAAACCAACAGGATATTATATGTTAATTAACTGAATTTAAATAAAACAGAAATAAATATATAAAACAAAAAAAATAAAATTAAGTTATGGGCAAAAAAAAAATTACCTAGAAGAGGGGGAAAATAATCAGAATTTCTTCTTTAAATCTAACTTGAGGCATCTACTTGGGTAGTCTTTTAATCTCATTATGAAACTATAACTAGTTGTGATCGAAGTTTATCTTAATGCGGTTATTATAACAATCATATTCTGATGTGATGAGATCACCTTACTTCGCTGTAAAACATCTGTGTGTGGTGCATTGTCGGATGCTCTTGAGTATGAATATGGCTTCTCAAGGTAGAGTTCTTAGCATCTCAATTTTCTGTCTGGCTTTTAAATTGTGTCTAATTAAAGGATTTCACATTCCTTCACAATATTGCCTCCTCAAGCAGAAATAAAACGACAGAAACACATTTTGTGTTTTTTTCATATGAAAGACATTCTGTTAATATTTGGGTGGGTTATTTTGCCTGAAGTGTGTTAATTACATTAATTAGCCTGACTTCAAGAACAGTAGCTAGGAGTTGGTGGAATGAATCTGAGCTAGATCACTGTCATTCGAAAAGCTGAAAAGCTCGCTTCCCTTTCCCCTACTCCCGCCCCTCCCCTGCTTTCCCACTGCAAAAAAACACCAGGATGTTGGAAAGCACTACTCACTTGGAATTGCTATCATGCGTGTTATTTTTGAGATGAAAGCACAGACGCTACAAGAATAATATTCAATAATTTTATTCATCTCATAAAGAATGATGAAGCTCACAGAATGAGAGCTCCTCAGGAATCACGGCCACATAATACAGCATTCTAACCTTAATGAGCAAGGCCAAATTGTTCTCTTATTTTTCCCCATGTGTATTCTTTGGGTCACCTACCTGGAAAAGAGAAGAGAAAACAACACTCTGTGCGGCGATAGCACCAAGCAGGCAGGGGACAGTGAGATTTCAACCACCTTTATTGAAGTAGAAAATACTGTAGGCTAAACTCCCTCCCCAGACATCACTATTCTGTGGAAACTAAAAAGGACCGCAAATTTTTTTGTACCCTGGCTGCTGATGGAAAACATTACAAAACCCTGAAAGAATAAAGAACTTGCCGATGTAAACTCTGTCGCCGCTTCCGCAGCAGCCATGCCCTATGGACTCTGACAAGGGTCACCTCCTATTAAAGCAGGCAAGGAAAAACAATCGTGATGCCAGGTCTCTATTCAAACTTTGCAAAGGTCATTGCCCTCATTCGGGCTCTCAATGAAATGCAGAGATTGTATTTTTTACCCTCTTGCAGATTCAGTAAAACTGTCTGCCAGGAAGGTGCTTCTCGGGCTTCAAGGTACACATTAAATCATTTGGGGATCCTGCTTAAAAATACAGATTCTGATTCAGTAGTTTTGGGGGTGGGGGAGCCTGAAAGTCTGCATCTCTACCAAGATCCCAAAAAGCCAGTGCTGTTAGTGCGTAGGCCATACCTCAAGTAGCAAGGGTCTAGGACAGTGGCTCTTAAAATTTATTGATCATGACCAACAGTAGGAAATATATTTTATGTTCTATGTTATATGTATATATTTTATGCCATAACTTCATAGACACGCATGTAATATATATGTGACAATGGATGGAAATGAATGGAAAATGGAAACAACAGCTTCATGGAAGAGTTCTTAACCTTTACCAGTTGTGACATTTTCAGGACTAATTTTATTTCTGTAATTGTCTTGATTTAGTTGGTGGTTACACGAATCTATACAATATGATAAAATTGTATAGATCTATACATACCCACCCTCAAATACGTTCATGCAGTGCAAAATCTGTAACCTAACGCAATCTGAGAATTGTGCCTATGTCACGTCCCTGGTTTTGATATCGTACTATAGTCATGCCAGAGGAAAGTAAAGGGTCCCTGGGGCCTCCCTGTGCATTTCTTGACAACTTCTTGTGAATCTATACTAATTTCAAAATAAAAAGTTAACTGATAATAAATGGATTGGGACCCACAAAACTGGTTTCAAGACCACTAGTGCACTGAGAGGCAGAGTTTGGAAAACTCTCCTCCGGAATTTTACAAACCTTGATGGATTGTTTCAGAACATAGCTGCTGTAAGTGGGTGAGGCAAAGAGGGGTCTTGGACTGGGAGGTGAAGGTGGCAGTTGCGTGAGTGGTATGTGAGGAGGAAGTGGGGAGCCTGGGAAGAGGTTTTCTGAGGGCCCACTGGGTGGACAGAAGACTTAGCTAATATGTCCCAGAGTCAGCGGGTAGCCCCGACGTGTAGGGAAAATAAGAAACACCAGCAGTTGAAACTACTGGTGCTCAAAATTTGTCTCCTGACACTTCTTGCTTTTTGGAGTGGACCCCATCCAGAGTTTTGTTTTTTGTTTTTATTTGAATGTGTTTTTAAAAACCTGTGGTAATGCAGTGTAAACACAGAGCCCAAGAGGATTTGAAGATGTTTGGAGAGAGAGACTCTGTGGGGGCTTCGGAGCATCAGGAGAAGGAAATACTTGTATAAAGGCCAGCCTGGAGAAGAGGTCGTCAGGACATGGGGAAAGGCCATGATTATCAGCCCCAGATTCAGACTAAAGGAATCCACGAGGCAAGCTCATGTATTGAACTTGTTAGACATTATAAGGGAGCAACAGTACCATGCAAACCACCGAGCTGTACTGTCGCATTTTTCTCAGGGTAACATAAGAAAAATATAGAGGAAGGAAAAGCACATTCCTTGGCCAGAGGCTTATGAATGTGGAATGGGTGAGGGGCCTATCTTAACTTAATTAACTACTACTTTAGTGCCACCAAATGCCGAAAATATGAATCATACGATTGTTTCAAATTAATACCTAATTGATGTGTCTAAATGTAAAAATGAACTTTTACCATTTTCTTAAGGCTTCCTTTCTTCATTCACTTCTTTTTGGCTAAGATGCATATTCCTTCTCTAACTAGATAATTCTGAAGCATCATTTTGCCCTTGTAATCCAATTGCAGGTAAATCAGAGATATCTGCAAAGTCTAATTTAGAAGAGAAGAAGGTTTTTTTCTGTATGGTATAATAATTCATTTCAATTAGCATGATGAAACCAACTGCAGAGCCATTTTTCACTGAAAATGTTGTGGTGAAGTTCAGGGAAATATTAAAGACATTTCTAGAAGCACAAACAAGCTTACACATGCACTTAGTTGCCCTAAGGAAGAAGAGAAGATTACAAATTATCTCATCACACAGATAAGAATGCTCCATCCTCTTCAACACTTTAGGTGAAATGGCATCATCTGTGGTTTATTTATAGTCACTCAACATGTGATCCCAGGACATGTCCCATAAAAATATCCCTTTGACTTGCATTATTCTTCTTTAATGCACTTATCTATGGAGAAGATAAAATAGAGTCTATTGTGGGTTTTAATAAAAATATGATAGATAGAAAAATATCCATAAGAACAGATATTGCTTCCAGGAACTGAATGATATTGAATAAAACTGATATAATTAAGGGTTACTGAGAAATTTCTGATATAAGCTTAAGCTTAAGGGGATTTCAAATTTTGTAAATAAGAACTGTAGAAAAAAATCAATCTATTTAAAGGTAGAGTTTGTTGTGTATGCGAACGTGCAGGTTTGTGAAGGCTGACTGTGTACTGCCAAGTGACTTGTAACAAACCAAAGAATGACGTAGTAGGTAGCTAAGAAGAGCTGCAAAACTAATTGGCGTCCAATATGTTTTGGGCTGCATTTAATTTTCTTGAGGGGAAGAGAGGTCAGGAATGGAATGAAGTCAATGAGGACTGGAATAAGACTCACAGGAAAAAAAGTAAAAAAGCAAAATGGCCAACATTGAAAGGTCAGTGAATATCCTAGAGACAGGAAATGAACTTTAAACAAAATAGAAGGTAGTATTTCTATCTGTGTTTGAGAGTTGTTAAAATTGCTATTTAAAAAGGCAACTGCAATCGCCAGGTGTTGCTTGCATAGAACCTCATTTGGGTATGTATTTAACTTATTAGAAATATCAAGAACATAGATATTTTGCACTGGGCAATAAGATAAATATTTAAACTCACAGCAAAATTCCTGCTATTTACCAAGCTTTACTTCCTATTTTACTGTAATATTTTTTCTTGAAAGAAAAAAAGAAAAAAAACCAATTCCTGAATCATCTCTCCTAAGAAGTCTTCATTATGCTAATGACTATTAGTCTAAAAGTTTGCCCATACGTGTGAAATCAAATAAGGTAATTTTCTTCTTTTGTTAAAAAGCTACTGACAGTCAAAACCCTTTGGGGTTGATATTTTGCATGCAGCATTTTATACAGGGAAAACGTGATTGCAAGTTTGGTTGATAGTCTTTTGCATCCACTCTCTTAAGCACTAGCAATGACTGAATAATGCAAATTCTAAATTAGCATCCAAATGCTTTCCAAAGTAAAACTAAAGCAAATAATTGCTACTTTGAATTGCCACATCTAAGGGCATCTTTTGATTCTACAAAGCCTGAGTTTTAAAAATACATGTTCATGGTTCTATCCAAGGTTAATAATCATTAAAATTAACAACAATTGTTAAGAGGGTTATTCTCCTTAAGGAGGCATTCAAAATTGGGATGTCTTGGGGCCCTCATCTCCTGCCTTCCTGCCTGATGCTGTGGGATTCTGGGAAAGACCATATGATGCAGCAAGATGATGCCCGGGTAACAGACAGTATAAACAGGCTTGTAAAACTCAAACAGGTCGCCAACAAACCGGTGTTGTGCCTAGAGCTTCCAGTAACACTCGCATTCGCTTTTCTCCCCCAAGCATTCTGTTAAGCTTTTCCTCATATATCACTATTGCATGTAAATATTTGGACTGGCCCTTCCTGGCACTATACACCTATGTTATGCTTTTAAAACTGTGACTCGTCCTCTTCCACCCACTTGTGGGAAAGACTGTTTTGCCTACATTTTTTTCCCCAGTCACACGTATTTTGAATTTTTTTGGCATTGCCACACGACAGTTTGCTCTAATTTGGCTCTGCAATGGAGTGTTACCAAGGCTTTCTTCCCCCCTCCCTCTAAGCAAAGGAATGAGTTGGAGTGTGTGCTGTACTTTGCTGTCTTGGCAAGAGAGGAGGAGGGTCAGAAAGGAACCAGGATGTTCTTTACCCCTGTGTGTGGTGCTCCTGGCACTGCTTTCAGAAGCTAAATAGGAAGTTGGGATAGGTTACCACTTCAATGGAATACCAGCCCTGGTGGCATTCATTATAAAGACATATACCCAAAAATCTCCATAATTGCTTAAGGGCAGCAATTTGATTGTTGAAGGGACAAAGAGACTCGCCTTCAAGTTGTATTTGTTCCACAAATGTGACTTTTTTTTTTTCACTTTGATTATATGTTTATTTCAAAGAATGATGGGCTTTGTTGGAAGAGGGGAGGGGGAATTAAAGACCTAGAGATCTCCCCTCTCCACCTCACCACTACAAAATAGATTCTCCCTAAATTTGGCCCGCACAAAATGTTACCAACATTGTTTATAAGGTGCTTGAACTATGAAAGTGCAATGAATGTTTACAAACTATATATATATTTCCCCCTTTGGTCCTTTGTTAAGCACATGAATGGCAAACAGAAAGAACTTATCTGAAGAATCAGCAGGGTAGCACTAGCTGGAATGTAATTTTACAAAACCTGGCCATCTTTCAACAAGAGTGGGTGGATTTTTAGCGCTACAAATGTTTGTGTATTATAAAGTATTTGCCATGGTGACAAAGCTGGGAGAAACATCCCATTAGCCACAGACGGGCTACAGATTGTTCTGATTATCCATGTCCAAAATTCAGTCTGGCTAAGGCTTTGTGTTATTTTCAGTGTTTATAAGTGCTCCATTTTTTTTCAACATACTAACCTACAAGCCAGCAAGTATGGATGTATGTAGGTATTTAACTTAAAATTATCTTTAAACATGTTCTTAGGGCATATTCATATATCCTATGTGTAGATTATGTGTGTGTCATCGTTCCATTTACAGTCGATATGTTTATAGTGCTAAAAATAATAATCTTTGAAAGAATGAAAGACTTGTGACACATATCCTGGAGCACTTATTAAAAATAAAAAGGGTCATAGAGAATTCGAGCAAGAAGCAATGAAATGTCTGCGCTAATCTATTTGCAGGTATTTGTGACTATTGATTTCACGTTTAAAAGTTACAGCTTCTATTTTTGAGAGTGACTTTTATCTCAAGTACAGGGGGAGAAATGTGAATTATAAATAGCCAACAGAAAATATGCCACTGCATGTAAAGAATCCACATTTTTTTTCTTCCAAACATTTCCCTGCTAAGAAAAACATGGGAAAAATTTTAATGACTCTTTTTGCCCCTATTTTTGGGGAGAACATTTATAAGCAAATGGTGTTTTATGTAGTGGAATGAATCGCCATGCAATAAAACCTAGCATCAGACGGGATTGCTTTGAAGTTACCCATGGCTGTGCAAGGTAGTAGGCAGATAGAATAAAGGGAAAAGATAGACGAAAAAATAGCAGGAAAGAAGGAGGGAAAGAAAGAAAGAAGAAAGAAAAGGAAGGAAGGAAGGAAGGAAGGAAGGAAGGAAGGAAGGAAGGAAGGAAGGAAGAAAGAAAGAAAGAAAGAAAGAAAGAAAGAAAGAAAGAAAGAAAGAAAGAAAGAAAGAAAGAAAAAGAGAAATAAAAGAAAAAAAAGTTTTCGGGTCATATAAAGGTTAAAGAAAAGTCACAGAAAATTAATCTTTATCATCTGAGCAGCATTGCTGCTAAATTGACCCACAGTGGAAGCAGGAACAGTCTGAGAATTTAGTGAAAAGAGATTACACAATTAATTCTGCAACTGTCACATCTCTCAAACTTCTTTTACTTTTCGGGTGACTTTTAGTGGAGGTGCCACTGAAGTTTCTTTCTCACATAAACAAGGAAAAAAATTCCAATTTGCTTATTTATCACTCAGTCTTCCAGGGCAGGCAATATAGCAGATCATTTCACTAAACAAGACTGAGGAGAGACATTTTAATGAGGAAGTAAAATGCCTATTACAGGTATTTTGAGCAAATAAAGTTTTGCTGACTCCTTCCAAAAATTGTGCTTTCTCGATTCATTTTGAAAAGTACTAATTCAAGTGCACATCTGTGCAAACCGAATGGTTGTTTCAATAAAATATAGTAAGATTTTCATATTCTCTAAATACGCTTGTGTTCAAAAGTAGATCTACCAATACATTATGTGATTTTGGAAGAGGGAAATTAAAGAAACTTAGCTTTATAAAGACAAATGGTTCTAAAGATTTATTTCTAGGATATGGAATGGGTCTGTATTAATCATTTCTAATAATCCTATTCCTAAGGTTAGCCCGTGTTTTGAGGTCTGATACCAATTATGTTTGTCCTTGCCAATAAACTCGTTTAGGTTGAGACTATACATTCAAGACTTTAGCACATAAGCATCCCAAGTACCTGACACTACTAAACAATTTCAGTGGCCAAGGAGCAGAGAATAAGAGTGGGTCATGGGCATCTGGGGCAGTACTTTACTTAATATTTGGCCATCATCATTTATTTCTAGCCTACATTTGCATTGGAGTTCACATTTGGCATTTTCCAAAAGACACTCTGGACCACTGCCGTCTAAACTTGAGCTGAGACATTCGTTGGGGCTTTCTCTATCATATTTTGCTCATGACTAAATAAAACTAGACCGACATAAAAGGCTAAATTCCTGACACATCTCTTATAATGGCAAATTTTCATATTTAAAGAATGCCTGGCACATATTTGTGTTTCAATGGAGCCCTACACATCTGTTACTTATTTTGGAGCAGCCTCTATCACATATGCAAAAGTCTTTTGCAGATAAATTACTGCATTTCAATCTAAAATTACATAAAAAGGATTTCATTCTTTAGAAGAAAATTCTTTACACAGTTATCACAAAAGGATCATGAGGGTTCCCCACAAAGGAAATAGGCATCACACTGTGTGTGCATAAATGTGTGATCAGTTACTGGAGTCACTGCTATAATAATAGGATGCATGCATTCTTTATTTGAGGGCACAGATGCAGAGAGACATCCACTGAGGGCATAGACAAACAAATGCTTCCTATTTGCCATACAACTGGGGGCCTAGGATTCATATAGGTTTCTATTTGGAAAAATGCATCCCGTACCCACTCTATCCCACAACTTCTTTCCCAAAGCCCAATGAGCATCAGCAGGAAGATACTTGCAAGAACTCTTCCTCTGCATCTGTATTCCCTGCACACCAGCCCCTCTGCCCCTTCTTCCCATTTGACAAGCAGAGCCTTATACACACACCACCCAAAAGGCAAGCTTTTCAAATCAAAGGGAAATTTTATTTATTTATTTATTTTTAAATATTTTATTTATTTATTCATGAGAGACACACAGAGAGAGAGAGGCAGAGACACAGGCAGAAGGAGAAGCAGGCTCCATGCAGGGGACCCGATGTGGGACTGGATCCCAGGGATGCCCTGGGCTCAGAGGCAGACACTCAACCACTGAGCCACCCAGGAGTCCCTCAAAGGGAAATTTTAAAACTCTGAACCACATAGTTTTAGGGGATGGCTTCCATCCCTTCTCTCCTCTCCCATGGGAAGAGGAGCAACCTATCTCATTGGTGAAACTAAATACAAGGCTATACTCCTTACTGGAGACCCAGCCTCTCTGAAGCTTTCCGGACCTGACTGCCCACAAACAACCCACATTCTCCTTTTTGCTTCCTGCTTCCTCGTCTGCACTAACCAGAGCAGCTGCTCCGCCCACCACCACACAAGGTTGATTCAGTGGCAAGTAAAGCCTGTTGTTGGCCTCAGGTTTGAGTCACATTCTCCAATCCATTACTGACAAGAAAGCCTATTTTTTATTCCTATCTGACCTCCTTTATCTGCTCATCTACCTCAATTTCAGAGTGAAGAGGTAAGTCATTCAGGGTCTTGCAAATACCAAGTGCCCTTTACAGCAATTATCTTACTGTTTTAATTTTTTCTTGGCCATACACCTTTTTGCTAGACTGTAAGCAACCTGACAGCAACACCCATATAGTTCTTGCATCTTTGTAAGTCCTGGCCTAACATAGAGCCCAAAATTCAATTAATGTTGTTTGCATCCATCAATCAATGGCACTAGCACCTAATAAAATAGTAATGAAATGATAACCTAGTTTTAAAAGACTTCACTCAAGCAATTACATCAGCTGTATTAATCATCATCTGAGGGAAAGTGCTATGTTGTTTGAATGATTTAATCTAAAGAATATTAGAAGTACTGAAGTGTGAGGGTTAACTCCCCCTTGCCGATAGGCCCCCTGTACCCTATTCCCTCCTCCCACACAACACTATTTATAGAATGCCTCATGTTTCAACTAGCCATTGTGGAGATTGAGTAAATAATAAGGTATTGAGTATGTAAATATCTCATATATTAGGAATCTCCAGTCCTGAAGAACAATACTTCTTTTCCTGAAGAATAATACTCTGTTATTTCCCTGAAGTGTTTTCAATCATTTAGGACACAAGCATTGAGCTGGGAGCTTACTTTGCTTACTTTCCTACTTCTGTCTTCACAAAAAGGGAGGCCCCAGGAGCAAGATGGCATGTACCCCTGAAAGCCTTCACAATCCTTGTGGAATTTCCTGGAGTTATGCATACAAGCTTGAAAATATTCTTGACACAAAATTTGAGTCATGCTAAACACCTTTCCCATACGTGTATGTGGCTTTATGTATAGGTTAATTCAAGCAAGTTGTGGTTCTTAGTAATAAGCATTAAATAGTCATAACTGAACTAGAAAACTTAATTTTAGAGTCACTCTAACACAAACAGGAGAGCAGCCTATTTGAAAGGAACCAAACCAACCAGGATTATAATATACAGAGAGAGGGGTAAGCAACTGTGAATGAACAATTACCCCTTTTCGCAGGACGCCCAGGTGGCTCAGCAGTTGAGCATCTGCCTTTGGCTCAGGGTGTGATCCGAGTCTGGGGATCCAGTCCCAAATCGGGCTCCCTGCGGCAAGCCTGCTTCTCCCTCTGCCTGTATCTCTGCCTCTCTCTCTGTGTCTCTCATGGATAAATAAATAAAATCCTTTTTTAAAAATTACCTGTTTTTGCTTTAACTACTCATGGATGAATCTCCATCTTTCATTCTGTTGTCGTTGCTATAGTTTGGGGGAAGGGGTTATACAGTTTCTGACAACAGATGGGCACGATCAAGTCCCTTCATCAGTATGCATACCTGTGATGCTCATATTCTCTCTCAGATAATTAGAGTAATGAGGAATTAATATTTTCTTGCCAAAAGAGACTACTAAATAAACCTTAAAACCCATTAGCTGCACCAATTCTTTCTCTTGTGTATTCTGACCCATGAATTTGACTAAATCCACTCAACTAATCCGCTAATCTACTTAACTAAATCAAATCTTTTCAGTAACTTGTCTCTAGTCCTCTTATTTAATAGAAAGGAGAATGGACTTAGTTATACAGCTTCTGGGCAGAAGAAAAGATCGAGGAAGTAGAGGTGTATACCTGAAGAATGCTTTTGGAAAAGGGGGGAAGGCTGTAATCATAGGTGAGGTAATACAATAGAAGGTTTTGGAGACTGAGGAAGATGAATTAGGGAGGCTATGGGTTGAGAGGAAGATAGGCACAGTCTGCGACAGGGGTTGGAGAATTCTGGGAGCGTGACCTGTCAGCGAGGTAGGTTTGGGGTTACCTGACACTGGTGTCCCTAAGAGCTGCAGACTGTTCATAGCTATAGCAAACATTCTCCTATGCCACCTCTGTATTGGTGTGAGATAGAACTCCAGCTGAGAGAGAATAAATAAGCCAACTTCTTTGGTTTTCAAAACAAGATGTCCCTTTTGCTGCCTGATTTTGGAAGTGCAAGTATACGGCTCCAATATAAAATATATCTACACTCTAAACACTTGCCAGAGAATTTTACCTGGCCCACTGTGTGTAATTCTATTGTATTTTATTTTGAGTTCTTGTCAGCAGTAACTAGGATATAAATTATAAATAACACAAACTTAAAAATAAAACCAAACCCTCCTGCTCCAAGGTTGACAGCACCATTAGATATCCCTGGATCAAAAAGAAAATATTCCTTGTACTTTCTTTGCTCTGTTTAAGAAGGCAAGAAACCGTTGTATATTTTAGAAAGATTTTCATCCACACTCTTACCTTAAAATGTAAAAGTGTTGGCATGAAAAAGAGTCGGCTCCAGTTATCTGGAAAACGTGTTTATGTGGAACACTTCATTCCCCAGCAATGTCAACCAAATGATGTGTCATTACAAGAAGCAACGATGCATAACATCAAAGAGAGTTGGACCCACCACATTTCATCACACTTCTGCTAGCATTCCAGAAGACCTTCTTGTTCTGCCTTCTTTACTGTTGCTACAAGAGCTGAATCAAATATCCAGAGCTACCCAGGCAGTCAAACTGATAGCATTTTGATTTTTAAATCTCCATTAGAAATTAATGCATAGCTATATAAGAGAAAAGGAAGCAATAATGTGAAGGCCTACATGCCATGACATTATCATTGTATATAAATGTACTTAACATTTTAAAATAGATAGCAGTGAGTCATTTGAGGAAAGATACTGTATCTTTGTATTACAAATACTGAGCTTAATACTGAATATCTTTTCATCAGCCACAGAAAGGAAGGTTGAGGGCTGGGTTGCTTTTCATTGACCTCCCAGGCGTTTTTCAGGACTAGGGCCACATCATGCAAATATATAATCAGTCTCTGAAAATTGTCAGTAAGAGGCAGTTAGAGGCAGCATTCTTCATTTATTACAGGCATTGTTATAACAGTCCTCAAGAAATATAGAGAGGCACACCAATCCCCTGTTCTTCAGCTACAGTACTGGGAATTCTCATTCCATCAGCAAAATGTGTCTGCCAAAATCAAGATACAAGGTCTTGCAGATCATTTCATTTGAGAATATATTAAAAAGGACTAAATGATGGACCAAAAAGTTTTTGATTTTTTTTTTGGGGGGGGGTGGGCAAAGAGGTTGAACATTGATCCAAAATTATCTCATTTCCAGGAAAGACAATTTTTAAACCCACGGTATCTGAATTATAATTTCAGGAAAATTTTTTAATCTGAATTCTGGCAAAATCAATGCTGACAGAATTCGGAATTTATATGAGAATGAATCTAGTCTCAAAGATAATCAATTATATTTATTTATTTATTTTTCTTTAAAAAGATAATCAATTATATTTAAAGAACAAATGTTGAGAGAAAAAATTATCACGTGTTTGGCTGGATAGGGAAAGGATTTGTATTGGCAAGTCAAATAAAAGGAGGGGTAGGGACCAAATATCTAGGGAGAAACAAGCCCATGTCATCCAAGCCAGGTGGTCGGAAGGTCAGGAGGGGGCTACAGGACTGACTTCCTAAGAGTCACCAGAAGTTAAGGGCCTCACGTAACTAATTGGGAAGCCAAGCAGACTGGATTAGTCCACAGTGAAAAAGAACAGTCCTTAGTCTTCCCATTTAAGATGAACTCTGGGAAGAGGCTTCAGGAAGGACTACAGGTAACTTACAAAGGGCTTTTGCTGTCCCTCAGGCCATAAATATCCCGTTTGTCATGAGAATATAACAAAGTTTCCTATCATCACCATATCAATATTTTTTTCTGCACTGTCCAGGATACCTTCCCGAAACCACCATGGAAACCATGAGGGTACTCCAAACAAATATGGGGGTTCAGGTCCCAAATCCCAGGATGCCTCCTTATCATGGCTATCTTGCAAATTTGGGCAGAAGCTTTGGGTAACTTTATCAGATGGGGAGGGAAGGAGTAGGGAAAAGCTGTGTAAAAAATAGGGTTTTGTAATCCAGGGAGCTGTGTTGACCATGAGCCCATAAATTCAAACAGGTCATTTAAGAAGAAGGAGAACATACAAACTGGTCTTCCCAAGACAGTGCCAATTTAGAGCTACTATCCCAGAATAATTCCAAATAGTGCCTCATAAGTCCTAAATATCCCAATTTGGGTTCTGTATTACCTGGGCACACCATTAGAGACACTATGTACAAAAATTACCTTCTGACTAAAAAAAAAAAAAAAAAAAAGTATGCAAAAAGTCATTTATATGTAGAAACAAAGTTAGGTAGCTAAAATAGGTTCTGATTCAGTAAAGAATCAGCTCTTATAAATTGGTAATAAAAAGTAGAGTATTAGGGAAATGCTGACCCTTTTAAAAGTTTCTATCTTCATATTGTCATCTTTGTGTGGGCAGTAGTGGTGGTAGTGGGGGGAGGTGTGGCATGTGTGTGTGTGTGTGTGTGTAATTATTAATGCCTCATAACAGCCTTAGAGCTCTTTAAGTAAGGATTTCATGCAAAGTAGTAGTATTGCAACTTGTCACAACTGATTAAAAAGTCTTACAAAGCAATCATACAGATTCATTTGAAAAGTTCCCAAGCAAAGAGGTAGGTAAATGGAGGGACAGGGTAGGTCTCTGAACCGCTATCAGACACATCTTCTGTCTCATGAAGAATATAGATCTGCTCTGTGTGGGACAAAACATACCCCCATATATATATACAGCCACAGGTAAATCGGGGCGGCACAAAGAGAAAGTAAAAATTTGTGTTTTTGTTCTTTAATTGAGGGAGTGGCAGCAGGTGTGGTGGAACATTAGAAAATTGTGGCAAAAAATAAAAAATAAATAAAATTGTGGCAAGGGAGAGAAACCTTAATAGCTTTTATTTCTTTACAAACAATGTCCCACTTCGGCCTGGAGAGTGGGCTAAGCCGACCGCACCAGATCACCAGATCAGTACAGGACTGAAGAGTCAACGGTGGTGCCTTCAGAGCCTGGAAGCAGACAGGTGAGATGGTGAGCCTTTGCCTATTCCAGAGTCTTGCTGGGAGCTCTCTTAACATCCCCTGGCCATTCTGTAAATCAAAACTAGCATGGAAACCACTTCTCAATACCTGTTTTATTTCTCCTGTTTTGTCTACTGCCGAAAACACATGAAAACCCTGTGAACTATAGCATAAGAGGACCTAAAATTATGGTGATTTGTTCCTCTTCATTCAAGAGGTAGGAGTGAGCCCAGGAAAGGGTAACAGGAGAGTGGGAAGTGAGTGGCCCCATTTATTTCCTTGTAATGGCTCCAGCCTAAGTTGCCTTTTATCCACTTAGGCCCACACCACAAGCTCACTCTGGAAATCTCTTCAGCTTGGCTACGTGCAGATGTAATCGGACCTGCTCTGGGCAGTCCTAATTGCAAACACATTTCTCTCCTTCCGTGGCCATTCCTAAGCAAGCAATGGTCAGAGCCTTGCCAGGGTTTTCTGGCATCTTTTTCCTTCTTTGTTTCCAAATATGCATTTTTCTATGAGAAAAGATGCACGAGAGATTGTAAACAGGATAATTATATGGCGATATGATTTCTAATACAGGCTTTCCTTGTGGATTATTTCAAATGTGTAGGGGTTTGTTTTGGTGTGTTTTTTTTCCACTCTGCCTGTGAGTCAGGGAGATAAAATGTTGTTTTGAAAGCACAAGTATATGGATCCACTAGAAACCTCCTACGATGTTGTTTAAAACATTTTGCGAAAGAGTATGGAGAGGAAGAGCAAACAAGAGCGAGAAGGGAGGGCAGAGGAGGTTCACAGTCTCCAGCACTCAGCCCATGTCACCGTAGACACGGGGTCTGCACTGTGTCCCCTTTTTCTAGAACGGTGTGGAGAAGGAAGAAAAACTATATGCACAAACAGCTGCAACTATAGATATCCCAAAGTTACAAAGTTATCCTGACTGAGATGACAATGTTTTGGTTGGGAGAGGGGTTGAGTACGCATCTTTGGAAGAGTATGTCCTCCTGTCCTTCCCCTATGCCCTCACTAAACTTTCCACTGCAGTTTGTCAAGTCAGATGGTTCTGAACCTACAGATGGATGGGGTAGTGTCAAACACCTGCCGGCCCTTCAACTTGGCACACACAGACACAGCATATTTATTTATCGTGGTACCTAAAATCATACGATCTGTGGCAATTTACCCTAAGGGGCACATGAGAAGCCCCCCATGGGTGGCCATGCAGGCTGAGTGGCACAAGTCCAGGGTGCACTGGGCACACAGACTGAGGGTAGAATTGGCGCCCCTGGAGTTCCACTGCAAAGAAAGCCCCAGGTGTACTGTCTGTTTTTTTCACCGCTCATCTGGCCTCTATGCCTACCTAGCATACTGCCTAGCATATATTAGGTGCTTATTAAGTTTTGTTGAAAAAAAATTTCTAGTCTGCTACTAGAAGATTGGGCTTGTTGCTAATCAAAGTACCTCCAAAAAACAAGAAGATTGAGCTTGTTGCTAATCAAAGTACCTCCAAAAAACAAACTACTGGGTCATTCCTGCAACCACTAGGGACACAGGCATAAAGGAAGTAACCGTCCTGCTCCGGGAAGCTACAGTTTAATGAGAAAAACACATGTACGAGAGTAGTATGAACAAAGCACGCTGATCTCACAGAGAGAAATCAGAAAAGTTTCCACATAGAGGATGATCTTGGCAAAGCAGACTTTGCATTCTGCAATCCCAAATATCAAGGAAAATCATGCCAATAGCTAATCTTTGCCACTTCTTTCATTTTCAGGAAGAGGGAAAGATTGACACATTGGAGGGGAATGGTTACTCCAGATATATTAGAATTTATTCTAGCTGTGAATACTAGAAACTACCATAATCTCCCTATATATCTCATTCAAATGTAACAGGTTCTCTTGTTTTGAAGAAATCTTCCTTCAGATATTGTGGGAGAGCCTCGTGCTAAAGAGTCAGACAATCCTAGGCTGATGCCTATTAGTCGAGTGACCCTAGGAACATTATTTATTATATGTGGTGGTTCCTTAACCATAAGATGGGGATAGAATATGTCAAGTGGCCGTAAATGCCATCCCCTCTCTTACTGCCCCCCACTTGAAGGTACACTTGGCATGTTGAGGTTTTTGTGAATAACCTACTTAACCGTTAGAATGGTTGGCAACCTTCACATGTAAACAAATGCAGTGAAGATTCTTACATGGTTCATAGTTCGTCTCTTAATCTTCTCAAATGTAAACAAGAGCAGCACTATTTCTTTTTCAAGAGCTTCCTGAGGGAAGCAAGGAGTGAGCCTGAAAAGCATCACCCCGGAATATTGTTTACCATTCTTCAAATGAGGAGAATCTTAATACACCAACAAGTATTAACTGGCATTGTATGTTTTTGTCACCAGCAATAATCTTTAGGCACTCCACTGATAACATTAGTAAGGCAAATGAAATCTTTCATGGATTATTTTTTTTAATTAAGTATATTTAATACATTTATATTTCATGACTCCTAATTATATCTTCATTTTAAAAATTCTTGACTACTATGTTTAATTTCACTCTAGGAGCAATTAAAAATTTTCTGAAGAGTTTCAGGGAAGTATATTTGAGGGAACCGCTTGAAAGATGTTCAGCAATCTATTATCCACATAACTAGAGGCAATAAGAAAACTCAGATCAATGACATTTGAGTTGATTCCCATGACACATTAACAGCAAATCAGTTGACTCTACTTCACCTTTCTTCCTAGAAAACTTTTCTCACAGCTGCTAAGTAACAAATTTCCTTTCTTAGTCTACTGGGTATGGTATTAATTATCAACAATATCCCCCCACCCAAAAAAATAATAAAACAGAGTAGGAAGAGAAAGTAGAGCCATCTGTAATTAGACTCTAGCTAATACATT
Organism: Canis aureus; assembly: GCF_053574225.1. Taxonomy (NCBI): domain Eukaryota; kingdom Metazoa; phylum Chordata; class Mammalia; order Carnivora; family Canidae; genus Canis; species Canis aureus. The sequence goes on along the minus strand of NC_135644.1, from coordinate 24,353,114 downwards.
GGCTAAATAGCTCAGCTATGACTAATTCTACAGTTAATTCTAGATTACCCATCCACAGATAATGCATAAGGCAATAATTATAGACCACTTATTGTGTGACATCTGCTTTAGTAGGTACTGAAAAACAAAAACAAGTAAGACTATAACCTCCCTGAGAACATTTTTTTTTCGCTATCTATCCTCAGCACCTAGGTCAGTGTCTATGTTGTTGAGTCTCCATAAATGTTTATGTTGATAGATGAATTAAAGACAACATGATATGTCACTGTCTAGGTGGGTAAATTGACATGTGGGCCTTTAATTCAATACTGTACTGTCCATGCTGGTTTCTTTCTACCCACTCTTCACGATTTCCAGACTTCCTTTCAGCCACCTTACAATGTCTTTTTTTAATTAGAGAGGAAAATGGAAAAACATTTCAAGAGAAAGAGGTTTGGTTTTGATTTTCTGTTCCACTACTAGCTGTGTGACTTCAGACATATTATTTACCAATTTTTATGTTTAATCTTTGATTTATTAAGTGGAGGTAAAAGTACTTGTGTATAGGTCAGGTTAGTCAAGAGAATTAAGTGACATTGTATAAATCCCAGTGTTCGTCACACAGTAATTACTTAAGTACCTGTGAATCTCTCAGATTGATCCTCCTTTTTCTTCCTCTCTAGCTCTCCCTCCTAGACTGCAGCAGCCTGTGCTCAGCACTGTTCTCCCAATCACTCTAGACCAGAGGTTCCCAACCATGGCTTACTTCAGAATCACTGGGACCAGCCTAATTCTAACTCTATGGAATTAGAATTTCCTGAGTGGGTCTGAAAACTCATAGGTGAGCTCATGCTCACCCTCTCACCCCAGCTGACTCTGATCAGCTGTTTGGGAGTCACTGTTCTCCATCGTTCCATAGAGCAATAGTTCTCAAACTGGAGTGTGCACCAGAATCACCTAGATAGGTTGCTGGGTCTCACCCCTCAAATGTTCTGATTCAGAAGGTCTAGAGTAGGGCCCCAAAATTTGCATTTCTAACAAGTTCCCAGGGGATACTGATGTTTTTGATTTGGGGATGACATTTTGAGGTCTTGTTTAGAGGTCTTGCTAGTCAGTGTGATCTCCTGACCAGCCACATCAGCATCACTGGAGAACACCTTAAAAATGTAGAATCTCACACACCACTTCACATTTATATTAAAGTTTGAGGGGCACAGATTTATTATGGAAGAGCTCCATAGAAGAAGGATCTTTTAAAATGCAGATTCCATACACTAGATATTCTGATACAGCCCCCAGAAACTGCATTTTAATAAGCTCTTCCATGTCTTTTGGATACAAGCAATTCCTGAACACACCTAGAAAACATTGCTAAGGAGGTTTGCTGCAGCAGTTGATTTGCTGAAAAATCAGTAACAGTGTTCCCTACTGAGTATATGACATTGAGCCTGGACAGCCTTGATAGTTGTCTTGCTATCACAAGGATCCTACCAACCAAGCAACCACATCCTACTTTTTTTTTCTAGATATTAGCCAAAAAGATTGCACATGCTTTCCAGAAATCTAATCATGACTTGCTAGAATAAGATAAGGACTGAAATGGATTCATTCTGAGAAAGGTGTCAAGTTTGGATAAGAATGTCTGAAATTATTACTTATCCCCATTAGTCAGGGCTGTTGTAATTTTCAGTAACAGAAACCTCATCTAGCATGCATGCACATGCACACACAAACACACAAAAAAAATGAAAAGACAAGTTTTCTAGATAAATAAAAGGAATCTAACAAAATACAAGGGAAGGGACACCTGGGTGGCTCAGCTTGCTAAGTGTCCAACTCTTGGTTTTAGCTCAGGTCATGATCTCAGGGTCATGAGATCAGGTCCTGGGTCAGGCTCTATGCTCAGTGGGAAGTCAGCTGGAGATGGTCTCCCTCTCCCTCCCCCTCTATTCTCCACCCCCCCCTCAAATAAATAAAATCTTTACAAAATACTAGGGAAGGAAGTACAGTTGGGTCTCATCTCTTGATGGTCCAAAATTGAAATCATTCATCTATGGCAGATTGTGTAAGTCCAAAATGGCCACAACAATATTTTACAGCCTGCATGCTCTTCCTGAACTTTGCCACTCCTACACCAAGAGTTGGAGTTTATGCCCCCTTCTCCTGAAACTGTGTGGGCCTCTGTGAGTACCTTCTCTAATAGAGGACCATGATGGAAGGTGCTACATGACCTGTGGAGCAAAACTATGTCACAAAAGGTGATACAGCTTCCACCTGGCTCTCTCTCTCTCTTAGAATGTGACTTGATAATTCTGAGCCTCAATGTCGAAAGTCCAGCTGTCCAGAAGCTGCCTGTGGAAGAAACCACTTGGAAAGACCACATGGAGAGAGAAAGAAATGCCCCCCAAAATTCCCTATGTTCCAGTGCCTACCCAGTTATTTGAGTCTTCCTAGTTCAGGAACCAAATATGTGAGTAAGGACCCCTCAAGATGTTTCTGAGGATACTATATGACTGCAGCTACATGAGGGACTCCAAAGAGAACCACCCAGCTAAATCCAGAACTGTGAGAAACATTAATAATTGATTGTCATTGTTTTACACCCCTGCAATAGTAACTGAACTAATCTCTCTGTTTGTCTACAGCATTGTGATTTTGCCCCGCTGTTTCTCTCTGCACATCTGCTTTCTGCCTACAGACCAGGCCTATGCTTTGTTCATGTACATAGAATAATATGGCTATTCAGCCAGACCACAAGCCCTACAGAAGTGCTTCTTAAGCTGTAATGTGCACAGAAATCACCTGGAAATTTTGTTATAAGATAGATTCGAAATCAGTAGTTCTATGGTGGTATCTGAGAGTTTGTATATTTTTTTTATTTACTGTTTTAATTCATTTTTTTAAGTAGGCTCCATGCCCAACGTGAGGCTTGAACTCATGACCTTGAGTTCAAGGGTCACATGCTCTACTGATTGAGCCAACCAGGTGCCTTCAGAATTTGTGTTTCTAAAAAGCTCCCAGGTGATGGATGTTGCTGTGGCTGTGGACCACTGGACTAACCTCTACCATATGCTCACTCTCTTGCTTGTGCTCTCTCTCTCTCATTATCTTGAATAACCTAAAAACGAGTTGTAGGGCAGCCCGGGTGGCTCTGCGGTCTAGCGCTGCCTTCAGCCCAGGGCGTGATACTGGAGACCCGGGATTGAGTCCCACATCGGGCTCCCTGCATGGAGCCTGCTTCTCCTTCTGCCTGTGTTTTTGCCTCTCTCTCTCTCTCTCTCTCTCTCTCTCTCTGGGTGTCTCTCATGAATGAATAAATAAAATCTTAAAAAAAAGAAAGTTGTAGACATCATGATAATTCACCACTAGGTCCTTCAATGTAACTCTGCTGAGAAAAAGAACATTCTTCCATATAATCAGGATACAATTATATATGCTAGAAACTTAATTAATTAAAAAAAGGCCTCATCTAAAATATAGTCCATATTTAAATTTCCTCATTTGCTCAAAAAATATCTTTCAGAGCAGTTTTTTTTTCCATTTTGATCTAAGATTCAATCAAGGATTATTCATCTTTGCTACCCTATTACTTTAATGTTTTAAAGTATACATATAAGCATTATATATAATGCTTTATCTTTTCTTGAAATTCTTTTATGAGAATGATATTCTTGAAGAGTGCAGGCCAGTTTTCTAATAAAATGTCCCATAATTCAGATTTGATTGCTTCTTCATGAATAGATTCAAGTTATACATTTTTATCAAGAATACATCCTAGCCACCAATTATGTACTTCACATCGAAACATATCAGGAGATTCATGATTCACTTTGCCCCTTTTTGGTGATGCTAGGTTGGATTTAATTATGGTGTCATCCCTTGCATTCTTTTTTTAAGTGTAAAGAAATTTTTTCAAGAGAGGTCTCCACTTGCCTGGGTGGCTCAGTCAGGTAAGCAGTTAAGTGTCTGACTCTTGATCTCAGCTCAGGTCTTGATTTCAGGGTCCTGAGTTCAAGCCACACATTGGGCTCCACCCTGGGCATGGAGCCTACTTTTAAAAGATACAGAGAGAAAGAGAGGCCCCAGATGACTTCCCCTTTCATCTCACTCACCAGAACAGGACACAACTAACCCACTCATTGATAAAGAAGAAAGGTGTCCTGTCACTGGCTTAAACCATCAGGATTCCATCCCTAGAGATGAGGAGCAACGCAGCCTCCCTGGAAGTGGAGGTCTGTCCACATGTGGAAGAGGGGAGCTATTGGCTGGAAGGAAGAGTAGCATGTGGATAGACAACCTAGAGTGTTTGCTACACTTATCTAATATTACAGAGCTAGTTAGAGGAAAAACTGCTCTCTGATTCTTATTCCAACATAGTATGCTGCCTCCTCAAGAGATTAAGGATTTATTGCTTATAAAATACTTTATAGGCCTCTTGTGAGAAATCTAATATTTATTTGCCCTGTAAGATAAAAACAAAAATTTATTTTTTCTTATTTTCTTTCAAGCTTTTCTCAGTCCATGATTCTTCACAGTGTGAAAATGATATAGCCATATATGTCCTCTGAAAAAGAAAACAAATACTTTTTTTCCTTACAAAATAGGCCAATAAGTCACACACAGAAATGTAAATAGTGTAATTTAAGAACATTTTATACTCTATGATTCTTTCAAAAAGTTTCTAGAGACAGAAAATAAAGAGGAGTTATAATTCTATGAGGACAAGAAGCCAAAGTTATGGATGTTTTTACAAAGTTTATCAAGACTATTAATAATGGCTATCCAAATCTTTGGCATCTGCAGAATTGGGTGGGATATGTGTAAAATGTAGTTTTCTTATGAAGATTCTTGCACTTGGAATCTTATTCCAGCTAGAAACTAGATATGAAAAATATCAAGTTGATTCTGAATTCTGGAAAGGATTTGGTTTAATTCTGGAAATCAAATGTAGTGTCTTGGGGTGGATACAATTGCCACCGGTTGAGTCAACCAAGTGATACTTCTCTCCTCGCTATAGTAATCTTTTGTTCTGTGCCTTTAGGAGGCAACTTTAGTGGGGACAACTTACATCGTGTGATTTAAAGGGTTCAAAGGCAGCTCTTTTACTAGTTTGTACAGTGCTTATAAGTTTTACCATAGGAATCTTAAAGTCATTCTTCATCCTACTTCCAGCAAGGATCTCTCCCTCTACCCAGCTCCATCCTCACTGGGCCAAAGCCATTTCCCCTCTTTATTCTTATATCGGAGGACTCAGTGTTGACTCTTCATGGGCCTAAGCCATAGTTACCCCCACACCTCTCTCTTTCAAGCATCAGTCAACACTCAGCAATAGAACTGTAGGTTCCATGGAAACCTAAGGACACAGAAGCCAAGATGGCCATATGGAGAATGGGCTGTAGGTAGACAGAGGAGTGCAAACGTATAGGGAGATGAAAAAGGAGAGAATATTAAAGTCAATCTTTATCTGCTTCACAATTTTGCCAAAACTAAGCTATCATTTTTAGAGCTCACCACCCTTTCTCTTTTCTACAGCCACTGACCTCAACCTTTACCAATTTTTTTCTGTCTGTGCTGTAATCTTGACTCCGGTAGAATGGTGCTTGTGATTTGTATAACCTTGTTTCACCCTGCAACAAAAAAAACAGGAGATGGCCAAATACCACAGAGAACTGTGGGGTTATTTTTGTATGGGCACCAAACAAGATTTCTACATAGATTTGTCATCTCTCCCATACAATGAATGAGTTTTAAAAATGTGGAGAGATTTCTCAGAACTATTATTCCAGCTATTTTGTTCTTTGGCATTTGCCCACATACCCCATGAGAGGTAAATATGAAAAAACAATATTTGACCATGTAGCTATAGTTACAGGCCACAGACAGCCAAGGATACAGAAATTTAAAGACGAATGTAATATGCAACTTTGCCCCGATTCTGTCTCCCTGGATAAACTCTGCTCACCGCTTAAATCTAAGTGTTCCTTAGTCCTAGATAATTGACAAGCAGAGGGAGAAGGTAATATCAAGTAGAAATTGAACACTGAATAGAAAAGGACTTCCTTTCCAAAAACAAAAATTCCATTTTATTGTGGAATGATGAAAATACCCGTTCTTTTGTTTAGATAAATTTTAACAGTATTTATGCTGATTTCCCCACAGGGAGAAAAAGAGACTATTTCTTTGAAAAGCCATTGGCAGAAAAACACTCGAGTTCAATTTGGTTTCATCCTGAAGGTTTGAAGTAAAATAATTCTTTGTAAGGATTTATAAATAAGACATTCATTAATGAAGTTTCACAATATCACTTTGAAGTGAATACTACTGAATTCATTTAACTAGTGCTGAGACTCCAGCAGAGAAATTGAGCAATTAGACTTGTTCAGTAAAGCATTTAAAAGTCTAGAGAACAAATCCAGGAATTCCCAATGCCTCAGTCTCCATGTTGAAGTATCCTCAGATATGGAATCAGATATGCAACATATATAACGAAGGGAATTCTGTGACCCAGATAGAACTAGAAGAATAACCTAGACAACTACTTAGAGTATCACTATTCCCCATCTGCAACAGATGTCCAATACATGACACATTTGGAAGAAGAGGCTTCTGGGAAGTCCATGAGTGCTTTCAGAGTCCTTTCACAGAACTGAACATCCACCCTGACCTCTTCTCCAGTTCGGAAGCAACCTCAACGCCCCTTCTCCACACACCCCACCAAGTCAGTGCTGCTATTAAATTTTTCTAGTGTGAAAGGCCTGAAAGCACCATGGATAGCAAAGGCTTTTCCCCAAGGTCAGCCTAATGTAACTCTGTCTCCTCTGATTTTTCTCTTTTCACAGCCCACCAACATTCAAACATGTCAGCTCAGTGTTCATCCCCAAATCTAGCCAATTTTTGTTGACATATCCCTTTTAAATCTTAATCATGGCCCATTACAGTACTTTGTAATCTACTTCTTCAACATTCCTTTCCTTCCCATCTGTTTTTCTGTCTATTGCAAAGATTTCTGTTGTTTTGGCAGGAAGAACACCTTTACTGCCTGCCTATCACCCTCTGGTCCAACTCACTTTTTCCCATAAACTTCAGGGTCTGCTCCCCTGATGTCTACTATCAGTTTTCTCATCTTTTACTCAAGCAAGCAAAAATTCACCAGATTCTCCAGATGTCCAATGGCACAGGCATCCTTCTTTTGCCTTTATGTCTTTGCTACAATCACACATCCCTCTAATTTCTTTTCATGTTTCAGGATCCCTTCATCGACTACACTTAAATTGACCCATATGCCCCATTTCTTGTCCACGTCTTCTTTGTGCAATTACACAATTCATTCAATACATATTTATTGATAATGTCCTATATACAGAGCACCACATATAACAAGGAAGACACAAAGATAATTGAGAAATGCATCCTGAACTTGAGGACCTGACTATCTGTAGAGAAATAAGATGTAGAGGGATAGCATAAATCATTCTAATACACGGAGAATTCTAAATGATACAAAGATGATACTGATAAGGTGATAGAGGCATTCAAAATCAGGAAAAATTACTTCTGAAAAAGATGAGCATGAACAAAATCAAAAAGATTTCATGGAAGAAGTAGTTTCTTAGAGTAGCTTTTATATATTTTATATGTTTTTTTTGTATTTCAGATATAGAAAAGTATTTCAGTTGTTAATACTGTCCCAGCAAAAGCATGGAGTGGAGAGGAAACTGAGATTAACAGAGAGGACAAAGTTTGGGCTGGCTAGAACATAGAGAGTATAAAAGGATGTCTGGGGAGATAAATATGGAGCCAGGTACACAGCATTGGAATGATATGCTAAGGTGTCTAAACTGTTGTTTTAAAACCATTGAAAGCTTGTGATGAGGAGTGAGATGATCTGAGCTGGCCTCTAGAAGATTAAACTGGCATTGGTACAGGTAAAAACAAGAAGAAAGGAGTTTTAGGTAACCATTACATCCAACTCCAAGGGGGAAAAAAAGAATCGAGAACCTGAACTAAAATAGTGACAAGGTGGGAAGAAGGAAGAAACACATCTAAGAAAGAGTCCAAAGGTAGAATCAACAGAGATTGGCAACAGGCTGGATTAGAGGGGGAGAAAATGACTCCAAGTTTTCCTAATAATTTGGTACAAAGAAGCACTAGACAGCTGCTTTTTTATTCTATCAACAAATACTTACTAAGCTCTTACTGTGTGACCAGCGCTAGGCAAGAAATTGGAGATATAGTAGCAAATGAAAACAAATAGACTCCTGCCATGAGGGAGCTGTCAATCCAAAAGAGCTAAATACAGGGAAAAAGTATTGGAGATGCTGTGAAAGGAGCTCACTCAGAATACAGAGGGAGCCCAAGGAAGGGCTGGTTAAGTCACTGTTCGCTGGAAAGGTTCTCAGAGACCACGTTGTGTAAAAGCCAGCTGCACAGGACCATATGCGCAACCGCAGAGAAGCTCGCCTCCACTGAGAACATTCTTTTCCAGCTCCTTGGGTGCCTGTGTCTCAGCTTCCACTAAAATGAAAACAAAGATTATACTGAATTTTTTCTTTCACTGTTCATTGTTACCCAAAAAGTGTCATTTCCATTGCACTTGTATTGGGTAATAGTATCAGGTGATGTCGAATGTGGTGGGGGGAAGGAAGAGGACTGGCAGCCCAATGTACTGCATAGAGCTCTAAATTTAGAGTCAGTGTGAACCAGACTTATTTTCTGGCTCTCCCAACTGACCAGTGAGATGAACTTTACCTGGGATAAAAACTCTTCTTATTCATAAAATGGTGATTTAAAAAAAAAAATCTGCTTTACTTACATTGTGTTGTAAAGATCAAAAAATAAAAGCAATCTACAAAACATAAAATATTATTCGTTTTAAACTGTTACTAAATATATTTCTTTTATTCATGATTCCTACAGAAAGCAAATGACACACTCATGTTAGATTAAAAGAGAGTTTACAAAGAGATTGCTTACAAAGTACAGGCAGGGTTCTGAGAATAGTGCAGTACTCCGGTAACATCAGAGGAGCTGTTGCCACACGTGGGACCAAAGGGACAAGAGGCATGAGCCATTGTGGAGATCGGGAGTAAGAGGTACCAAAGGGACTAAAGGGACAAGAGACATGAGTTGTTGTAGGGATTGGGAAAGAAAAAGTCCTATCTGCTGGAGAAGGCCATCTGCACGCAGTAGCAAAGAGGAAGCCCAGAAAATAAATACCTCAATCATACACTTCCATCCCTCTTATCAGCTTCCAGGGTCCCTTGGTCAGAGCCAACCAGAAGACAGAGAAAGAGAGATCATAGTTGAAGTAGTCTGTCTAGATCAGGCTCTGGGGTCAGTGAGTTGAGTGGAGAATGTATCCGACCCATAAGTAATCATCTATTCATCATCTTCAGCAAATGTGAGGATCACCTACCGGAGCTTGTTAGAATTGAAGGTGCTATGCACTCAGCAACGTGATGTTTTCCTGAGTAGCCCACAGATTCCTACGTATGTGGTCAATGGTCACATTTTAAGAACAGTGAAGTAGGCAGGTTAATTTCTAGATAGGTTTAATAAGTGATGTCTAGGAGCTTAATCAAGTTTTTTTCCCTTTGTCATGGGGGAGATCTGAGGGGTAAAGTCAGATTAACCCACCAGGAAAGAAGGCATTTGCTCCTCTTCCCACGTGACTTGTATATCTTCGAGACTGCTGTGTAAGGCCATGGGGGTTTGTAATTTTGCTAGGACTCATCATCTGGTGTGGTTCAACACTTTCCCTTGCTTCTAGTAGGACCCAGATCAGCCCAGGAAAGAGCCTGGCCACAATACTGTGTCCTTGTGCATTTGTTTAAACCAGTAACACAGAATGTTATTCTCACAGGGAAGAGTTTTTAGAATTGTTTTACAGTATCTTATTGCAGTGGAAATCACTGTGTTTTTCTCTGTCTTTGTATCCCCACTACCAACACACTGAGTAGATGATAAGTGCTCAGTAAATATCAAGGACCATCATTTCATTACTGGACTGAAAGGAAAAATGAATGCAGTTTAAATTTATGTTATAAAGTTCATTATGTGTTTCTTTTAAAGAGCAAAAAAATTATTTTAAGAAACTTTCTTTGGAATTTTCATTTAAAACCAAATCCAACAAAAGCTCAAACAAGTTTTTAAGATTATATGTAGCTTCAATGTTCCTCACGCTAATTTAGTGGGAACCTGAGAAGAGACCCTCCTCTCAGGGTCTTACCTATTGTTCTGCACTTCTCTGGGGTTGTTATTCAAAGTAACTGAAATTTTTTTAGAAATGATAAACTTGTTGCAAATGTCAAGATCTCATCCTTTTTTAAAGCTAAGTAATATTCCATTTTATATATCTGTATCTATATCTCGCATCTTCTTTATCCATTCATCTATCAGTGGACACCGGGCTGCCTTCATATCTTGTCTATTATAAATATGCTTTTGTTTTCCTTGAGTAATAAATAGCATTATATGAGGGTGGGTGGTAGCTACACTTGTGATGAGCATAGCAAAACACTTACTGAATCACTATGTTGTACACCTAAAACTAATGTAACATTGTGTATCAACTCCATGAAGACGAAGAAGAAGAAGAAAGAAGAAGAAGAAGAAGAAGAAGAAGAAGAAGAAGAAGAAGAAGAAGAAGGAAGAAGAAGAAGAAGAAGAAGAAGAAGAAGAAGAAGAAGAAGAAGAAGAAGAAGAAGAAGAAGAAGAGGAGGAAGAAGAAATGATAAAGCTGTGAAGATAATGCCACAGTAGAAATGCAGGCTTCTCTTTTTAAGAGTTTTTCAATGTTTTTTGTCATGTATCTGTTTTCCTACATGTGTAACTCAAAAAACCAATCCTAGCAACTAGATTACACAGCTTCAGCCTAAGAGCGAATTTATTTCTTTTCAGCACACACTGCTTGAGCAGCACCTGTTCCCTGCAGAGGATATGAAGCATTTTGTGCACACCTATATATATTCTTGGGGCAGGAATCACAGCTGTTTGTAATTTAACTATAACTGTAATCTCAAGTGTGAAATAGAACTAAGATAGTCAGTTATAAGATATTAAAATAAGGAATCATGCAGATGATCCTTTCTTGGCAAGGCCTCAAAAGTGCAAAATAAAGGAAAAGGTAGTTATTCAATAATTTACAAAAAATATTGAGCACAATTTTATTATTCTCTGACTATTAATAATATTTTTAAGATTCCCTTCCACAGAATGAAACAGGCCACCACTACAGATCTTTTCCTACTTTTGTATCAGTCTTATTATAGAGAGATAATTAGTTTCTAAACTTTTAAATGCACTCCTTTAGTTTCCCCTTCTAGCCAGTGAAATGAAGTTCTTTGTTATCTGAAAAAATACTATCCAAATACCAATATGTGATCATCTTAAACTCTCTGTGGTTGACTAATTGTGATTATATATGGTACTAACTGTTTTCTGATTATTTCTAATATTATGGTTGTTTTCAGCTTCAAGTAACAGAAGACCTGATTTATAATGGCTTGAAGAATAAAAGGATTTATTTTCTCCCATCACAAGGAATTCCAAATAAGGGAAGCTCCAGGACTGATTAATTCAGAAGTTCAATCACATTCTCAAAGACCCAGGTTCTTTCCATGTTTTTACTTGTTCATCTAAATTTCCATACTGGAAATAAAACAGTGTATCAGTCAGAATTTTCTGAGAGAAAGAACAAAAAGGATATCTATCTACCTGTCTATCTATCTACCTGTCTGTCTATCTATCTATCTACCTATTCTTTGACCAAGCTATTGATCAATCTATCAATCTATTAACTTACCTAGAGAGATTCCAAGTAATTGGCTTATGCAACTGTGGGTGAAAGCTGGTGAGTCTGAAATCGGTGGGAAAGGACAACAGGCAGAAAACTCTTGGGCAGAAGCTGATGCTGCAGGCTTGAGGCAGAATTTCTTCTTCCTCAGGGAAAAAGTTTTGCTCTTAAGACCTTTCAACTGATTGGAAACCCACCTAGATTATCAAATACAACCTCCTTTACCTAAAGTCAGCTAATTGTAGATGATAACCACATCTACAAAATACCTTCACAGCAACACCTAAATTCATGTTTAATAGAATAACTGGGTACTACTATCGCCTAGCCAGATGACACACAAAACTATCACGGAGTTTCTTCCTTGTGCAACTCTCATGAGCAAAGGAGCCTTTTCCTGAAGTACCTCAACATACTTCCTTTCAATCTCCTTGGCCAGTGGTTGGATTCACACTCTTCATGAAATCAGTCCCTTGCAAGGAGTATGAAATCAAGACTGGTTTAAACCAGTTGGGTTTTAGCTGAGCCATATGGAGCCATAGTGGATGCCAGCACTGGATTTGGGCTGTACCACATGGAAGAAGGGGAAAGTCTGGACTATGTATTTCTCCAGGGAGTACCAAGTAGTATTTGGAAAGAAATTTTGCTTTTTTGTTGCACTTACTTCAGAGTTCTTTATGTTTAACTATCTTGTTAAACCAAGAGTCTTGACCAAGAGTCTTAGTTTGTATGACATGTGATATAGGAACAAGATGGAAATATGTTCAGAATCAATGGAACCCTGATTTATCTCACATATGTCACACATGCACACAGACACACACACAGACACACACACACAAAACCACCACCATGCCTGCCTTTACTGTTTTCTCACAATCTTAATAATTAGGGACTGTGTTATGTTCCTTCTATATTTATTTTTCAGGGGAAATACTCAGCTGGTAAACAAGAAATTATTCCTTTTCAGTTGTCTGACTAAAATTCAACTTTATTAAAAATATTGTCAAAAATTTATGAGGAGCTCCTGTGAATAAGAGAAAGTCTGTGACTAATTTCTCCTTCTTAAGCATTTTGATTTGTAATTTTTTTTAATTTTTATTTATTTATGATAGTCACACACAGAGAGAGAGAGAGAGAGAGAGAGAGGCAGAGACACAGGCAGAGGGAGAAGCAGGCTCCATGCACCGGGAGCCCGACGTGGGATTCGATCCTGGGTCTCCAGGATCGCACCCTGGGCCAAAGGCAGGCGCCAAACCGCTGCGCCACCCAGGGATCCCTCCTTCTTAAGCATTTTGAAAACCAGTTCCCCTTCATCTCTCCTCTTTCTGTGTGGATCCTGGCCAACCTGCTGCCATATATTAGTCTTGTAACCCTGGACAGTCCTGTACTCTTCTAAGATTTAGTTGGTTTCTTTCCATGCAAAATAGGGAGAACAATAGTTTTCCAAAATGCCTTAGAAGCTTCTAGACCTGTTTTCAGTGTTGGTTTTTTTCCACCAAAACATGGTATGTTTGAGGGCAGGAATTTGCCATTTTCACCTTTATCCCTAGATGCTCAATAAATGTTGACAGGTTGAGGAAATGCACTATACATGCCACAACAATTAATACTTATACCCCCGGTATTTTTATTTTTATTTTTAAAGATTTTATTTATTTATTTATGAGAGACACAGGGCGGGGGTGGGGCAGAGACACAGGCAGAGAGAGAAGCAGGCTCCATGCAGGGAGCCTGATATGGGACTTGATCCCAGGACTCCAGGATCATACCCTGGGCCGAAGGCAGGCACTAAATTGCTGAGCCACCCAGGCATCCCCTACCCCCGGTATTTTTAAAGCATTTCTTTCTAACAACCTATTTTCTGATTATTTACTTGAGCTCTTGCTACAGAATCACTTTGTATTGTCTTCCATTATCGTCTTCCTAAAGGAAGTGTGTTGAGTGGGAAATACTTTAGAAGACTGGTTTGGGACCTTGCTTTTAGTCACCATGTGTTGCCTTTAGCTAAGGTTGGCTTAGGCATGGGCAAGACAGCTAGCTGAGACTTGTGCAATGTAGGAAGTTGCTGACAAATACACGTGATCATTATATTCGATATGTATTGACAGTGAATCACCACACATGGCCTGTCATGATATGGTGGTGATCTGGAAGTTTGAATAAGAAGCTGAATATTTTACCTGAAGACTAAGATTCCTTTGGGAAAACAGCAAAAAGATGTTTACTTCATGTAGATCAATTGAATGTGGGAAAAGCAGTGGCAATTGAATGAAACTTTTATGAACAAATATTTCCATGACACTAAAACAGAGTAGACAGAAAAAGTGGTAGGTGTGTATTTTTTTTAAATGTGTGGTTTGAACAAAATAACTCCCCTTTGATTAGTTGAAAGGCTTTGTGGAAGTGGTTAAATCATCAAATCCCATTTTAATGAGATTTAAGAGAGCGTCTCTGATGACCTGCAAGTAGAACTAGGGCTGAGAAAGGCAATTCAGAACCAGAGAGGGTATCTCAGAGGGGTAAGAGATGGCAATGGGTTCACAGAGGACAAGAGGAGTGAGAAAAGTCCAGAAGAAGGTGTGTAAGGAGGGATACAAGCAGCTTAGGTCCAACATTGAGATACCTACGGAAGGAGAACAGGCTCGTTAATGGCTGCCATCTTGAATTTACTTCTTAGAATTTTGAGCACATGGAGAGGATTAACATCCTTGACTTAATTTCCTGTTAGAAACCAAAAGGAATAGACTGTTAAAATGCAACCATTATGTTCTTTTTGGTAGGTGTGCCTATAAAAGTACAGAAGACAAGATTGAGGCCCTAATGCTACAAGAACTTGTTTTTGAGACTTTTGGAAATGATTGAGATCTCCTTGTCATTTTTCAAATCTGAAGTGAGAAACTGTCCCAAAATGCAATGCTACCTTCTGATGCTTTGCTGTGAATGTTGAAACCTGTCGCTAGAAGATGTGCTCACGGTGGACCGTGCTGAGGCGGTACCTCAGGGACCCTGAGTTCTAGCACAGTGACAGTGGCACCTCCTCATCTCACATCACGCTCTTAACCTTTTTACGATAGAGTTGTAACACCTGACATAGCGGGTGGGCTGTGACCGGTCCTGGGGTTCCACGTGGCCTGCCCTGGCTGCATGGTGTGGGGCTGGGGCCTCCTTGGGGACCTCCCCTCCCTGGCTGGTGAAGATGACCGAGAAGAAGGCTAGAGCCCCGGGCTGTGTGTGTGACCCTCTAACACTGGTGAATGTTCACATACGCCACATGCTGTAATATTCTAAGCGTTTTCATTCCAATAAATGTCTAGACTCTTTAAAAAAAAAAAAAAAGAAAGAAAGAAAAAAATTTTAAAAAAGGCTCAGGGAGGATCTTCTAACTTACTACACTGCCAGGAAGCAGTAAATATTTTTCTAGTAGTGTCCTATCTATGCATTGAAGGTTAAACTATTTGGTTTCCCTAAAAATTGAGGATTTGTAATTGTGTGGTGGGCAATAGGTCCTGAAGTGGGGAGGAGAGGACATACAGTGTGGTACCTCACTACTCCACCCACCTGGGAGATGAGTGGGAAGAGCGCAACCCTGCATCCCTTGCTTTGAGTTTGACTTCTAGATTATAGTCGCAGAATACAGGCAGGCCTTGGAAAACTGTTGTTTGGACTCACTGGTGATAGATATGTACATACAAACCTAGTATCAGAGTACACCCTGACATCTGTAAAGTCAGCCTGTTTTTTTCTAGATTCCCCAGGATCTGGAGTTTTGGTCTCTACCTTCAGTTTCCATCTGTGGTATGAAATAATCTCCAGAGATATTGCTAAGGCAATTTTGGCCCTTAAAACAAGGCCCAAATATGTCATTCCTGGCATTATGTAATACTCTTCTATTGGAAGTACTTGAGATAACATATGTGAGCATGTTCCACAAACTGTAAAGCGCCGTCTAAATATAAGTTCTGTAGCTATTGCATGGTTAAACTAAGCCTCGCAATGAAAAAGGAATTGTGATTGAACTGCAATTCTCAGTGTCTGGAGCCCACTTTCAATTAGGTTTACAGTTGCATCAATTTGCTATTTAATTGTTTTAAGCCATCCAAGTACCAGGCATTATTCTTGTACTCTTTCTTCAATACGGCGTTAGCACAAAATACTTGAACAAGTTTAACATAAAAGTTGACACAGACAGAAGCAATATTTTTGTTTTTAGGGCATTAAAATAGCAGATATTTGGGGAAATGCTTTTAATAGGTTTTGGTATCTGGCTAAGTCCATGGCTCTCCCCAGCTGTCCCCCTCGTCTGTCACCCTCAGTTTCCGCCCACATCTCCAAGGAGACTTAGAGAAACACTCCTCACTGCTGTCAGTGGCTCCAGCAGACTCCATGCATGGTCAAGGCCTTTGGAAGTATAGAGAGGCCCATGGCCACTTTATTTTTAGACTCGTACTGACTTAAAAGAATTAAGAACTACCATAATAGGCTTAACAAAATTATAGCATATTATGTACATTTACACTTAAATGAATTCCCTTAAAACACATAAATAGAAACATCAACAACTTAAGTTGATGCATTTAAGTTTGATACACTAGGCATAAAGAGGAATAAGACAATATACTCTACCTCAAGGAATTCTCAGTCCAGCAAACTGTGAAGTATGATCTGATAAATATTTGCACCTTAGTGTTGATAGGGCCATACAACCAGAAAGTACTTAATGAATATGCTTTTCTTGTGGAGAATGTCAAAACTCTGACATTCGCTCCCTGTATGGAAATCCAGACCAAGCTGCAGTCCCGATCCCTTCATGTCAGGAGCTCACTGGTCTGGCTCCCCGGGGCACCCCCAGCCCCAGTGAGGGTGCCAGGCACATCTGCAGCCCTACCCTGCTGCTCTCAAGAAGACGAGACAACTGGGAAAGTCCCATTTCCTCCTGGCCCATCAGTGGGGCTGAAGCTTTTTTCAAATTGGCTCTTTCACTTTGAAAGCTCTTTTCATGTTCAAAACACCAGCAAGTGCAAACCGTTGCTAAATTAGGTAAACTATAGAGCAATCTGTCCGACTAGGAAAAAAAAAAAAAGTTGGTATTGCTCTTTTATTCCAGTCTGCACAGATCATCCTCAACATCCCAGTGGAAGTAGAGCACATTACTGTCTAGGAGAGAGAGGGGTCGAGAGAAAGAGAGAAGTTGTAATAACAAGAAGTCAGTTTTCCCTTCTGATCAACCCCATTTTGAGAAGACACTCATTCTCCACAAATCCTAGTTCCTGCTTGCACGTTCTAATGTCTCAACATACCTGCGGATCCTTTGACTTAATGGGGCTCCTCCCCAACCCATGATTCATGCCACATGCCCTATTTATCTCCTGTCTTACCAGCAACTCAGAGCAATTGGGAGACTCAGAGATTAAATTCTGAAAGACAAGCCTCATCATAATGGAAAATCCAATTAACTTTAGATATAGGAGCCACATTCCAGGAGCAGCACTGTAATTTTGCCTTCTATGAGAATGGTTTAGCTGTTCATTAGGTAGCATGTCAAAAATTAAACAATGCCAATTATTTTCCTTGTCTTGAGATCTAGCATTCTCTGGGGAATTAGAAGACTGACTACGGACATCCATCTTAACTAGATGTAATTCCTGGCATCTCTGTTTTTCACTGTTTTATCTTTTCCTGTATGTCCTGGTATGAGGGAAAATAATTATCTCTGGGGACTCCAGGCTGAACTCCTGTTCAATGGTTTGTAGATTGTAAAAGGATGGTAGTGTTGATGTCATTTTTAGCTTTCCTAGGTGAAAACTGATATTAAAGAGTGATATTATCCTGCTTACTCTCTCAGGGCCTTTGTGAGAGTAGTAAGAAAGCAAGAAAGTGCCTGTTATCCCTGCTTATAGGGAGATTCACCAGAGGCCACATGACTTGCGGAAAGTTTCCTATGTGATTATTGGTAGAGCTGGAAACAAAAGCCAGGTCTTGACATCAAGCTCAGTGTTCAGCTTCCAGGCTACGCTTCCTCACTTTGGCAAAGCTGACAAACCCTATTTCTATCGCATGCCTTGTTTTTATTACTTTTTGCACACTTGATTTACTTGCAGTTAAAGAAAAAAAAATCTCATTTTTCACTACAAAATTCCAAAGGATAGAAACACAGTGAAGGCCTGATCCCTGCCCTCTCGAGGGTGCCAACAATACCACAAATACAGAGTAGAGGAGTGATCGCTAGAATATTAAACATACAAGAAAATTAGAGTCTTTCTGAAAGTGAGTAAAATCTGAGTGTAGGTGTGCGTATGCGTACTTAGAAGTGCAAGAGTGGCATGGGAGTGAAAGGACGTCTCGGTTTGGTTGGGGGTAAAGGAAAATCAGAGGAAAGCGGGGGGGCTGTTGGGCTGCACCCCCCTCCCCTGTGCTTTCTTTTGGGTTAGTCAGCTTGCCCTACCCCAGGCGGAGTTCCCCCAACTTAATGGTGTGCATCAGACTTACTCAGGGAATTTCTTTAAAATGCAGATTCGTGGGCTCTGCCCCAGATTCCAGGGGTCTGCAGGGCGTGCCTGCAATCTGCATTTTTCACAAGCCTCCCGAGGCAGAGAACCAAGCTTTGGAACGGAGCTGGATAACAGTGCTGTAAGATCATGCCACCTGCCAGTTTGTTTTGTTTTGTTCTTAAAGATTTTATTTATTTCTTTGAGAGAGAGAGAGGGAGGGAGGGAGGGAGGGGGAGCATGAGTGGGGGGCAGGGAGACGGAGAAGCAGGCCCCCGCCGGCAGAGAGCCAAATGCAGGGCTGATCCTGAGCTGAGCCCAAGGCAGACAGGTGCTCAACCGCTGAGCCACCCCGGGCCCCACACTTCCAGCTTCAAGAAAGGAGAGCACTGACTCGGAAGATAGGGATGATGTAGGAGTCCTCCAGAGGCGGTCTTTGTAAACTGTGCCTTACAGGTGGTAGAGGAGGGCGGAAGGAGGAAAGAAAGAGAGAGTCCGGGCCTTGGGCCTTCCCTAGTGGGCTTCTGGGCAGGTGCACTTGGGCACAGCCCCACCTGCCTGCATCAGAGGACCCGGGCTCCTCCCCGCCTTGCTCTTCCTCCCTCCATTTCCTGCATTTCCTCTGACCCTCAAGTTATGCTCCATCTGGGGCACGGGCTGCTCTCATTTTCCATTTATGAATAATTTGGGGCTATATTTAGGCAACTCCAGTCATTAGGTACCCATATTTCTGTATACAGCCTATCAGGTTTTATTTTTTTAGATTTCTAGAAATTCATGAGCAAGAAAGCTCTTAATATTAGGTCACTTAGTCAATTACCTCCTTTCCTGCCTAATGCAGGATTATTCCCACTAGTCCTGTTTCCAGTGCTCTGTTGCCTATTTTTAAATGTACTGGCTGCTGGTGACGCTGCCACTCCCCCCAGGAGACCATTATCCTGGCTCACCATTCTCAGTGTCAGGGGGCTTCCCTGGTAATTAGCTCCAACTTGCTATTTCTTCCCCTTCCCATTATCCTCGGTTATCAATTCCCTTGTAACAACATTATTTCTCTCACATTCATTATATATTTTTAGATAGTTTCCACAGTTCCACAAGCCACTGTTAAAAAGAGCTGAGCCACTTGGGTACCAGCCCATGTCTTAATCAGTCACACCGAGGAGAGTGAAAATGGAGCTGCGGCGAATGGTCACTGGGCTCCATGGTGGGTAACCACGTACTGTCTTCTGCCTGCAGCTCACGCTTGTCCACAGTGGTTTTATCAGCCTGAGGTCATCCTCCTCCACAAAGCAGTGTCTCTCTCTAAGCATAATGCGTCCAGGTCATCGGCAGGTGTACAAGAAGGGCTGTCTTGTTATCTGAAAAATGGAGATGAGACTGCCTACCTAATTAGATCTCTAGGAATATTAAATGATACCAGGTATGCAAATAATTTAGCAAAAGTTCTAGCACGCAATAAACATAATAAAAATCTCGAGACATATCAGTGTGCTGACATGCATATACATTTGGAAGTCAAATCTCATTCCATTTTTAGCTTTGTCACTTGCTGCTTGTATGAATTCATGAGCACCTATGTGCAATTATTTATCATACAATATGTTACATCTTGCCGGACCAAAGATTCCTTGTAGGGAGGTATTGCATCTGATGCATCTTTATGCTCGGTGCACCCACCTTAAATGCATCAACTTAAGTTGTTTAACCTCCATGAAGCTCAGTGTTCCCTTCTGTGCAATGAGTGCATAGTTCCTACCTCTGTGTCACACACATTTTATTTCCTGGCTCACAATTTCTTAGCCTACTTTTTTTTTTCCTGCAGCCATTGCTGCTGCTACCACATGAGCACAGGAATAACCTGATGACACTTCACCTTAGCAGCACCGTGAAGAATCCTGCCATCAGCTAAGGGAGTCTGGATCCTGTCACCCAAGCAGCCATCCTCACCAGGGAGGTTTGGTTATCACAACTGGGGGAGGGAAGTGCTATTGGCAACTGGTAGATAGAGGCCAGGCTGTTAACATCTTACAGTGCATCGGATAACCCCCAAAACAAAGAATTAACCAGGCCAAATGCTAACAATGCTACTGTTAAGAAACCCTGACGAAGAGACACTGCAAAAGCCTTATCTGAGGAACACACCTCATTTGATACGCTCCTCTTCTCACGTTCAGACCCATCCCTTCCACTACTCCAGACTGGACTCATTAAAAAGTGATTTCTCAGCAAGGAGTACCTGATGTGTGCCCACTTTGGCCTCCTCAGCGTGGAGAAGGAGGAGGTAGAGGGCCGGCCCCCGATTGGGGTCAAGTTTGAGATCCCCTATTTCACCGTCTCTGGGATCCAGGTCCGATACATGAAGATCATTGAGAAAAGAGGTTACCGGGCCCTGCCACGGGTTCACTGTATCACCCAAAGTGGCGATTATCAACTTCATACCAGCTAGGAGAGAGAAGAGGTGGGGACTTGGACATGGGGCCTTCCCTCTCCCTGGGCTGGGCAGTTGACTTGAGAGGGAGGAAGATGGGGGATGTGTGTGAGGAAGGCCCCCGACTTAGCAGTTTCTGCTCCCAGCACCTGGCTTCCTCCCTGCCTTTCCCTCTAACCACAGGCTGGGAGGAACAGCCTGCCTCCTCAACCTCCCTCTGCCTCCGGCTCCTCCCTCCTCCAGTTTTATATGAAGAAATAGAGGAGGGCCTCAAAGCCCCCTTCATGAGTGCCTTCTTGCAGTGACCTGCCGTACGGGTGTTGGGGCCTCTCCTTCACAGCTACTGAGCCCAGAGGCCATGCTGGCCCACCTGGAGTTTTAGGATGGTATTAAAAAGAATGAATCTAAAAAATTAAATTAATTAATTAATTAATTAATTAATTAATTAAATAAAAGGTGATTTCTCTCCCCTATCAGGGCTATATACTAAACAGCTAGCAGAACCGTGCATTGGTTCCTATCCTACACAGTGAGCGCTATAATGATAGGAATGCATAATGATAGGAATGTTTGGATCATAGCACCAACACAGGAGATATATGCTCCCTGCCCTGAGAGAAAACAGCAGAGCTAAAGAACTATAAGGCAGAAATCAGGGGAACCAGTGTGGGAGTAGATTTGAGGTTGTTGTTTTTTTTTTTTTTTTTTCTGCAAGGAATCTATTGTTTATTGGTGTTCAATTTACTAACATACAGAATAACCCCCAGTGCCCGTCACCCATTCACTCCCACCCCCCGTCCTCCTCCCCTTCTACCACCCCTAGTTCGTTTCCCAGAGTTAGCAGTCTTTACGTTCTGTCTCCCTTTCTGATATTTCCCACACATTTCTTCCCCCTTCCCTTCTATTCCCTTTCACTATTATTTATATTCCCCAAATGAATGAGAACATATAATGTTTGTCCTTCTCCGACTGACTTACTTCACTCAGCATAATACCCTCCAGTTCCATCCACGTTGAAGCAAATGGTGGGTATTTGTCATTTCTAATAGCTGAGGAATATTCCATTGTATACATAAACCACATCTTCTTTATCCACTCATCTTTCGTTGGACACCGAGGCTCCTTCCACAGTTTGGCTATCGTGGCCATTGCTGCTATAAACATCGGGGTGCAGGTGTCCCGGCGTTTCATTGCATCTGTATCTTTGGGGTAAATCCCCAACAGTGCAATTGCTGGGTCGTAGGGCAGGTATATTTTTAACTGTTTGAGGAATCTCCACACAGTTTTCCAGAGTGGCTGCACCAGTTCACATTCCCACCAACAGTGTATGAGGGTTCCCTTTTCTCCGCATCCTCTCCAACATTTGTTGTTTCCTGCCTTGTTAATTTTCCCCATTCTCACTGGTGTGAGGTGGTATCTCATTGTGGTTTTGATTTGTATTTCCCTGATGGCAAGTGAGGTTGTTCATATATGTTAGAGTCTAAGGCTGGAGAGGGGAAAGTTTATTGATATTGGAACACTCTTCCCTAATATGGGGTTCAATGTCATAGCAAGAAAAAGTTGGTCCTAATACACTGCTGGGATTGTTCCCTGAAGCTTAGACCTTACAAAAGTAAATCAGGTGTAGAACTGCCTTAACAGAGAATTGGGGAAGAGATTGAAAGGCTCAGGGAATGTTGTGGTAGATTAATGTTAGATCAAAGAAACCACCACCTGAGGACACTCTCCCACCCAGTCAATAAAGAATGCATGGTGAAGGGAAACATCAACATGGTGAAGAAGCTTGGTCATAGTTGTCGACACTGGGAGATACTACATTGGAACTGGTTTCTCTGGTATTACCAGAATTAATAGGATTCTAAAATAGCTGAGGCTTTCTTTAGAGAAAGAGAGTGGATATAATTATTGCAATGGGCAGGATGGCCAGAGTGACAGAGAGCCTTGAGCCATAGGGATCTGTGGTGATTATTATTAGGTCATGGAGCAAGATGGAAGGGTAACCAACTAGAATTTTGTCTAAACTGTATAACCAGAAGTTGGAATCTGGCAAGCAAAAATTGATGTCAGCCACCATAATGGAAAATCACAAGCATCCACTTACTTTCTAGATCTAACTCAATTCTCAGACTCAGAGCCCAGTCTCAGATCCAGAGCCCATTGACTGATGAAAAGACTGGGTCCTCTTGAGGAAGTACCCTGCACCACCGCTGCAAATACAATAAATATCCCCTAGACTTTCCCCAAAGGATCTGAAACCAGTTATCAGGATAAGTACGTACAGGGGAAAGAATAAACAGGCCATTCGAGGGCTACTGTAAACAGGGTCTGAGCTGACTGACAGCAAGGAATCTAAAGTGCTATTGTGACCCTTCATTAGAGAGAGGTTATATAAGACAGACAGTGAATGGAATCCTGGCCCACATCTGTCTCCTAGTGGCCCCATGGGTCCAAGGACCATCTGTGCAGTTATTGCCCATTACCTTAGTACAATCGAGATTAGTTCCTTGGCCAACCGAATAAAAGCTACTGTGTTTGAAAGGGTTAAGGGGAAGTCCCTATGTTGCAGAGCTACATCACAGGAGGAACTACAGAAATTAGCACCTCTATCAAAGATTTGAAGAATGAAAGGCTATTATTACCCTTCAGTTCACCTATTTGGCCTCTGTAAGAGCTAGAGGGATCGTAGTGAATGACAGTGGGACAAAATAAAACCAAGTAGTACCCACAATCACAACTTCTATAGCAGTTTTGGTCCCTTACTACAACTGATTATCACAACTTCTGGTACTTGATATGCAGCTTTTGAGCAGACAGATGTATTTTTCTCAATCCCTAGAAATAATAAAAATCAAAAGCACTCGCTTTGTGGTCATGTCAAAAAGACAGTAGTATACATTGACTGTCTTACCTTAGAACTAGGTTAAAATCTCCTCTTCCCTGTCACAATATAGTCTACAAAGACCTTAATGGCCTTGATATTCCACAGAATCAGCATGATTTCCAGTTGACAACACTGGTGATTGGACTTGGTGAGCTGGAAGTGGTAAGTATTTAGGGGGCCATAGTCAGACATATACATGCCATAGTTCAGATGATAAAATCTCCAAAGTTCCAAGGACCCACCATATGGGTGATGTTTTTAATGACCCAGTGAATTGGAACATGTGGGGAAATCTAATTTAGTATAAGTGCTAAACTGTTGCACCTACATCTCCTACCACTAGGAAAGAGGCACTTCACAATAGGCTTATTCAGGTACTGGTGTCAGCACATACTACACATGGCAATATACATACTTAGGACCATTTATTGGTGTCTTGGAAAGATACATTTTTAGGTGTTATATATGCTGCCCAGAACAAGGGAGGATCCTACAGCAGGTCTGGACTGATGTACAAGCTGCCTTGATGCTCAGGTTGGTTTGACCTAGAAGATGGATGGTGCTAGAGGTATCCTTAGTGGATTAGGATGCTATGCAGAATCTCTGTCAAACCTCAGTGTGAGGTCCCTGGGTTCTGGAGCAAGGTCAAATATTCAAAGGCAGAGAACCATCACCTGGTATGCTTTGGGGCCCTAGTAGAAGCTAGAACATCAAGTGTGACTATGCAGCTGGAGATGCCTTTGAGGAGTTGAGATTATGAGATCCACAGTCGCCAGGTCATCCAGGAATAGAAATAATCCACTGTATAATGTAAATAGTGCATTTGGGATTATGCGGAGCAGGTCCAGAGAGCACAAGTAAGTTGCATAAGCAGGTGGCCTCAACTGTCATGTGACTTTCCTCTGTTGCACCCATATTGTCATGAAGGCTTCTCTATGACTAATTCATAAAGGACAAAATATTTGAGCCTGGTTCACAGATGGATTAGTCCAAGATATTCATGATAAGTGAAAATAGACTGCCACCACACTACAACCACTCAAAGGTGACCCTGAAGGCATCAGAAAAGAGAAGTCTACCCAGTTGTATAACTCGGAGCCATACACTTGGTTATACACCTTGTCTGCAGGGAGAAACTGCCAAAAGCATAGATACACACAAATTTTGGGCTGAAGAGGGCTTTGCTGATTGGTCAGGATTTTTGAAAGGAGAACAATTAGGGGCTTAAAAACAAATTTGAGGAACAGGTTTGTGGACAAATCTTTGGCAGAGGACCCAAAGCATGTATGGATATTTCTGTCTTGTGTTAGTTCCTACTGGAGAGCATTCTAGAGTATTGAGAGAGATGCTGGGCAATTAGGAGAATAGGCTATTGGTCAGTCTCTGACCAGCTAACCCAGGGCTTGCACAGTAGTCCCATGAATGAAGCAGCCTTAGTGACAGGAATGGAGGCTGTGCATAGATCCAACAGCACGGGCTCTCTTTCACTAAGGCTGATCTAGCTATTGCTACTGCGAATTTCTAAGCTGCCAGCAGCAGAGACACAATATGGTGCCTCAATATAGAAATATCCCTCAAGAAGGTCAATCACTTGGTGACAGTTAGTGACATCCTAGAAGGGCAGCAATATATCCTTGCCAGAATTTACACTGACTTTCATTATGACTTTGCCTTTCCTATCCCAGCTGCCTCAGCTAGCATCATCTGAGGGCTTGAAGAGTATGATTTACCATCTTAGGATCCCAATATAATTGACTCAGAGCAAGGGACGTATTTCACAGTGAAGGTAAATGAGTGCATGACTACAGAATCCTCAGATCTCACCATATACCACATCACTGTAAAGAAACCAGCCTAGTAGAATGATGGAATCTTCTATTTTAGGCCCAGCTAAGGAGCTTCCTTGGGGCTCACATTAGGTTGGGTGCTGTCCTCCAAGACTCTGTATGTGTAGTGAACCTCTAGCCAAGATATGGTGAAGTGTAACTGGAATACCTAAGTCCAGAAACCAAGGGGTGGAACTAGGATTAGCTCTTCTCATCATCACTCCTAGTGACCTGCTTTCAGAATGTGTGCTTCCCATCCTTGTAGCCTTGAGCTCCGCTGGATTAAAAGTTCTGAGTCCTGGTATTGAAAGTAAAGATAAAGGGTAGGGGAGGAGGCTTCCACCCAAGAACACAGAAAGGCAGGAGGACTTCCAATGAATTTAAAGCCATGACTACTGGGGCCCCTGGGTGGCTCAGTCAGTTAAGTGTCTGACTCTTGATTTTGGCTCAGGTCATGATCTCAGGATTGTGAGATAGCACCCCACATCGATCCTTGCACTGGGCTCTGCAGAGTCTGCTTGGGATTCTCTCTGTCCTCTCGCTCTGCCCCCCTCGCCACCTGTGTACATGTGCTCTCTCTCTCTCTCTCTCAAGTAAGTAAGGAAATAAACAAATATCTAAAAATGAAAAATAAAGCTATGATCATTATTTTATCATGTTGGGCTTCTCAAACTGATAGATCAACAAAGAAGGGAGTTGACACACTGACACTGACACTGATTACTGTTCAGAAATTAAGTATTTGCTACACAATGGTGGTATGAAGGAATAAAATTCTAAACCCACAAAATTCACCAAGGCTTCTCTCCATGCTTCCATGCAATTTCAGCAGGTGTGGCCTAACAAAGCCAAAACAACTAAGAGGTCCAATCCTGGGGGTAAATGTGCAACCCAAAAATATAAGGAAAATAACACCTCCTGGCACAACCTTTAACCAACAGAGGCATGGAAACTCATGGATAACTCCTTTTCTCCTCTGACCTTAAGTGGATAATTCTGAGGCACAGGCTACACACTTTCACAAATGGCCCCAAGGCAGTTTAGGCCCTCGTTGTCCATGATGGTAACCAATTCAGTAAGGTACCCTGAGGCTGGATTTCCTTCCTTCCCCTACTTTATTCTTCCAAGTAGCCCCATCTTGCTCTCTGGGATAATTTTCCCAAAATAAACTACATGAAGTTCATGTCTCAGGCTCCACTTTTTTGGAAGAACTCAAGCTAAGACATCTCCAAAAGTATTACTGTGAACATCTAACGAAATAGCCTACGGCTGGAGTAGAATACTGGAAAAAGTACTTAAATACATCCTGGTAAAATTTCTGAGTCCTAAGGATAAAGATAAAATCCTTCAAGCTTCCAAGCAGAAAATAACTATAATAATAATGGCAGTTCACCTGGAAAGGGAAAAGGAAATCGGGCCAGTACAGAAAAATCTCATCTGTTACACCAAAAACTAGAAAACAGTAATGTTTGCAAAGGACTTAAGTGAGAAGAATGTGACTTTATGATTCTACAGCCAAACTACCCTGGTGTGACAGCAAGAGACAGACATTTTCAGTTGTGTAAGGACTCCCCGAAAGTCCCACAACAGCATAGACTGTCTAGCAGCATTGCTTGAGGACATCTTTGACCAGAGGAAACTGCAAAAAGAACTCAAGAAAATGGAATTCATGGTATAAAAAAACATGGTATATAAAACATGGTCAAGATTGAAACCAGCAGAATGTATAGGTAAGCCTAGCTATAAGGATGATGTTCTTTTTTAAATAGTTAAGAAAAATAGAAGTGTAATATGAAAAAAACACAAGATCATGTATTTAATGTGTGTACCACAGTGCCAGGGACGTGGTAGGCATTAAAAAACAATTCGTTTTCTTCCCTGTTATTTCTTGTTGGCATTTTGAAACATGCATGATATAAAAGAATGTGAGTAACAGATGGCATATAGATATAGCTTTAAAAACAATAATGTTAGAAAAAAATCTGTGCTCCTTCCACCTAGCTTAAGATGTATCTCCCTGGTTTTTCAATTTGCCTAGTTTTCATGGAGAAAACGTAGTGTTTTATAATGAAAAACTCTCAACTTCTTGTTACTTTTTATTTACCTATTTGTTAAAATAATAAGGCTCTAGAACAAATCCTTGCTACCACTGTTAGCTCTGTGAACCAGACTTGGACTAGATCTCTTTTTGCCTCAGTTTCCCTTTTTTGTAAAATGGCAACCAATATCCTCCTTCTTCTCCACAGTAACATCATTGGGATGGGAGTAGAGTAACTGTGGGCAATGTGGTACATGCATATAACTATTCCTGTTATGGTCTTGCCTAAAGTAGAGTACAAAAGAGCATATACATAAGAGAAGCCCCTGGCACGACATCATCAACCCACACAAGTCTATCCCCGAAAACTAATGCTATCAACTCTGCACAGAGGCTTGGACAGGACTGGTTTTCTCTGGCTACCCTTCCTTTAGTCCTCTTTCGCTCTCTTTACCATTAAAAATTATGCTCATTAATACACTCTTCTACTTTTTTTCTCCCTTTTAAATATCCAACACATGAATGAGTCACCATTGACTTAGAAATATTGCTTGAGAGAAAAGCTAAAACGTACGACTATATCAGTTGCAAGGTGCTGGCAGTAAATTTTCAAAATAACTCTGTGCAATGGACAGAATTAACCTTCTTTTTATTCTGCTCACAGTATGTCTCTGTAGAGCCTGGCAGAGACGTTTCACAGAACAGAGCAAAACTTTATTTTCTCCTTGTACTGGTGTGATGCTGTCAGCCTGAGCATCTTTCGGGATGCCCCGGTGCACTCAGAATGGGCTCTGTGAGCTCACGGGAGGCAGGAACAATGGCCTGCAGACTGCTGAAGTGGGCAGTGCTGCAACCTGGAGCCACACCAGCCCTGCTGGGAAGGAAGCCTGTCCGTTTATCAAATTGACAGCAAGGCAGCAAAGGGAGCAGCTGAAGCATCCTTTGCCAAGGACAGGCATAATGCAGAAAAATACGTCATTGCTGCTAGTGACTGAATATATCTCTGGTTCAATTGTTGGACCGTATCACTAGTCATCTAAAGTAATGGACAGTAAAGGATGACCAAGAGTTACATCTTCCAAACAAAGCTAAAAATAGGTTTATCTAAAGTGAGTTATTGAGTTGGAGTCAGACTTCTTGGCTTCATAAAAAGAATTAAAAACAAACAAACAAAAAAGAACACTAATAGCTCACCTCCACCCCAGAATCTATGAAAGGCCTCACCCTAAAGAACACCCGAGGTCCCGTGGTCTTCTGCAGACCATGAGTCCAGTTTACCCAGCTTTAGATTAGAACCTCCTTTTTTCCATACAGTTCAAACTACAGGCAAGAAGCTATCACTGTCTAGACAGATTTCAACTATTACAGTCCTTGGTACACAAAACATAACCAAAATATATTTGTTGAAAGAATATTTAGCAGGATCATTTTCAATGATTTCATATTAGTTCTTACTCATGCTCATGCTAGGAACTGAATAATCCTTAAAGGAACTAAGAGAATTTAGGATCCACTCTCGAGAAGTTTACAGCCAAGATCATTCTAGCACCCACACATCCCACCACAGCATTCCCGCCTATTTTTTCCCATTGCTTTTATCCCTCTTGGCATACTAGAACGTCACTTTGGGTGGGATTTTGTTTTGTTTTGTGTTTCTGTTTTTGTTTTTGCTGTCTCTCCTCATTAGAATATCAGGAGCAGGCATTTTTCATCTGTTCTGTTCATGGATATTGCCCCATGCCTAGTAATTATAATTGATCATCACTTTTTCTTTGAAATACTTCTGTATTTCTGATCTGGCCACCTTTTCTCTCCTACTTTTATCTCCTACCTCCCTCACTCCATTCCAGCCCTGTGGACCTTGTCATTGTTCCTCAAACCAGCCAGGCAGCTCCCTCACATTGGGAGTCTTTGCACTTTGCCATCCTTTCTCAGCAGGAAGCTTTCCCACTAGTCAGGCACCTCCCCATTCCCCCCACCCCTACCCTCTCCCTTACCTCCTGCAGATCTTTGTACCAAAGTCACCTGACAGCAGAGTCTTTCCCCATACCCTTGTTTCCCCATACCCTGTTCCCTACAACACATACGCATACTCTTGGAACTTGCCATCTTCCTGCTTGCTCATTCTCCATACCACTCATTGCAGTATTAGTAAAATACTAAAAAATATTAGTATTTGCTGCTTGTCTCCCCTCCTCCTCACCCCCAGACACACTAGAAGTCTAAGCTCCATGAAGACAGACATTATCCTCTCCTCTGCTCACTGACGTATACCCAATATCTAGAAATCTGTGTTACACTTGGCACTCAATAAATATTTGTTGAATAGATGACTTATTGTAAAAGCAATTTTTATAGATGAAACACCAGGTTTTAGAATGTTCCACTTTAGTCCAGAAAGCATGCACATGATTATAATAAGTTGTTTGAATTTCAAATAAGAAGTTGAATATAAAATAAAAAATATAATAAGAAGCAGGTGGCCTGGAAAGGTTAAGTAATACAAGTCATACATCTTTGCTTTTTGATGAATACACTGCTAGAGAATTTAGGTTGTTGATAAATTTTGGCTTGAAAATCTCTAAGCATTTGTTTGCTATCATATACTATTTTTGAAGGCAGCAATCAAAACATACAAACACACATACATACACACACACACACACACACACACACACACCAGTCTTTATGTACATGACTGCCTCTGGTGCCCAGGGAAAATGAGAGGAAATGACTTTTAAATGGCTGGGAAAAGTATTCATGATTTATTAGTTCAGTGAAACAGAGCAGAACAGAAAAGGCACCCACTTTACAAAGGAGGCAGAACCAACCTTAGCCAGGTAGATGTCGCGGTGGAGACTCATTGACCAAAAGCCTCCAGTTACATCTGTGTGATTCTGAATGACCATGAGAATCCGAAACTTCAAAATGACACTACAAGATATTCCTCTTGTTTTCTCCATAAGCCTGGAGATAGGAGATTTCAGAGAATAATCTTCTCCATATGAAACTCCATTCAAAGTATACATTCTATCTTCCATCCAGGGACTCCCAGGTAGGATCTGGAAGGCTAGAAGTGGCTGTTTGCTCTGTTTGTGATCTGCACAGAATTGCATTACTTCACAGCACAGAGAGACTTTCATAATCATGTCCTCCTATCACAGCACTTTATGAAGGAAAAAAACTGAACTAAGCCAAAAGTTCCCCAGGTACCTTGGAAGAAATACCCAAACAGCCTCAAGATCTCTGAAGCTGGTACCAGAGTCCTCACCCCACATGGGAGTGTCATTGCTGGTGTCTTAGTTGGTTCTCCAGAGCAAGCAATCATTTCAGCCCAAAATACTGCATGCATTCAAATCTCTATATGTATACAGAGGTAGAGAGATAGAGGGATAGATAAAAATAAAGACATGCTAGTTATAGAAAGTCAATATTATAAACTTCAATCATCTTGCTTGTTTTTTTAATAAAAAAGAGAATGAGGGGGAAAATAGAAAGTTTCCCATTATCTCATAGCCTTGATAACACCCACTGATATTTAAACCCTTCTATTTTTAATGCTTTTATGTCTTCCATCTTAGTACTATAAATATGGTCACCATTTCCTGATCAACTACCATGTACCAGGTCCTGTTCTAGTTGATTTATTTACTCAAATCTTACAACAACCCAATGGTGTAGGCATTATTAGCACCATTTTATAGAGGAAGGGATGAAAGTTCAAAACGTTTACAGAGCAAGTAACTTGTCCATAGTCAAACAACCCAGGTGTGGCTGGGTCCATCCTCAAACCCGAACCAGTTAATCTCCGAGGCCACTGCTTTTCATAATACCTCATACTGCATCCCCATCTTGCCCCTGGGAAAGGAAATCCACCCCACTTCCTTCCTCATCCAAGATAGATACTTCAACCCTCTATTTATGAGGACCACTAACAATATCCCAATTACAGTCACCCTATATGATGACTATAAGATGAGGTAACATCATTAATATTTAAATATCAAACTTGATTGCAGTTTTTAAACCATTCAAGATGATTTTATTTTTCAACCACATATTTGATCATCAACCTGAGCAAAGCCCTTTGGGCAGAGAGCTGTACTTCTCCTTCTGCTATTTGAAGAGCTCCCATGCAGAGAAGCAAGCACCACAGTGATTTTTCTTGTCCATTGCCTGCCTAGAATGCCTTACTCCCAGCAGAACAGATTTGTAGATTTGTACAAGGGGAGGGTTGGCTGCGTCGGGCACTACATGGTGGCTCCTTTTGGAATGAACAGTCACTCCTCCTGGGAGGGGACGAGGCTGTGTTCTTCCACAGAGATGGTGCAGGTGAGTCAATGGAGCTTGACCCAAAAGTGCAGCTGAGATTCCACGCACAGCACCTCTCAAGAAAAGGACATTGAGGCAGGCAGAACTGTTGATGCTCCTTTAGATAATTCATTCCTTGCTTCTTACCCTGTCCCCATGTCAAGGAAAGATTTCTTTTCAAGATCGTCAACAGCCAATGGGGCTCCTGAGTTGCTCGGTCAGTTAAGCATCTCCTTTGGCTCAGGTCATGATCCCAGAGTCCAGGGATTGAGCCCTACATTGGGCTCTCTGCTCCACCAGGAGCCTGCTTCTCCCTCTCCTTCTGTCTGCTGCCCTCTCTGCTTGTACTCTCTGTCTCACTTTCTGTCAAATAAATAAATAAAAACTTTAAAAAAAAAAATCTTG
Organism: Canis aureus; assembly: GCF_053574225.1. Classification (NCBI taxonomy): domain Eukaryota; kingdom Metazoa; phylum Chordata; class Mammalia; order Carnivora; family Canidae; genus Canis; species Canis aureus. Next base: position 24,320,964 of record NC_135644.1, on the reverse strand, counting down.
AACAGCCAAATCATATGACTTAAAGAGGTTCCTTGAATCTTTCCAGAAATAGCCAGAGGGTCAGAGTGGGGCTGCCAGTCAACCTCCTGGGATTCAAACTCTGAGAAAGTGGGAGATAACTTTCCCAAACTCCAGCCTCCCAGCTCTGATCCACTTCTGCATTCTCCTCTCTGGGGAAGTTCCCAGGGTGGAGGTCCAGAGGAGGGAAGGGAAATCTTTGGGTCTGTTCTTTGTCCATTGTCCCATCATTATGGTGACTGCTTGTCTTTATTAATTTTTTTAAACATTAAACATGTAAATAGCATTGCTTTATTTTTCTTTACAGGAGATGATGCTCCACTATGAAGAAAAAATTGTGTTTGTTGCTTTCGAAGAAAACATGATGTTTAGTTTTGACTTAAAACTGAAAGGTTTCAGAATGCACAAAATAAGTTCTCTTTTCTTAAGTTATCCTGGTTTTTATTTTCCTATTTTCCCACTGACAGAGAAAGCAATTATTGCCACTCTTTTTTGACTAGCTAGCTGCTTCTTTCTTATGGAAATGTGAACCATAAGTTGAAGAGACTACTTGGCATGTCTGTCTATGGTGAGCTGTTCCATGCCATAGGTCACTAAAATGCTCTTGGTAAGATTTCCTTGTAATTTTTCTGTTGTGTTGTTCTCAGAAGCCACAATCTATTCAATTGCCTCTACGGGACTACACAGCATAATTCATTCCAGAAGGCTTCCTTTTTTTCAATAGCTTTCACTTCAAACCACCTCATTTCTACAAGTTACATTCAAATATGTATGTGTATACAACTCACTGTTGATTCCCAGCAGTCACGAAGCTTCAGAGGTGCCACCACCATCTACATTTATATATAAATGTGCGTTCATACATACAGATCTGCTAAAGGCAGTCCCCTCGATTATCTGGCATCAATGATCTCTGCTTTGAAGAATTCAGAATGATATTTTTAGAATGTTTCAATAAATGGAAACATAGATGACAGTTATTCCAGAGACTACAGAATGTTTATCCCTGTATTAACTGGAGAACAATATGGATGCTAACGAATATAGTTCACTGAAGTTCAGCATTATCGATGTTCTTTTCCCTTTTTTTGTCCAGTCTCTTCCCCAAATTAAAATGCTTGCTAAATATGGTCTTGTTTATCGACTTCCTTCTCAGTCATTTAGAATATGGGTGTATATGTTCCTGTTTCCTATTTACTGAATTCAATCATAGGAATTTAAACATACATAGAAACTAAGAGAGAAAATAATACCTCTTAGTATTCTTAAACAAAGGTCCTTCTAGAATCTGTTTCATCACCAAATAATACTTAGAGCTTTTTGGAACAGAAAGATCCTACTTGTTACAGAGAAAATGAATCACAAAGAACTCAAGCAAGTTGTTATAGTCATTGATAAGATAACAAATAGAACTAAAAAGTCCTATTACCGTTACATGTTTTCTCCATAGCAGACAGAATGGACGCCATAGCATACTCTGGTCAAAAATGTGAACTTTCAGGGAGAATTTAAAAATTCACAGAATTTTTAAAGTGTAAAAGCCTACCTCTGATACTTTTAATATACCACCGTGCTTAAGTGTAAGAAGAAACAAAATGTTCCTTTATGTAGATAGGTCCCGTTTCATTCTAAATAATTCATGCTCCTTAAGACACATGTGGACCAAAATCTAACTTTCCTTATAAAGTACATAGTGTTCCCAAAGCAAGTTGTTTGGCTTTGTGAGGCCATGAAAGCTTCTGGAAGATTTCATCTGTGACACCTGCATGCTATACTTAGCCATATGGCAGCATACTATTGCCAATGAAGACATTTGGAAAAGTAATTGTTCCACAGGCTCCCAAGCTCTGCCCTGCATAACTCACTTCTGCTGGACCACTAATGTGAAGAGAAGAGACAATGCCAAAATCCTGAAGGAAATCACAGAATCTCTCCATTGGAAAAGACCTTAAATTTCATCCAGTCCCACTACCAGTCCCCGGTTATGAACGAATCTGCAAGCATCCTTGAAAAGCCTTTTAAAGTAAGATACTGTCACAAATTCAGGAAGGATAATGGCAGACACACCACCAGGGCAACCATAGGTAAATGTTTTAAGTACACCAAAGGGAATGTGTCTGCAACTCAGAAAAGGCACACTAAAAAGTTTTTGTTCTTCTGTGAGATTTGAGAAATAATAATTCCTTCAATGCTTTCTGGCATTTCTAGAACTCAGGAACAGGTGTTACAGATTTTGGATTGCTTCGTTATCACTCATTTATTCAATAATATTCATGTAATGCCTAGTATGTGAAAGATAATCTATCAAAGCTAAGATTAAAACTCTTAACCACTATTGAAGTAATTTCTGTTCCCAGAAGACACTTTACTCAAACATTTTTACCATGTCTAACCTAGGTGACCACAGATCACAGACTACTTTTCAGAAGGGAAAACATATTCCATAACAATGAAGACTAAAGGAAAATCTCAAGAAAAAAAAATAATACATTTTAGAAATCCTTAATAATTCACTAGTTACTGTAACTATAGTAAATAGGCACCAAAATCTGATACATATCTTATTTCAGATATGAAACACCAAAGCTTCGCTTAGTATGAATAAAGACAGGGAGAATAAAGAGATAAAATCATGAAAAAAAATGTTAAAGTTGGTACCAAGGAAAGTTTCAATTATTGATCTATAGGAAAAGCATTATGAAAGGCCAAAGAGTTGAGAGAAGGAATTTTGTGAGGAGATTTTCTCTGGCCCAAGCTGAGCCCTGTATCCCCATCTCCCTTCCTACCCCAACAGAAAGGGTTGTTGACACTTCTCTCCAGGACTAGAGCCAGGGAGGGGGGAGGTTTCAACAGAACTTCTCAGAGGTGTACGTTCCCTGAATTTGAAAGGCTTGGTAGACTAGAACCAGACTCACCTGATAAACATCAGGTAACCCATGGCAGCACGCAGAGGGCTTCAGCTGGGATATAAATGCACTTCTCTCCAATATCTAGTCAACGAGGTATATCCTAGGGACCAGCTGTAGAGCCCATGATAGGAATGCCAGGCAGAGGGCATGCACAACAGAATTCTGCATAGAAGAGCAGACTGCTAATGTGCAGGAACCACAGGAGTAGAGGTAAGAGTAGAACGTGGGGATGTCATGAGTGGCCTCAGCAAGTAAATGTGCCCTGACTCTTAAAACTTTATCATAAATTCTCCATGACTCTAACTTACAGACATTAGTCAGACCATCCTGTCAAACTGGCACCTCCAGAGACTGTGGGGTGTAGCAGCAATGAGACCATTGAGAATGTCGAGTCAATATGGCAGACTGAGTTGACAGAGAATGACTCTCCCTCACAGAAAAATTAGACACTACAGAAACAAAATTTGGATACAGAAGCAAATTTCAAATGTAGAGTGTAAAGTCCCTGAGTGTGAAAAAATGGAACCAAAGTCAGAGAATGAATAAGAATTAAACCACAGCAACTCATAGTTTGTACCTTTAATGGTGAACTTGATAGGGGCTTTGGAGCTAGGACAAACAGAGGAGTTCAAAATGTCATTCCCTGTGTGCAGAGAGGCAAAGTGGACCGACAGAAAATGTCCCATCCATTGGTAACAAGAGATGCCAGGATGCAATGGAGTAAATTTTCAGTGGTAAAGCGAAGTTACTATCTGCCAGTTAAACTATGTCAAGGGAAGATAAATAAACAGAGACCTAAGGGGTTTGTTCACAGCAGTTTACTGAAAAACTACTAAGTAACATTATTCAGCAAGAATAATAGTGAATCTGGAAGAAAAGAGTGGATGCCAGGGGAAAAAAATGAGATAAGCTGGTAAACATGTTGGTAGATCTAAATGAACTTTGGATGCAAAATAATGATAACAAATTAATTTGGTGGCTTAGATAAAAGTTAAAACTATAATAGCACATGATAATTTAGAATAGAGGAAGGAATAATCACTCTCAGTTCTTATATTGTTCAAGAAGGAGATAAAAAGATCTGGTTAACTTCACAATTTGTTAAGTCAGAAGGAAAACCAGTAAAGGGAATAAAAATCAAATGTGTAGTTACCAAATGAGTTTAAAGGCTCTAAAGAGAATAAAGAACATTTGGTCAATTCAATAAACATACACACACAAAAGAAAAAACACAAAAACATAAAACCAGATAGGACAAACAGGCATTAATGTATCAGTAGTCATATTAAATTAAAAAAATTAAAATCACCTCAAATTGAATTGTCTAAAAAAAAAGAGTAACATTCATCTATTTTTTTTTATTTTAAGAGATACACACGAAACATAATGATATCAGAAAGATATGGACAAATATGAGCCAGGCAAAAACTCATTAAGAGATGGTTGGTGATAGGATATTCAAATCAAACAACATAGAATATTAAGCCAAGAGGAATTGATAGAAGCATAGATACATATGATAAAAAAAAACTCGACAAGAAAATAAAATAGTCATGAAATTTTATGTACCTAACAATATAGCCTCAAAATACATAAAGTAATGACAGAACTATAAGGAGGAATTGGAAAATCTATAATCATAGTGGGAAATTTACATGTACCTCTCTCGGTAACCAATAAGTGAGGCAGACAGAAAAAGTATTAAGGATTTATAATTATAATTTATAATCCTTGTAACTTAAGGATTTATAATTATAATCACCATATATATTTGAACAAAGCAAAGAGCTAATCCAGAAGAATTACTATATGTAGAAGCACATAATGAATAAAAAATATAAAATACACATTCCTTTCAAGTACAAATGGAACTGTCAGAAAAACTGACTACATAGTAAGTCACAAAGGAAATTTCAAGAAATGCCAAAAAATCTATATCACATATTTGTATCATAAAAATAACCTAGTAAAGAAAAAACCATATGAAGATACTATAAAAAAAATTTAAACTATACAGCAATAAAAGTGTCAGTTACATGCCAAAATTTGGGAATGTTTCTGAAGTGATATTTTAGCCTGAAATTAATGTACCGAGAAACAAGAAAGACTAAAATTAAGTGAGCTACAGATTCCACTGAAGACTGGGGTGGCGGGGCAGGGGTGGAGGTTGGGAAGAACACTCAGAGAAAATAGAAAAAACGGTTGTACTAAAGGACAGAAATTAATGAACTTGGAAACAAACAAGCAAAAAATACTAGATGATGAGACCATCAAAATACTCCAAGTGGCTCCTGAAAAGTCCTTCATTGTCCATGATGAAGAACAACGTTGTCTCATTCCTCAATTGCCGTTAGTGTAGAGGACCCACCAGAACTGTCTGATAAACATACAATGTAAACCACATACGCAAGTCAAATGTTATGGTAGCCACATTTGGAAAAGTAACAAAAAAACAGGTGAAATCAATATTAATAATATATTTTATTTAAGCCAATATATCAAAAATGTTATTACGACATATATTCAGTATTTTAAAATTATGGAGATGGTTTACATTCTTTTCCCATACTAACTCTTTATTTATTTTTATTTTTAAAGATTTTATTTATTTATTTATGAGAGACATAGAGAGAGAGAGAGAGAGAGAGAGAGAGGCAGAGACACAGGCAGAGGGAGAAGCAGGCTCCATGCAGGGAGTGGGGCTCAATCCCGGGACTCCAGGATCACGCCCTGGGCCGAAGGGAGGCGCTGAACCGCTGAGCTACCTAGGGATCCCCCATACTAACTCTTTAAATCTAGTTCTTATTTTATACCCACAGCACATCTTAATTCAGACTAGTCACATTTCAGTCTCAGTAGCCACATACTACAGTCTAGTGGATATTGAATTGGACAGAACAAACTCGGACAGAAGGGGCATGCCATATGATGTCAGAATCCTTTGGCCTTTGCAGACACTACTTTATCATATTTGTTTCTTAATTTGACCTTTGGGACAGGATAAGGATTTGTACAAACATTGTCACGTAGTCTACATTTTAGGTCCTGCAAGATGGTGGTAAAGCTTCAGTTATCTTACTGCTAATTTTTCAGTAAGTCTTTCCTAGCCATGTGCAGTGGCATCAATTTAGTAACCAAAGTTCAGATGACCACAGAGTTGATGGCATCTCAAAGAATTACCTACTTACTTTTCATATTAGTATTTGAACAACAGAGATTCTCTATAGTCATCTTCATTCCCTCAAGACTTTCATGTTGAAATAACAAAATGGCCTAGATCCACCTGAAGATAAATTGCTTTAATTATTAGGTAGAGTGTGAAGCTCACCGTTTCAAATTGCAGGTCAGTGCAATGCCCAACGTCGGCAGTGGTTTCGCTGTGATATTTCTCCAGGTGCTACTATTGAGCCTTCATATCAATGAAATGCCTCCATTTAGGACTAGCTTTACCTGTGGGATTTGTTCACTTCTTCAACAACAACAAAGTGATGTCGGTAGCTGTGGAAGGAGACTATTATTTTCCAACATTGCAATATTTGCTATTTGACATTTTAGTCTAATTGTCAGCACTGTTGTTAATATGTATGGAAACCTCATAAGATAATTACTTTTTAGGTCTTAGAATTGATACTTACCAACTCTTGTTGGTAACACTTGTGTGGGACCATAGAAGGGAATTTAGTGGTTACAACTAACAGCATCAAAACAAAACAAAAAACAAAAAAACTTAAAAAACTGAAACAAAACAAAAGACTAATAGCATATGGACTAAAGCCAGACTACCTGGATTTGAATCTCAGCTTTACCATCTACCAACTGTATGTCTGAACCTCAGCTTCCTTGGCTGGGAAAGTATGGAAAAATACCAAAGTTGCAAAGAGGATTACACAAAGTAACATACAAGGTGCTTAACACAGTGAGTGCCCAGAACTCAGAAGTATTTCATAAACATTAGCTAGGTCATCTGTAGGTTTAATTCTACAAATTTGGGAACATGAAAAAAGTGACCATGTGACAGTATTTCCAAAGCTCTGAAGACCATTTTTTCCAAAGGAAATTCCAACTGACCTGCTTCTCTCTAAAACCTTTAGCAGAGGGATTCCTGGGTGGCTCAGTGGTTTGGTGCCTGCCTTTGGCCCAGGGTGTGATCCTGGAGGCCCAGGATCGAGTCCCACATTGGGCTCCCTGCATGGAGCCTGCTTCTGTCTCTGCCTTTCTCTCAGTGTCTCTCATGAATAAATAAATAAAATGTTTTAAAAAATTTTTTTAATAAATAAATAAATAAAACCTTCATCAGAAAGATTCGTCTAAATGCAATGACCTGACTCCCATTCTAGATACTTACTATGCAACTGTGCGAAACTTTTGGTTTGGAAACTCCCCACTCAAATCCTCTTATCAAGAACCAAGTCAGATTAGAGCTCTCTACACATAACTGGCATCAGCTAGTGACCCAGTTCTGATATGCCACTTTTCCTAATCTTTTCATTCTGAAATCAGGAGGAGGCATTGTAAGGCCAAAGATTTTTCCTTTTTCCTAACTATATGATTTTTTAAAAGATTTTATTTAGAGACAGAGAGAGAGCAAGGGGAGGAGCGGAGGGACCAGCAGACTCTCCACGGAGCGGGGAACCCAACATGGGGCTCAATCTCAGGACCCTGAGCTCACGACCTGAGTCAAAAACCAAGAATTGGATGCTTAACCGACTGAGCCACCCAAACATCCCACTTCTTGATTTTTCATAAAGCTTTTGCTCAGGGTAAGGGAGGTGAAGTCTGCACTGAGCAAATGTAATAACAGGGTTTATGTAAGCAAGATACTTAGATAGGAGTTCCGGCCCAAGGATTTCCTCCCCCTCCCTTCTCTGTGAGGGTGTTGTCCACCCTTAGACATTCACCTGTCTGGATGGACACTTCTCCCTTATCTTGATATTCTGATCTATACCTGTTATTTTTGAGGTTCACATTCATTAAAACTATAAATTTTATGCCCACACTATCCATCTGCTGAGGTTTTAGTATCCTGGAGCTAAAATTGCACTTTCAGAGACTTTTGTCAATTAATTAAGAGTGTGATAGCAAACTGGACAAATTTTTACAATTTTTCCCATAAATCTACTTTAATGTTAAAATATATTTTTGAAATATTGATTAATAGTTAATATCATGATTAGTATGTGTCAGGCACCATTCTATTTTGTTTCACATTAAAAAAAATGCTATTAATCCATGATAGCGCTATAGGGGAGATATTAATTATTGCCACTTCACAGATGAACAAAGTAAGATATAAAAAAGTTAAGAACTTCCCTACTGGGGCACCTGGGTGGGTCAGTGGTTGAGTGTCTGCCTTCAGCCCAGGGCATGATCCTGGAGACCTGGGATTGAGCCCCACTCCCTGCATGGAGCCTGCTTCTCCCTCTGCCTCTCTCTCTCTCTCTCTCTCTGTCTCTGTGTGTGTGTGTGTGTGTGTGTGTGTGTGTGTGTGTCTCATGAATAAATAAATAAAATCCTAAAAAAAAAAAAAAAAACTTGCCTACAGTCTCATATTAGGCAAATGGTGAAATCAAGATTCAAACACAGCTCTCATTCTGGAGCCTATGTCTGGAACCACAATGACATGTTGTGCCTCTGAACAGAAAATCATTGCAGCGTACCAACATGAAAAAGAAAACTTTGTGCATTAAAAAGCAAATCTGTCCCATCTTAACATATCTCTGGAATCAAAAACATTTAAATAACTTAGCCTTAATTTATACATGTCTCAGAAACCATATGCCTTATAAAACCACCAGAGACACAGGCAAGGATATCAAATAATTATGAAAATTAACCAAAAGGTCAGTGTAGCTTCCACCATGGTTAACTCTGTTACTTCGGTCATCTTATTTGCAAAGTAGGGAGTATCCTTCTGCTCCCCACATTCTCAAGTTGTAAAAAGGTAAAGAAGAGATGTTGTGCTTTGGATGATGTTTACTTTATTTTTTTTTTCAGTTGAGCAGGAAATCATTATCCAAGCCCAGCCACAAATATGTGCTACAAAACAATTTATCTACCAAGAGTTCATGGGCAGCTGGATTGGGAAAAAACACATTAATTATCATTCAAGTGGAAATGCCCCCATAGACATACCATTTAATTAACAGAGAGGCCAGTATTGGAAATGAATAATTTGAGGCGAGGCAGAGAGATGTGTGAGTAAACCCTTAGGTGATTTAAGGCTATTATCTGTGGATAAACATACAAAAATACACGAAATAGCTTTCTATCTTATAAACTCCTTTAAAAATAAAAAAGATGCCCTAGAAAAAAAAGACCCTTCTGGGCCTTTTCCTTGCCTGTATTAAAAGTCATCACCTGTGAGCAGCAAGCAAGTTGAGTTCTTGTAGGAGCATCAATTCCTTTTAAGGCTGGAAGATCCCACTCCCTTGAATTCAAGCTCTGAAACGATGAGAGCTAAAATCACTTCATGTAACACAGTTCCTCTGTCTCCGAAAACCCTTGAAATTTGTAGCTCTGCCAAGATTATAAATAGAAGTGATATGGCAGCAGTGGATTGATCATTCTGCTAAATGCACTCATCCCATTTGGGATGGTTTTATGAAGCATGGCGGCAGCTGGGGCAGTGGTGGCGGCTGATGCCGTCGCCACTGCTCCTGCTTGGGCTGCAAAAATGCCATTCCGTTTTTTTTGTTTTAATTTCTTTACTGAGAAAAGCCAGAAGAGATTTTCCTAAAACACACAAAAAATAAAATTATAGCCCAAAGTCTGTTTCCTAGAACATTCTGGGAGACAATCAAAGAGTCTGAAATGAAATCATATACACCCTTTGACTCCCTGAAAATAAGCCAAAAAATCAGAATTCTGGGACCCAGTTTGGCATCATATGTGGGCTGCATTGAGGACACTCTCAGATTTTGTGTCATGATTCCTGAAAATATCACTCTTCATAAGGTAAGTCAAATGCCGTGACTAGCCAGCTGGGGGAGAGTAGGTTTTCATTTTTGCCCTTCACTCCTTGAAACCATCTGGAAAGAAAGACAGGTTCATTCTCCATGATCTTTCCTTTTTTGTATTCTCCCCTCAACTTTCAGCATCTCTTTTCTTTAACAGCACTGAGGTCCTTAATTTAATTCAATTCAAGAAGTATTTATTAAGCACCTTCTGAGCACCTAGTACTGTTACTAGGTATTTGAAGAAAAGAATGCACTTTAAAAAAAAATAAAAAAAAGGATCTTTATAAAAAAAAACTCCCTTTAGCACTGGAATAAGAAATTGGGACCAGGAGAAATGTGGGGAGAAGGAGCTTGGTGACCTGATTTCTGCACCCCCTTCCCACCAGGTTTTACCTTTGCTTTGGAGGCCTTTCCCTCTGGTTTTCTCCATCACTCCCATGGTCACCTCTGGGAGGTGTAAGCAAACACTTTTCCCCTAGATTAGCTGAGATATTTTCAACCGGGGTTTGTGAAATCCCAAGAATCAATAAAGGGAAAGGAACATTAAGAATGCAGTAATCAAAATAACCTAGACTACAAAGAGGATGGAGCTTTCCTCCCCTAATATTTTTTCGATAAGAAATCCTATATTTTGAACTGAATCTTACACAAAGCTCTAATAGGTAAAACAGAAGCCCCTGGAACTGCTCTCGTAAGGGTTAGAGGAGGGACAGTCCTCCCAGCTCTTACTAGCGACCTGCAGCACTACTGAGCTGGAGGCTCCTCTGTGGAACCCTAGAGAGTCTCTGAGCAACATTCAAAAACAACCTTAAGGGGGTGCCTGGGGGGCTCAGTTGGTTAAGCATCTGCCTTCAGCTCAGGTCATGATCCCAGGGTCTTGGGATGAAGCCAGTGGTCAGTGGGCCTCCCTGTTCATCCAGGAACCTGCTTCTCCCTCTCCCCCTCCCCCTCCCACCCTGCTGTGCTCTCTCTCACATTCTCTCTCTTGCTGTCTCTCCCAGATAAATAAATAAAATCTTAAAAAAAAAATAAATAACCTTAAGCAGAGACTTCCATGTGACATATCCCATCTTTAACATACCTTGTGACCACAACCTCCCCCTCAAAACACACACACACACACACATCTCTGAGATCCCAACCCCTCCTTCAACGTCAAGACCAAGACAACACCCGCCCCCCCCCCCCCCCCATTCTCCTGCACTGTCAGTGCTGGTCTGCTACATGTTCCTTCCACAAGTGACAGACACTGGCCATAATCTTACTTTTCAGCTGCATCTTGTTCCCTGGTGTGGGTGTGACCAGAACCAAACATAGGACCACAGTAAAATGCCATCTTCAGAGAAAATAATAACCTGAGCATTCACGTAATAGTGAAGTGATACAGAGGAAGTAATTTCCTCACAAACAGAAGTGGTTCCCATTTCCTGCAAGATTATGTTTTAGAGGAGACAAAAAAGCATCTACAAGTAAAGTCATCTGACTTGAAACAGAAAATCAAACAAGGCAGTATGAAAGAGGTTTCTAAACTGAAAGTGAACCAATTATTAAACATGCGAGTGCTGGGGTGGTAAGAAAGAGGAGCGATCAGTATTGGCTGGATCAGTGAGTGAATACTTACAAAGGTAGTTTAGACTTCAGATGGGCTGTTTAGGAAGGACTTGGAGAGGACAGATGGAAAGAAAGGGAAAGGTACTCCTGGCAAGCTCCTGGCAAATTAAGGCACATACTCCAGGAGGTGTTTTCATTCTTAGGAATCAATGCCCAAATGGATCTAAGTTTTACTCATAAAAATAAACTTCCAAGAAGAAGCTTAAGTTACACTAGATCTCTCATAGAGAAGATACTTTCCCACTGAGAGGATACAGTTGGAGCTTCTCAAATCACTTTCAGCAACCCAGAGTTACCTCTAATCTCTGTGTGGTCAGATCTCTGCCGAAGACATTTGGGAAGAAATATGGAAAACCTAGCAGTTTGCATTCCAGTTTGTTGCCATAATGACTCTGGAACACTAATATATTCCCCTTCCTACTTTTCTTCTCCTCCCATCCCAGCCATATCAAGCTCATTGCTTTCAAAACAGAATATATTCACAAAACGTAGAAAAGAAAGGAGCTTTTTCCTGGCTTTTTTTTTTTTTTTTAAGATTTTATTTATTTATTCATTAGAGAGAGAGAGACAGAGAGAGAGGCAGAGACCCAGGCAGAGGGAGAAGCAGGCTCCATGCAGGGAGCCCAACATGGGACTCGATCCCTGGTCTCCAGGATCAGGCCCTGGGCAGAAGGCAGCGCTAAACCGCTGAGCCACCCGGGCTGCCCTTTTTCCTGGCTTTTGACCATCAAAAGCCCAAATGAAGGATTTGGAAATTGGGACGACTCCTAGGAAGTTGTCCTCATCCAGACCTTCATCTCCCATCCCACATCCTTTCAAGGCTAGAAAAGAATTCCTTGAGCTTTGGGGAGGAGTGGGAGGATAGAGGGAAATGATGTGAGAGAATGTGTTGGAAGAGGGCACTGGATCTAGTGAGACTTCAAGGACAGCCGCCCAGCCTGGGGCTGTGCTACCTGGCGTTCCCAAGGCGGCTAACAAAGACCCACCTTCCACAGGGCAGCACAGTGACCATTGACTCACTGGGAGCTCTTTCTTCCAAATCACATGTAGATAATAGCATAGTCTAGTGGTTTTCAAATATTAGTGTGCATCAGAATCACCTGGAAGGCTTGTTAAAACACAAATGGTTGGGCTCCACACCCAGAGTTTCTGATTCAGTAGGTCTGGAGACCTGACAGGCAGGACCTGAGAATTTGTATTTCTTACAATTTCCCAACTGATGCTGATGCTACAGGTCTGGAGACCACACTTTGAGAATCACCCCCCTAGGCAGTGTTATAAGACATTCACACAGCAAAGAGAAGGGAAATGAGATTCCATATATCTTTGCTTTAGTGGTGAAGATGAAAGAAGAGTTCCCACATTCAAATTTGAGGAATTTAACAGGATCAGTATTCTCTGAGTTTGGGCAGTGGTAAAATACACTGCCAAAATAGTTCGAAAATGTGGGTGTGTTCTGTCCCTAGGTGCCCAAATCTACAGTCCCAACTGGATATCCCTGGTGTCCCTGGCTTCATTAGCAAATCTTAGCCCCAGAAAGGAGCTGTGATCTCTGAGGAGGTCACAGGGGAGAAAGACATCTTTTGTCACTTAGGTGTGCTGTTCTACGTGGAGCTCCCCAGCCCAAATGACATACATGTTCACCAAGGGCTTGGCTGTTTTACAACTCCATAGCACTTAGCATAGCACTTAGAAGAAGGAAAATAGTGGGAACTAGTTCCCCCAGTCTTCGTCATTCTTAAATGGGTACCAAATATATTTAATTCCAACTTGAGAGCTTCGTATCTATGCTAGTTCATCTGTGAATCAAAACACCAGGCAGCAACTGATTGAGCAGGTTCTGGGGTTATAAGGCTTGACATGTAACGTCAACGATTGTACTTTCAACAAGTTGCATGATCTTAGGCTCACTTTCTAACCTCTCTGTCCCTCGGTTTCCTTAAATTAAAAAAAAAAAAAAAGTGGGAGGTATAGTGCCTACCTTGTCCAATTCTGGTGAAGATTAAATGATATGTTGCTGACGCATTTGGCAAGGGGCTGGCTCATGGCACATAAAGAGTGCTGGTGATTATTTGTAACAGTGCTTGATAGAATGCCTTTCACAAAATTAAGTCTCAGTAAATGTTTTCTAGCTAGTTGAATTGTCCCCAAGTGTTGACAATCTCAAAAATCAAGTGTGTGTATCAACACACCTCTATCTCCCCTCTACTTCCCTGCCTACACCTTAGCAATGATAGGACCAGACCAAGAAATCATCCTCTGAGTTATACTGCCTAGAGCTTGAGCATGTGTCCCTTTAAGCCCACTGTTCCAGACCCTCCTAAAGAAATTGAAAGAATGTCAGGCAGCAGGCCTCTGTTGTTAAGGAAAGGAAACCAGGAGATGTGGTCCCAGTAGGCATTCAAAACCTCTAGTATTCTTAGCTCCACTTATCTTGGGTTGAGCCTTTGTGAGGATTTCTTTTTTTTTTTTTTTTTTTTGTTAAGCTAGCAGTCTTGTGAAAACCAGCTTCTCGGTAAACTATATAGGCATTTCCTGGTTACCCATGATATGAGAATAACCTTTAAACTATTTCCATTTCTGATCCCAGCTGGAAACAGGAAACGCATGGGGTACAGCTTTAAACAAAAACAAAAGAACCAAAAGATAAACCAAATTGTTCCAGGGTTCAGAAGAGGTTTATGCTAAGTGTTAGAAGGTTCACATTTAGCGAATCCTCTCCCAGTTTCTGCCATTCCAGAAATTCCTTTCGCGGGGGTGGGGGGCGTAGTGGAGGAAGGGTTGTACTAAATTGCACAGCACTGCCATCTTCAGGACCAGCAGGGAAAATTTTCTTGGGGTCGGTCAGATAAATCATCTTCCTAAACACTTCATTTAAATATAATCAGATGGTTAAAAATTTGACAGCAGACAGACTGGAACAGATTTTTCTACTGTTTCCAATGTTTGAAAAGTCAGTAGACACAGCTTTTTTGTGGTGTATGCACATTTAAAAAAATATTTGCTGATTGAAAAGCCATTTACAATAAATAGGAAAGTTTAAATAGCTCATACTGCATTGCCAAATGATGGGAGTAACACAGACACAAACATATTGTTCTGAAAAAAAAAATTCCTTAAAAAGAAAAGTATGAATCAAATGATTTAGAAGTGCTGTTTGAGCAGATGGTGTGATTAACAACTAGCATGTTAGCCATCTCAGGAGCTTACAGAGAAGTAAACAAATGCAAGGGGAAAAATCACTTTATTCCCCCGAAGAGTATTTAGTTCATTTCATTAGGAAAATTTAAAAGTCTGCATTTTGGAAGTTGGATCTCCCTAGGGGATATTGGGAATAAGGAGTGAAGGGAGTCTTTTTGGAGAAAGACCACATCAAGACAAGTGCTAATGCTCCATGCCTGGCCTAGGGTGAGAAGGGAAGAGTTGACATTGGCGTTGTCATCCAGAATGCTGGAGGCACGTGTTGGCAATGCAGAACACACAGGCCTTGGATGACGAGGGTCAGGTTCTCATCCTGGCTCTAGCACTAGCTGCCTTGGGCTTTGAGGCCATCCTTGCGCTCTCTTGACCTCAGTTTCTTTGTTTAGAAAAATAAGAGTGAGAGCCAGATGACTGTACAGCTGTGCTTTAAAATCTTTAATGTGCACCTGGGGATCTCATTAGAATGCAGATTCTAACTCACAGGCCTAGGGTAGGGGCTGAGAGTCTGAATTTCTCATGACTCCCGGGTAATGCCAATGGTGCTGACCCACAGACCACACGTTTACTACCAGGGCTATAATATCCCTTCCAGCGATGATAATCTATCATCTTCTCATATGCGAGGTGCAGCTCAGAATAAGGTTAAAAAAAAGGACAAGTGTTTACCTTCCAGGGGTATGTGACTTGGAAATGCGTAGGAAACATAATGAACATGCCAAATATTCAATTGATTCTAAAAGCAAATTAAGTTATTTCTTTACAGGGGCGCCTGGGCAGTGCAGTCAGTTAAGCATCCAACTCTTGGTTTCAACTCAGGTTGTGACCTCAGAGTCATTAGATTAAGCCCTGGGTCGAGCTCAGCATGGGGTCTGCTTGAGGTTCTCACTCTGCCTCCCTCTGCCTCTCCCCATCCACATGCTCTCTCTCTCTAAAGTAAATAAATAAATCTTTTTTTAAAAGTATTTACATTATAGGGATCCCTGGGTGGCTTAGCACTTTAGCGCCTGCCCAGGTGTGTCATCCTGAAGTCCCGGAATCAAGTCCCACGTCGGGCTTCTGCATGGAGTCTGCTTCTCCCTCTGCCTGTGTCTCTGCCTCTCTCTCTCTCTCTCTCTCTCTCATGAATAAATAAATAAAATCTTTAAAAAAAAAAAGCATTTCTGTTATAGAATTTATATCTACATGTACGTATATACACATACATAACATATATCATTGAATTAACTGTAAGTAGGTGCACTGAGGGGAAAGTCCTTGGAATTGGACATGGAGACCAAATATATGGGGATTAGATGAAAGGGAGGTTGGGAGATTAAGTAATCAATCAGCATCCAGAGTATTCAAGACTGATCCCAAGACTTCATCAGGATTAAAATATTTTTCTCTATGAAAGACACAATTAAGAGACTACATATATAAAGAATTCTCAAAACTCAATGGTTAAAAAAAACAACAATAACAATTTTAAGCACGCAAAAAGACTTGGAACCTTAGCCACAGAGGAAATATGAATGGCAAATCAGCAAACAAAAAGATGCTCAACATTGCCACTAGGGAAATGCAGATTAAATCCATGTTACCACCATACACCTATTACAATGGCTAAAATGAAAAATATCGACAACACTAAGTGCTGACAAGGATGTGAAGAAACTGGATAAACCATATATTGCTAGTAAAAACATAGAAATGATACAGACACTTCAGAAAAGTTTTTAGCAGTTTCTTATAAAGTTAAAACATACATTTACCACATTCTCTATCAGTTCCACTTCTATATATTTACCCTAGAGAAACAAAAATTTAGAACCACACAATAATCTGTACAAGAGTGTTTATATAGCAACTCTACTCATAATTGCTAACAATTAGAAACAGCCCAAATATCTTTCAGTAAGTTACTCATTTACAGTCTGGTACATCCATACAATAGGATTCACTCAGCAATAAAATGGAACAAACTACTGATTCATACAACAATTTGGATGAATCTCAAGGACATTATGATGAGTGAAAGAAGCCAGTCTCAAAAATTTCATACTGTAGGGGCGCCTGGGTGGCTCAGTCGGTTTATTGTCTGCCTTTGGCTCAGGTCTTAATCCCGGGAGCCTAGGATCAAGCCCCACATCTGGCTCCCTGCTCAGTGGGGAGTCTGCTTCTCTCTCTCCCTCTCCCCCTGCTCATGCTTGCTTTCATTCTCTCTCTCTCTCCCAAATAAATAAAATCTTTAAAAAGAAAAAATTCATATGCTATGATTGCATTTATACAATAATTTAGAAAGACAAAACTAAAGTGACAGAAAAAGAAATCAGTGGTGGCCAGGAGTTAAGCACAAGAAATTAGTACAAAGGAGTTTGGCAGGTAGATAGAACTGTTCCACATTCTAGCTGTGGTGGTGATTATACAATCTGCTCATGTATTAAAATTCATAGGATCATACACCCAAAAAAGTCAATATTACTGTGTGCTAATTATTTTTCTTTAAAAAAAACCTTTAAAATATTAAATTGTTAGTTTATTTTTAAACTTAGTATAGAAGTGAAAAGGTTTTTAAAGTCTGTTTAATAAAGTAAATGTTTCTGGCCACTACTCTAATACTTTACTAGCAAACCACTATGGTTAGCTTTCACTTTTCTATCTCTGTCCATAGCCCTAAAAGATATTGCTATACTTGAGTCCCAGTAGCTTATCATTTTAAGTCTACAGTACCCTTTCCTTTTCAGATAATTTATAAGATGTCAAAAAAGCATTTCCCAGTCCTTCACATAAGTCAGTAGTTAAGTCCAAGAGACCAAGGCATTACTGACAAGGCCTTGCCCTCCAAAAATTTAATATTTTTATAAAAAATAAACTAAGTCAGTTGTTCTCCCATTGTTTGTGCCACATAATACTCCCCTCCCCAGAAAATTCACAGAAAGAATATATATCAATCATTTCTTTTAAAAAAGAAAAAGACTGACAGCAACATGCAAAAAAATGAACCTGGACTACTATCTTCCACTACACACGAAAAAGTTAACTAAAAATGGATTAGAGACTTGAATATAAGACCTAAAACCATAAAACTCTTAGAAGAAAACAGGCAGTAAATTTCTCAACATGGGCCTTGGCAATGACTTTTTTAATGGAACACTAAAACAAAAGCAAAAATAAACGAATGGGACTACGTCAAACTAAAAAGATTCTGCACAGCAAAGGAAATCATCAACAAAATGAAAAAGCAACCTACTGAATGGGAGAAAATATTTTCAAATATCTGATAAGAGACTAACATCCAAGATAATAAAGAACTCATATAACTCAATAATATAGAAGCAAACAATCTGACAAAAAATGAGCAGAAAAAAAAAAATGAGCAGAAGATCTGAACAGATATTTTTCCAGAGAAGACATGCAGGTGGCCAATGGGCACATGAAAAGATATCCAACATCACTCATCATCAGGGAAACGCAAATCAAAACCAAAATGAGATATCACCCCACACCTGTTAAAATGGCTATTATTAAAAGACTAGAAATAACAAATGTTGGCCAGGATATAAAGAAAAGAAAGTGCACTTGTGGTAGGAATGCAAATTGTTGCAGCCACTATAGAAAACAGTATGAAGGTTTCTCAAAAAATTAAAAATATAACTACCATAGGATCCACCAATTTCACTTCTGGATATTTATCTGAGGAAAATGAAAATACTAATTTGAAAAGATATCTGCAAACCCATGTTCATTACAACATTGTTTATAATAGCCAAGCTATGGAAACAACCTCAGTGTCCACCAGTGGATGAATAAAGAAGATGTGTATATATAGATATATACACACATACATGGAATATACCATGTATATGCTGTGTGTGCACACATATATATATGTATATGTATACATATAGTCACACGATGGAATATTATTCAGCCATAAAAAAGTATATCCTGCCACTTGCAAAAACATGAAATAATCTTGAGGGCATTTATCCTAACTGAAATAAATCAGAGGAGACAAATTCCATATTATCTCTCTCACACATGGAATCTGAGTTCATAGACGCAGAGAACAAATTAGCCAGAGGCAAGAAGTAGGGGATGGGGGAAATTGGTGAATTGAGTTTGTTTTAGTTTCTGTAAGTTGAATAAAAAAATAAAAATTTAAAAAGAAAAAGAAAAGACAGACAAAACATACAGCTATAAGAAAATATTTAGCCTCGTTAGTAGTTGAAGAACTACAAATTAGAGTGGGATACCATTTTTTTAAACTATCAGCTTTGTAAGGATGAAACAGAATGATTATATTCCTCGTGGAGGAAGTACAGGGAAATGGGGCATGAGGGTAAATTGATTTACTGTTCAAGAGGTCAGTTTAACTGTATATAGCAAAAGCTTTAAAAACGAGCATCACCTCTGGGATGGCAATTCAACTTCTTGGAATTTATCCTAAGAAATAATTGAGCAAGGATGTGCAGCTTAGCATTTTGTTAATAGTGAAATATAGAGTGCCGGCATTCTAAAATCCCTTCCAGTGAATGGATAAAGAGACTTTGTCACTCTCCGGTGTGCTAAATGCTGCACAGAGTATAACAGGAAGCCTGATAGTGTACTATAATCGGAAATGCATATGGACTAATGTGCATAAAGAATATACTGAGAGCCAAATCTTAAACTGATTTTAAAAGTAAATAAAATATCTATTTAAATTATGTAACATAATCAATATGTCAAAAAAGGTAGAAAATTAAACTACATAATGCCCAGACATTAAAAATAATACATATCTATTATTTATGACCTAAAAAGATTTACATTTCATATGTTTCTAAGTAAAAAAATGCAGACTACAAAATAGTACGATCTCATTTTATACAAAATTTACAAAAAAAGAACAGAAAACATACTTATGGCAGAAAATCTGCAAAGCACATTTTAAGATGTTACCTACCATAGGTTTTGCTGAGTGTGGGATGATAATTGATTTTTATTTCTATCTTTATGCTTTTCTGTATTTTATAGGTATTTTTCAGTGAAAGTATACTAATTTTATGATTGAAAAAAATCCAAAAATAAGTAAATAAAGAAAAGAAAAAAAAATCCAATAATACTAGTTCTAGAAACAACTAGCAGATTAATCAAAGACAGTTTTCTTTGCATTAATATTGTTGTCTTTCGCTTTTTAAACTCTTAGGTGTTTAAAATCCTGCCTCTCTTCTCAGATTCCCCTGACTTACAATGGTACAACCATTGCCCCCGTGCATTTAGAGCCATATGGGCAATCTCCAGGCTCCAAGACCAGTTAATAATCTATCTTAAGCAATATCCATACCTGAAGTCCCTTGGAAGACTTTGGGGGGGACCAGCCACTTCCAGCAATCCTGCTGCACTCTATTTCCTTAGTAGCTCTCAACTGTCTGTTTCCAAAGTTAATTTGGGGATGAATTTAGCCTTAACATCTTTCCATAAGATCTTCTTTGAAATTAAAAAAAGGGGGGGGGGTGGGAAGGGGACTACAGAACTTTTTTTCAAGCAGTTTTCCTTAAAACTGGGTTTCATTTAAAATTTGGAATGTTTCTAGTTTTTCCAGGTAATTAAAAGTCAGCAAAGGGAGAAAAATCTGTCTCTTCAAAATTAATTGTGTGTTTTTTTTTTCTTTTTAGATGCTATTCACATTTCTAGTCAGGAAAAAAGAATAAATGAATTCACTGGATTATATTATTCCCTTTTCATCCATATGTGTAACTTTTCCATATTTACATAGCTTGCTAATTTGGTGTATTTAAAAACAACCTTGTTATTACTAATTTCAGAAAATTTTGCAATGTGCTTCTAGAATTATTTAGTCACTTAATTTCTAATCCATCCCTAACACCTGGACATTTTGATTTATCTGTGGCAAAGAGCTTTCACCTGTTTACGATGATGTTTTTAGTTAGCCTTCAGGTTTTATAAAATGTTATTTTAAAATCTATTCTGGCCAAGTTCTTCTGATCAGTGATTGAATTTTATCTAAACTCAAACACTTTTTGGGTGGGGTGTTCTTGGCTTGACCCCAGCTGAAAAAATGTCAGGCTTGGTTGTGCTATGATTATCCAGGAGATCACTCATAAGCACCTGACTAAACCAGTTTCTGTTCATTCCACAAACACTCTATGCCACAGGAGGGGGAGAGGCGGCGGGGGGGGGGTACTCTACCTTGCTAGAATTCATCATTTGCCTCATCCTAAAATCTCATCTCTGCATTTCATCCTGCATTAGGCAGCTTGACAGCTGACAGGTAGATAATTGAAATTTTTAATTTCTTACCTGACCTAACATTTTAACTTTCCCAGTTTCATTGGGAAACTGATTGTCAGTAACCTGATCAGGCACTTTTTTTCCTATTTTTATTATTTAAAAAAAATCTTTTTATAATTATGGAAGTTATGCTGGCACAGATTTCAGAGAGAATACTTACATAGAAAAAATTTTGATGTCATTTCTAATGGTATGTTCCCTCACAAAGAATAATGGAATTCCCTGAACTCCAGCCTACATATACCATTTGTTACCCATCTTTCTCCAATTATCTCAAGACCACTTATTTCACACCGTCCCCTCCCTCACATATCACCAAGCATTCCATTTCATCCAGTTAATGGTTTCCGCATTTTTATATTTTGACCTGACTTTTCTCCCACTTCCCACAAATGTCAAATAGCTTTCTACTGATAAATTGGGTACCATTTTCCTCAAATAAATCATTGACTTCCCTTCAGTGACGTAGCATCAAATTCCTTTCAAAGACTCTAGCTACTTATCATGTGCTTTTCTTAATTTGCTGGTCTCTTTGTAATTTAGAAACTGTTCTATCTACTTAAAAAATTCTACACCAGCTTCCTGCTATCTTCCTTCCTAATCTATTCTCCACGGCCGCCAAAGCCTTCTAATGAACAATAATGGTGACTATTTATCAACTGCGAAACACCAAGTACTTGTGAGATGTTGTACTTTATCCCCACGATGGGGGAAAAATTGTTATTCCAGTTCACAGACTCACAGACGAGGAAACTGAAGCTTAGGAATTCAAGCCATGTGCCCAGGCAAGCTCAGCTGTGAGAGCCAGAGTTCGGATTCAGGTCTCTCTGATGCTGGTGCAATCTCTACCTTGCTACCAGGATGTCATTCCTGCCCAGGCCCCGGTGCCTGACCATCTCACCTTGTTCGTGGACCACTGCTCGGAGCACGCATGACTCAGCTTCCTGCCTGCAATACTAACCTGTGCAAAATGAGACTGGCATGGGACTAACCAGACACAAATTTCTCTCAAATTCCTACTATGCGGCCTTCTCTCAGGTCCTTAAAGTTCCTCCCAAATGCATTGCTTTTCTCTCTCAAAAACTTAATTCCTTTCCCAAAGCCTTTGGTGGTTCCTCAAGCTAACACTACCTTTCCCTGCTTTCTCAACAAAAGTGGTTATTGATTTATTACTTTTTTAGTGTGGCAGCAAATCAATACACCAGGAAGCAGTTTGTCAGATGATCCAAAGATTGCAGAACAATTATTTTCTTGGGGGAAATGAATGCCAGGGGTTCCTGTTTGAGAATTGCGGGTGATCCCATCTTTCCAGCCCTTCTTTTGTTCTAAAGCAGAAAAAGCTGATCTGGTGATTACTCACATCACATTTCCAGCTTTGCCATTCCCTTGGGCACTAACTTATTTTCTGGCATTTGGAAAGATTACTCCCTCGGGGTTTAATTGCAATTAGAGGAACAGGTTGGAGAGAACATCAGATTGCATTGTGGGAAAAAAAAAATTTTTTAATTTGGAGGAAAGGAGCTAGGTGGTAAGAAGAAAAAAGTTATTAATTTCCAAAATACATTTTACAGAAACACAGAGCTAATAACTTACGCTTAGTGTTCCTTCTATTTTTGTTATTTGGCTCCTGACAGGCAATTTTATTTACCACTTTCTAAATTAATTATGAAATCAAACTGCTGCTTGGCATGTCCTCTTCTTCTCCAAATCATCTGGGCTGCCTCCAGCTGACAGTTCTGACATGCGCAGATGGCCCCCGACTGTGCCCTCCTCACCTACCCGGAGAGGCTGACAGCCCCTCTCCGACCCTGTAGGGGTACTGCTAACCCTTCTGCAAAACAAATCACTGCTGTCTTGCCACCTAAACTTTCTGTGGGGTCTCTTCAGCCTTTTAGGCTTTCTGTGTTTTGAAGAAATCGTTTCTAAGAAATCACTATTCTTTCAAACGCGTTTGTGACTAAGAAACTTCTTCTTTGGTAAAATATATAGGAATTCTTTTAAGCAAACCAAACCTGAGGTCGAATTCATTAATCAAGCACCTAGAAATTAGATTCGATCATAGGTTGCATCTTTGCTTACTCTTCAGAACCCTGAATTATCTACTCCTACATGCTGGGGTCCTGGCTCCTTGGAGTGATCCTCCTCACTTCCTGTGTGTCTCACATTACATAGTTATTTTTTAATAATTTTATTCTGCTATATTGTTTTTTATATCAGAGAGCCACTAAATTTTCCTTGGAACAAAGTGGGTATATATAAATAAATTAAATACTTGGAAAGGATCCTAGACACAGAAATTAAGACTTCCATTATTAGCTGTGGGATCTGGAACAGGTCACTTACAGCTTCTGAGTCTTAGTTTCCTCACCTGCAGAATTATAGGGTTAGCATGAAATGATCTCTGAGGGTTTTTTTCTTATTCCAATCTTGGGGTGACAGAATTGCCAGTCACTGGAACAGATAAAAAATCAAGAGAATATATAAACTACCACACGGCTGAATATACTCAATTGGCACTTAATATTCTTTCCCACTTCCTTCTAGTGTGCATTTCTGTACTGCAGAGGCTGCAAAACTAAAAATTACATTACCCAGTCTCCCAGCTAGGGTCCTGGATACGAATAAGGACAACGAAATGCATTTGCATGAGATTTTGAAGGTGGAAATGAAATTGGAACTAACTTGGTGATTTGTTGCTGTCCTGGAGGTACTAGTGTCCAGTCTCCAGCTTTATGGGGCAGGGGCAGCTGTAAGGGTGGCAGATGTCACACTCCATGTTCTAGACCTGATCACTACATTCTGCTGGGGGTTGTCAAGAAACGTTTGTGGGAGCAGTGTTTGGCTTACCGTGCCTACCTTTCTTAGCACCCATCTTATATTTCATGATGAGATTACAGCATCTTGAGAGGGTCATGTATGTGGGTTATAGAAGTCATCCCTTGTCTCCTGTTATAGCCTGATCCTCTGTTCTTCTAATAGTTTGTGAGTATCTAGCTCCCTTTATTAAATTTGTTTTTCCTTAAACTGCTGAAAGAGATTAGACTATTCCACCTCAAAATATTCTGTGTTAGCAAAAGAATTATTTTGAACTAACGGCGATTGAGGAACAGCAGACATAGAAAAACCCTCTACTCTCCCCCCTTTATGCCTAAAAGCAGGGTATAAATTTCCCTTTGTGAAAGTGTCTCCTCTCTCCTTTCCAATACTAGGAAGAGACAACTCTTATCCCCAGAGACAGCACTGACTTGAACCTACATAAATAAACCTTACTGAAATAACCTTAACTTCCATTAGTTTTCCCTCATATATTCACTTCCCCACAATTTACCACCTGTGGAAGCCCAAACACTTTCTTTGTGTTGTCACTTCTCTACAGATTTATCACTTTTTATTAAAATGGTATGTAAGCTCTCAGGCCTAACCACTTCTTTGGGTTTTCACTTCCTTTTCTGTGAGCCCCTCATGTACACATAAAAATTAAAATATTAACATCAAATAAAATTTATATGCCTTTTCTCCTGTCTTTTGCCAGTTTAATTTGCAGGACCTCAGTCCATGAACTTAAGAGAATAAAGGAAAAAGGGTTTTTATTTTTACCCTGTAATACCTGAAGTAGTTTTTGATCTATTTCTTCTAGCCTAATTTATTTTCAACTTCTAGTTTCTTCTTTCTTGGTTCTTGCTAATTTTTTTCTCAAATACAAATCGTTCACATGATGCAAACCTGGTAGACAAGTGAAAATGTAATCAAATTGGTCCTATAAGAGTTGGGTTTTTTTAAGATTTTATTTATTTATTCATGAGAGACACAGAAAGAGAGAGAGAGAGGCAGAGACACAGGCAGAGGGAGAAGCAGGCTCCATGCAGGGAGCCTGATGCGGGACTGGATCCCGGGTCTCCAGGATCAGGCCCTGGGCTGAAGGCTGCGCTAAACTGCTGAGCCCCCCGGGCTGCCCAACAGCTTTTTTAAATACCCATTCCAGCTCAACCTTTTTTTTTTCCCTGTGAATCAAGCCTAATGTTCTTCCAAACTTATTTTGCACTCAGTGTGGTTATCTTCTAAGTGCTCTTTTGTGCCATGGCGTGCATGAACTCAGGATTTTCTTTGGAAACTGTTTATACTAGTCCTTTCTGTATTTCTTTGCAACTGGTTTGATCTGCTATTTTGAGTTTAGGCTTTTTCTCCTTCGAATATCTGAACTAATACATATAAGATCCCGAAATACATTATCCACCATATTTTTTAACCTTTTACTTTGAAATAATTGTAGGTTCACAAGAAGTAGCAAAGACAGTACTGAGAGGTCCAGTGTACCCTATAATTTAATGCTTTTTCTCATCAGTAAAATTTTAGCTACTCTCTAAGTTTTCTAACATACTTCATGCCACATTACTTCCCTCCTCAAAAATCTGAAGTAAGAAATAACATCACTGAAAATTGCAGAGAAGGAAATCTACAGCTCCATCTCTTCATAAAAGCAATTAATAGGGGCACCTGGGCAGTTCAGCCAGATGAGTTTCTGACTCTTGATTTCAGCTCAGGTCATGATCTCAGGATGGTGAGATTGAGCCCTGTGTCAGGCTCAGCAGAGTCTGCTTGTCCCTCTGCCTACCCCCTTCTTGCACTCTCTCATTAATTAATTAATTAAAGTATTTATTAACAAAATCTTTTTTAAAAAAGCAATTAATACTAGTGATGGTTGCACTAAATAGGAGGTGAGGATTGCATAACAATGTGAATGTAATTAGTAACACTGAGCTGTACACTTAAAAATGGTTAAAATGGCAAATTTTATGTATATATATATATATATATATATACATTTAAACAATAAAAAATATTAAGAGTACATGAGGGAAAAAAATGCAGCCTAATAAGCTGGCAAAATTGTCAGTTAACTTTTGCAGAACTCTAGAAACTGGTCAAAAATTAACAACAATCAGAGGAAACTTCCAGATGACAGAAGCTGCCCCACTGTGGAAAGAGCACTGCAACATTACACGTGGCCCATCTACCATCCCCCAGCCCCAGAGTCGCTGTGCCCAGGAAGATAGTAGCATGCATTCCTCATCATATAGGTTGCCAGTGCCCAAGGGAGCAACATGGATGTTAGTCTCAAAAAATTCTGGTTGTGTGTTTTAAGTTTTTTGGTAGCTCCCTAAAGGTCCAGCATAAGGGCCTGTCTTTGTTTTGCTGGACTTAGAACATTCTCGGGGCTGGGTGACTTCCCAGGCAGCATTTGCCAAAAACACTTAAAAGCAGAAGTATTGGCTTGGGACAAGGGATAGCACTCAAGACAAGCGGCCAGGACAAAGTAGAAAACCTGGGGGAAAAGAAGTAGAGAAAGGTGATACATGGAGGAGAGGGCTTTTAAGAGTTCCTACACATACCAGGGAATTGATAAGACCACCCACATTCCCTGAGCTGGATATGTGCTCAGGAAAGTCCTGAACAGACCTGAATTTTACCTCCGACTGACCTTCAGGCTCTGAGCAAGCAGGAAAAGGCAGAGTTTAAAGGGCCTGGCCAACTGTTCAAGAAATATCCCCACACAGAGCCAATTTTCAGACTTGGAAGAGTGTTTTTTCGTTTTTCTTTTTTGCCTTTAAAGGCATGTAAGGAAATTCTGTAAAAATAATAGATGGCCATTAAGCTAATAGAACACAGATTTCTTTAGTCACACACAACAATGAATACAGATTTTATTAAATAGTTTAGAAAGGCCGCTAAACAAGCAAAGAGCAACAACCAAAAACAAGACTTATTAACAAAACCCAGGGAGTGGAGAAAATCTGATTTTCAAAGTTGTCACATGATAATATTCAAAATGTTCAACTTTCAACAAAAATATTGGGAGTCATACTAAGAAACAAAGTATGGCTCATTAACAGGACAAAAAAAGAGAAAATAATAGAAACTGTCCCTGAGGAAATATAGGCATTGGATTTACTAGACAAAGACATTATATCAATTGTCTCAACAATGTTGAAAGAGATTAAGGACACCATGGACAGAACAAAAGAAAACCAAGAGAGTTAATAACTCACAGAAATGATCTATGCATTCAGTGCAATCCTTATCAAAATCCCAATAGTATTTTTTATAGACATGGAAAAGCTTTTCCTAAAACCCTAAAATCCTAAATCTTAAAATCCATTTAGACTTGCAATAACCAAATCATCTTGAAAAAGGAAAACAAAGTTGGAAGACTCATACTTCCTACTTTCAAAATGGCTACAAAGCAACAGCAATCAAAACAGTGTAGTATTGGCATAAGGGCAGACATACAATCAATGGACTAGATTTGAGAGGGAAGATAAACCCATATATATGTGGTCAATTGATTTCCAACAAGGGCACAAAGACCATACAGTGGAGAAAGAATAGTCTCTTCAACATATGATGCTGGAAGAACTGGATGTCCCCATGCAGAACAATGAAGTTGGACTCTTACTTCTCACCACAAAAATTACCTCGAAATGGATCTAAGAGGTTTGTTTTAATTTTACAGATTTGTAAAATTCTTAGAAGAAAACAGAGGGAAATCTTAACAACCATGGATTTGGCAGTGGATCTTAGATATAACACCAAAAACTCAAAGAACTACAACAATAAAAAAAGATAAATTGGACTTTATCAAAATTAAAAATGTCTATTTATCAAAGGACACTGTCAAAAGAGTAAAAAAGATAACCACAGTAAGGGAGAAAAATATTTGCAAATTATATCTCTGATAAGAGTCTAGCATCCAGGGGCGCCTGAGTGGCTCAGTCAGTTAAGCATCTGCCTTGGGCCAGGTCATGACCCCAGGGTCCTGGGATCTGCCCTGTGTCAAGGGCGGGGTAGCCTGATTCTCCCTCTCCTTCTGCCCCTTCTCGCCCCCACCTGTGCTCACTCTCTCACACTCCCAAATAAATAAATAAAATATTTTTTTAAAAAAAGAAAGCCTACCATCCAGAAAATAGAAAGAACTCCTACAGCCCAACAAGAATACGATAAAATAAAATATAAAATAGGTAAAGGACTTGAATAGACATTTCTCCAAAGAAGATATATGAAAGGCCAACAAGCACATGAAAATATGCTCAACATCACTAATCATCAGGGAAATGCAAATCAAAACCACAATGAGATTCTGCTTTGCATCCACTATGATGGTTATAATTTTTTTTAATGGAAATAGTAAGTGTTGGTGTGACTGTAGAAAAATTGAAATTCACATACTTTGCTAGTGGAAATGTAAAATAGTGCAGTCACTGTGGAAAACGGTTTGACAGTTTTCTCAAAAAATTAAGTATAGAATTACAATTATGACCCAGCAATTCCAATCTTAATTATATATATTCAAAGAATTGAAAACAGGTACTCAGGGGATCCCTGGGTGGCTCCACGGTTTGGCGCCTGCCTTTGGCCCACGGCGCGATCCCGGAGTCCCAGGATCAAGTCCCGCTTTGGGCTCCCTGCATGGAGTCTGCTTCTCCCTCTGCCTGTGTCTTTGCCTCTCTCTCTCTCTCTATCATGAATAAATAAATAAATCTTTAAAAAAAAAAAAAAGAAAACAGGTACTCAAACTCTTGTTACATGAATGTTCATCACGGCACTATTCACATTAGTCAAAAGGTAGAAATAACCCAAATGTTCACGAAGTCATGAATGGATAAACATGTTGGTATATCCATACAGCGGAATACTACTCAGCCATGAGAAGGAACGTAGAACTGATTCTTGCTACAACATGAATGAGCATCAAAATCATTATATGAAGTAAAAAAAGCCAGGCACATCAGGTCAAAGATTGTATGATTCCATCTGAATGAGATTCCCAGAATAGGTAAATACTTAGAGACAAACAGGAGGTTAGTGGCTGCCAGGGACTAGAGGGCAAGCAGGAGAGAGTGGCAGCCTAATAAGCACAGGGGTTCTTTTTAGGTGATGAAATGTTTTGGAACTAGATAGAGGCGACAGTTGCACAATATTATAAACGCCACTGAAGCATTCACTTCAACATCGTTAATTTTATGTTAGTTGACTTTTACTTCAATTAAAAAAAAATCAAAATCTGAAGCTCCTCTCCTTTGTTTGCCCACTAAAGCACAAACTCCTTACTCAATCTGGCAATTCCACACTTTCCATTACCAGCCCCTGTCTCTTTCCAGCCTTGTCTCCTTCCACATCCCAAGCTTATCAGAGATGTGTCTGCAAATGCTCTCGCCCACCTCCACACCTTTGCACATGAAATGTCCTTTCTTTCTCTCTCCTACTTTGCTTGACTAACTCCTACTTCGTCAAGGTTCTGCTCAGATCTACCCTCTGTGGAGAGAGCATTTCCCTCCCCTAATCTTATTTCTTAGCTCCAGCTGGAGTATAGATTTAGCTGAAGGTTCCCACAACACCCTTTGCACACTACATTTGTCACACTGTCTTTTAATTATCTCCCCCTCCAAACTGTGAGTTTTTCAAGAGCAGAAACTGTGCCAGAAATATCTCCTGGCAGTGGTCCTGGCACACAGCACATGCTCACAAAGTGTTGAATTGATTAACTTTCTCTGGCACGATTTTTGCACCAAACTTCTTCTGTTTCTTTACTTCAGGCTACAGTCTAATCCAGTCAGGTTTCCTCATCACTGTGGGCCACTGGTTACCAGGAGCCCCAGGAGAGCATGGATCCTCAGACAACCCATCATCTCTGGAGAAACAGTTCAGCATTTATGCCCTTTTTCTAGTGGGTCAGGAATGTCATCTTTATTCAATGGATAAAATGGGAAGAAATGAGTGCCTTGGAGTCAAAGGACTAAAATTCAAGTTCCTGTTGCACCATTCTCTTGGGCAAACTTGGCCAAGTCACCTGTGCCCTATGGGATTCATTTTCCTCATCTATAATGAGGATAAAAATAACTGCCCTGGGGTGTCTGGGTGGCTCAGTGGGTTGAGCATCTGCCTTCGGCTCAGGTCATGATCCTGGGGTCCTGGGATCAAGTCTGAGATTGGGCTCCCTGCTCAGCAGGGAGTCTGCTTTTCCCTCTCCTTCAGCCCCACCCCCTTCTCGTCCTCTCTTTCTCATGTGTGCTTTCTCTCTCAAATAAATAAATAAAACCTGCCCTGTACTATTCACAAAATCACTTGATGATTAAAATAAAATCAATGTATTCACATAGATTATATATATTTTTTTAAATTTTATAGCCCTCAAAGCTTTGCAAATCCATTCATAAGAGAAATTTAGAGTCAGCCAAAACTGACCACCTTCCCAGTCATAGTCAGCATTTTTTTACAGGAGACATATAATCAAGAAACGATTCTAACACAGTAAAGAAATATGAATGATTATGTATTCGTCTTCATCATCTCCCTAAAATAGCATTATTGAAACTTATTCTTAGAAAGAGTAATGTTCTGGGGAGTTTATGTCCCACACACATGAGTAACTGAGGCAACAGGAATGAGCTGGAAGCTCTGGCTACCACTGGCTACCACAGTGTCTAGTCTGTGACTGTGCATTAGGAAACGGGATGCTGAGCGGTAGTTACACCCATGCTCGTGACACAATGAAAGCTGTTTAAACTCCTACCCAGATCTGATAGTATAACAAAATCCACAATAAATCACTCCCTGGCTTGAGATTGGAGTAAACGTTCTTTAGAGAATGGAGCTGATTTTGCTATATTGGGGAATATTGCTTTACACTTTTCCATTGAGCCATGTTTTTTAAAATGTCATTCTTACATTGAAATATTCATTACCCCATTTAGTGATGATTTAAGGGTCACTGTAACCTGTGCATTCATCGTAAAAACCTAGAGTCGATTAAGATTGACCACTTCTCCTAGCCTTGGTCTACAGTTTTTTTCTTCACTGTTAATGGCTAGCCCATAACAATAGTAAAATGAATAAATAAAGGCAATTATTAAGTGGGCATTTTAGGCTCCTTTTGTATTTGTTTGCTATAAAATAAAAAACAAATCCAATGTAAGTAAAGTTATTCTCGTCATAACCTATCATAGGAGCATGCAATGGTCTAAAAAAAAAAGTTTCAGGCCATGTCAGTCATAAGAGCTTGACAAAATGAAGGGATGTCCACTTTTTAAAATAAAGAAGTATCATGTT
Organism: Canis aureus; assembly: GCF_053574225.1. Taxonomy (NCBI): domain Eukaryota; kingdom Metazoa; phylum Chordata; class Mammalia; order Carnivora; family Canidae; genus Canis; species Canis aureus. Next base: position 24,289,889 of record NC_135644.1, on the reverse strand, counting down.
CTCCTTTCAGGTTTGAAATAGTCTGATCAAAACTAAGAGCTGTTTATATGGTTTCCCTCTTCCCCAAGGCTGTCCTTACTGACAAAGCAAAGCATAACTAGAGAGAGGAAAGTGAAAAACACATAGACACTCATCTTTCCTGGGCAAGAGCAGCTTACAAGTTGCACAGAATATTCTGAAGTAAAGCCAAGTTTCTTAAGTTCTAGCTGTGCTTGAATCTGTGCAATAGTAAATTAGTGACAGCGATAGCCTGAGCAAGGGACAGATGATGCGTGAAGGCTAACTAAGTCTAAGTTTGGATCCAACTCTAAACATTGAGCAATTACAACTGTCTACAAAATTAATACTAAATTTTTATGTGACCTGGCATGGCGCAGGGAAGAACAGTGGAGTAGAATGACCAAAGAAGATGAAAGACGTTTATTTCCTGAATGAGGAGATTGGAAGTTAACATCAAAACTGTATCACGTATGTATAAGTGTTAAACAAACTCCGAAATATGGCAGATAAGGAAAGCTTTTCCAATGAGTCCAGAATATTTCATCTCTGACCTTCTCTTCCTGTCCCCTACCCCCACCAGTCATAACTACACTGGCCCAAAACATATCTTTATCCAGGTCATATCCTTAGCAAATTCCTACTCTTTCTTTTTTTTTTAAGATTTTGTTTATTTATTCATGAGAGACACAGAAAGAGAGACAGAGACATAGGCAGAGGGAGAAGCAGGCTCCCTGTGGGGATCCCAATGCAGGACTCGATCCCAGGACCCCAGGATCACACCCTGAGCCAAAGGCAGATGCTCAACCACTGAGCCACACAGGCTTCCCCCTACTCTTTCTTTCTATTTTTTTAAATATTTTATTTATTTATTCATGAGAGACACACAGAGAGAGAGAGAGAGAGAGGCAGGGACACAGGCAGAGGAGGAGCAGGCTCCATGCAGGGAGCCCGATGTGGGACTCCATCCCAGGATTCCAGGATCACGCTCTGGATCGAAGGCAGGCACCAAACCGCTGAGCCACCCAGGGATCCTCCCCTACTCTTTCTTTACAACCCAGTTCACTTGTCATTTCTTCTGGGAATCCTTCTTGGATTCCCCAGATGTTTCACTTTATGGTATCATGGGACTTTCATTTCTCCATTAAAGCACTTGCCATATTAAATTGCAAAACTTTTGCCTGTTCCCCACGTCTCATATCTTTGTGTTCCTTGGACATAGCAAATTGTCCAGCGTTGAGCAGAAGTTCCTAAGTATTTGTTGAACAGTCAGTGGATCTCCCATTCCTCCTCTCACCAGCCAGCTATCTACCTCCACAACAGCCTTGGAATCTCAGTTCCTATTTCCTACACGAAGCCCAACATAATCCTCTTTGAGACTAACTAACATAAGGAAATAGTACGTTTTGGCTGGGAGATCTTAACAGCGTCATTAACTGTGGTCATGGGGAACACGCTAGTTGCCTGGCAAAGGCCAGAACACAGGGCCTTGCAGTCTGGGCTACCAGTGAATTTATGTCAGAGAAGACTAAAAGGTAGACTGGCAAGTCTAAATAGAAGTTTACATATGCTCTGCTCTATTCGAGTGATAGAAGAAAGGTAAAATAACTAGACAAAATTAAATACTGCCCTGCATGCTTTAAGATTCCTTAGTAGACTTTCTAGTAAAGATGTATTACAAGGATTAATAGAGAACGGAGGGAATAAATACCTGATTTGTTATAAGTTTGCATTTATAATAGTACATCCACTGTGCTCTTCTAGCATGGTCTGTTGTGCCCAAAGCATGGTTGCATTGCTTAGTTTTTTCCTTCTTCTCCTCATCCATTTCTGCCCTATTCTGCCTTGCTCTGTGTCTTAGGAGGCTGTCTGATGCACCATCAGCTGCCTGGCCTTCTTGGAGTCACCAGCCAAGGTCATAAGGCTGAGAGAGTGCTATTTCCCCTGCCTCACTTAGGCTTCCAGGACAGCCCCTCTTCCCCAAGCCTCCAGCTCTCCCCAAACTTGTAATCCTTTTCCTGGTAGAGGTGCTTTCTGTTTCCTGGAAAGAGCCTGACTGATTGAATTGTCACCTGCCCACAACCGGAAAAATATGTGTATAAGCACATTGATTTTTGCCCATTTCAGAATGATCACAAGGTTTGATAGAACAAGAGATAGTTTCCCTTGGCGATTGTTTTGAACACTGACAATTTGACCCCACCAGAGACAAATGTCTGAAGCTGCACGTCTCCTTAGTGCCACAACCGACCTCTTCAGGTGAGAGCTGCACAACCATAGCTCACTTCCCTTCAGTTCAATAAACCTGCTTTAAGCATCTTTACTGGTTCATTGGTGTCATTTTAAAAAGGAGAGTGAATATCTAAGGAAGCTTGGGTGGCCAGGTGTTATCTGTGTCGATTTTTACTTGTGTTCTTTTGTTTCAAAACACTTTGCATTCCCTTGGGATTATTACTGATGCAGAACCACACCTCCAAAAAGATTGTTTAATTCTTGGCAGAAAAGCAGCTCATCTGGTCTCTGCTCACTGTTCAAGATGGCTTGAGTTTCTTCACTACTTGCACCTTCCCATCCCCCCCTTCCAGGTGCTGAAAGCTCACATCACATCCCATAGGCATGAGGATGGTGTTGTCTGTCACTTTGAAGTGATACTTCTAAATGTCTTTCTCTAGAAAAGCATATTCTTCTGAGAGTTAAGGATGATGAATGCCAAAAATTGTTTTTCAGATGTTTGGAGTTTAATGAAGCACAGGATGTGCCCCACCAGGTAGCAACAATGTTCATTTTTAAGCTTTTCTTATGTTACCAGACATTTGCCTAATATACCATCTTAGGTTACTCTGCCTTTCTGTTTGCCGACATTTCTGTGCAATATTCCTAGGACTCCAGACATTTTAAAGTCCATTTTAAAAATAGCCACCACCACCACACACACACACACACACACACACACACACACACAAATCCTTAGACAATTGCATCCGGGTAGGTAGGAGCAAAGGATTTAAGGCTCAAAAGTAATGAGGGAATTCCAAACATGGCCCAGTATTACATGCCTGAAAGTTCCTTCATACAAATGTTCTTCTCATTATATTAAAGCAAAAGCTTTATATATAAATAATATCTACAACATCAGTTGTATTCAGAGACACAAACCCTGGTGTTATTGAGGTGAATAGCTATTCTCAGCTCTAGTTCCCAAAAAACCTGATTTTTTTGCAGTCCGGTGGCTCTGAGTCAGCAGATATTCTCTGGGTTTCTGTAGCAATCATGGAGGTTATTGTGCCCAACCTACTTCAGAGGGTCAGAAGACAGTATTTACTTACCCCTTACTCTGTTTAGGGTTTGCCATTAATAAACTCATTAGTGTAACAAGAGGGAAGGAAGAAGTAGCACCATCCCTGCCCTTGGGGACATCTAAGAAGCCAGGAGTATGCCAGGCAAGGTAAGCCCACTACAGCTATGTCTATATGAAGGGAATGTTTCCCAACACTATTAGAATGGCCAAACAGGAATACAGCCTAAAGGGGCTTATTTTGATCCTCTTATTGTATGTCTAGGAGAAGAGCTGATCAAAATGAATTTGAGTTCACTTTACTACAAAGCCCTTCTCCACTGCCATGGCTAGACGCACATCAATTGCAGTCATGAAGACCACTGGAGTCCATATTATTGCCTTTCCAGTCCATTATGTATAAGCTAACTAAGCAGTTATTGAACCTATAAAACTGTATCTACTGAGCACTCTACCAGATATTGGGGTAGAGGACTACAGGTAAATAAGTAAATATAGTTCTTGATCCTAAGTTTACTACCTGGCTGAGAAAAGCAATCATAATCAGATAATATAGGTGGGAGGATAAATAAGTTCATGTCTAAAATACAAAATAACTGGAGCTAAGGTAGACAACTGTGTTAGAATGGGATTGAAATGATCAAAATGTGTCCTGTCACCTAACTGTTCAGTGGTATAATTTGTGCCCTCAAGCAAAACCCAGCCCTCCTACCAGTTTCTTCTAGAGTTGCAGTTTTACTCTTTTTCTTCAAGAAAAACTAAGCTGGCCGGGATGCTTATGGAGCTTTAAGATGGACATGATTTCTGTCCATTTTTAAAAAAGATCATTCTGCTTCACTCAGACCCTAATGCAAATTCCTCCAGACCTAAGGAAATAATTTTCAAAGTGTATTTTAAAGGTCTCCTACATTAAAATCAACTAAGTACATGTTAAAATTCCGTTTTCTAGACTGTATCACCCCCAGGATCTACTAAACCAAAGCTCAAGAATCTTAATTTTAATAAGTATCCCAGTATATGGGATACTTAATCCCTTAATTTTAAGTATCCCATATATTATACTCTACCACCAACAGTTTGAGAACAACTGGTTAAGGGCCTATGCTGATTTGGGGGGCATCTTACTAACCTTATTCTTACCAATGAAATCTGTAATCAGAATCATCCCAATTAAAAAAAAAATCATCCCTGCTAGTTATGCTATTCTTTCTTTCTTTCTTTCTTTCTTTCTTTCTTTCTTTCTTTCTTTCTTTCTTCCTTTCTTTCTTATTTTCTTTGTGGCTGGGGAGGGGCAGAAGGGGAGGGAGAGAGAATCTTAAGCAGACTACCGGCTGAGCACAGAGCCCAACCCAAGCTCCATCTCACGACTTTGAGATCATGACCTGAGCTGAAACCAAGAGTTGGACACTTAACTGACTGAGCCACCTAGGCACCCCTAGTTATACTCTTTTCTATGCTGAAGGAATTATTAGCCTCCAGGCCCTTGGATTTCCATAAAATCCCTGGATGGGCTTCAAGACAAAAACCCCTGAATATATTTGCAAAACTGTGTGGAGACATATGCTTTTTTTCAGGAGTGAGATTCCATAGACATCTTCAGGTTATAAAAGGAGCTCTGAGGCATAAAATAGTCAGCCCACTGCTTTATGGAACTGATTATATGTAAATTCTAGTTCCCAACTGCTACAATTTCCCTCTGGAGTCGATAGACACGTGGGTACTAAGAACTTAAGCAACAGAATGCTCAAGCTAGTAAGATGAATTGACATTTATTAAGCATCATGGGTGATTGTGGTGCAGTGGACACATATTCATTTCTCACAGTCCCTCTTAACTCCTAAGAGTGGAAAGTAGTGCTATCGCTATTTATGTCTAATAACAATAATTTATTGAGCACTTACTATTTGTCAAGTTTATTCTAAGCACTTTGCATATAGAAGCTCATTTAAATCTTATAACACCTCTCTATAAAGTGGGTTCTCCTATTCCCTCCATTGTATAGATGAGGAAACCAAGACTTTGCTTGAAGTTCTCTTCCCTCATCTCTCTATCCTTAATAACAATAATAGCAAAAGCAATAATAATAATAATAATAATAATAATAATAGCTAGCTTTCATTGAACTCATCATGTGCCAGGTACTATTCAAAGCATGCATTTTATAGAAGAGGAAGCTGACACACAAAGAAGGTAAGTAGCCTTCCCGAAGTCATCCAGCCAACCGTAGGCAGAGCCAGGATTCAAACCCCAGTCTGGCCAGACAGCCCGCACCCAGCCATGCTTTCTATTGTCACAAATTCTGATCTCTGCCTTACCAAGGGATTACTGATTTGGGGGGGCCTGAGTTTCTGTGGATGCCCACCTCTAGTCCAGCAGATTTCTTTTCTTTCCTCTTTTTAAAGCTCCATTTACAGGCTGCCAGGAGTATCCCCAAGTGTCCACAAGCAACCCAATGGCCACCTCGTGTTGCAGATGGGTCCCAGGTGACAGTGTGCCCAGCCACCCTTGGCTCTACCTCGGTTCCCAGACCACACAAGGTCACACCAGTTGCTCAGGGATGTCGGAGCTCTCAGTTACAATCACAGACACAATAGGACCCGACAGCCCTGCTGGCTCACAGGAGAACTGGGCAGTATCACATTTCAAATATTGCCTCCACCTAATGCTTTGAGGCCATTCAGAGCCCGGTTAAAAAAACACAGTCACCACACTCCTCGGGGCTGGGGCTGTTGATTTTGTTAGGTGAGATCACTTGAGGAATATAAAACGCAAGAGAAAGAGTGGCAAAGAGGAAAAACAATAGGTGGATACATAGGGTCATACAAAAGTCACAAAGCAGTGGAGGGACAACCCTGCCACTGCATTCTGCTCAGTTTCAACCTAGGGTTTAAGAGCCTAAGGAATTAATCAATTCCTACTTGTTTTAATCCCTTCTCAACTATACAGTGTTTACTTGCATGGTGGCTTTTAATTCAGTGCGTGTGTGTGTGTGTCTGGTGTGTGTGTGTGTGTGTCTGTGTGTGTGTGTATAAAAGAGGCTAAAACTATGACTCAAAAAATCATGACAATAGCCCATGTTCCCGGCCCAGCACACACACTCTGAAGGTTTTGTGTTCAAAGCACACAACGTTGGTAGGGCTGACCATCTAGTTACGCTGGGCTTTTAATGTTATGCAAGACTTTTTCCTTCCTTTACTCACCGCTTAGCGACTATGCTGATTCAACATTTTATAGATGCATAAATTTTCCTTTAGAAGCTGTGCCGAGAATGTGTGCCTCCCTGGGCCAGTTTCTTATTGAAATCAGATGATGCAGACCCGATCCTCTCACATTTCAGTGAGAGGCTGCCCCCTAGTGAAAATTTTCAGCCACACAGCCAACCCACGAATTTTACTGTTGCAAACACTGCGGAGGTTTTGTGACACAAAAGAGAAATGTCCTTCGGTTGCCAGGGATGTGACAACGTTGTGTAATTTAACCATCAATCAGACGTTCCTCTCCTTTCAACTTCCCCAGCCTATTTTTGGTACGTTTCAGTGTTCTGTAAAGTTTTCTTTCATATTTCAAGATGTCCTGGTTTTTAAATATACATACGAAATAAATATGAAAATATAATTTACATAAAATATAAATTAAAAAAAACACCATCATGAAACTAAGTGAACGATAATGACCAGTGCCCTTTCCCTGTTGTTTTGACAGTGACAATGTATGTGCATTTCCAGTTCTATTTATTTCATTTGGCTTATTTCGTGATATGCTTTCCTATCTAGGGCAGCCACCTAAAGTAAATGATTTTTGCTTTTAGAAGGTGACTGTATCAGCATTCGAAGTGCTGTAGTGTTCAATGCCTCTATTTTTAATTGAAGTCTAGCATTTGTCCTCATGCAGGTCTATGAAATAATTCAGATTCGGCCTTTTTGCATAGTGCCTTACAAGCCTTAACTCATTACCATTGTTATTACAAAATTATCTATTTTAGACAAAAATTACTCTGAATGTTAAACAAGAATACCGTTAGTGTTTTGTTTGCGGATTATTTCTACATTGTTACACAGAGATGAAATAGTTTTCATGACAAAATTAAACATAGCCCCTCCATTAAAAGCTAGTATTTAGAGACTTGAAAACGGTGGCAGATCTGTCCTTTGTTATTCTAGTCCTCCATGTCCCAGTCCTCCCATCTAGCTAACATCAGTAGAAGGGATACTATGTTGACTGAATTAACCTTTTTGAAACTTCTAAGACTGAAAGGTAAGGGGTGCCTGGATGACCCAGTCTGTTAAGCACCTGCCTTTGGCTCAGGTCATGACCCCAGGCTCCTGGGATCCAGGCCTGGATCAGGCTCCTTGCTCAGCAGAGAACCTGTTTTTCCCACTCCCTCCGCTTCTCCCCCTGCTTGTGCTCTCTCTCTCTGTCAAATAAATTTTTAAAAATCTTTAAAAAAAGATTTACAGGTAAAAAATCAATGACTGTGAACAATTGTTGTAATATCTGGGTGTTTGGAAACTCACTCTTCTCCACCCTTCTGTCTAATTTTGTACAGATGCCATCCAAGATTAGAACCAAAGGCTGTTCTTCATTTTATTTTGGTGGTTCTTCCGTGGATCTCAACCTCTCTAGAATCAAAATTCTTTTAGTTTCTCCTACTCAGGCACACTGGTGAATATCCTCCATTTTGTAGGTGCCAAAGGACTAATTTGTGTGAAACTCACAACACCGCTGTGAGAGAGGTGCGAGAATACTCTCTTTAGGGATCATGAGACTTGGCTCAGAGAAGTTGGGTCACTTTCCCAAGGACACACAGCTCATTAATTGCCGTCAGAATTCAAATTTTGGCCAATCGAGGCCAAGCCCTGTACTGTTTCTCATCAAGGTTGCTCCACATCCTGCCTTGGCTTGTTGTTTACGAAACCTTAAAGGCACAAGCCATACCATCCTTATTTTAAGACAGAAAATTACATCAAGAAAGAATAAAAAGCCAGGAAGCACACACAAACATCAACATTTCTCCGTTGACATGTTCTAAATTAAGGGAAGTGATTCTCGTTGATCTTTGGGAAGAATGAATGAGCGCTGTCCCCAAGGCAGTGAGGAGGCCTGGTAATGCCTCTCCACGGTGATTCTCACCAAGGCTGCACCCTTTTCCCTAGCAATGAGTAAGTCAGGAAAGGGAAATTTCTCTGCTTACACAAAGGCTTTGTCATAATGGAAAAAAAAAAGGAGACTTCAGATAGACATTGCTAAGAGCAGATGGTATTATCTGAAACAGCAAACAAACAAACTACCCCTTGTGGGATTACTGCATCAGGGGAGCTCAAAAAGCTACTCGAACAACAATATCCATAAACTGTGATTCAGAATTGGATTTGAAATTTCATGGCTGAGGGAACATTGGCAATATTTTTTCCTTCAGTTATTAAACTGAGTGGGTTTTGGGGTTTTTGGTTTTTGGTTTTTGGTTTTTGTTTTTGTTTTTGTTTTTGTTTTGTTTTGGTTTTTGGCTTTGTTTTGTTTGGGTCCATTACCTACACTCTTAGGATGAACAACAACAAAGAATCCTCGCTTCTGGAAGTTTCTGAATCTTACTAGAATGCTTAATCTGCCTTCTTAAAAAATCATAGCAAGGTGATCTATCATCATTTTTCTTTTCAAAAATATGAATTCAGTGATAAAAAGCAGACTGTAGTCAATTAAGTAATCATTCAGCAAGTATTCCCTTGCTGTCTTTGGAGGAATATATCTACTCCCCTTCCAAGTTGTTTTCCTTGACGGTGTGATCTGCTGTGGCCAGAGGAAGGTGGATGGGAGTAGAAGTGTGCCAGGTGCAAGTCCAGGCCATGGGAACATCATGTATCTGTGTTCAATCCTCTTGTCCTCCTATCTGTGCACTAACACCTGCACACGTATTCATAGGACAGACTCTCATGAAAAGACTATTTACTATTATCCTAACAGGCTCTGTTATCTCATTTCCCAGCCATGTTACACAGTAGGCAGGGCGAAATTGCTACAATGCTAGAAGTAAACTTGCTGGTAACAAGGCAAAAGGAACAAGGCAAAAGGTAACTGCATCAGGAAAGGCAGAGACAGAAATGCCAAAAAAAAAAAAAAGGTAACACATAAGACTTCAAAATCATAGAAATGTAGGACAAAGTAACAAGAAAATAATATCCCTATTGGGATACCTATTGGGAAAATGGGTAGCAAATAAAATAGGGAAGTCAGATCACTTCCAAAAAATTTATTTCAAAAATTATTTAAAACAGTAGTTCTTAGGAGAATAGCCCAGTTTGAAAAGCTTCTAAAAAATATAGATTCTGTCTTTGGAAGGATGCATGTCAGGAAACCCCAGAAAATATTCCATAGAATTTTAGGTAGTTCAGCCTCTAGAACTGATTCATGAACCCTGGGTTTTAAACCACTATTTTATTTTATTTTTTTATTTATTTTTTATTTTTTATTTTTTTTTATTTATGATAGTCACAGAGAGAGAGAGAGAGAGAGGCAGAGACACAGGCAGAGGGAGAAGCAGGCTCCATGCACCGGGAGCCCGACGTGGGATTCGATCCCGGGTCTCCAGGATCGCGCCCTGGGCCAAAGGCAGGCGCTAAACCGCTGCGCCACCCAGGGTTCCCCCACTATTTTAAAATAAAAAATAGTTTCACTTCCAGGAGAAGTATAATTTAATTATTGAATTTTTATTTTTATTTTTATTTTTTTTGCCCTGTGAAACATAATTCCAGATAAATAAGGTATCCTGGAATTCATAAAGCTATGAGAGGCCTTTGCCAATCACTACCCTATTAGTGGCTAGACTGGCCCTGGAAGAGATTAATGATTTTACATCTCCTAGGACTTCATGTGATACATTTCCACATCTCTCAACTTCATTTTTATGAACTTCAAGTTTACAAGAGCTTGATAATTAGATCATTGTTCTATACCCTTGTAATCCAAGCTTTCTTGTCACTGGTCCATTGCTTGTTAGAAAAATAGAAAGCCATTGGATCCATTTTATTCTTTTTTTGGTAATACAATAAGGGATTTTGTTCCACATCTGCCCCTTAACTTTAATTCTTTCTGTGAAATATGAGGCATCCATCTTGCTTTTGCTTATGGAAACCCCTACTTTATGAGTAGATATTAAGTTTTCAATCTCAGGTTCTTGAACATTTATTTTTACAACCCCTCATTCTTTCATTCAAAAAGAAAAAAAAAAGAGCCCCAAACTGACAGTTATTGTTATAGATATCACAACAGTTCTCTGTTCTGCAGCTATGACTGGTAGTTCTTGGGATCAAATTTTAGACTTTAAAAACCAAAGTAGGAGTATAGCAATGGCTCTTAATAAGATTATTGGTATTGTGGTGCCATTATGAGTAATAAAAGACTAATATTATTATAATTTCAAAACATATTTTCTTTCAATTATGACATCCAAAAAGGGGAGAGAAATAACATTTATTGCATGCCTACTATGCCCCAGCACTGAATTGATTCCTCAGACACTTACCTCACTAACTCCCCATAGCACCTTATAAAATTTGAATTATCATTCCCATTTTACTGAAAATGAACCTGAAGTCAAAGAAATGAAGTGACTTACCCAAGGTCCTACTTCATAAGTGACACTGAAAACTCTTATACCCGGGTCTGTCTGGATCTCATTATAGCATTGTTGGAGAATAGAAATAACAAGGAGGTTTTGATGCCCTTTTTGAAAAAATCAAAAGGATTATCATATAAGAAAGAGAATAAAATTATTCTTTGTAAGTTCAAAAGATGAGATTTATACCAATACGTGAATATAAGAGGAGGCCAACTTGGGTTCAATATTAGAATGTTGATGAATGTCCCTGAGAGGGCATATTGTGCCCACCAACTTCTGAAATTGATTTAAAAAGATTGATTAGGAAAAAAAAAAAAACAACCCACTCAAACACAATATCTGAAAGCAGATAGAACTACCTTCTGAGCACTTACCTTTAGAGTCCATGCACTGCAACAGCACGAAAGAAACAGATTGCACCACAAAGGCCCTGAGGCAGCCTTACAGATTCCTAGTGACCCCTCGAAACATGGGGAACAAATCAATGCCTTCCCTTAAGGCCAAGTGTTTGAATACAGCTCAGTGAGGGCTGGAAAGACTATAGGAGCCTCACAGTTAGAGTGAAGAAACTGTTCAGTGTGGCCCACGGACTCCTAGAGGTCACTGAGACCCTCTCGGGGCATCCATGAGGTTAAAACTATTTTCATAATAAAACTAAGATATTGTTTGTCCTTTTTACTGTATTGACATTTGCACTAACAATAAAAAAGCAATAGTGAGGGCTCCCAGGTGGTCAGTGGTTGAGCGTCCACCTTTGGCTCAGGGCGTGATCCTGGGGTCTTGGGATCAAGTCCTGAATCAGGTTCCGCACAGGGAGCCTGCCTCTCCCTCTGTCTATGTCTCTGCCTCTCTCTCTCTGTGTCTCTCATGAATAAATAAATGAAATCTTTAAAAAAAAAAAAAAAGGTAATAATGAGTTGAGCTGCTGGTGCCTTAGCACAAATCAAAGTAGGGACACCAGACTGACTTGGTTGTCTTTATATTCTTCACCACCATATACTCAAAGTTTTGTTTAAATACCAATTTCACTTAAGAATGTCCTTGATGGGGGCACCTGGGTGGCTCCATCTGTTAAGCATCCAACTTGGGCTCAGGTGTTATCTCAGGGTCCTCCCCATTCAGTGAGGAGTTACTTGTCCCTCTCCCTCCCTGTACCCACCCACACTTGCTCTCTCTCTCAAATAAATAAAATAAATCTTTTTTTAAAAAGTATGTCCTTAATGATACAGTGTTAAATTTATTAAACCCGGTCCCTTGAGTATAAGTATTTTTAATATTCTATGTAATGTAATGGGAAGTGTGCATAAAGCACTTCTGCTGCATTTCAAAGTACAATGATTGTGTCAAGTAACAGCATAAGAGCTCCTGAGTTGCAAGCTGAACTAGCTGCCTTTTTCACAGAACATCATTTTAATCCCAATAGAAAGATAATTTATGATTAGTCAGGCTTAACTATTTAACAGACTTGGGGCACCTGAGTGGCTCAGTCCGTTAAGCATCCGTCTTTTGCTCGGGTCATGATCCCAGGGTCCTGGGATCAAGCAGCATTTGGCTCCCTGCTCGATGGAAATCTGCTTCTCCCTCCCCCTCTGCCAGCCGCTTCCCCTGCTTGTGCTTTCCCTCTTTCTCTCTCTGTCAAATAAATAAAGGAAATCTTAAGAAAATAAAGTAAGTAAATAAATAATTGACAGACTTGAATATTTTCTATAAAATGAACCAATTGAGCCTGGTACTTCCAAAAAAACCCACGAAAATTGACAGAATTTGTTGCCCATACAATTCAAGCTTTCAAGTAAAAATTAGAATTTTGGAAAACATGTATCTATTACTGTGAGCTTGATATCTTCTTAATATTAAAGACTTTTCTCAACATTTGGAATATCTGCATAACTCAGTGAACCCATTTTCCAAATGATAAATGCACAATGTCATGAAATCATGCATAGGTAAAAGACCCATTCAGAGTGCAAGATAGACCAATGGATTTTAATGTAACAGAATATGGAGAGTTTGTTCCTATAGTTTCAGATTTTACTTTGCAACTAACATTTAAGAAACTACAACTTGTTGAGTTTGGATATAGTATTAAAGAAAAATATGGACAGTTATCTGAAAAAGCTATTAAATTTTCCTCTTTTCCAGCTACATATCAGCATGAAGCCAGATTATCCTTATATGCTTTAATCAAACTGCATATCAAAACAGATTGAATGCAGAAAAAGATGAGAATCCAGTTCTCTTCTCTTAAGCCAGACATTAAAGATTTACAGAAAATTTTTTAAGATTTTATTTATTTATTCATGAGAGACACAAAGAGAGAGGCAGAGGGAGAAGCAGAATCCATGCAAGGAGCCCGATTTGGGACTCGATCCCCAGACTCCAGGATCACACCCTGAGCTGAAGGCAGATGCTTAACCGCTGAGCTACCCAGGCATCCCAGAAGAAATGTTTTTTAAAGCTATCCTTCTCACTGATTTTTTTCTTTTGCAAAATACAGTTATTTTTATAAACAATATGTCATTTCATTAACGTGATAATTTTTTAGTGTTTAAGTGAATAAATATCTCAAAATTCCCTCTTATAATACCAATATAGTAAATATTGATAGGCATAATCCACAAAAACAAAATTATTGGGCTTTCAATAATTTTTAAGTGTGTTAATGGCTCCTACTTGAGAACTGCTGGTCTAAGTCAATAATTTGAGATAAATGGGGACTTGGACATTTAGGATTTTTGCATTGCACACCAGTGTGAAAAGAGGCTATGCCCAGGCAGGATTAGATAGTGCAGGGGATATCAACATACTACATTCTCCAAGACTAGATGCCTCTCAGATACCCTGATAGTATGTAAACATGCATGGCATTAAAACCTGCCATCAGAGAGATGGATTTGACTGAACTGCTGAGTTTACAACCTGAGATAATGAAAAACCCTGGAACTGACTAGATTAATTTTTCTGTCACTAGGTACAATGGCAACTTAAGAGAGATACTCCTGTTCAATCATTGAGAAACAAAGAAAGTTATATTGTTTGTAGACATATGGCTTTGAAACATCCCAGCTACTGTACCAATAATGGCCTCCAAGTAGAAGCCAAATGACCACTGGGTAGGGATGATGTAGGGGCTTCTGCTCAAAGTACAGATACTCAAAGTCCCTTCCCAAATCTTCAGAATTCTACATGCTCTCATATTTGGTGTTACAAAAACCCCTGTTCAATAGGTAAGATGTTATTATTCCCTTACAGAAAGAGAGACCAAGACCCAGGAGGCAGAAGTATACCAGGGAGGGCCAAGATAGTAGATCCACCAAAGGCTCCATTAATTAAACAGAAAAAGTACAATCAGTGGGGGGCTGCAAAGTCTGTGAAATAACTTTGTTCCCTCTGACTTTAACTAAACAGATGTTCACTCCATACCAATCAAGAACAAAGAGATCATTACAATGAACCAGGATGGTCACCACTCTCAAGGGACTCTCAGTTCAGGTTAGATGGAAGGTATGCTCCACTAAAAGTAGAGTAACATGTTATAGAAATGAAGAGCAAAGAGGAATTCATTCTGATACTAAGAGTTAATGTTGATATTTCCAGCGCTCAGTTCTAGGTCAAATAGAAACATTCAATGCTGATTTGAAGACACACACCAGATCTGATGAAATTTAGCAGAACACAGATCTTTCTACTCTACATCCCTGGAGGGGGATGTAGGGAAGTCCACAGGACTTCCCTACAACCCATCATTCACAGCCCATAATGACATTGGTGCCCAAAGTAATTGTGCAAGTGGTTATTTTTCTTTACATGCTCATGAGAATTGGCAGGAAGGCAATGTATTTTGCGTGAGGAAATAACAGTCTGTTAAACCAAATTGCCCCAGCGGTGGTCTCTTTTTCCTCTTTTCCAGAATTCCTAACTTTGTGACTTTGGCTGGTGAGTGAGGTGCATTCTTTTCCCGGGATGACTTAGTATTTCTCAACTCCATCTCCCTACATACGTCAAGGGTAGCCAGCGACTTTGTATTCTGAAAATACACTTCCTGACTGCTCTGTCTCATCCAAAGTTTGCTATTCTGCTGCTTTTCCAAGTGCAATTAATATTAAAGACATCAGTGATGTAGATGACTGATTGTACTAAGCTTTATGTTTGGGTCTTAGACACAGTAAATAAATCACAATTTTTTCTTTTGTTCACTAAGGCATATTTTGTGTTAGGAACTTCAGTCAATTATCTAAAAATACATACATATCTTTTGCAATAGCTGTTATATTTTATATATTGACTATCCTCACCAACCCAGCCCTCCCCTCCCTTGGAAGAAAAACAAGACACTGAGTGTCAGTAACATAGTAAAATGAAAAACAGATGTCCATGGTTAATGGTATACCAAAAGAGAACTATGTACATCTGAAAATAAAGGAAGAAAAAGGATAACATGAGCCTTAGTATTTGGCTTTAAATGAATATTTGATTCCCCAAAGGTGTGAACTATGCTTTGACAAATGGAAAGAAGGAACTTCTGGGAATGGTGCCCTCTTTCTCCTTCAGATGTGTAAGAATCTAAATGGTTTATTTATACAGAGTGCTACATATTGATTACACTATGTTGGATATTATGTGATACAGTAACCATTAAATGCATTCTGATTTCTTCTGGTTCTCCTTGGTTCTAAAATAACCTCTCAATTTTCAGACTGTGATGAAGCAATGTTATCAAAATTGAATTATATTGTTGAGCTATAATTGAATATTTGGTTCCAACCCAGAAAGTAGTCCAGAAAAACTGCTAAATGACAATTGTGTGTAAGTGAAGAATTTGGAATCTTCCTCTAGGCTGAGATACGCCACACTAACACCCTCTCAGGGCATCACTGAGACAAATGTCAGAGGTACAAAACTCCCTTGAGGGGACCTGGGAGTATAATTTGTTAGGAGAAGGGGAGCTCCAGAACCGTGGAGACCATGTTTGTGCTGTTCATCATTTTATCCCTAGAGCCTAACATAATGATCTATTGGAGTTGCTCAATAATTGTCTGTTAAGTGAATGTATGAAAGGAACAATTTAAATGGCAGGGCAACAAACCATAGCAGATCACTGATTCTAATGGTTCCAGAAGAGCTAGAGGTAAAGCAGGCCCTGAGTGACAGAGGCATACCAGTGGTATACTAGACTTGGCTCCCACGGACTCTCATGAGCCACATGTGAGCACCTTTTCCCAACTCTGCATTCAGTGACTTTGACCATGGTCGAAAGGAAATTAGCACAAATCAGGCTATTTTCTTTTTCAAGATTTTATTTATTCATTCATGAGAGACAGAGAGAGAGAGAGGCAGAGACATAGGCAGAGGGAGAAGCAGGCTCCATGCAGGGAGCCCAACATGGGACTCGATCCTAGGACCCCAGGATCACGCCCTGGTCCGAAGGCGGCACTAAACCGCTGAGCCACCCGGGCTGCCCTATTTTCTTTTTCTTAAGGTAACTGGTGTAGCTACTAAACTTTGTTAACTCAGAATTCTAGCACTAGAAAGTCCTGCAAACCCTGACCAAAACAAGGAGTAAAAGAAAGGAACTAGGCCAGAGAAGATGATGAAGGGGTTTTCCACCCTCCTTCCAATGCTGAAAAGGCTTCTGATTTATAATTAGAAAAGGTAAAATCACCCGAGAAGGTCTTAAACACCCCAGGAATCCTGTTTTTCTTTTCCTTTCAGTCTCCAAGAGCTCATAATTTCAAATGTTGAATTGGGAACCCAGCTTCACTTCTGGCCTATATGTCACGATTTACTTTTTAATTGAACAAATATTTGTGGAATGAGTGCTCACTACGTGCCAGGCATGAGGATAAAAACTATATTGTATCAGTTGCTAAATAGCCCAAATCCTCCATTCCTCCTATATCCCAACCCTTTATAATTTAGCCTTTTAGCCTCCCTATAAAAGGGTAAAGTTTATTTCCCCACCCCTTGAATCTGAGCTTGTCTTGAAATTTGTTTTGACCACCTGAGTACAGAGGAAAAGAGTTGCTAAATCTGAGTTTAGCTCTCGAGAGGTCTTGCCCCCCTCTTTGCCTTGAGATACAGGGAACATGGTCAAGTCATCCAAGCTAAACTTATTCTAGATCATGTAACCCCCAATCAACCCCACAGCTAACTGAAGACACGTGAATGAGCCCATCTGGGATCAATGAGCTTCACCTAGATCAGCAGAACTGAGTCTAGCCAACCATGTAGATTCATGTAAAATAATAAATGATTAATGTCTCTTTAAATAATTTATTGAGGTGAAGTTTACATAACATAAAAGTAACTTTTTAAAAAAGATTTTATTTATTTATTTGAGAGAGAGAGAGAGAGAGAGATAGCATGAGTGGGGAGGAGAGGGAGAGGCAGGATCCCAGCTGAGCTGGGAGCCTGACCAGGGCTCGATCCCAGGACCCTGGGACCATGACTTCAGCTGAAGGCAGATGCTTAACCATCTGAACTACCCAGGTGCCCCAAAAGTAACTTTTAAAATGAACAATTGAATAGTATTTAGAACATTCACAATGTGTGCAACCACCACTTCTGTCTGGTTCCAAAGCATTTTTGTCACCCAAAAGGAAGATCTGCATCCATTGAGCTATTTCTCCCCCAATTTCCCCCTCCCTGCAGTCCCTGACAACCAACAATCTGCATTTCATCTCTATGGATTGGCCTATTCTGGGTATTTCACACAGATGGAATCACACAGTATGTGCCATTTTGTATCTAGCTTCTTTCACTTAGCATAATATTTTTGAGGCTCATCCACATTGTAGCCTATGTTAGTACTTCACTCTTCTTTGCAGCTGAATATTATTCTATTGTATGCCCATAACACAATTTTTTTTATCCATGCGTCTGTTGGACATTTGAGCTGTTCCCACCTTTTGGCCATGGGGAATAGTGCTGCTAGTAACATGCATATACATGTACTTGTTTGTGCCTGTTTCAGTTATTTGGGGTATATTCCTAGGATTGGAGTTGAAGGGTCATATATATGCTATGCTTAACTTTTTGAAGAGACATCAATCTGTTTCCCACAGCAGCTGAACTGTTATACATTCCCTCAAGCAAATGTACAAAGGTTCCGGTTTTTCCACATGCTTGCCAACATCTATTTTCCTTTTTAAAAATTATTATTATAGCCATGCTAATGGGTTTGAAGTGGTATTTCATTGGGATCTTGACTTTTATCTCCCTAATGGCTAATGATATTGAACATCTTTTCATGTGAGGGTGAAATTTTAGAGTGGTATATTATGTACCATTACCTAAATAATTAGGGGGGAAAAGGTAAGTAAAATCAGAATGCCCTGCCCTCATGAAGCAAACAGTCTAGTAGTAGTGACAGACTATAATCTAATAATCGTACAAATAAAGGTACAGTTAGAACTGCGGTTAGTGCTATGAATGGGTGGTGCTCAGAACCATGAGAGCACGGAGGAGCCCTAGACTGTCATGCCATGGAAGGCTCTTCTGAGGAAATGACCACTGAACTAAAAGCTGAAGAGTCAGTAGGACTTAATCAGATCAAGAAGGGAGTGAATGGAATATGTAAAAATGTCTGTAATGTAAAAATGGGCAGCATGGCAAAAAGGAATGGTTGAATGAGAGCCAGTGTGACCCAAAGAAGAGAAAGTTAAGAAACCAAAAATACAAGTACAAGATGAGGCAGGAAATATAGGTAAAAGTGAGACCACGTAGGGCCTGTCCAGTGAAGAGCAATGGGATGCCATTGAAGATTTTTTAAACAGTGTGGTGACACAAAACAAATGTACGTTTTTAAAAGATGATTATCATAACAGGGTTGAAAATATACTGAAGGAGGGAAAAAGTATAAGTTAGAGAAGCATTCAAAAGATGATTGTAATGGAGCAAAAGCTTTGATTTGGTAGCAGTGGTAAATACAAGCAGATGAAAAGATTCAAAAGATATTCCCATAAATTCAACTGGCCTACAGATGGATTGACTAAAAGAGAAAAGAAGGTATCACAGATGACACTTGGGTTTCTAACTTTAGTAACTGGATATAAGATAGTCCTTCTCCATTGAGATTGGGAACACAGATTGAGGACTACATTTGGGACCAAAGATCCATAGTTTTGTTTTAGACATGTCGAGTTTGAAATGTCATCTAAGTAGAGCTGTTAGGGAACAATTATACAAACAAGTCTGATGCTTAAGTGAAAAGTTAGGCTAGGGATACAAATTTGTGAGTCATGTACATAGTGGGGATAATTGAAGGCTTGGATGCTGATAAGATTTTGTAAGAAGAGAATGGAGAATGTCAACAGAGGAAGGCCAGGACTGAGGCTTGAGGGTCCAGTTGTCTGTGTGGAGGGAGATGAACTTGAAAAAGAGGCTGACACAAGAGGCATGGAAAGGTAAGCGTAAAGCTGGAGTAGAAAAAGACCAGAGAAGTGAGTGTTTAAGATAGGCAGCAGTGGTGTGTATTGAAATGCTGATGAGCGCTCAAAGAAGGACCAAAATGCATATGCATATATGATTTGTGACAATCGTATAGTGATGACTTGAGCAAGAGCTGTTTCTACAGAAGGGGTAGGAGCCAGTTCGGGTGGGTTGAGAAATGAGTGGAAGGTGAATAACTCTCTAGAAGCACTGTGACAGTTACATCATTTCCTGAGCTTATCACATCCAACCACTCCCAAGCCAACTAGTCAGGATCCATTCTGAGATTTCCTGCCAGCAACTCATTCTGAGATCAGCCTAGCTAGACCTGTTTGGAGGCTAATGGAGACACCCATCCTAGTCTCATTGATTCGAAGACTGTCTCTGTCTTGGAGAAGGAGTAATTTTAATGTATTAGGGTATGAAGTAACATTTGCTCTAAATAATAATTTAATCTAAATAGAATCTGGCTAGGAAGGGCATAGAACCCCCATCACATCAGATAAATTTCCTTAGTGTGCCAAAAATGATCTGGACTAGAGAAAATTTTAGCCATGTATGAACTGTTTCTATTCATTCAATCAACACTTATTGAACCTCATAACATTGTCCCCCTAAGAGGTAGGGATGCACAGTAAAATAAGACATAGTTCCTTTCCCCAAGGAACTTATAATGTAAAAAAGGAAGAGCAAGAAATATGCCAGTGGTTACATTGTGGAGGGATAACTGTTCTGAGAAAACAAACACAGGAAGCAGCAACTCAATCACACTGAGGTTTCAGGGGAGTCTTCTGATAGACATCCTTCTCAAGTGATATTTTGAATGGTGAATAGAATAAGATTGGAGGGTGAAGAAGAAGAGCATGACAGTGAAAGGCATTGTAGGTAGAGACCACAGCCTGTGCAAAGACCCAGAGGCATAAAGCAGCATGGTGTGTTGGGGAACTCAACATAGTATATCAAGAAAAAAGGAGATGAGTCAGAGAGGTAAGCCTTGCCAGAGCATGAATAACTTCATGAATTATTATGTTAGTTAAGAATCTTTTGGTTTTAGGTCATAGAAAAATAATTCAAATAGCTTAAATAATAAAATGTGGAACGCAGGAACTCAAGTTACTCAAGTTCAAGAGGTAAATTACTTTTTCAACATAGCTGGTTACGGGACTTAGTTGATGTTATCAGGAATCTCTTTTTAACTCCCAACCCAACTTCCATTGGCTTGAATCTTATGCCCATCCCTGAACTAATCCCTAATGCTATGATTAGCCAGGCCTGGGTCACATCACCACTCTTGGTTCCACGGAATTTAGTCAAATCCACCCAAACCATGTGGAGTGAGTGGGGCAGGAAAAAAAAATCATAGATGTTTACTCCACCATGCAAAGGGCTTTAAACTTCATCCTAAGGACAAGGGTAGTCACTGAAGGATTGCGAGCAGGACAGTGGAATGATGAGGTTTACATTTCAAAAAAATCTATGTAGCACCGTAAAGCAAATGGGTCAGAGGAATTCAGACTCGAGGTAATTAGAACTCCTGTGTTGTCCAAGGAGTACTGGTTAGACCTGAGCAATGGCCATGAGGACAGGAAATCATCTTCTTCCCTTCATGGGATCATTAAAAAGCCCATCAGCCAGTCACAGTGATATGGGTCTTTTTTCCAGTTTCCACCTAGATTTTAGGCAGCAAGAGTCCAAGAAATCAGAGACACAAGTACAAAATGGTTCTTTGCCGGCAGATGCCTCTAATGGAGTAGACCAGATTTTAAATCCATCAGGTCCCTTGATTCCAAGATTCTGTGTGCTCAGGACAATTCAACCACACATGCTTGTGCTTCCTTTTATCAGTATAAGGGTCCTTGATATTTAAGAGCACAGTGTGTTTCTCTACATGCATTTGAAAAGCTATCTTCCAATCTAGTCAAGTGGAAATAAAAATTGGAGCAACAAAGAGAAATCACCTGTCCCTGATTTCAGCTTGGGGCATCAGCCCACACAGTGCTGCATTAGATTTACGGAAAAGTTCTACATATGATGATGTTAAATTTGTACAGCACCTTCAGCTTACGAAAGCACTTTCTTTTATGTTAATTCACTGAATCCTTGCAGCAATTCTATGAGATAGGCAGGAGCACTTCCATTTATAAAGAATCAGAAGCTCAGAGAGGGGAAGTGCATTGCCCTACATTTATGCTAATAAGTGTCTGGGTCGGGGAAGAGGGCAGGTCTTTGGGCTAGAGTCCTACATTTTCTGTGAAATCTACTTTTGAGTAATGTTTGTGAGCAAAGACTCTAAAACCAAATTGCCAAGTTTGAAATCTTAGCTTGCTCCTGACTAGCTAAGTGTGTTAAGCAAATTATTTTATGGTACATCACTAGCCCTCAGGCTCCTTAACTATAAATGGAAACTTCAAAAGAAAAATCTGTTTCAGAGGGTAATTCTGAAGATTAAATGAGTAAATAAAAAGAAGTAAGGTGACCTTATAATTCATTGTCTAAAATAAAATGCCCTGCATGATCTCAGGGTGGTCAGATCAAGCCCCATGCAGGGGTCTGCGCTCAGCATGGAGTCTGCTTGGAATTCTCTCTCCTTCTTCCTGTGCCTGACCTGCTCTCTCTCTTTCTCTCTCAAATAAATAAAGCTTTCAAAAATAAATAAATAAATACTTCCGAAAGTGAAAACCAGCACTAAAAACAAGTAAAATACATACTATTTTTGAAATATTTATTTACTGATCAACATTTTTTTTATTTTTTGGTGGACCTATAAAATAGTTCTATTCAAAAACTATTTCAGAAATAAATTTTTTCAAAGAAAATAAAATAATACATATCCACATACATTAAAGCCAAAAACAATTTTTTGAACTTTATAGTGACTTTCTGAACATTCAGAATAACAATATAAGCAGAGTAATCATTCTTGGTACACATTCGCATGCTTTAATCAGTTTCTCAACCATATTGTCCCCAATACCTGTCTTGTGCGCTATGTCTCATGGGCCTTGGTATGTCTATCAGGTCACCAAGCCACCAGCAGGAACAACAGATGGAATTGTCCTCCCCAACTCCACTCAACCTGGAAGGAGTTAGCTGTCCCTGGTTGCTCCTGCCTGGGAGCACCTCATTTTAACAATAAGCATTCTGAATGCAGACCATGGGAAGTAAGTGTTACTTATGTCATGTCTGGAAGGGATTGGAAAAAAAGAGAAGAGCTGCCATTGATTGATTCTATCATAGGTTAGGCAAAGCAATGATAGAAAGCTATTCTGACTTATTTTAATGCAACTATTAGTTTAAAAAATACTGTCAAAAAATGAAAAATCCAAGGTCAATGCTAAACTAAACGGGATACCCCAGGGCTCACCCCAGGCAAACTGGCCATGTGGTCACCAACGAATAGACCACTAGATCAGGGTCTGGCTCACAGTAAGCACTGACTAAGTCCTGGCTATTTTTATTGCCTTAGCCCTCGTCGTTATCACTTTGATACCACTTTTGTGCATTTACTACAAACAATGCACTGTGCTTTATAAACATTATCTTGCTTAATTTTTCCAAACCTCCATCTTTTGAATTTATTTACTTTATCTGCATAGCCCTTAAAGTCATTTCAGTTGGGGATTCCTGAATCTAGTCTGGAGCCGAACCATTACACTAGACCTTCTCTTCCTATTCTCCATTCCGGTAATATTTTTAGTAGCAAGCACAATGTACTGGACAAAACTATGCACTAAATTATATATTCCAGATGTTTCATGTATGTAAGTCACCTCCAACCCAAGACTATAAATTGCAGAGGGCGTGGCCAATGGATCAATCATAGTTCTCAGAGGCAAGTATTAGGAACTAACTCTGATTAATTAAAGCAGGAAAAAGAATTTATTAATATGTCTTATGTAGGGCACAGAAACTGTAGGAGGCTTAGAAAATTAGGCTTAGAGGCTATATGGCCAAAAGTGAGGCCCCAGTTCCCACCACATTACTGGTTGGCCCTGTGAAGACAAATTCCTAGTAACACTGGACACAGCCCTCCCAAGTGTACACTGCCAACAGCTCCACTGCTGGACACAGGACACTGCAAATAGAACTGTTGCCCCAAAAACCTCAGAAACCTCTGTGTGGCCGCTGCTGTGATCAACACCCTTCCTAGGATAGAATTCAAGTCTTCTAAGTTTCTTTGTTTCATCAGCTTCCCAAAAAGGGGGTGACCGTACCCAGATGGTAGACTCTAGATGCCTTTGTCTCCTCTGGCTGCTATAAGAAAATATCATGGATTGGGTGGTTTGAATAAACATCAGACATTTATTTCTCACAGTTCTGGAAGGTGGGAGGTCTAAGATCAAGGAACTAGCAGAGTTGGTTTCTGCTGAAAGCCCTCTTCCTAGTTTGCTGACAGCTCTCTTCTTCCTGTGGGTTCACATGGCAGAGACAGAAAGAAAAAGCTCTCTGGTCTCTTCTTATAAAGACACTAATCCCATGATGGGGCCCTACCCTCATGACTTCTTCTAAACGTAATTAACTTGCAAAGGCCCCACCTCCAAATACCATCACATTGGGGGTCAGGGCTTTAATATATGAACTTTGGAGAGACACAACGGTTCGGTCCATAGCATCAAGTCACATGTCCATTCTGTGGCTGCAGGAAGGACCAGAAAAACAAGCATTTGGCATTTTCACCTTCTTTGGTGATGGTAAGACATTGTCTCACCAGATGAAAACTCTGCAAACAGGTTCAAGCCCTGGGCAGTCCAAAATCATCACAAATGTCTACTATCACCATGGCTTGCATTTCTTTAATACTCTTCTCAGAACTGAGCACCATCAAACCCTGAGGAGTTGCTGACATCATAAGTTATCACTGACATTGTAAATTATGAATGTGGTGCCATGAGGACCAATTCAATTAATTAATTAATTGCCTCTGGTAATACAGAGGTCCAAAGTAGTCTACAAATTTCCTGATACACTTAGAAAAAAGGAGATAACCATACCTACTGTAAATAGCTTTCATTTCTACTTTAAAGCAAAGTAGGAAAAAAGTAATAGAAGGAAAAAAATGTCTCTGTATCCATTAATCAAATGACTGCTTCCCAGTGGAGCATTTGACACTTTAAAAGCCATTGTTTGATTAGAGCTCCAATCTTTCCTACCAGATCATCCCGATTTCAAGACTCCTGAGGTTACAGGAGTCAGTGTATGGCATCTTTAGTATCAGAGGGCTGGGCAAAAAAATCCAGGAAAAATGATAATAAAAAACCCCAAGGACCATAACCCAAAGAAAAGCTGAAGAACACAAAGCATACAAATTGACCCTCAAACAACTTGAAATGAGAGATTTCAACTATGACTCACCATACCGGCCGAGGCTGCAATACAAACTAGACAGGTGACTTAATATGGGGCCACCAGGCACCTGCCTTCAGGGAGACACTGTTGCCTTATCATGGTTCCCATGCTAGACTCTGAGAATTCACCAAACATTTATGTGCCAGGCACCTTGCTTGGTATGTTGATGAAAAACCAAGGTGAATAAAATGCCATCCCTTGTGCCTCCAAATTTATAATCTATAGGGAATGAGACATCAAGAATTCGAACTGTGGTAACATAGAGCATAATGAATGCCCTAAGGGTTGCACCAAGTGCACAAGGACGCGGTGGAGGGAAAGAGCAAGGACCTCCAGAAAAGCAAATGGCAGGAAAGAACACAATTCTCAAGGTTCCCTCATGACTGCAAGTCATGAATGCAGACACAGACTTCCTGACTCCAAAACCTGTGAGAATCCTCCATAATCATGAGACATTTAAGGAAAAGACACATTTCCTGTGTCCTAAACGCCACTTGTGTCCTTATACCCTAAATGTGGAGAAAGGCCATTTGATCTGGTCACATGGTGGTGCGGCACTGGGGTGCAAATGTTTGGGGAGGAGGGTGGTGACAGGGACTCTGAAGGACTGACCTGCTGGCTCTGAAGAGACAACTGCTTAGCTCATGGAGACGCTGACAGGCCCAGTGTTCTGGAAGGCCCCTCAGCCTCTCGGTGGCTGTGGGAAGGGCGCAGAGGTTGCCAACATCTGATCGGGGGCACTGAGGTGAAGTGAGAATGGAAAATTCGGTCTGAAATTGAGCTGGTTTGGCTATAGCTCTGCCCCAACTCAGGTGTCTCGGTGTCTCGGGCCCGGGCTGTCGTCAGGTGGCACCGGGGACACGGCGTGGGGTACGCTGGCCGCAGCAAGGGAAATCATGAGAACCCCACATGCCCCATCTGCAGCCAAGAAATCAGAGCCCCAGGGGCCTAACTGGGGAAGCGAGTACGTGCCCGAGAGGGAGGCTGATTCCCCTTGGTTGTGTTCTCCTCCATTCTGGCAGGAGATCCTACCCAGTAATTAGCCGGTGACACTGCGCGCCATTCCTTCCCGGAGCTCCATAGGCCCCTGCGACACTCGTGCTCATTTCCCTTTTTCTCCTCCTTTCTGGGCATCGCTTTTTCTTGGGTTTTTTTTGTCTGTTTGTTTCATTTATTGTTTGTTTTTAGTCCCCAAAGGGGTTCATCGGCCTCACTCACTAATCTAATGGGTTCCTCTCTGGATTTTCCCATATTTGCTCTCCTTTGATGTCAAGACCATGAAGCGGCCGTTGGCAAGGGCCCTGCCTCCGCCTGGAGTTCCTGGGTCCTCGCGGTGTCACTAAGCTGCTTGGCAGGAGGAGCGCAGTAGCCATAGAAACGCCCGTGTTGGCTCCCTGGGGGCACCGAGGCTTTCTTGTGGGAACCTATTTCCTACAAATAACGGGCCCACTGAAGCCATCTCAGCCCCCAAACCGCGACGGCTTTGGTTTTGGTGCTCCCAAGTCTGCATGGCATGTCTTTTTATGGAGGATTTCCTTCGCCGGGCGTCCCACTCAGGCCCCTCTCACAGCGACCACCCTAAACCCAAAAGCGAAGGGAAGAGCAGACTCCACGTGAGCTCCAAGTTCCTGAGTTGGGACGGCTGGGGGGGGGGGGACAGTAGTCTCCCAGGGAAGTCAGTCATCCTGGCGCTTTCCGGATGTCAGGACTAGGCCGGGGCCGGGGGTGCCACACAAAGAGTTGCTTTTGTACCTCACCCCCTGCTACCTGCGCCTCAGCGGTGACCCAGAAGCAAGCTGGTCCCTGCGACTTGGACAGAGGGCGACACGCAGACTCCTGGGTCCGTGTCTGACGACTGGAGGGCGCCCCAGCTTCTTCCATCACCTTCTCACAGGTCAGATAGACTGGGAAAGATCTTACCTCGGAGACCCTCCAGCATCACAGATGCCAGCCTCCCCTCTTCAGGATGCGAGGTCCACAGCTGAGGGCATGTCCTCCCTTCTCCCGACGGAGCCCCCGCGGGGTCGGGGTCAGGGCCGCATGAGCGGGAGGGCTTCCTCCCGGCCCCAGGCCCGAAGGCAGGTGACCCAGGAGGTGCCACCTTCTACTCCAGCTTTATGGTTCTCAGGCCCTCAGTCCCCACATCTAGGTCTTCTGGGGGCAGGGTGGCCTGATCAGCATGAGGATCAGCTTTTCTTCACGTTACGGGATAAATTAAAACACGAGAGATTTGGGTTAGGTAACAGGTTAGAGTACGGAAGTATCCCCTCTCTGGGAGTCTGAACATGAAACTTTGGCCGAATATTCCTCTGGGCTCCTTTATTTTTTTTTTATTTTATTTTCTATTTTTTTTTTTTATTGGTGTTCAATTTACTAACATACAGAATAACCCCCAGTGCCCGTCACACATTCACTCTGGGCTCCTTTAAAATTAAGATTGGTACCAGCAGCTCGTGTGCAGTGAAACCAGGTAATAGAAGAAAGGAAAAGTCACATTTTTTGCTGAGACGTTATTAATGTGTCACACGTTTATCCACTCAGCATCCTGAAGGTGTGTTACTGCGCCCATTTTACAGATGAGGAAACAGTGACTTTCTCAACTCACAGATTGTAGAATAGAAAGTCAAAATTCTACCTAGGGCCGTCAGATACCGAAGTCCATGATTTTTTCAATATAATAACTAAGCCAAACAGAGCCCCGTGACTATTTCATCTCATCATACGTCTGATCTTACAATTCCCTAAGCCCTTGTCTGTCATCCTCAGGCCCTTTAATGCTTTGCCTTGCTGGAAAACATTAGAGGCCTTTAAGTATCTTGGGAAGTGAAAGCACTTTTAGAAAACACGAAAAGAAAAAAAAGTAAAACCGCCAAGTAAAATCTTTTTTTTTTTTAAAAGGTTTTATTTATTTATTCATGAGAGACACAGAGACAGAGAGAGGCAGAGACACAGGCAGAGGGAGAAACAGGCTCCATGCACCGGGAGCCCGACGTGGGATTCGATCCCGGGTCTCCAGGATCGCGCCCTGGGCCAAAGGCAGGCGCCAAACCGCTGCGCCACCCAGGGATCCCGCCAAGTAAAATCTTTGATGGGACAACAGGCAACGACCTGACAAAGGTGACAGGCCGTGAAGTCAGTCTCATGAAAGCGGACTCAGCCCCTAATGCTGTGGCTGGCTGAGGAGAGTGGGGAAGAAATGAAGAGCCGAGCAGGGTGCGGGGCCCCGACCGGCGCAGCAGTCCTCCACCCTATACGCCAGCAGGAATGGTGACAAATTCTCAGAAATCCTGTCTTGCCAACAGAGATCTTGGGAGCTCAGAAATCAAATTCACATAAACTGGCACAGGCTCCTCTGATCAGCTTGTCCCACTATGGCTCCCTTGATTGCTAGGAATCGAGATAAACAGGTGTGGTTCAGTTTAAGAAGATCCCAAGTCCATGTTGATTTTCTCATGTCACCTCAAAACAAGGTACTCTTCTGAAAGTTTGGTAACCCGGCATTTAAGAGCTTTGTCAAAGAACTGGCCCTCACTGACGGCCCATGTCACCCTAACTCAGCCTTGGTTGGCTTTCAGAGGTGGCTGGCGGATGGGGCTTTCCCAGGGCAAATATGTGGCACTTGCTGCTCCCTCCCATTCCCTTGCCCTGACACACATCACTAGGGAATCGGAGTGCTCTTTCCTGCCAGGGCCCAGAGGCAGCCTCAGAACCCTTCTCAGCCCAGCACCGGGCATCCACCACCTATCACCTGGCATTGGCATCCAGAATGACAACTATTTTGACAAATTGTCCTAGGGACTGTTGAGTAGTGTTTCCTAATGTTTTTGTGTGTCCATCCGCCCAGAGTATTCAAGGGAGTTCTCAACAGACGATGAAAGAAGAGATTCGCTCATTATACCTTAAGAAAAAAGACTGGAGGGATCCCTGGGTGGCGCAGCGGTTTGGCGCCTGCCTTTGGCCCAGGGCGCGATCCTGGAGACCCGGGATCGAATCCCACGTCGGGCTCCCGGTGCATGGAGCCTGATTTTCCCTCTGCCTATGTCTCTGCCTCTCTCTCTCTCTCTGTGACTATCATAAATAAATAAAAAAAAAAAAGAACAAAGACTGGAAGATAATTTTATTAAGCCTTCAACAACAGCAGAAGCAAAAATACATTGTGCGCTTCTATAGGCCAGGAACTGTGCTACGGTTTTACAGGTACAAAGAGTAAGACAACAGTTCTAACTCTCAAGGTGCTCACAGTCTAAAAGAGAGGGAGACAAGTAAACCGTGCTGCATTCTCTGATAGCTGCACCCCCATCTCAAGGCGGAAGGGGGCACACGCAGACACACTCACATTTCCATGCATTCGCAGCCCACGGCCCGAGGCACACCTCATCCCTCCTCCTTGTCTCCCAGCAAGCATTCTTCTTGTTTCTGGAAGCTACCATCTAACTGAACAAGAGGCCTCCAGGGCCTCAGGCTGACTGAAATATATAGAAACTAGGGTAAGTGTGTTCCTCTGATTAACACATGAGTTGGCAAGGAGTTCCACCTGGCTTTCCAGTTTCCAGATTTTTCTCCTGGACTTTTTGAAATTTCACTAAGGAAAATTGTTTTCTCAGTCCAAGTATGCTGACTGCAGCATCTCTCCTTGGGACTAATGATGAAAGGACTCATCTCAACCAGTACGGAGTGTAACAACTACCTGGGGATTTGTTCAAATGCAGCTTTTTATTTATAAGGTCTGGGATTTATTCCATCTCAATGTTCCTTCCATCTCTTTATTTCTTTATGGTAAATTTCGAGAAATATTGGAAGTTAGTATTATAGTGCAGTGGTCAAATACCAGGGCTCTTCTTGCATTCAGGATCGGTTGTGTGACTTTTGCCAAATCACTTAGGGGATGTATATGATTCTCGTGAGGATTAAATGAGATAATACATGTTAACTGCTTGAATAATGCTCAGCACATAGCAAACACTCACTAAATATTAGATCAGTTAGTATTTAGTATTTCTTCAAGTCAATTTTATGCCTCATTAATTTACTCTTCCATTATGTCCAGTCCATTATGTTTCGTTTTGTTATTTCAACAACCTTATTCTTCATTAATTGGTTCTCTTCTATAATATCTTTGATTTATAACATCTTATTTCATAAGCCCTGTTCTTGTTTTATGTTTTTTAAAGACTTTATTTATTTATTCATAGAGACACAGAGAGAGAGAGAGAGAGGCAGAGACACAGGCAGAGGGGGAAGCAGGCTCCATGCAGGGAGCCCGACGTGGGACTCGATCCTGGGTTTCCAGGATCACTCCCTGGACTGAAGGTGGTGCTAAACCGCTGAGCCATCTGGGCTGCCCTCTGTTCTTGTTTTAGAGATATTTTTACTCTTTTATCTTTTTGACACTGTTAAATTATATTTTCGTTTTTAATTACGTAAAACTGCTACATTTTCTTTACTTGCTCAAATGTAAGCTAAGAACTCATTATGGTCAGGAGATTTTTCAAGGCTCTGTGCTGGATTATGATTTCCATACACCAACTTGGAGCAGTGCACAGTGCTGGAACACAGCTGAAATAGCCAAGCTGTGTAGAGAATATCCTGCCACGAAGGACCGTTCCCGAACTTGCTCCTACAGGAACAACACAGTTCTAGCCCTTAGGCTTAGTACAGGTGTCACTGCTCTGCTACCTGGGCTTGTGCTGGCTGTTCCGTTCCAACTTCGGGAGGTTTCCGTTTGTAGGCTAGCAGGACAGCTACATGCCTGACCAACCTCTGGCCTCGGGCAGGCCCACCTTCTTGGAGCCTCTTCTTATAGCTTCCAGGCTCAGCCATTTATTCAACTGTTCTGGGCCCCTTCTGGGACTTTCCCCCTTCACTTTCATTCTCAGACTCTTATGCTCTTTATCTTTTCCCATCCTCACCTGTTCCACACGGTCCCCTTAGCTCTATCCTCAACACGACAATTACATCCAATAACAAAAAATATTTGTTACCAGAAATACTTAGGGAGAAGTTTCCTTTCCCCTCCCTCCCTCTAAAGCCTCAGGTTGTAGAGGCTTTCAAACTTGCCTCGCCTTGCCATACTCTTTCAGAAATCTTCAATCCCTCCAAGCCTCGCATTTTCACTCTATAGTACTCTTGCAAGAGACACCCCTACCAGAAGCTATTTGGGCTTGGGCAACACCAAACATTTGGCATGACAGGGAGTATTGAATTCCAGAAGTGGGGGTTCAGGACAATAAAAGTGCCAGGAAGTAAAAGAGATTGCCACCTTCAAACAGATCTCAGCCCTCTGCAACCCCTCCCTGTGCTCTATGGTTTTCTCTTTATAACTACTAGAGAATTCCCCAGAAGATGGACTTAGATATAGCACTGCAGAACTCATTGGCCATCATGACACTGTCGCGGTAGACACCCTTCTCCTCTCTCATATAGTACGGGCTGGACTTAGTAACTTTTTCTTCCTCCAACCATGTATAAATGAAAAAGTTAACTTGTGCGTGTGCACATATGTGTGTGTATGTACACACACACACACACTACGCTTCTCAAGATGAAATGAATAAATTGTGTGGTAATACTGGCTGCCTTCTTCCATGATTCATCTCCCCCTTTTCCATATGCTCTCTGCCTACATAATACCTTTAGCCTGTTCATTAATTCCCCGGTAAACGTATTCAATTCTTCCCTCTGTTCCTTTTTTCCAACACTCCAGTTGCTTTTTAGAAGTTTTAGCTCTAACCTTATGCTCTCTGTCTCTCTAGCCCTGCAGTGATTGTCACTATCTTTCTGTGTTTCTCTTTCCTCAAAGTCTTGTAAAATATAACATACTGCAAAACAGTGGTGTTCCTGGGATTTAGCATTTGGGGTGGCAGATGGGGTGGTAATGAATCTGCTTATGGGGGCTGGGCACATCCCCTAGCACTCCCAACCCATTGCATACATTTTGGATTAAAAATATTAAAGATAATGGAAGCAGAAGCACATTAATGTGCCATTGAATCTACTCAGGAGTAGATGAGAAAACTTTTTACTAATACTTAATTCAACATTACTAACACAGAGCTAAACAAAATCCCCTTGATAGCAAAGAGCCATGAGAGCTCTAGCTTTGTGGTCTCCCTACAACTTAGCCACTGGAGAAGAAGGCATTGCCCAAGGCGGAGCTCCAGTTCAAGAGGCTGAGATTGGCTGCCAACCATGTTTCATTAGATTCTCCTATTGAACCCTGGTTATCACACACTCTTTTTATCCCAACTACCCTCAGAGCCATTTTTTTCATAAATCAGGACAGCTATTGCTTAAACTTAGTATTATAATTATTCCTTTTTATTTATCCCCCATCTAGATTATAAACCTTCTTGAGGATAAGGACTAAGTTAACCCCCTGGATGCACGACGTGCACAGTTGGTGGGAAATGAGCTATATTTGTAGAGAAATACACTATGCAGGCATTTCTCTTATTCTCATGTGCATTCATCACAACACCCTATGTCCATAGATGTCAACTGGAAGCCATAAAGGTAAGTAATTTTACTGAGATCACAATGCTGGTGAGAGAGTCTGGATGAAAATCCCAATCTTCTTGACCCTAAGACGTATATCCTTTATAACAGACTATGCCACTCAATGCTGAACGAATGTATGATGAATGATGAATGAATGGGTCAATCAGTCCTGGACCCAAGGCAGTTCAGTCATGCAGCTCAACTCTGACTGTGAAATAAAGGGTGATCACTACTACAGATGTGAAAAATGGGGGAGTTCTGGGAAAAGAACAACACCGGGTTCTAAGTGAAGACTTTCAGCACTTAGATACAGAAAACACTGCACCTCAACGATTCTCCTTATGAGGCTAGGAGGCATATCAGTTTATTAGTCCCTCTGACAACGGGCTGAATGGAAACAGAGGCCAATGTCATGTGACTGTCGTTGTTAGTCGAGAATTAGAACCAAGAGCCTTTGAAAGCTGCATCCTCTGCTCAGCGGTCCATGATTTTTTCAAATACTAATGTACAATTCTTCACTCCAAGCCACTAATGAAAACTGTGCATCAGGAAGAAACCTTTACTATCAATTACTTAATATCGAATACCTATCTAGGATAGACACTGAACAGGTGCTTGGGATTTTCTAGAGTAGAAAAACAGACTTCAGTTCTACCCTCCTTTGTGATGTAACCATAGTGAAGTTAGAGGGTTACATCAAGCACTGCAGTTGGTATAGAATATCCGAGTTGTAATTCTAAATTGCACTAAATGCTTTTCTAAACAGCAAAAGCCCCAGATAAATTAATTTGAAGAGACATAAAATTGCAGTCATAGGGAGATAAATATTTCATTAGCAAATCTTTCCATTTTGCCTGACCACTTCTAAGTAACTTTTAGATCACGAAGGACACACACACACACACACACACACACACACACACACACTTCTACAGCTTATGCAAAAAGAAAAAACATCTCCATTATGTTCTGTTTCTTTTGAAGAATTCCCTGAGGAATTCTTCTAAAGTTGAGGCAAATCAGCATACA
This sequence comes from Canis aureus, assembly GCF_053574225.1. Classification (NCBI taxonomy): domain Eukaryota; kingdom Metazoa; phylum Chordata; class Mammalia; order Carnivora; family Canidae; genus Canis; species Canis aureus. Next base: position 24,256,683 of record NC_135644.1, on the reverse strand, counting down.
CAAATACATCCATTTACAATCTCCTTGGAAACTAGAACTGCTGGCCAATTCAGGCAGCAAGCAACAAAATGTTTTCTCCAGGTTTACTTGAAGGGAGAAAAATATTGTGAATATGCAAAGGAAGGTATATGTTGGGTTTCAGGGTTTGACGCGCTATCCTCCAGGGGCCTATATTTCCACGCACCAGGAAGACTGCTACTTTATGCCAAGTCTGCTTGCTGTGCCATCAAAATGAAATAAGCCAAAGAAAAATGATGATCATAAAAATGACTACCATCTACAGAGCACTTAGCAGGCGCAGGCACTGCAGTAAGTGCTTTACTCATATCATCTCATGTAATTCTCACAGCCACCCTAGGAAGGAGGCATTAGCTCTCTCATTGTACAGAACAGGAAGTGGAAGCTCAGAGACGTTAAGGAGCTCACCTAAGGTCACACAGCTAATGAGTAATGAGGCTGGGTGGACATCACCCCAGTTCTGTTTGTCTTCTGACTCCAAAGCCATGCAACGGTGCCCATGCTCTGGACACAATGCTACATGCACACGGGCAGGGTACCGCGATCAGTAAGACCACCTTGACTGCCCCTTCACGGTTCAATGATGCAGTTAAGGCCAAGCTTCAGATGGGATTTTCCCGTTGAAATGCTTAAAAGCCACCACAGGTTTTCGGCAGAAACACAGAACCACGGAAATAAAGACAAAGGAGCTGCAGCACAGATCATATGGCCACCCACTTACCTGTTCCTCACGACTCAGTCCTGCCTAGATCCACACCATAAGGAAACACCCCAATGAGGAAAAGTGAATCATGTGTGCTCTACCCCTAGATGGACAAAAAGATGAAGAGGCCTACTGACGCACTCACGCACACACAAATGGAAAACACAGATTTGTTTTGACAACCTATTATACTACAAAAATATTTATGAATGTAAGCTGCAGCAAAGTGCATCCATCTTCCAAAAGCACACACCCCGCCGCCAAAGACGGCTGAGAAGTGGGGAAGGTGAGAAAACCCCCCTGAATGAACTGCCCTCGGGCTGAGGGGCTGCACCAGCCGGAAGCCCCCAGCTTTCCATTACCAGGATTCCTTGTGAGGGCGTTCTTTTCACGGAACACTCTTATTTTTCACATCCACTGTGAAGTGACCACCCTTTATTTTGCAATCAGAGAGTCGAGCTGGCAGTACCGAAGTGGCTTGGCAGCTGCAGAGATGAAACTCAACTGAACAAACAGATTCTTAAGTGATGCTTAGATGGAAGAACTTGGACAGGGTTCAGAATTTTTTTTAAATTCATTTAAATGTGTGATTGAATCCTGCTCATTACCCTCTCGGCAGAATATTATATATTCAGCTCTTTATTGTATAATAATGTTGAGGATGGAAAATAAGAAAGGTACAATATTACCAACCCTTCTTATTATAGAAGAAGAGCAGCTTTGTTTATGTCATAAACAATAGTCAATAAATGCATATAACAAGTTAATTTTTCGCAGCAATCCATACCCAGAACTTGAAATATGTTATTTTGTTCCTTGGTCCAAATTTCTTGAGACAAATAAATCCTTCTGTACAGGAATCAGACTAAAATCTTGGAGCAAACAGTGTATAAGAGCTTACAGGCCCGATTTCAGAACGTCGCCTAGCGCGGCTCGGTGACTTTATCACCGCGCGGCCCACACATCGACTCTTCCTCGCACTGCTCCAGCCCGGCACGAGTGTCCCTCTTGCTTTCCACGAATGCCCCTAGTAGGCCCCCTCCTCCTGGGCCTCAGGGCCATTGCACTTGCTCTTCCCTCTGCCTGAAACACTCTCACCCAGACTTCAATCCTCACCTCTTTCAAGTGTCTGCCCACATCGTTCTCCATCCTCCTAACCCACTTGATTATTTTCTACATATTGAAATCTTTTGATATATATTTATTTGATTCTTGACTCTCTTCTCCTACACAAAGATAAGCTGCATGCACAAAGGGGCTTAGTTTGCTGCAGCAACCCCAGCCCCGGAAATGGTAGTGACACAAAGGAGCACCCATGAGGGAATAAATGAAGACATATCACCAGAGGCAGTTTAGGGCTGGGAGCCCTGGTGGGGTGGCTAAGGTGTCAGTTCCTAAAAGGGGGCGCAAACATCATCGGAAAGGTAATGAGATGGAGAGTGCTTATTTTAGAACTCTCAAGAGAAATCCTCCGAATGTTTAGAAGGAATCCTTTGTTGAACCACACCGAGCTGGGAAGGAATGAGCCTGGCCACACGGAGGTGTTAGATGAACTACCTTCTAAGAAGGGTGAGTACAGTTTAGCTTTCCTTTTCTTCTACTGAGTAGAGTTCACAGTTTGGGTCAAAGCAGAATTGCCTGAGCCCAACTAAGGCCCCAAACAGCCACCAGTGTCCCGTGTTTAAAAACACGTGTCTGTAAATTTTATTTACCTCACATATATCCCTCCCATTCCTATGACCTGCTCAGCCTCTCCTCTGAATCAATGTTGCATGAATAGTTAAATAAAACTGGTTTGAAGCAGTGCTGTCATCTCAGGGTCATAAGTTGAAGCCCCACACTTTGTGTAGAGATTACTTTAAAAGAAAAATCTTGGGGCACCTGGGCGGCTCAGTTGCTTAAGCATCTGCCTTCAGCTCAGGTCACGATCCCAGATTCCCAGGTTCAAATCGTATATTGGGCTCCCTGCTCAGTGGGAAGTCTGCTTCTCCCTCTCCCTCTGCCCCTCCCCGCTGCTCATGTCCCCAGGCACACACAGTCTCTCAAATAAATAAAATCTCTTTTAAAAATAATAAAATAAAATAAAATTCTTAGGAGCACCTGGCTGGCTCAGTCAGTAGAGCCTGTGACTCTTGATCGCAGGGTGAAGTCGTCCTATCATCAGTTTTCCCTGTGTCACCACAGACCTTTGCCCTGTTCAAGGACCTACCAGTGCTCCTCAATTACCTTTTGGATCACATTCGAACCCCCAGCTTTGGCACTTAATCCCTACAACCCCCATATGTGACTTCACATGGCACAAGGGACTTTGGTATAGAGTTAGGATTGCAGATCTTAAAACAGAGAGTCTGGAAGATTCTTCAGGTGGGCCCAATGTAATCACATGGGTACTTGAAAGTAAAAGAGAGAAACAGAGGAATGAGAGAGAGGCAGAGGGGGAAGCACAGGAGTGATTCAAGGTGGAAGAAAGAGTCAAGCTGCCATTGTTGGCTTTGAAGATGGAGGAAGGGGCCGTAAGCGAGGGCCACCTCCCTCCGACAGCCAACAAGGAGACAAGGACCTCAGTCCTATAACCACACAGAAGTCCATTCTGCCACAACCTGCAGAGGCCCAGAAATGGACTCTACCCCCAGGGTGCGGTGGACCAGCGCCTTCACTTTGGCCACATGAACTTCAAGCAGAGAAACCCCTTGAGCCCACTGGATTTCTGACCTACAGAACCGTAAGATAATAACTGTGTTGCTTAAACTGCTAAAGTTATGGTAACAATAGGAAGCTAATTTAAGATCTTTAGCAAACTGGATCCAATTTATACACCCCAAACATCTCATTGCTCTGAACCGTGATCCACTGCTCCAGTCAACCTGGAGTCCTTTCAGCCCATAAACACGCTCACTTGTTATTAATCCCACACCGCGTCTCCATGCAAGCTGTTCTCCTGTCACACCAACTCAGATCCAGTCCTTCAAGGCTGAGTCAGACCCACACCCCACCTCTTTCACCTTTTAATCTGGTTGCCCAACAGGACTTTCCACTTAAGGACTTCCAAGTGTCACACTAGGCTTGCTTCATATAATTACGTATTTTTGTCAAGCGTCTTCTCTTTTTCTTTCCCACCCAAACTCTTGAGTCTTTCATAAGCTGAAATCATGTACCTCCTTTATGTCTGGCAAGGCACAAAACAATGGATGCACAGTAAACATTTCCTAGAGACGTGCTCACTTCACTTTAACATGCCCACTTGGAGATTTTTACGTGTAGGGCATTCTCTAATCTGCTAAAATGACACAATTAGAAAATATTTTTTTGCAACAGAGTTGATTTCACCTTGTATCACAGATCAGATATGCAGCATCCTAGCAGATTCGATCCAGCGACAAGAAGCACTTAATTTCATTTATGTCTCTCAGCTAGAGGTTCCCTGTGTGGAGACAGAGTTCTCACCTGATCCTGATCCCAGGGAACTTAGTGCTAACAGCATGAAAGCCATAATCAGACCATGTGGAGGCTGTTCCTCTCCCCGAGTGAGAGCAGTATTGTGTCTCATTGCCTAACCAACCTCTCCAACTCTCATGGCAGTAAGATAGACCAGAGAAGCAATGACACCTCCTTTCCTCTCAAAAATAAGTTCTCACTTTTCATAATAAAAAGAATTGGAAGGTTTTGTCTTGATACTCAGAGGTTTTTAATTAGTACACATACATTGAACAGACTTGCTCTATAGACCTCATAAAGGCAATCCGAAAGGTAGCAAGTTGTAAAATATCTATTATACTGTCCTGTGTTTAAAAACACGTGTCTGTAAATTTTATTTACCTCACATATAGCATCATCATAGTCTCACAGATGACAACAGGTTCACACATCTATTTGGTAAGAAAACATTATTTTTTTCACAGTAACGCCAATAACTTTTTTTTTTTTTTGCTTTTTAAAAAAATGTTAATAGCTTTTATTATAAATTGTGTCCATTTTAACACCAAGTCATTCAGGGACCACCTACTGATCTAGTGGTTAAAATCTCATACCCATTGTGTGGGGTTAGTTAAGGGATTGAAACTGTTTTTCCCTACATTTTACCATATGAAGTGTTCTTTGATCTGATTCTTCCCTAACTTTCCAGCTTTGGTACCCACTACTCCCTGAGCCCAGCATCTCCAACAGCTCTGTAGATTCTCACACATGAACATATATCACAAAGTCTGGCCTTTGTGACCTTGTCTATGCTGTCCCCTTTGCCTAAAGTTGTTTTATCTCTTCAAACAGCCTAGTTAACCCCAATTCAAACTTCAGGATTTGGTTTATATGGCACCACCTCCAGGAAGTCTTCCTTACCCCTTTTCACTTAGATTTCCTTGCCTCCCAAACGACTATGGTCTTCCTGAGGGCAGGAATGGAATCTTAATAATTTTGGTAGGCTTGGGACTGAAAACAGTACCTGACACATAGTAGAGTTTCCATAAATAACTGTTGAATGAAAAAGTTTCAAGCACAGTGGTGGTTAACAACTCCTCAAGTAGCTCATGAGAAAGCCAAAACATGGAAGCAAATATTAAACATCAGAATAAGAATAGGACGGGATAGGTCTATTAGCTTTCTTCAGCTGCCACAGAATTGACCACAAATGTGGTGGCTTAAAACAGAAATTTATTGTCTCATATTTCTGGAGACCAGAAGTCCAAAATCAAGGCACTGGCCCATACTCCTTCTCAGGGCGTTGGAGTAGGATTCTTTCTATGCCTCTCCCCTAGCTTCTGATGGCCTCTGGCAATCCTTAGTTTCCTTGGCTTATAGCCACATCACTCCAATTTCTGCCTACATGTTCACATTGTCTTCCTCTCTGAACGTCTTCTCTGTGTGTTTATCTTATGAGGATATATGTGATTGAATTTAGGACCTACCAGGATAACCCAGGCTAAGCTCTTCTCTCAAAATTCTTTTTTTTCCAAAGATTTTATTTATTTATTCATGAGAGATACACAGAGACAGAGAGAGGGGGGCAGGTTCCATGCAAGGAGCCTGACATGGGACTCGATCCCAGGTCTCCAGGATCAGTCCCTGGGCTGAAGACGGCACTAAACCACTGAGCCATCCGGGCTGCCCTTCTCTCAAAATTCTTAATCACATCTTTTGCCATATAAGATGGTATTTCTGTCATATATGTAATATTCATAGATTTCAGGGATTAGGATGTGGACATATGTTTTTGGAGCCACTGTTCAAATGCAACAGGTGTACATTAGTTAGTGGGGTATTATTCAAGAGGAGTCATAAAGTTTCAGAGGAAAGACTGCACAATGGGTTCGAGTGATGGCCACATAACCTTCACCCTTTAAAGTGTCAAGGTTCCTCTGAGGTAGCACAGTGATGCTGATCCCATTAAAGAAGAAACTATGGAATGGAAAGGATACATGGGTATTACAGAAAGGTCAAGATCAATATTTAACTCTCCTCTCCTCAAGTCTTCATTTACTGTTTATTCTCTGTTACCATCCATAATGAATTTAAGAGGAATTCAATGACAGACATTCCATTGAGCTTCTGCCATTATTTAGGTGATAGTTTTCCATTTCTCCTTGATTTATTCCAGTGGAAGTTCTCTCAGTGCAGATGCTAATGCTATACATTGGCCAAACGGAGTATAGCAAGGAAAGCTGGGTACTTGCCATCATCAACAAATATCAATTCAGCATCTGCCCTTAGTGAAATATTTTGAGGAATGTTGAAGATGAATGAAGCATGCCTTAATGCTCAGGGAACTACCACGTCTTAGAAGACACATGATCAGATGACAAGCATGTCAGCCAAATAAGATGCTGTGGAAGAGTTATTTGTGCAAGAGACCATTCCTGGCTGAAGTCGGCAAGGGAGGCTCCATGGAGCAGATGGCACTGGGACAGGGCATTGAAAATACTTCACTCAGTGAAGGAGCTGGAGAAGGGGTAGAGCACACAGGGCAAGGGAGAAAATATACAACAGCGTGGAAGTAAAGAACTCTGAAATGTATTGGGGAACAACAAGATTCAGGGTTTATGCAGGAGGCAAAACAAGAGGAGAGAAAAATGAAAAGAAAAACTGTTATATGTAGTCCTTGCCTGTCAAGCAAATGATATGGACTTTATTAAATAGGCATGGAGCTGTCATTACAGATATTTTGAATAAGGAAAAGACATAATCAGACACAATCAGGGTTGTTTGGGAAGATTACTCTGGCAGTGGTGCGAAGGATGCGGTGGGGGGGGGCGAGATGCTCAGAGATATTTGCAATAGTACAGCCAAGAGCTAAATAAGGGTCTTAATTAGGAAGGCAGCCCTGTGAAAGGAACAGAAGTGAGAGCAATTTCAAAGGAAAACTCAATAGGATATAATGACTTATTGGGAACATGGGTTTGGAGATACAAAAGGCACATAAGAGTCGGAGACTGAAATGGTCATGCTAAGTGGCAATGCCATTGGAAGAATTGGAAAAGTCAGGAAGAGGAACAAGTTTAACAGCAAAAATGATTAACTTAGTTTACAAGTGTTACATTTCAAGAACTGGCAGGTCATAAGGCAAAGATGCCAAGAAATGACATGATTGGAATATAAATGCAAGAATCATTTGAATATAATTGAAGTCATAGAAATTTATAACACCTCAAAGGGAGAGAGAAAATATCCTAAAGCTTAAAGGAGACCCATAATTAATGAATGGCAGAAAAGTAGAAGCTAGCCGAGAAGGACAAGATCAAAAAGAAACGACTCCACCAAAAAAGGACTGAGAGTTCAAATGCTAAAGAGAAAAGAATTCAAGGTAGAAAAGGATTTCACGGACCGGTCATCATTATCGAACACTGAAAATTTCAAAAATGTATCATCAAGGCACAGACATTGCATTTGTGTTTAGGATGTCTTTTCTTCAACAGACAGAGAGGCCAAATCACAAGAGACCAAGTGGCAACAAATAAAAGATGGTAGATAAATTTTCCAAGAAGTTTGAAGGTAAAATATCAGAAGCCAATATCAGAGGAAAAAATAAAGTCAAAAGAAAGTTGACATGTTTAGGTGCCTGGGTTTTTTTTTTTTTCCTTTTTAGAATAAATGCTTACATTCCAATCAGTGTTTATCTAGTGCCTACATTGTGCCCTTGTGCTAGTCGGTGAGCTCTAGAGACCATTAGAACATGATCCTTAACGCTCAAACAGGAAGCAATTGGATAAAATAGAAATTTAAATGCATCCCTCAACATGGTGTGGTAAGTAGTGCAATTAAGGAAGGCAGAAGGCAGTGGGGACACCTAAGAGGGGCGTTAGGTGCGTCTGTCTGGGGCAGGGAAAGGTGATGGCACCAAGGGGCCTGGGCAGGGGCTGCCCATTGAGTCTTACAGGACAAGGCGTTAGACTGGCATGTTTAATAGAGCGAGGGAAGAGAAGGCCTGCGTATGTTTTCTTCAAAGACAAAGAATCTTACAGGAGGGAGAAACAGAAGCTGATGAGAAAGAGAGAAGGTAAATAATGACAGCTTGGTTCTGCATGAGGCAGGAAAGGAGGAAAATGAGCACCGCCAGCCAAGGAATTTGCCTTTTCCAGGAGGAGACAAAGGAAGGAGACAGAAATCGGTGAAAAAACAGAGCCAAGGAAGGCAGTAAGGAAAGAGACCGAGGGAGCCAGGTGTTGTGCCCCGTCCCTTCCTGTGCCACGAAGGTGAACCACCCGCCAAGAGTAGGGACTGGGAAGGACAGGGGAGGGATGATTACTAGATTCACAGTCTTTCGTTCTTTTTAAATCAAAGCATGTATTCAGGTCGAGGATGATCTGGGGCTGTCTGTGCCTCAGCACCTTGAGAAGCAGTCCAGCGTGACGGTATCAGGGCTATGGAGCCAGGCGGCCTGTGTGCGCCTTGTCCGTTCCTCATATTAGCCGTGGATGCAGGTGGCTCTATGATATAAATAATCCCTCTGTGCCTGGGTTTGCTCCTCTATAAACGGAACAAATAATAGGACCTGACTCACACGTTTGTGGGGAGGAAGAAAAGAACTGATACCTGTAAGGTGCTGAGAACACTGCCTCACATAACACGTACCCAGAAATGTTAGCTCTTATTATTACTAAACCAGTGCTGTGGCCTAGAACTCTCGGAGGTGATGGAAATGCCTACTGTGCTGTCCAACACAGTAGTCACTTAGGCACCCTTTGGCTATTGAGCGCTGGAACTATGGCTTTCAATTTTTGCTCAGTTAAATGTAAGAAACCACATGTGACTCTGCAGAGGACGGAGCAACTGTTTTACACAGGGTTTCACTGGCACAAAAAAAAAAAAAAAAAAAAAGGATGCTGAGTTCTATCCCCCAAGGACCCCAGTCTGGAATACAATAGAATAAGCCCAGCCAATTAAAGACACCGTTGTAGCTCCTAGGATCCAGCTTTATTTTGTTGGTGCTGATGATCAAAGGTAGTATGGAGAAAAGATGTGCTCACAGCTCGCAGCCCCTGTGATTTCGAAGGAGATCGTAGTACCTGGTAGGATGGTTGTTAGGTAAACAAGAGGCAAGTGGCATGTTCCCAAGTGAACGGAACAGAGGTTCGCCAGCTTTCTGCATAAGTGGGTCAGTTGAGAACCATTAAGAATGACAGCTGGAGTTCTGAGAGAATCCTAGAGCTTCTACCCAGATGTAGACTTGAGCCCTGTTAATATCTGATGACAGTGGAGTAATTTCACATCAGAGTCACCAAAAGAGCCACTATCACAGTCTGGGAGACAACAGGAAACTCGGTCTACACTATTGATACAACACAAAAGGAGAAGAAAGGTTATCAATGAATAATGTATTTCCTCTTGTGGAAGCAAGAGGAAAAGAAACAAATGGATCGTTAATGGGATTAGGGTCCACAGTAGACTGGCGGGGTGGGGAGGGGGCAGCGCTGGCTCCTGCCAGCAAGGCCACCAGCAAAAACGGCCGCTGCGCAGTGGAAGGGGAGGGGTCTGTGGGGTGTTAGTTCGGAGCTGTTGCTTTCATCTGCTAGTATTTCAAAGTCTCTTCGTGAATCTCAAATTGGTTGTGTGATCTCTCCGTTTCTAGAACAAAATAGGATAGTGGTGAAAACAGTGTATTCCCGAGAACTTATGAAAAGGTATTATCACCTTTGAAAAACTTAATTAAGATGGTAGTGTGAGAGAACACACCGTTACTATGGTGGCCTTAAAAAGAATTTTTAGAGCAGGTTAAGTTTTTTAAAAGACTATTCATTTTCCTGGGGCTCCTGGCTGGCTCAGTTAGTAGGGCCTGCATCTGGACCATGGGGTTGTGAGTTCAAGCCCCATGTTGCGCTGGGTGTAGAGATTACTTAAAAATAATTTTTTTAGGGGATCCCTGGGTGGCTCAGCAGTTTAGCGCCTGCCTTCGGCCCAGGGCATGATCCTGGGGTCCCAGGATCTAGTCCCACGTCGGGCTCCCTGCATGGAGCCTGCTTCTCCCTCTGCCTGGGTCTCTGTCTCTCTCTCTCTCTCTCTCTCTGTGTCACTAGTGAATAAATAAATAAATAAATAAATAAATAAATAAATAAATAAATATTTTTTTTAAAAATTTTAAAGACTATTTTTTTTATTTGTTCTATTGTTTAATAGTCTCCATTTCTTCGTGGAAGTCCCAGGTCTTAGCCTATGTAATATTCCATAGACCTGAGAAAACTAACTGACTTTCTTGTGAAGTAGGTCATCTGGCAATAAGTTCTCATTTTGATTGCCTAAAAAAAAAAATTTTTTTAATTGTTCTAAAATGGTAGTGTGAGGAAATGAAGAACAAAGCAATTCAAATAAAAGGATAAAAGGACGGGAAATAATTAAGTGAAGAAAAAATACTCTTGAGCATTGCTAAGAAAACAGGCACAAAAGCTGCAGGCTGTAGCCGCTGGCTTTCTGCACTAGGGCACCTTCCTGTAGTGTGGCCTCCATCTTTTCAAAGTGAAAGTGCTTGAAATATACCAAAAGATTTCACTATTCAGGAAAATTTTGTGTTTAATGTATGTGTGTATGGGGGGAAAAAACCCTTTTTGGTGTAAATAATCTTACCTAATGTAGATCTCATTGCAGGCATTTCTCTACCTGTTATATAGAGTAGTTACAGGTTTTTGGAAGCCAACACACTTGGGTTCAAACCAAGCTCCACTTCTTCTTGCCTAGGTGATCCCGGGTGAGTTGTTTTACCTCACAGAGCTTCAATTTCCTCAGCAGTAAAATGGTGATGATAAACGTATTCATGGAACATTGCAGGATCGAAGATAATAAGGCATCCTATATGAAATACCTAGGAAGGCCTGGATCCGAGTCAGGGTTTAGTGAGTGGTAGCTGCTCTCTCAGGAAGGGGTCGGGGTATGCATTCTCCTGAGAGGCATCAGATTCCGCACAAGCCTGACCCAGGTGAGAGCTGGCTTGACACCTATTTAGACACAGACAACAAGAAATGTTGGCTGCAGGAGATGCCTTCTCCCAGGGAAACACACTTGTCCTGGTGATCCTATTAGGCCTTCAGGATGGGTCAGAGAAGAGAGGGCAGGGGCAGGAATAAAGGACAGCTGCTACCGCAGGCTCCAGATAAAGCTCTAATGCCTAGCAATGTCCCCTGACACTGTTAGGACCCTTGCACTCTCTGACCGGTGTCAACATTGAACTGTGACCCGTATGGACTCCACCTGCCAACCCAGCCTCTGGCATTAGGTGACTGGTATGTGCCTTGAATTCTCAAGTGATCGGGTAAGCTGATTGCTCCCATCTAGAACAGGGACTACTTTCTAGCCCATCAGGTTTTAGGTTTCTATTTTAAGTATTATCTTTGCGAACATCGAGCGATGTGCATTTGTACTCTAACAAAGGAAATAGATACATGTTTCAGGACACAGTTTGGGACACGCAGTTGTTCTAGGATTAGTCAGGCCAAGCAAGACATGGGTTCACGTGGCCGACTGCAGAACAGAGGCCAGAGCTTAGACGCTGGCCACCAGGCAGAGAGCTCCAGACTGACAAGGTCCTGTTCGTATTCCAGGTTTTCACTGGAGAAAGTGAACTGGAAGCTTCATTAGCTCAGATTCCTCCTAGAACTTTCGAGAGGGTTCGACCGCCTTTGTATTCAAGGTCTAGTCTCTATGACATTGGAAAATATCCTCATGCCCCCTTGAGTCTCCAGTTCCCCTTGGTAAGGAGAAGAATCTTCTAGCCTTACTAAAGCCTCCAAAGAACTGTATCTTCATGGAAACAGACTCTTACCATCCTTAGAAATTTAAGGAGTAATCAAATTTTCCATAGTCTCTCCTCTTCCTGGGGGAGGAATTTCACATCAGGCTGGAAGAGTAAAGTCTTTCTTTAGTAAATACATGGTGGAAAGACTCTTAAAAACTGACTTATTGAAGCAAAGCAATTGGCAGGATAAATATGGGGAATGTTTGGAAAAGATACAAAAAAGTAGAGCCTTCTCGAATGTATGAGAGGCCTCTGCAGCAGCGTGTGTGCCTGTGATGCAGTAACACAGTGGCACGTCCTCATTTTAGGACGGGGCCCTAAAGGACGAGCCCAGGCTCAGTGGTGCAGATCCATGGGGGGCGCATCCATGGCCTGACCCTCGAGATGAAGTCTAGTGGTTACGAGAGTTCCACTAAGGATAGCTCTACTGTAGAGCACGACTCACTTTTCCACTTTTGGACTCACTTGGAATCCACTTAGAGACTTTGAAAAATGCATTGAAAATCATCTAGGCCCCGTATGGCATTTCTAGCCAGTGCCTCTGTTTTCTTCATAAGCATCCAAGAGAATCAGCACCTCCCCCACAAAATATACGAACAAGATGCCAAACAGTCTAAGCTGCCTCCCACACCCCACCTCCCATCTAGAAAATGTATAAGAATTGGAGTTTTATGGTGATCCAACAATGCGTTATACGATCTGGAAAAACACGCCCACCTCCCGTCTTCTCCCAGGCCTTTGGAAAATGCATGTAATGTCACAGGTGGCTTATCCTCATCAAGGAGGTCTAGAATTTCTTAAACTCTTGAGTTCCTTGTTCGAAAGCCCACATTCCTGTGAAATACAAGTCACTACAGAGAAATGCCCTGAACTCCAATTTGTTTCCTTTTCAAGGGAACTGGAACAAAGGGTCACTCTGAAACGTAAGAGCAAGATAAGAAAAACAAATAGCAGCCCAGATGTTCTCTTTCCCTCTGAACGCTCACAGCCTCACAGGCGGTCCCCCGGTGCTGGCTGCAGGTGAGGGCCGCGTGGCAGTGATGGAAATCAGCCGCTGATGCAAACCACCTGGGCTCCACCTCGCAGGTACTCTGGCCCCACGTGGGCCCCTAACCCAGGAACGCGGCTTCTTCCCTTCGCTGATTGAACAGCATCATCCACAGATGTGGTCAGAGTGACCTCCGCAAACAGGATTAAAATCGAAGCCTCTGGACCATTCCAAGGGTGTCTTTGTCTCCCCAGCGCCTCTGTGCCCTAATACACATTTCCCCTTTCCACTTCTTCCAATCCTTTTTGGGTTCGCCCCCTGCTTTGCTCTAGGGATTGAAGGGGGCTTGTGGTGAGAGGTGGCCACAGCTCCTGTTTCAAGGGCTCTGAGCGGGGAAGAGTGTACCAGCCACTTTGCACCCGCTTTTCCCCAGCAGAGCCCATCTCCTTCCATCTACATCCCAATCCCTATTTATCGTATTTATTGTCAGTGAGGTACTTCATATGCTATAGTAGTAGAATTGCATTTATTTATTCATGAGAGACACAGAGAGAGGCAGAGACCCAGGCAGAGGGAGAAGCAGGCCCCATGCAGGGAGCAGATGCGGGACTCGATCCCCGGGTCACGCCCTGGGCCCAACGCAGATGCTCAACTGCTGAGCCACCCAGGCACCCCGAGAACTATTCCCTTTAATTCATTATATTGCAAAACCTGTCTAGAGCTTTTATGATGCCAAATCAATACGTTACAACCTTTCCCTCCACGTATGGTTTTGTAGAACACACAAATATTCAAGACCCACTCTCTGAATATTATTCACTTCTGGCCCTAAGAGCTCAAACGGCCTGGGGCAGTCGCCCCCTCCCTGGGCACAAGCTTACCTGCAAAGTCTTTCTGTTCTAGAAATGAAACAGGGCAATCGAGCCAGCCACTATGTTTGAAGTGAATTATGTGCCTTTTACCAGAGCTTGGCCCAATATCCCCGTTCTTAGATTTCTTGGGTCTTTTTTTCCCCCCTGTTCTCTTGTCTTCTTGAAAATTACAGACGTGGTAATTCGCTTGCGACGCCCCGAGACCCCTGCCCGCGAGCCGCGGCCCTGGGCCTGTGCACCGCACCACGCACGGCGCGACCCGCGGGGACAGCCCGGTTCTTTCCCAGAATAACAAATGAAAAGGACACAATGGCTTGTTTGCGAGCTGGAGGAGGGAGAGAGTCCGCACAAACCGGCAAAGGAAAGCCTCGGAGTTAGCCTGGATGTTTGCGCAGATCTGGGGAGACGGGAGCCTGGGAAGGGGCCCCTACGCCGTCTGGCAGCTCGTCGCGGGGGCCCCGGCCCCGGGCTGGAGGCGAGGCCGGAGCTTCAACTGCCCTGGGCTGGAGGCGAGACAGGAGCTGCAACCGCCCCGGGCTGGAGGTGAGACAGGAGCTGCAACCGCCCCGGGCTGGAGGTGAGACAGGAGCTGCAACCGCCCCGGGCTGGAGGTGAGACAGGAGCTGCAACCGCCCCGGGCTGGATGGAGGCGAGACAGGAGCTGCAACCGCCCGGGGCTGGAGGTGAGGCCCGAGCTGCAACCAGCGGCGGGCTGGAGGCGAGACCCGAGCTGCAACTGGCCCGGGGCTGGAGGCGAGACAGGAGCTGCAACCGGCCCGGGCTGGAGGCGAGGCCCGAGCTGCAACTGGCCCCGGGCTGGAGGCGAGACAGGAGCTGCAACCGCCCCGGGCTGGAGGCGAGGCCCGAGCTGCAACCGGCCGCGGGCTGGAGGCGAGGCCCGAGCTGCAACCGGCCGCGGGCTGGAGGTGAGGCCCGAGCTGCAACCGCCCCGGGCTGGAGGCGAGGCCCGAGCTGCAACCGGCCGCGGGCTGGAGGCGAGGCCCGAGCTGCAACCGGCCGCGGGCTGGAGGTGAGGCCCGAGCTGCAACTGCCCCGGGCTGGAGGCGAGACAGGAGCTGCAACCGCCCCGGGCTGGAGGCGAGGCCCGAGCTGCAACCGGCCGCGGGCTGGAGGTGAGGCCCGAGCTGCAACTGCCCCGGGCTGGAGGCGAGACAGGAGCTGCAACCGCCCCGGGCTGGAGGCGAGGCCCGAGCTGCAACCGGCCGCGGGCTGGAGGTGAGGCCCGAGCTGCAACTGCCCCGGGCTGGAGGCGAGGCCCGAGCTGCAACCGCCCCGGGCTGGAGGCGAGGCCCGAGCTGCAACTGCCCCGGGCTGGAGGCGAGGCCCGAGCTGCAACCAGCCCCGCGCCCAGCAGCCCAGCCGGCCGGCCCTCCGCGTCGGAAGAATAGGCATAGCTCGTCGTACAGAGTTGCTCTCTTTTTCCCATTTCTAATAGGACTAGGAATGCCTCCAGTCGGGCAGCCCGGGTGGCCCAGCGGTTAGCGCCGCCTTCAGCCCAGGGCGTGACCCCGGGTCCCGGGATCGAGTCCCGCGTCGGGCTCCTGCAAGGGGCCTGCTTCTCCCTCTGCGTCTCTCTCTCTCTCTGTGCTGCTCATGAACAAATAAGTAAAATCTTAACAACAAAAAGGGGGTGCCTCTAGTTGGGCCACTTCGGGTCACGTGGGGTCACGTGCCGCGGCCGCCGCAGTGTTTCCCGGGCCCGGGGCACGTGGCCGGAGAAGCCGGGCCTGGACGGGGGTCGCCTGGCTCTGCGCCCGTTTGCCCCCCCCCTGCACCCCCCCCCCCCAGCCCAGGACAAGCCCCGGTAATCAGGGCCCCTCGGGCTCGGGGCGAAGGAGGCGAACAGCTGTGCAGACCCCCGCGGGGGAGGCGGCTGGGCTGGGTGATGGGTGACGGGGGGCGGGGGCGGGGGCGGGCGCCGCTAGCGAGGAACCCCGGGGCCTGCTGCGCCCCCGCCCGCGCGGCCCCGCCCGCCTCCGAGTCCCTCACGCTGGAAACCGCTCGGCACCTTCCCATTTCCGAGAGAAATGCCCCCTCTAGTGGCCACTGCGGGGTACTGCGGCCCCGCTTCCGCAGGAGTGCCCCGAGGTATCTGCAAGCCCGGCCTGCGCAGCGCCCCAGCTTGAAGCCTTCGCTGCTGCCGGGGCTAAATAGAGGCTCTCTAGCCGCCCCGGGCTCCCAGACACAGATCGAAACGTATGAATAGCCGATAGCCAACTGTTCGCGACCTATAGAAATGACAAGTTCATAAAGTCCAAAGTAATAGAGCCAGGCGGGGAAACCTCCTCCAGCCCCTGTGGTTTCCGCTGAGCCCTCTGAATACCACCAGCCAAGAATGGAAGTCCTTGCTATCCCAGTAACTACAGTGAGGAGTTTTAGACACAACAAATAAATAATAGAGTTTTTATTATTTTATTATTTAAGTTTTTTTTTATTTAACAAATAAAAGTTTTCAAGCCCTAAATGCTAGCTACTATGCGAAGCCCTGAACATAACCTTCTCCTGTTTCCTGTCCCTTGGAAGCTGGTTCTAACGAGCAGGCTTAGAAAATTGCACTTTCCTAGATCTGTCATTTATTTGTTACAGAGTATTTGCCAAATAAGTGACAAAGCTACCTCTGCCCCAGCACAAGTAGCTGGTACTCTGAACAGGTAAAGCAAATGGGTATTGCTAAATAGGATGTTGGAGTTTGCTCACAGGTGTGATTTTTTTTTTGTAAGGGCTACAATTATTTGGTTTTTATTATTTATTTATTTTTATTTATTTATTTATTTATTTATTTATGATAGTCACAGAGAGAGAGAGGCAAAGACATAGGCAGAGGGAGAAGCAGGCTCCATGCACCGGGAGCCCGACGTGGGATTCGATCCCGGGTCTACCAGGATCGCGCCCTGGGCCAAAGGCAGGCGCCAAACCGCTGCGCCACCCAGGGATCCCTATTTGGGTTTAATATGAGGAATTGGCGTGTGATAAGCTACGTTAAGCAATCTTTTCCAATAATGTTAATTCATAATGCTAACAAAATTTTAAAGTACAATTTTATATTTAATTATTCAATATAAAAATCACTGGGTGCCAAATGGGAGTAAACGTCTATATCCACATAGGAGAGACTTCTTAAAATAAATAAAGAACTCCTGGAAATCATCTAGAAGAAAAATCAGCAACTCAGTAGGGCAAAGAATGTAATCAATTTACACATTCTTTAAAAATAGTTAAACACATGTAAAGAAGCTCAACTTCACTCAAAACAACAAAAATTAAAACTACTTTGAAATACCATTTTCACCTCTCAGATTAGCAAAAATTAAAAACTTTGTTAACATACTCTTGACGAGGATGTGAAGAGACAGGTACTCTTACAACATTTCTGGTATAAATATAAATTGGGGCACTGTTTCTAGAAAGGGGAACCTAGCAAAAGCTATCAACAAATAGGCCCTGACAAATTTCATGTCTGGGAGTATAGCCTACAGATATACTTGCACACATGCAGCAGGATGTATATAAAAGGTTATTTTCTTTAAGATTTTATTTACTTATTTATCTCTTTGAGAGAGAAAGTGCACACAGGGGAAGGAGCACAGGGAGAGGAAGAAGCAGACTGCACTGAGCAGGGAGCCACATGCAGGGCTTGATCCCATGACCCTGAGATCATGACCTGAGACAAAATCAGAAGTTGGACACTTCACTGATTGAGCCACCAGATACGACCTCATGCTTGTTAAAATGGCTATTATCAAACAGACAAGAAATAAATGTTGGTGAAGATGTGGAGAAAAGGGAACTCTTGTGCACTGTTGGTGGGAATGTAAGGTGGTGTAGCCACTCTGGAAAACAGTATGGAAACTCCTCAAGAAATCAAAAATAGGGGATCCCTCGGTGGCTCAGCGATTTAGTGCCTGCCTTCAGCCCAGGGCGTGATCCTGGAGACCCGGGATCGAGTCCCACATCAGGCTCCCTGCATGGAGCCTGCTTATCTCTCTCTCTCATGAATAAATAAATAAAATCTTTTTTTAAAAATTAAAAATACAACTACCATATGATTAGCAATTCCACTTCTGGGTATTTATTTGAAGAAACCAAAAACACTGGCTTGAAAATATATCTGCACCCACCCCACCCCCCCATGTTCACTGCAGCATTATTTACAATAGCCAAGCTATAGAAACAACCTAAGTCCCATCAATGGTGAATGGATAAAGAAGGTGTGATTATATGAGGTGCGATCAAGAGTACGTGACTTTTGATCTCAGGGTTGTGAGTTCCAGCCCCATGTTGGGTGTAGAGATTACTTAAAAATAAAATTTTTAATTAAAAAAAGCACCAGTCAGTTAAGTATCTGAGTCTTGGTTTTGGCTCCAGTCATGGTCTCAGGGACATGAGATCAAGCGACTCCACACAGCATGGAGTCTACTTGCCCTCTCCCTCTGCTCCTCCCCCTGCTCATGCACTCTCTCTCTCAAGTAAATAAATAAGTTTTTAAAATGTGATTATATATATATATATATATATATATGTATGTTTTTAAACTTAAAGAAAAAAGAATACAGTTAAATAAACAAAAGTACATCCATATAACGGAATGGAATATTATGCAGCTACTAAGAAAAAAAGTATAAAGCTGTCTACATAGCAATATAAAGCAATCTCTAAGATAAATTATTCAGGAGGGAAAAGATGCAGAAGTGTAGTTAAGATGCCACTTTATAGTTACAGAAAAATATTTTTTGTTTTTGCTTTATAAATATAAAGAAACCCTAGAGAATTTACAAAAAAGTAATAGCATTGGATAATGGAAAAGGCAGATTGTGGGAAGAACACATTTCATTGTATCCATATGGGTGGTATATATGAAAGTATCACATATATAAAAACTAACTGTAATAGAATCATTTATGTCAACAAGTTAGAGGAAAAAAATCCCTTCTTGATCGTCAACAAATTTAATAAACTAAATGTTGATGTGTGGGAAGAGTGTAAATAAAACTGTTTAAGGACCACATAATCCTTACTCCTGCCTCATACATCAGCCCTCCTAGTTCTTAGAACTTCAAAATCAGACTGAATTACATCACTAACTTCCCTGTTTCTCCAGCTTACAGACCGCAGATTGTAGCACTTTTTGACCTTCATAACCGTATGAGCCAGTTCTTATTCTTCATCTCTTTTTATAACATCTGTTTATCCATCCCTCCGTCCATCCATCCAATAGGCTCTGTTTCTCTGGAAAAGGCTACTACAACCCTCAAGAGCCAATTTCTGCCTCTACCAAGAATAAATGAACTATATCCCCAAAGATGATCCAGAAATTTCCTTCTAGTTTTAAATCTGATGGATGTGGTGCATGCTGTGGGAGAAATGCATGGAACTAGGCACTAGAAGGGTTTGAGTCAAATCCTGACACTAACACTTGCCTCTCACACGGCCTTGTATAAGCTCTTTAACTTAGACTCATCTGTAAAACAGGTGCAATGCTACCCCTCCTGGGCTGGCTCGTCAGCTAAGGCATCTAACATCGACTAAGGCAAAGTGGGTAAGGCTCTGGCACTGGACTAGGCACACAATAAGCAATCAATCATTGGCATCTTTTCACTTGCTTAGTTTAAAACGAATCTAAACCTTATCTCTGTATATCTAAAAAGACAAAAAAATAAAAAATAAAAAAAATAAAAAGACAAAACACTGGTCGCAGTAAAATATGCCATAATCATAAATGATGACTCCATGACCTTTCATTTGTACCTGGAGTGTAGCCTACCTCAAATGCTAGGTCTCATCATGACTTCAAAATTCTACCCAGCTGCAACACTGAGATCAAAGATCACCACCTGCTTCAACGAAACTTTTCCCAGTTTCACAAAATGTAAATCTTCCCATTCTTTCAACTCCCATAGGATGCTTGTTTATAACACCACTGAGGTGTCCACCACATTCTCCTTTATAATATATATAAAGTACTTTAAGGACAGGAACTCTGTTTTACATTCTTCTATGCCACACACACACACACACGCACGCATGCACACACACACACACACACACTCAACATAATAGATTTTCAGTAAATATTTGTTCGATAAATGAACTAACGCTGCAAACTTGGATCCCAAAGATTAAATGTAACATTAGCACTTCAAAACCAAAAAAGACATAGATAGTCTCAAATTAATATATAAATTAACATAATGACCTAGAAAACTAACTAAATTATAGATAGAATTGAGTTCGTTTTTGTCATTACTTATTCCTAAAATCCTAAACATGAATCCCAAGTGAAAGCTCATCTCTTTCTATTATAGAGATTGGTGAAAAGTCCTCTGGAAATAGTTCGTTTGTGAGGCATATAAATTTTTTAAAAGAGGTTCTCCCGGGGAGGGTTAGGCTGCTTTCTAATATGTGTCAAACCTGAGTTCTATTAAAAGTGTATCGAGTATCTGTGTAACAGTCAGAACAGTTTTCTGGATCTCTTATTCTATCACTGTTATCGATGATCGTTCTTGGTGGCCTCCTGCTTCAAATGGGGGAATTTCTGTGATAAAAGAAACACATACGTCAAATGTAATAGCAGAAAGCTAAGAGGAGCCAGAAAGAGAGTGACTATGTGAAGCATTTGTTTTTCAGACCCTATGATGTTTTAAGCATATACCTAATGCTTTTTACACATGCTGAATAACCAGGCTAATTAAAAAGCCCATACAGCTCTTGTTAAAATCTGTTCAAATTTTTTGGAGCACCTGTTATAACAGAATGCCCACAGACTTGATAGTTTAGAGCCAAGACACCTGCTACCTTATGTCTCACAGTATGTTCAGTTTTATACTGTTAGCAAAAAAATAAACACTTTTTGACATTTAGCAATCTTATACAAGTGATATGAAATAATCAGGAAAGAATGATAGTTTAACCCTTCTTGTGCTGCTCTGAGAAACCACACCCTTCCTCTGTAGGAAAATGGATTTTGACTATTTCCCAGGAAGTTGCTTATGGTTTCTTTAATCATCCCTAATCATGCAAGGTTTTCTAAAGAGTCCGGGTACCTTCTTGGAAGGTAATTTTATAGTCAAAACTTCTCAGTGAGGCCCTTAAGGAAACACATCATGTTTGACTTTATCAACTGTTTATGGAATTTTTAACAGCTTTGATATCATTCTTCCCGGTGAAATTTTTACAAGAACATTTACTTGAAAATGCATTTACTCTTAAAGGAAAAACATAAGCATTTTCCACAGTTAGGGAATTTTCAAAGTCCAGGCATGTACATAGGAGCATTTAAATATTTCTTAGATTCAATTTTATGGTTGCTAAGCAAATTTTATAAAGATAATGTGAGAATGGTTTTCAAGATACATAGTTTCTCAATAGCTGCCAATATTTAAGTCCCTTGAGATCTGGAACCATGTCTTATTTGACTGTTAGCCCAGGGTTGGTAAAAAAAAAAAAAAAAAATTCAATTTTATGCTGTCACACGGTTTAAAATTTAATTCATGTTAACAACATTTCTATTAAGAAAACCTGCCTTTGATCTGGCAATTCCACTTCTAGAATTATGTCCTACATAAAGTCACACATATATACAAATGCTTAAGTGTAAGAATGTCTTTCCAGGATTGTACATATAGCAAAAGACTTGAAACAACATAAACATGCATTTAAAGAAAACCAGGGGAAAAAATAAAGAAAAATAAAGAAAACCAGGTAAATAAATTACGACAGATCAATACAATAGAATACTAGGTAGTTAAGTGAATTAAGCAGCTATGTATAGAGTGGTATGAAGCAATCTCTAAGCTACTGTGTTAAGTAAAAAAGTGTAAAAGTAAATGAATAACCTCCCACACATACCAGTTGAAAATTTATAGCAATATAGAATATCTGGAAGGAAACTCAGTAAAACTGACAGTGGTGGTTATTGCTGAGGGAGGGAGGAATTCAAGGATTAGAAGACAGAGGTGGGAGGAACACTTACTTTTCCCTAAAAAATACTTTTGTGACTTTAGCTATTTGTATTACATATACATCTTCCCTATTCAAAATATTTTAAGATGCAAATTAAAATAATCCACTAAATTTGAGAGGGAAAAAAAAGAAAACGTGATACACTGTGGGCATACTTTAATATAGCATAATATTCTAAAGTACTTGTAAATTTCCAGACTGTTACTTAGTTAACTCCAAATCAGTATTTAACAATATAAATCACAATTTAATGTCTAATTATCATGACGAAAACAGCTTTTGAATGTTGTATGTGTATAGCTGTATTCAAATACAAGCTGTTTTGACTTTTAACCAACATACCAGAACTAGGAGTGATTTTTGTTGCATAATTAGAAAGCAACCTAGAATATATTTCTCTAAGATGTTTTTAAAGATAATGAGAAGCATTTTTAAATGTTTAAGAGAAAAGATATTTTAGTTCCTGGACAACTACCAGAAGAGAAAAGTTGGATTCTATTTGTATTAGGCACCACAGTTCAGCATGCACCTTGTCATTTTGGGTTGGAAGCATTCCCCACACTGGGATTCCTGGGACCTATTTCCTCAAACGGACAAGAATGAGTCCCACAACTGACCGGTCCAGGGCTGCAAGGCCATATGTGGTGCTCAGGCATGTAAATCCCAGCACAAGGGGTCAGGATTCACTCCGGGCACTATAGTGACGCAGATGACTTACCTTCAGCCATCCCTTTTCAATCATGGACAGGAATTTTAGCCTTTCAAAAACAACTTTTTAAGAGCCCTACAGCAACCAGCTCTCCAAAACCACCAGATGAACACACTGAAATTATAGTAGACTTAGTGTTTATTTGCATTTTAAAAGAGAGTACAAAATTATTTGGAATTGGCTCAAGTCCTAAGTTCTGATGAAGGAATGGGAGGCTTTAGCAGAACACGTTGAGGAGGATGAATGAAGGTAGATAGCCTGATACCCCCAGTCACACCAAGTCAGCCACCCAGCCTTCTTGGTCAATGCTTGATTGACTTTAAGGGTTTGCAGTATCACCTCATGTAAATAGCAATGCCACACTCATCATTGGTAATGCTCACCAAATATTTCTGATTCACCCCTTTCTGGTCCGAGATGGGATTATATTTGCTGGCTCCCCTGGTGGGTGGGACAACGTACCATTCCTAGCTATTGTGATAGAAGAAGTGATGTGTGATGCTCTGGGCCAGTGTGAGACCCCCCAAAGCATTCTTTCCCCCTGCCATGGAGGTCAGCAACCTTCCAAATGACAGAAGCTCTGTCACCTGGGTTCTGGAGAAGGAAATACACCTATGTGAGCAAGAAATAAACCTTGGGTATTTGAAGCCACTCATTGGGGTTATTTGTCCTCACAATATACTCCAGCCCCTCCTTTCCAATACATATGAGAGATGCAATAACCATGCGTAAGTGACTCATAAGAGTCTCTGGGTTGCAAGATAGTAATTATGTTGAGTTATCAAATGGTAAATTTGATTTTTTTTCTTCCCTCTAATTTTATAGAACATTTGTTAATGCTCATTAAGGCCCTTTTCCAAACATAAATTTTTACTACATCCCTGGATAGTGTTGGAATTACTCCATTTGGAAACTGAGGAAATGGGGGCAACTGGGTGACTCAGTCATCTGCCTTCGGCTCAGGTTGTGATCTCTGAGTCCTGGGATCAAGCCCCACATCAGGCTCCCTGCTCAGCAGCAAGTCTGCTTCTCTCTCTTCCTTTCCCTCCATGATCTCTCGCTCTTGATCTCTCTCAAATAAATAAATAAAAATTTTTTTTAAAATAGCCCCAAGAGAATGTACATTTAATTCCTGAACTCATAATCCCAAACCATGACCCCAGGCTTACCCCCAACAGTTGTAGGACCCATGGCAGCAGCACAAATGGGAGCCACATACCATACATGAAACTATTTTTGAAGTAAAAAGCAAGCCAGCAAGCAGTTAGCTAAAATATAGTCTATTCTCCTACCTTAACAAATACATCTTCATAATTACCAAAAATGTTTAAAGTTTATGTCAAGCTATGACTTTTTATAACTTAGATTTGGCAAAATACCGAAAACAACTGAATTTAATTTTTTTTAAAGATTTATTTATTTTAGTGAGAGAGAGTGTGTGCACGGTGGGGGGACAGAGGGCGAGGGAGAGAGAAATTTAAGCAGACTCCTTGTTCAGTGCAAAACCTGATATGGAGCTCATTCCCACGACCCTGAGATCACCACCTGAACCAAAACCAAAAGTGTGATGCTTAAACGACTGCACCATCCAAGTGCCCCAGAATTTAATTTTTATCATGCATGCTGTTGGGAGGTCAGTGATGATGAGTAATAAATAAAACAAAAACATAGAAAAAAACATATATTATTCATAAATGATCATATATGTATTTTATATAATTTTCTTGCTTTAATTTCAATAGAATCATTAAACACTGCTGTTATAATCAAGATTTTCACATTATATATGCTTTATTGACAGTAATGCCAAATTAGATCATCTGCTCTGGGTCACTGTTTTTTTTAAGGAGATTTCTGTTAGTCACAATTTGAAGAATCTTTGCTGAGGTAATCATGAAAGAAAATTTCAAATTACTAGTACAATAGATTTACAAGTGAATATGATATACACATCTTGCTCAAACATTGTAATAGTCATATAAGATAAATTATTATTATAAACAATATTACAAAATGTTTTTGCTCTCACTTTATACATAGCTATCATGTATATTACAAATTTTATCTTCTCTCAAAGTAATATGTGGGTCCATTCAGTAATGTAAAGAATCAATATTCTTTACATGCTTTATGCACTGTAAGTTTATTTTATTTATTTATTCATGAGAGACACAGAGAGAGAGGCAGAGACACAGGCAGAGGGGCAAGCAGGCTCCCTGCAGGGAGCCTGATGTGGGATTCAATCCCAGGACTCCAGGATCATGCCCTGGGACAAAGGCAGAAGCTTAACCGCTGAGCCGCCCAGCAGTCGTCCCACATTTTAAGGCTATATATATATATATATACAAATTTGAGTAGTATAAATTATTTAATATTGCAGAAATTCTGTGGCCTAGTGAAA
Organism: Canis aureus; assembly: GCF_053574225.1. Taxonomy (NCBI): domain Eukaryota; kingdom Metazoa; phylum Chordata; class Mammalia; order Carnivora; family Canidae; genus Canis; species Canis aureus. Next base: position 24,231,800 of record NC_135644.1, on the reverse strand, counting down.
CTCTTTCAATATTGTGCTAATTTATGAGTACTTCTGGAACCATAAACTGGAACAAGAAGAGAAGCAAGAAAATAGACATGTGGTACCACTGGGATGTATCATCATATAAGAATCTATTTCATTGATGCTAATTAAAAGGAAGAATCTGACAAGTAAATCCATTTGTATTTTTCTCATATCTAAGTGTTTTCAGTCCTTAAATAACTTCCTGGGCTTTAGCTAGTGCAGTATCTCCAATATCAATACTCATTCAATCTACACACCCTCATGCCATTTGAACAGTTGACTTGTTTTGAGGACGTCAAGCAGATTTTAGAGAAACACTTCTCTGAAATTGAATGGTGTCGGTCATAAGAATGAATCACCAAGTGAAAGAGGCCCCCATGTGTTCTTTGATTACTATTTTATGTGTGAGACAAAGGGCCCTCTAAGTGTAAGACCTGGTCAGGGTCCCCTGTGGCCCGGGGCTAAGAGCTATATTGCTGAAGATCCATTGCAGTGATGCCAAGGGGCAGTCCAAAAGGGTTTAAGCCACTTCTGCAAATTTTTTGGGACATATTTGGCAGATCCCCTTTCACACCTGTTTATTATCAATTATTCATGGTTGAGGATGCATACGAAAAATAAAATAGTACTAGTGTGATTTAGCACATACATTCTCAACCATCACTATAAGTATTTTATGTACATTATTATATTTAATCCTATTTAATCCTGACAACAACCATTGAGGTCAATAATCTCACTATTCCGCCTCTTATAAATGAGAAAATTGAGACACATGATGGTTAAAGAATCAGTCTCAGATCACAAAACTGGTAAGGGGGAGCTGGTACTTAGAATAAGGAAGCCTGCATCCAGAGCCTTCTCATAGAACAGAAGTTAGTCATAATCCATGACTTCCTCCCTCTTCAGGTCTTAATTTTTATTTGCTTTTTGAGCACTTAAAAGAATTCTTTAAAAAAGTAGAGGAGCATGTAGAGAGTGTTGAACATGCTTGGGTTCAAATCCTAGCTTTACCACTTACCAACCGCAAGGCCTTGGAAGTCACACTTGCAAAGCAGAGATGGTCACAATACAGATCTCACAGTGTTAGTCCAAGGAATAAATGAGTTATCAGCGCAAAGAACTCATAAGAGTAAGTGCCGGGCAAAAGCCTGCTTTTGGCGGGGGTGTTGTTCATATATGGTTTATTTTCTGAGCTCTCCAATAGGATTAAAAATGTATCTTCCTCAGAAGTTTGTTGAGTATTAGAAGAGTTAAAATATGGGCACTTAAAACAATGCCCAATACAGAGGCAATGCTGTTTGCTAATTATATCATCAAATATATAATATTTGTTATTATTCTTCTTACGTGTGATGTATTTTCTGAGCCTCCCACCATGTGAGAAAAATCTTTTCATTTCTTTCACTCATGAGTGAAAATTCAGCTCAATATAAGTAGTCGGGTCACTGGAAATTTGCACCTGGAAATTTTGCCTCTGGTGGCACTCACCTGAACGTTTTTCCCCCAGCACCCTGAGGCTTGAGGCACCCACCCAGCGGTGCCTGGGGCTATTGGGGTATTTTGAGCCTGCTTAAGTGATGACCAGAAAAAAACCCTAAGTGGAGTGAGGGGAGTGAGAGAGGTAACATGAAAAAGGAAATCCAGAATGATGAAAAGCGCAAGGCCCTGGAGGAACAGAATCCAAGCAGCTGTAAACGATTAAATGGAAGAAGGCAGATGAGCACATCAGCACCTGCAAATTGAAGGATCTGAGAAGAGCAGTGAGAATGCAGAGAAGTTTGCAAGTTTGTGGCTGGGCTGCAGGGAAATTTCTCTCTGGTGACCTTTATTTTCCCTACAAAATAGGAAGGACAGTCATCTGCTAATAGGGAGGGTGGAGAAGTAGTGAGGTCTGGGTTTTGAAAAGGAGAACCGAGGACGTTTGAGATGGTGGTTGTGAAGAAGGGGAGAGGTGATGGGCAAGGGTGAGGGCCCCCATGACTTTGCTATGACTCCACAGACGGTGCGGTCCTGTGGTTTCCTCCGGCAGTGCTCAGAAATGCTGCACGGCCCCCGGAAGACGGGCAGCTGGGTGGGGCTTTTGCAAAGCTGTTGCAATGGAAAGAAAATAGAAGTTTAAAGGTACCCACGAGACACAGGATGAACAGCTGGATCAAGTCGAAAAGGAAGAAGACCAAGGAGCTGGAAGAGAGGAATTGGGGTTTATCTCGGGATAAGTGAGATTAAAAAGCAGAGGGGGTGGGGGTAGACTAGTGGGAAGGCTGCCAGGCAGTGTAATAGGGGCACAGATTAGTAAACAGTACGGATTTGAATAGATCTCAATGCAAGCAGCTCCTGATCCTGACAACATCAGGGTGCCCCCCAGGGGAGTGAGAGGGAGGGCTGAAGAGAAATGAAAGTGAAGGTCCCTGCAGATGAGAAATAAAGAACCTGAGAGTCCAGGCTGTCCGACGGTATATCAATTTACCAAGGCTGCCCCAACAAAGCACCACCGACCGGGGAGCTTAAATGACAGAAATTCATTTCATCATAGCTTTGGAGGCTAGAAATCTGAGATCAAGGTGTCATCAGGGTCGATTTCTCCTCTCCTCCACCTATACAGGGCTGGCTTCTTCCTGTGCCTCCGCATGGTCTTTCTTCTGTGGGTCTAGGTTCCATTCTCTTCTTGGAAGGGTACCAGTCATATTGGATTCGGGCCCATCTCAGTGATTTCATTTTCCCTTAATTACTCTTTCAAGACCCTATCTCTGAATACAGCTGTATTCTGAGATACCAGAGGTTTGGACTTCAACATAAGAATTTGGGGAGGACACAATTCAGTCCATGACTGATGGGTCACCACAAAGAGGCTGAAGGCACTCGGAATGACGGCAGAAAGCAAGGTAGAGATGGTAGAGATGAGGAGGAGGAATGAAATACTAAACTCTGCAGTGGCTGAGGGACTGACTAATCAGCTTCCTGCTGTTTCAGAGAGGCCACGTCTTCTTGCATTATCACTTAGGATTCCAAACCATTTCCTTCTTGCAGTATTTTTTTTCAGAGACCCATAACCCATGTTAGTTTTTTGTTGTAGTCTAGGCTTTTGTCTTTTACCAAATGATAGGGTGTGTGGCTTGCAAAATCCTATCCTCTTAGGCATGATGTGATCCCTCATTGCCTATAGCTGATGTGCAGCGTTCCTGGCCATGGCCAATAGCTCACAGATAACCCATCTCGTGTGACAGTACATGGCTGAAGTTGAACCCACTCTCATCCCATGGCTAGATTCCCTAATACACTGAAGGATATAAAGCTAAATCTGCGACACACACACACACACACACACACACACCACTAGAACTGTTGGAACTTTCTCAGTTTCCGCTCTTCTTTGTCAAAATAAAAATAAAATCTACCTTTTATTGAACAAAGCGTCGTACCAGGCCCTGTGAATTGAGCTATTATCTCATTTAATACTTACAGCAATCCCAGATGAAGCAGTTGAGAAAAGAGATGTTAAATAACTTACCCAGAGTCAACCCGCAAGTCTGTTTGGCTCTTAAGTACTATATTCAACGACAATGCTTTCTTTTTGGGGACCAAATGTTCCCAGATGCAATGACATACCACCAATCTCATTTCCTGTAAGATGTTTATGAATTGATTCTCACCAGAATGTTTATGAAAAGTGAAGATAAAGGAAAACAGAGTATCTTAAATTCCTATGCCATTCTTCCCCCCTTCCTTGCCTCCCCCCCGCCCAAGGGGGTCAATTTACCAAGGTCAATAGAGAAATACTTGGCTTTTACCTCCTCTCAGCTTAACTGGCCTGTTCTATTTCAGGAGGCAAAAATTGGTTAGGTCACAAATTGTCTTGCTCAATCTACTCTTATTTGGCTTGTGGTAATGGGTAAATTGTTCACAGCTTTTAGCAAATAGATTATCTGTCAGTTTTAGTTTTTAACATGAGGTAATGTGAGATTTTTGTCTTTTGTCAATGTTTCATAGACATTGTAGTGTGAGATTGGGAGAAATCGAACCAGGGACTAGTATTTGAATGCTATTTTATCATAGAATTTTTACTGTGGGGGCAGCCCTGGTGGCTCAGCGGTTTAGTGCCGCCTTTGGCCCAGGGCCTGATCCTGGAGACCCAGGATCGAGTCCCGTGTCAGGCTCCCTGTATGGAGCCTGCTTCTCCCTCTGCCTGTGTCTCTGCCTCTCTCTCTTTCTCTGTGTCTCTCATGAATAAATAAATAAAATATTTTTTAAAAAAAGAATTTTTACTGTGTGTGTGGCAGAGGGGTGGGGTGGTGTCTAGCCCCTTTCTTTCTTAACTTCTAACATCTTGGAAAATCACTGGAGTCATTGATAATTTAATGTTTGAGATGCTGAGTTAATGTTGGGAGGAACATATATGTTAAATCATAATGAGAATTTGCCTACTCATTAATTAAGTAAGTTTTTGTAGACACTTTGGGCTTTAGAGACACCTTGGGCTTTAGAGATTGAGGATAGAAGAAAATTTGCCTTTGCAACACTCTGCTGGACTTGGGTTCAGACTAATAATCAAACCCATGAGACACCAAAGACTTCACCTGTTTCCAAATTTACTTTGTTTTAAGAAAGAATCGGAACAAGTTACAGCACAGTATACAAATAACAATTAAACAAATATAAATAGAGATCTCCTAACTCCCAGGCATAGCTCCTGATGTCGATGTCGTAGTGCATGGTCATGACAAAAAATGATGTTGAGTAAACACAGACCTCTTGACTCAAGGAAGCCATCAGTTCTGGGGTACCTTTGGCTTTTATACCTAAGCATGTAGTCCCCTCAGGGCTTTGGGATTCATGCCCATTCTCTCAACCAAGAGGTGCAGATACTTGGTTTGGGTATGTTATGGAATTATAGTTTACTTTGGATTTGGCATAGGGAAACTCGTAACAATTCCTTGGGTTGTGTGGCAGGAACGATAAGACAAAGGGTCAAATGCTCAGGCACTTGAGGCTAATAAGCCAGAACCTGATAGGAACTTTTTCTTGAACCCGCAAAGGCAGTTATGAAAATAAGCTTCCATCACTTAAAACTCACTTACCTTATAGGGAGCCCTTTTCGTTTTTCAAAAGACAACTGCATCTTTTAAAAATAGAGGAAGAGAAGAATTTCAATTCCTGAAATTCCTTTCTCTTTTTTTTTCTTAAATAAATAAATATCAGCTCTCCAACCCAGAACAAGTTTCACTCTAGTGTTCTAACAGGCGAACATCCAGTAATGTATAATTGGAATAAAGTTTGGGGGAATTTCTTGATCAGAAAACCCTATCAAGAGGTTCTTCAAAAAATTAAAAAGACAACTACATATGATCTAGCAACTCTGCTTTTGGGTATTTATCTAAAGAAAACAAAGATGCCCATTCAAAAGGATATATGCACCCATCTGTCCATTGAAGCATTATTTACAATAGCCCAGCTATGGAAGCAACCTAAGTGTCCATCAATAGATAAATGGGTAAAGATGTGGTGTATATATATATCCACAATGGAATATTATTCAGCCATTAAAAAAATGAAATCTTGCCATTTGTAGCAAAAAAAAGATAGACATAGAGAATATTATGCTGCATTAAATAAGTCAGAGAAAGACAATTACCATATGATATCACTTATATGTGAAATGTAAAAAACAAAACAAATTAACAAAACTAAACAAACAGACTCCTAGATATGGAAACAAATTGTTGGTTACCGGAGAGAGGCCAGACGTTGGGGGCCGGACAAAATAGGTGAAGGGGACTAAAGGGGTACAAACTTCCAGTTGTAAAATAAGTAAGTCATGGGATATAGTGTACAGCTTAGGAAATATAGTTAAAACTGTTGTAATAACTTAGGATGTGACACATGGTAACTAGATGTATTGTGGGGATCATGTCATCAGGTATAAAAATATCAAATCACTAGGATGTACACCTGAAACTAATAGGATATCGTATGTCAGTTATACTTCAATTAAAGATTTTATTTACCTATTGATTGATTGATTGATTGGGGTAAGGAGCGTGGTGGGGAGGAACAGGGAGAGAGAATCTCCAGCAGATTCTGCACTGAGCACACAGCCCAACACAGGGCTTGATCCCACAACCCTGGGGTCAAGAGTTGATCAACAGAAATCAAGAGTTAGACGCTCAACTGAGTGGGCCACCCAGGTGCCCCAATTATACTTCAATTAAAAAAAAAGAACCCTATCAAAAATCAGACACATACATTTATTGATAACTCACTTCTGCTGTGTTGGTGATCTTATACAAAGGAAGATATTGCCCATGATGCCCATGATAGATACTTTTATTTCTATAGGCATGTGCTATTGCAAACAACATTATATTGTTTAATTTATAAAGCATAAAATAGCTTTCTTTTATATCCTTTTGTCCTCAACCATCTGTTATAGTTATTTACCCTAAAAATATAATAATTAAAATTTTACATATATATGTAAAATAAATAAATAAATATACATACGTGTGTGTATTTACTAAATTTTTCACAATTCCTGGGAAAAACTTTATTATGCCTTTAAGATCCTTATTATTTTGACACGTTTCATGGCTAAATAAAACTGTTTTAATTTAAGCTAAGAAAACTAATTGGTATCAGATACTAAAAGTTCTTGTAAATTGTTGAAAGTGTTAGTTCTGGGAATAGCATTTGTATATTTTTCGTATTGATTTGCCTTTGAGACAAACTGCAACAAGAAAGCAGGTGATAAGCCTTTGTTAATGCCTCTGGGAGAAAATGCTGTAGCTACAGACTACTGTTGATAAACAGATTTTGAATTAATTAGTTCTACATAATTATATGAGCCATCAAGTCTCTAAAATCAAATGCAACTTGTCTTATATTGCTTTATACATAAAGAAGAAAAAAATTTGTTTCACAACTTACCTCCTTTAGAGTATAATTTTAATTTTTAAAACACAATGATTGAAGTTTTAAATGGCATATGTTCAGGCATATTAAATATTTATTCTCAGATTTATAAAATGAGATAAGGAGTTCACTTTGTATAAGTTGTTACATTAGTGACAGAACTGGGTCTCAGCACATGCTACTATTCCTGCCTTATACCTAGTGGAAATAAAATTTTGTTAACAGAAAATGCCAAAGTGAACATACTAAGAGAAATAGCCTAGTAATAAAAGAACCAAACTTTCAGTAACATATTTTTAAGAACTTTTCCCACACAGCCACAATAGCAACAACAACAACAAAAAAAAGTTTTTTCACTGAAAAAAAAAAAAGTTTTTTAAAGAAAAGCAAAGGAAAATGCTTGAAAAAGTAATAAGGAAAAAATTTCGAATATTTCTGACAGACATAAAAGAAGCCACAATGAATGAAAAGGAAATGACATAAGAAGATTTAATATTATACAGATGTCAATTATTACCAAGTGAATACATAAGCTTGAAATAATGTAATCAAAGGTTTAATTAGATTTTTGGAATTTTGGCCAATTTTTAAAGAAATGACCGAGAAGAAAAACATGAGGATAAGAGATATATTTAAAAGAAGATTTGGAAAAAAAAAAAGAAAGAAAGAAAGAAAATTTGTGTTAGGTAACTCCTCTACTAAAACTGACATATATTATAAACCACAATAATTTTTAAAAGGTCATACTGACTAATGTAAGAATAGGCATAAAAATAAAAAATCAGAATAGATGGCAAAGAGACAGACCAGCATAAATTAAGATTTACCCTAAGGACATAATCTAAACTTTGTTCCCAATTTATTTGTTTGTTTGTTTAAAGATTTTTAAAATTTTATTTATTTAGGAGAGACAGAGAGCGAGCACAAGCAGGGGGAGTAGCAGAGGGAGGGAGAAGTGGGGTCCCCCCACCCCCACCGCCCCAAGCAGTGACGCAGGCCTCGATCCCAGGGACCTGAGCTGAAGGCAGTTGCTTAATCCATTGAACACTTAGGTGACTCAGCCCTATAATGATTTTTACTTAACTTCTGCTTACTGAAAATTCTTTTGCAGGATGCCATTGTCACTGGTGGTGTTCAATACAACCACTCAGGCAGCCCCCCCCCCCATTATTTGTTTTATTACTTCGTTAAATAGCAAAAAATTGTGAGAAAATCCTGAAATAGCCAAGTATAGAGGATGAGGAAAACATAACAGTACATCTGTCCAGGTGGTGGAGTATTATATAACTATGTAAAAGCGTAGTTTTGACAAATACATAATTTCATGGAAAAGTGTTCATGAAAAAATATTACGTGAAAAACATGATTCAAGGCTATATATATATATATTTTATATATAAGTGTATATAAGTAAAAAATACAGATTCATTTATATTATGCATATTTGATTCTTTAAAGATTTAAGGAAATACATCAAAGTATTAAAATTAGTTAGCTGCGTATGGTAGAATTATAGGTGACTTTTTACTTTCTTTTTCACGTTTGTTTGTATTTCCCAATTTTCCTCTAATTGTTGGCATGTAAGAGACTTTATGTCTACCTCTATCTCAGAAAAAGAATGAGATACATAAAATAGTTTAAAAGCTGGTTTACTTCATTTCAATAGTTAGGTTATGGCTTACCAACTCAGATGCTCCTGACTTCAGCCACTTAAAATGCAAAGTCTGATTTCTCTGTTGTTTCTAACTCCAAAAAAATCAATCATCTTTTTCTTTGGTTACTGCATGAACCACCAAACAAGCCAACAAAAATATGTAAATAATATATAAGCCAATGTAAGGAGATATTAATTTGCTGTTACAGATCTGTTATACAATTATATTAGGTCCACTTTTACACTTCTCTAGAAAAAAAACAATTTTTTTTATACCAGGATAATAATTCTCAGTAGAGCAAGGCCTATTTGGTAACTTCTCTTTGAATCATTTTTTATGTATTTGTCTGTAAATAACAGAAATCCCTAACTCAAAATGAATTGAGCAATGAGGAAATTTATAAGCCCACGGAAGTCTGGAGCATGGAAGTCTGGACTCGAAGTGGTCTGATCAGTGGCTCAGTTACATCAAAAGGGCCCACGCCCATTCCACTTCTCCACTGGGGCGTTGTTACCGTGTCAGTTCCCAGGCTGGTTCCCTTTATGGGAACAAGAGGCCTGCAATGGCTTTAGTCATAAAAATGTCAAGAGGAGTAACATGGGGCACCTCTTCCTGTATCTCTTTCTTAGATGCAAGGAAATCTTTCACAGGAGACCTCATCAGATTACTCAAACCTCCGTGGCCAGAACGGAGTCATGTGGCCAGTCTTAAACCAACGCAAGGGGATGGGGATTAATATAATTATCATAGACAATATGGTTTGGAGCCAGCTTCCTCTGACATTCTTGGAAAACGGATATGTAAATGCAATCTGGCTTCTGCTGTAGAAAAGGAAGATGAGATGTGGAGGCAGGGACAGAGGTGCGGATGAGGGTGGCGTGTGCAGCATGAATGTTGGATAGGCAATCTTTTATGCTCCAATCCTCCATTGCTGCCAATGGCATGAGAAGAGGGAGGATTCTTTTTTAACTAAAGATAATAATAGGCACTGTGATAAATGCTGAAGTTATAACAGTGGACAGGACCTAAGCTTTCTCCTCCAGGACCTTGTAGTTTTAACAGAAAAGATACGCAAGTGAACAGGCAACTACAACATAGGGTGCTATATCATGGAGCCTGGGAAGCTACTGGATGGGGCACTTAACAGCCACGAGTACAAGGAAGACAGCATCCAAGCTAGGTCCTGAATTTTTTTTTAATTTATTTTTTATTGGTGTTCAATTTACTAACATACAGAATAACCCCCAGTGCCCGTCACCCATTCACTCCCACCCCCCGCCCTCCTCCCCTTCTACCACCCCTAGTTCGTTTCCCAGAGTTAGCAGTCTTTACGTTCTGTCTCCCTTTCTGATATTTCCCACACATTTCTTCTCCCTTCCCTTATATTCCCTTTCACTATTATTTATATTCCCCAAATGAATGAGAACATATAGTGTTTGTCCTTCTCCGACTGACTTACTTCACTCAGCATAATACCCTCCAGTTCCATCCACGCTGAAATTTGAGAAGGAAGCAGTCCCGTGGCAATCAAGAGGTTGGCATATCTAGGCAGCCAGGAAGTGTAGAGGCTGAAGATGTAAACAGGGTAGAGATCCTTGAAGGTCATGCTAGGAAGCTTACATCTGATCTTGAAGAAACTGTATCAGAAAGGGAGACAGAACATAAAGACTCCTAACTCTGGGAAACGAACTAGGGGTGGTGGAAGGGGAGGAGGGCGGGGGGTGGGGGTGAATGGTGACAGGCACTGAGGGGGGCACTTGATGGGATGAGCACTGGGTGTTATTCTGTATGTTGGCAAATTGAACACCAATAAAAAATAAATTTATTATTAAAAAAAAAAGAAATGCAAAAAAAAAAAAAAAAAGAAAGAAACTGGGAATCCAGTAAAGGGTTATAATCAAGAATTAACATAATCTGATTTCCTTTTTAGAGCATTTACTCCATCTACCGAGTGGGGAATGGATTGGAAAAGGTCAAGCCTAAATTTAGAGATCACTTACAGGTTTTTATAGTAATCCAGCTGAGAAATTCAGAAATTAGAGGATGATTTGAGTTTATGGTCTAGGCAACTAAATAGATGCTGGTACTATTGAAAGAATTAGGTAATTCAAAAAGGTAAAACAAATGTGGAGAAAGATTATGAGTTTAGTTTCAGACATTATGAGTTTGAAGTGCTTATGGGACACCTTAGGTGGACATGTGTGGCAGATAGTACTGTTCGTGAGGCTCCCTATGACTATAAACAACATTATTGAGTTGCCATTAAATATCCCCCGTGAAAAATCTCATCAAATTATACTAGTAATTGCCAGATTATCCAGGCATTTTCTTTTATTTCTAGCTCTGACATGATTTGAGTGATATGATGAGAAAAGTCATAGCAAATGTTTTGCATGCTGACAATTTAAACTAATAGATATTTTTAGATGTTGTGTAAGAAAAGAGCTCTGGGCTAAAAATGATGCTGACATTTAAAAGCTCTCTGTAAACTTCAGAAATGTGTAGCCTTAGACACCAGGGCTAGTAGTTTAGAAATAATGCTTAGCATCTAAATTTAATGCTTTTTTAACTTTGTTTTCTGTGTTAGGCTCAGATGTTCCTACCCCTGTGCACTTTTAAAATGGTCACTCTTCTATGTTGGGCCCAAAGAGCCTCACGTATATTGGGTTCAGAGTATTTCTAGCAGGGCTGTCCTTTATAACAAGGCCTCTTGTTTCTCTTCTCAAATGTCTCTGAGGGCGGAAAATCTAGGTCTTATTCCCCAGGAACAAATGGTCTTCTGTCTAAAAAAACGTGGAGATAAATTCTTTTTAAGATTCATCCAGGACACCCGGGTGGCTCAGTGGTGGAGCATCTGCCTTTGGCTTAGGTCGTGATCCTGGGGTCCTGGGAGAGAGTCCTGCATCAGGGTCCCTTTAGGGAGCCTGCTTCTCCCTCTGCCTGTGTCTCTGCCTCCTCTCTGTGTGTGTCTCTCATGAATAAATAAATAAGATCTTTAAAAAAAAAAGATTCATCCAAACTATATTTTCAATAACATTTTTGTTTTGTATAATTTTGCATAACTTATGTTATACAGGTTGCTGAAAGAAATTTGGAAAATACAAAAATGTATAAAAAAAAGTAAAACTGAATCCTAATGGTAGCACCCAACATTTTGCTATCTTTATAAGCTTCTTTGTGATTTCTTTTTTTTTTAAGGATCCCGGAATCCCGGGACCATGCCCAGAGCCAAAGGCAAATGCTCAACCACTGAGCCACCCAGGCGTCCCTCTTCTTCGTGTCTTTATATGATATAAATATATTGTTTTCTTAAGAATCAAGATTCTATCCCACAAAATATTTTGTGAGCCTAATTTTCATTTACCATTTATCATGACCATCTTGCCATATCTTTAAGCATGCTTGAAGAGCATTTTTTTAACGGCTGAATTATATTGTATTATATTATATAATGAAAATAGTATTTTACCAAGCAATCCTGCTTCTGTGGACATTTTGGCAATTTCCATTTTTTTTATAAGATAAATACATGTTGGGTGAACATCCATGACTTTGCTTATTAGCAAAATCCTCAAAAGTCGAATTGCTTGGTCAAAGGATGTGTACATTTTAAAAGCTTTTGGTGCATATTTTCAAATGCTTATTTCCAGGAAGTCTATAGAAATCTGTATATACTCTCACCACTAATCTATATACCATCTAGTTCAGAGTAAATGACGTGTGGTTTCCTTCTCTAATAAATACCATTAGAACAAGACTTCTTTAATATTTTCACAGCTTCTAATCTACTTTCTTATACTCTGAGCTTGACAGGTGAGGTTCTTCATTTCATTCCAAAGCTATAACCACCTGGGAAGAGAACAGAGCCATGGACCTGGGGCTGGGGAACCAGGCTCTGGTCTTAGCTCTTCTACAAATTAAACTCAGTGTTGAGTCTGGCAACCTAACTTCCTCTGGTCTTGGTTTTCTCTGTCCCAGTGACAAGACTGTCCTAAAGACTAAAGATTTCCTTACTTCCTTTCACGCGGGAGAATAATAACAAATTCTTTAGAGGTAAAACAATAAGAATTTTGCCAACAGTCTAATGGGCTTAGTAACTAATGTTATAGAATCTGATCTAAGAGCATGGCATGATGATCTTCTCTAGGTAAATTTTTCTTTCTTTAACAAGATAGTATCCTTCTTTTGCAAGCAGATTCTGAAGCTCAGATAGGATCAAAAGCGGTGCCCTGGTCAGCCACCTTTGGGATATGGATAGGTCCCCAAATCTCTAGCCCACCTCCTATATTCCCCTATTACAACTTTAACTCCTTACATCTGCAAATAATGTAAAAATAGTCCTAGGAGAAAATTCATAATCACAGTCATGAGGAGGCTGGGCCTCCACCGAGAGTAGGAATCATAAGACTGTTTTAAACTAGCCTGTAGTGAGGGCCAATGATATAAAACCACACTAAAATCCCTTAGACATTATCACAAAAATAATATCTCTAAACATTCAGGAAGGTTTGATAGTACAACCAAAAGTCCCTTGATTTTACTTCTTTCCTGTTGTTTCACCATTACCCGGGGGAAACCAAAAGTGTTTTCCAGCCATTTCTTTTCTTCTCAGATTTTCCAAGCTTTTAGTTCATCTATATCTAAATCCTAAGCGACGTTGTATTTGTTGAACAAAATATTTCAGCTATGTTTGGTTAATAGATTTTGAACAAGATGTTATTTATCTGGAGAAGGAAAAGCAAAGTACTAACAACACAAAAAACCTCAAATGATTCAAAGAAGCATCGAATTATCTTACAGATAATAGGGTACTACCAGCTATCCTTAGCTCCTAAGAACCTCTGATTTGCCCACTATTTACTCATTATAAGCAGGCAAATATGCAATTGCCAAGTGTCTTGTGACTCCTATGAGAGAAGGATTAGAGCAAGGATTTGGGGTAAAGGGCAGCAAGTGTCATCTTGATGAGGCTGCTCAAAATGGATTTCAGAAGGAAGCCGACACTGGTTGTTAAATATGTCTCGAACGTGCGTTTTTCAACTCTTAAAGCTTGGTAGCTATCAAACCCTGAAATACTAGTGCAAAATTAAATTTGATTTTTTTTTTACCTTCTTAGAGAAGGTTTATTTCAATGTTTTTACCTAAATATACTCAATGAAGGTTATAGGCAGTGGCTTTCACCTAAATATAAAATACATACAATTATACATATACTCCTACATATATGTAAGTAATACAAACTTTATCTAATAATCCATGAAGTTGATAGTCCCCTTTCAGACAACTAAAAGTGGGAAGTAAGGCAGGAAACTTTTTTAGGATAAAGAATAAAACACAAGGAAGAGAAAACTTTAAAAATCTCAGATTGGCTGGGGGCACACAGTTGACCCTGTTTAGAATGAGAAGGCCCAGGTTTGGCTTGGCATTTGGGATTGGCTGACTGGATATTCTGTGTTCCTAGTCAAGCAGAGTATTTACAGGGAGATGAGAGCTATCTAATTTTATTTTACTCCCATAGCACTCTGGGCAAGAGCAGCTCCATCTTAGGCCTAGAAAATTATTTCCAAAACCCCTAACCAATTAAATCAGTATTTTATTTTTAAAAGTAGGACCCAAGGATCAGTATTTTGGTAGGGCTCCGCTGGTGATTCCAATATGTACCCAAGGCTAAGACCTCTAATACAAGATTTATCTCAGGTAACTACTATATACACTTGAGCTTATTTTGTTTATTTGAGTAATACAGAGGCAGAAATTGTGGGGACAATTAATGAAGTGAATCTCCCATAGCCTGCCCATGCCCAGAGATCCAACTACATTTGACTCTTCTCTTCTGTGTGGAGTACCAGCCGTGGGGTTTGTCTTATCCCACCCTGAATCTTCAGTCCCCTGCCTGAGAGTCCTGAGGTTACCCCCAGGGATTCTAACCCATCTCATAACATCTTTTGGTTTTTTTCTCAGCCTACTCTGAAACCACTTAGCTCAGAATTCCTGAAAGGGCCTGGAATTATCTCTCCCTCTTAGTTAAATCAGCTAAGGTGGATGGCTGTCAATTAACGTCAATTTCTAAGATTTCTATGAAATCTTTAGAAAAGCCTAGAACATGATGGCAGCTTTGAGGGATGATTGGCAGAGAGAGGAGAGTAAGGGAAGATCTCTGGACCCTCCTGAACTTCACCTCTTCTCCTCCCCCTATTCTTTGATATGGGCAACTCACATTTTCTCTATGTCTTATATATCTTTTATAGGATACCATAAGAACACAGCTTCAAAGTACTAGAATGATTCCCTTGGCAAAAAGACAAGCACGCACTCAACCTCTTCACTTAGTCACCTATGCTTTCTCTTTGAGTGTACATAGGTGTCACAGTACAAAAAAATGATATATTTAAATTTTACTGTTAAGATTTTTCTCACGACCAATTTATAAATATTCACTATGATTTCTGAACAACTGGCTTTCCCAACTCAAGGCCAGAATTTTTAAGCATTATAGTTGTTGTTTTTTTAACTTAGAATGACGACATTTACACACCTACACATTTAGGAAGTAGGAAAATGTCGTTTGTGTGTTGCAATTGTGATGAGCATATTGAAGACAATGATTGTCAAGCAAAATTTCCATGTGAAAATTTCAGACACGACTACAAAATGTAACCATATATAGCCACCCCTTTCCTACTGAGTTAAGACAAAGCAAGTCGTTAAAAATCATGTGCAGTCTTGTCTTTTTATCTCAGACAATAGGAATGTTCCAGCAAAAATCTGTTTTGCTCCAAGAACAACTTCAGTTTTCCTTGGAGAGTCACTGAACCCAGATTTGTAGTTCAAACACAGCAGCTCTTTATTTGTATCATTTTCATGTTTCCTAGCTTTGTCTGCAGACTGAGGTTGCTGCAATTAGATCTCCTCACTTCATTTTTTTCATCAGACACATTGTACATACTCTGAGTCATCTGGCAACATAAAACCCAGTTAATCCAGTTCCTTACAATTTACCTATTATGCCTACGAGTTAAATTTTGTTATCTCTGGGACTGCATTGTGCTTCCATGATTATGACTCAATAAAATTACAGCTCGGTTCAGACCTCCACAACATGGAAAGAGGTTTGCAGGGTTTGTTTACAAGTAAGGATGCCATATGCTCCTCTAAGAAAAAAATGTATATATGCCAATTACCAAGGAAGAAATGAGATAAGAAAACATGAAATTGCTGCAGACCTACTAAGTAAACAAGCAAGGCACTTTCTGTAAAACGTGATGTACTCCCTCCCCTTGTGTTCTCTTGGTCGGCTGAATCTACACGGAAAAGGTTAAAGAGCAGGAAAAAGCCCCTTTCCAGCAGTGGCTATGTTTGCAGATTGACATATTTCATATTTTAACTCCAAACTGCTTCACATCCTTGTTTTGGGTAAATCTAAAATAAGATATTGAATCAAAAAGTCTGCACAAGAACAACCTAAACTGAGCAATTACTAGTGACCAAAATAAAAGTACGTTTTTCTCCTTTATTTTGTGCTGCTTGAACTTGCTGCTCTTCACCGAGGTTTTATCTTCACACTAGAACTTGTTGCTGGGGAAAAAAACGTTAAGTTCAGTCAATCATTTGTCTTCAAATAACTGCTGGTGTTTGAATTCAATTCTACAGGGTTTTTTCTTTCCTCCAGCTGGTTTGTGATTACAGATAAAGCTTTGTTTAAGGGGGGAAAAAAAAGAAACCACACAGCTTTTTCCCCCAACAACACATTGGCAGGAAATTCTGGCACAGTGAGCTATGCCTCGAAGCAGAGTTTTCATACCAAGCCACCTTCTTCCTTGCACCGTCCAATTGCACACTCCCCAAGTCTCTCTTCAGACACAGAGGGCCACACAGGGCTTCCTCTGGAGGAGAATCCGGGCCACGTGATAGCCATTCATAACCATTTCTGACCAATTTGTGACTAACAACCATTTATAACTTGGTATCCCCACCAGTTCGGATCTGTACCAGGGGTCGGTAACAAGGGACGGCCCTCAGCAACGTAGGCAAGTAGGCAAGTAGGCAAATAGGCAAGTAGGCTTTGTCTCTTTTCCTGGCAGAACTAAAACAAGAAAAATGTATACAAGCCTTTAGCAAATGGCCCCTCAAGGAGGCAAACACTTCTGAGGGCTAACTCCACTTCTGGTCACTAGCTTAACATTACAAGAATTCCAAATGGACAAACACTTTAGTTAGCCATTGGGTTTCCTAGAAGAAACAAAGATCTCTCTCTACTTAGCTCTCAATATGTTACCCGACAAAGAGTCAGGAAGGTGCCCAACCTTGCATCCATAGAGACCCATGTTCAAATTGTATAGCACAGATAAGTCTCAGCCTCAGTATCCTCATCCTCAAAATAGAGAGGATACTTTTGCGGCTGCATCATGAACATTTGAGGGATATCTTCTCACCACTTATTTGCCTCTCCCGGAGGGAGGATATTTACACCCACCATACTCTCTGTCTCCAATAAGAGATTGAGAGTTAGAAGGAAGAAATATTATCTTTGTGTTGGCAAACTCAACAATAGCATATGGGGTCTCCCGCATGGAAACTTTCAGTAGGCTCAGTGACAAAATAAAGAATAAAACACAGGAGTAGGTAACTTTGGCAGAGCAAGATTTGGTCTTAGGTGGGGAAAGAGCAGAACCATACTCCTCTCTTGAAGGCATCCTTCAAAGCCATCCTGAATTAGGGCAAAGAACCCACGGCTGTGGGCTATTTTGACTGGGGTCTTCCCTCTGCCAGGACTGCTGAGACCACCAAACTTCAGGTACACATCTGTTTGCTGGCTGTGTAATAAGACAAAGTAAAAGTAACCTTAGGCAAGTCCAAGTCAACATTCTTGACAATTCTCAAACCTGGCTGGATTTGGTGGTCAGGAAGTCACTCTTCATGAAACTCTCTGTTCCAATAACCAATAGTGGCTTTATAATTGTCCCTTTTACAGATGAAAAATGTGGTAGAAATCAAGAAGTTCAAGGAGATTTGATACTCCTTAGACTGTAAATTCTTTAAGGGCAGGGACCATGAGCTATTTACTGTTGTATTCCCTATGTGTATCATAGTACCTGGCATAGTAGGCATTCAATAATATTTATTAACGAACTAATAATTGAATAAACAAACTGTCATGCTTTCTCTCTTCTAATCTCAGGTAGGGTGTATAAAAGTAGCACTGAAAGTAGAGTCTCAAGAGAGGAAACTGGATATCCTTGCTTTCACGTTTCTTTTTCTCGTTTTGGAAACCTAATGTCTCAAAAATGATGTGAACTTTTTTGATCAATTGCTGTACCTATGGCTCAGCAATTCCACTCCTAAGTATTTACCCAAGATAAATGAAAATATATGTCCATAAAAAACTCGTACAAGAATGTTCATAGCAGTTTTTGTG
The DNA here is from genome assembly GCF_053574225.1 of Canis aureus. Taxonomy (NCBI): domain Eukaryota; kingdom Metazoa; phylum Chordata; class Mammalia; order Carnivora; family Canidae; genus Canis; species Canis aureus. The sequence goes on along the minus strand of NC_135644.1, from coordinate 24,213,815 downwards.
CAAGAATATTCATAGTAACCTTATTTAAAATAGCCAAAACTTGAAATAAGACAAATGTTCATCAGCAGGTGAATGGATAAATGTATGGTGCTACATTCACACAAAGAAATACTGCTCAGCAATCAAAAGGAACACAACTCTTATATGCAACATGATATTTTGAATTTCATCAAAATGGGATAATACAGTGTATATTCTGGCTTCTTGTGCTCAACATAATGATTCTGAGATCTCTCCAGAGATTGGTGAAGTTAGTTTGCAACAGTTCACAACACAGCAGCTGATTGTGTGCATCTCTTCCCAAACCTAGATTCAGTAATGCCACATTGGTAGCTTGAAATTGCCTGTGGCAGGAGTATTTAGTCCATGGAAATTGACGAATGCTGCACAAACTCAGGATTATTTTTTGTGGAGAACCAAAAAAATTAATATTTTATTTCAATTTTTCAAATTAAAAAAAGATGCCAAAGTTCTCAAATTGTTCTACTAGCTCATCCTTGGATGTTTGCATATTCAAATCATCACTAAAAATACAGGGCAGCCCGGTGGCTCAGAGGTTTAGGGCTGCCTTCAGCCCAGGGCCTGATCCTGAGACCTGGGATTGAGTCCCACGTCAGGCTCCCTGCATGGAGCCTGCTTCTCCCTCTGCCTGTGTCTCTGCCTCTCTCTCTCTCTCTCTGTCTCTGTGTGTGTGTGTGTGTCTCATGAATAAATAAATAAAATCTTAAAAAAAAAAAAAACAATGCATCACTTAGGATCCAATGAGTACTCCTTAGGTACCTTTTACCTACTGGACTTATAATCCACACAAACTCTTAGCTCAGCCAAGCTGCCCATCTAGGATGAGTGGCTGGTTGACACCACCATGCTTCTAAAGACATAAATGCTTCAGACACTAGTTCCTAGTTGTGTGAGCCAGTTTCTTTGGAAGCAGCTTTTGTCTTATGCCATTGGGATTAGCAGTGGAAATTTCTTGGTGATGAAAGAAATCACCTCCCACACTCTTCCTCCACTGCTTTGCGTTACCTACCTGTTTTCACTTTAATAGTTTCATATCTTGGGATCCCTGGGTGGCGCAGCGGTTTAGCGCCTGCCTTTGGCCCAGGGCGCGATCCTGGAGACCCGGGATCGAATCCCACGTCGGGCTCCCGGTGCATGGAGCCTGCTTCTCCCTCTGCCTATGTCTCTGCCTCTCTCTCTCTCTCTCTCTCTCTCTGTGACTATCATAAATAAATTAAAAAAAATTAAAAAAAATAGTTTCATATCTTGGTCCTCAAATCCTTGATTCCATAACCTCAACCTGGGCCCAATGGGATCTCTCCAGAGCCCTCTAACTTGGCTCATTATCAGGCATCCCCCCCGTAGAGAGAAATTTTTTCTCTCAAATAATTCATACAATAAATCATATAATGAATGAGCCAAAGTATAGCTTCCTATACCAATACTCTGAATAATAATAAAAACTTCTATTTGTATGATTCCTAGGGCATTGTCATGATTGATGATTAGTAGTTAAGTACACTTTTCAGCTTATAAAGTGCTTTCATGTATTACCTTTCTTAGGCCTCATAGTAACCCAGAGAAATAAGTATTAATATTATAATTCTCCCTTAACAAATGGGAAAGTGGAAGCTAAAAAGTGGTTAGATCTCAAAATCATTTAACTAGTAGGAGGAAGACCTACAAGCGAAGCACTCAAACTAGATCCTTTTATTTATCATGTAGAATATTGATCTTGAAGAATGCATGGTGGCTTCAACTCTGTAAAGAACATACAGTGGCTTAACTCTTACAAATATGTGTTGTGGCTTCAGTCTTGTGATCCTGAAGTATCTCCAAACATTCAGAACATAGGAATAATTAAGTCTATCAAATGACAGGTAATATTCATTTCTGTGACAGTTCTTAAACTATATTTTTTTAAAGATTTTATTTATTTATTTATTTATTTATTTATTTATTTATTTATTTATTTATTAGAGAGAGAGAGAGAGAGAGCCCAAGCAGCAGGGGAGGGGCAGAGAGAGAAGCAGACCCCCACTGAGCAGGGAGCCCCACACAGGGCTCGATCCCAGGACTCCAGGATCATGACCTGAACTGAAGGCAGACACATAACCAACTGAGCCACTCAGACCCCCCAACAGTTCCTAAACTTTATTAAAATGGATTGGGGGGCATTTCTTTGTTAATTCAACAATTTTTATTATAAGATAATATACATTTATCATTATAAACTCCATATTGTAGGACACCCATCCTTTCAGTTCCTTTTATGTGTATCACTCCAGAAAGTATATTTATATAAACAAGCATATATGTAAAAAAGGCTGTGCTGTATCATGAGCTAGGCCTCCCTAAATACATGTGCTGGGCTTTCCCTTCCTGATTCCCAGGGTCCTCTGGATCTCAAAGACCTTGCACTACATTTCCAGGAGGGTGGAAACTACATGGGACAATAAGATGGAGCTGGACAAAGTATCAAGTCACAGCTGGGGGTCACATCTGTCGAATAATTCACAAGCCATGTGCAGGCAACTTTCTGTGCAAGACACTCACCAGAGTGATAATACAGAAACAGCCGAACAGTCTCTCAGCACAGGCTATGGGTGGTGTTCTCTGGATGATGACAGATGGTCTGCACTGGCTGAGCTCCCATGGGAGTCCCTACTGCCTGCGACTGGCAGTATTCAGCTGTCTGAAGATGGTGACTCCGCTACTCTCCATATGATTCCCACAAGTCCAATAGCCTCACTGTGGGTCCCAGAATCTATTTCAAAGACTTTTCCACCCCACTCTAATCCCATTTCAACCATCCCAGGTGACTTTCAGCTGCTTGTATCCATTGCCTACTTTTCCATTGGGTTATTCATCTTTTTCTTATTGATTTGTAAGTGTTCTTTGCATATTAAAGGAATTAGTTCTTTATTTGCCACATTTCCTGAAGTTATTTCCCCCAGTATTTGTCTCCTAACTTTATTAATAGTGTGCTTTTTTTCAGAAGTCTTTAAATTTTACTAGTCAAGTGTATAAATGTTTTCCTTTATGATTTCTAGATTTTGTGTCATGCTGAGAAAAGTGTTCTCTGCTCCAAGATTCTTTTAATTGCCCATGTTTTTGACAGTGTTCTTACAATTTTATTCTTTAAATCGAATATTTTATGGGTCTGAAGTTTATTTCAGCTGTGGAGAGATACAATTTTATATTTTGCACATGGCTAGCCAGAGCCCCAACATTTTTGCTGAAAATAGGTATTTGCTCCTCTAACTTGAAATGCCAACACAATAAATTCTCAACAACATCTGGGTCCATTTCTGGACTTCCATTTCTATTCCATTGTTCTATCTAGTTTCAAAGTTCTTAAATTCCTATAACCCTATCATACATTTTTTGGTGAGCTCTTCTCCACTCCAGGCTCTACACGCCCCCACCCCACTCCCATTATTACTCTTGTTTTACAATTTTCCTGGTTCCTTCTATACCCCTACCTACTCCAAGACAATCTTTAATATCATTTTGCATGATGTCTGACCTCAGGAATGCAGTGAGAAATGGAAAATGAAGAGCTAGTGCCTGCTAGTGAGGCCATACAGACTATAGACCTTGACTATAGACTATAGACTCTAGTTTTCTTTATTTTTATAGTTTCTGTAGAACAGCAAGGCTGGCACTCAAAACTGAACCTGGCCAATTATTCACTGGCCTGTCCAAGCATGTGATATAATTGTTCCTCCAATTACTAGCAAGCAAGGAGGCTATATTGAGATCAGCTGTTAGCCAACTCACAGGCAGTGGGGAAATCTGGGTATATTGCTCCTGCCACTGCAATATTGATGGATAGTACAATTGGATGAGAGAGGGAACAGGTAATGATGACTATATTCACCATTCAAAAACATAAGGCTAATTACATTCCAGAAACTACATTCCTGTTCTTACATCCAGTGCAAGAAACCAAGGTCATTGCCTTGGTCATTGCCTTGCTTTCTACAGCAAAATGCAAATAGATGGGCTAGCCTATGGATTCAGAATGGTGTAAACCAAGCTGGAGTGGAGGATGTGGAGAATTTGACTTTCACACTATCTAGATCTGGTGTACATTTCACAGGGCTTGCAACCCTGCTAAGAAGTTACCTCCTTTCTTGCAATGGATAGCATTTACAGTAATTGGAATAATACAGTCTTACTAACAAGAACTTCTGTTAGAGAAAAATAAGAATGTAAAAATTCAGAGCAAGTGGCACATCTGTAATGGAAGCAGTTATGCCTTCCCTGGGCTTAGGTTTCATCTGTAAAATTGAAGCCTCCAAACAGTCACTAATGTTGTATGAGCTACCAGAACTAGGGTTGATTCCCCCACTGACCCAAGTTTTATTAGGCTTTCTCATCAGTGAAATAATTTTAAGCCAAGTCCTTCTATTCTTCCTTTATTCCCTAACACAATACTAAGCAGCATTCAAATAATATCACACAACTTCTAAGCCTCTATTGAAGGTGGGATACTTGGAGTCTAAGACCTCCCTCTGGACCTCTACTCTTGGTCTCAGAAATGGCTACCAGGAAATCATTTGATATCAGACCACAGTCAAGCGCCAAGATAGTAAATGGACAATTGCTTCAAATGGGGGAAAGATTCTTTCCAAAAGCCATGGTGATATCAATCTCAAATTCCTTCACTTATTTATTCAATGCGTTGAAAGGCAAGTCCCACTCTATTCTCTAATAGAAACATTAGAGAGTAAACAAGCATAATTTCTTAATAATGAGGGACTTTTTATGATCTTTGTACACACATTACATGATTTCTTCCCTTGATGCCATATGTATAATTTATTTTTTAGGAAGAGACTCACAGGTCCATCCCAGTACCCCACAGTTGTGGTCACAGTTTATTAACCCCCAAAAATGTCAAGAGTCCTTAAAGTGTATATGCCTTTAGACCTAGTAATTCTACTTCTAGCATTTTATACAAAGTATGAAATTAGTAAGTGAAAGTAAAAAGGTTATATATCAAAAATTATCTCTAGTAATAAACAATTAAAACAATTAAAATGTCCAATAACTGTTTATCCTTATGATAAATTATCATATTAATGTTAAAGAGCATATTTTCAAAGAATAATGAAATAGAGATATATAGCAATACCAATGTGAAGAATTTATGAAGATATTTAGAGTATTTATAAATGTATAGAATACTTATAAAAATATTTATAAATCCAAATTTCCCCTAGGTCCCATCAACTTGTTTCTAAGGAAGGCCAGTAAATCCAAGTGATCATTAGCTCTAAACTTCAAAGTTACAAACTCCCAGTCTTCCTTCTGCTAAGTACCCCTTCAGAAGTCCCCAAAGGGCACATGGGTACTCTAAGATGAAGGGCACGAGCAGGACTCAAGCTGGGGGGAGTGCACGTGTCATTTCCTGCTCAGCTGGGAACTCCTGATTTCTCTTAACAATCAGGCCCTGTGAGTGGGAAGGAAACAGGAGCAGATTCCCTGCAATTATCTTAGAAAAAATTACCAGAAATTGCACATATAACTTCTGTTTGTGTGTTATTGGTGAGAAACCTGTCATTTGGCCACACTCAGCCTCAAAGGAACCTGGGAAGTGTGGATTTTAGTTGAATGGCAATGTATCCAGGAAGCAGAGCAAAATAAAGTTTGAGGTCAACCAATAGCATACCATTTAATATTATATACTGTTTCAAAGTTTTTTTTAGATCCAGGATTGAAATATACCCAAAAGCTCATAGTGGCCATTTCTAACTAGTAGCGTTTATGGTGATTTTTCTCTTTACACCTTCTCAATTGTCTAAAGTTTCTGCAATGACTATTTCCTTCATAAGATAATAAGAAGCATTATTAATTTAAAAGGAAAAGGCTAGAAATATATATTCTAAAATATATCAGTTGTATTTGGAAGATGAAACTATATGTATTTTTTTCTTTATATTTACTGAATTTTTATAATTTATTTTATGTTTTAGAGAGTAGTTCACCAAATGTCTTAGCTCCTGCAGGGCAGGTAGAAATGTTGTTTTGGCCTATATTTGGGTTTCACACATGGTCACAATCACAGTGTGCTTCTGTCACAACCCTCTGTTGTCTTTATTTTAAAATAGAAAGTAAGCCTGTTTGTATATGACTCTCAGTAAGACAATGAACAACATGAAATTTTTCAACCTGCCCCCCCAAAGCAGTCATTTTAAGCAGTTTGTCCAATTCTAGAATGGAAGCTATATTGAACTGCTAACTAGTTCTTTAGACAGCAAGTTACAACTCTCCCTGTCTACGTAACTTCTCACCTTCCTAATCAATGATCCTCTTGGAACACTGTTGTCCCTTCCATCCTCACACTTAGGCTATATGACATTTAGATAGGTTTTATCTCACTGAAGTAGTCCACCCCCACCCACCCTGGTTTCCATTGTTAGAAGCTCAAGATGTTATCTTCCCCAGTATATTTACATTTCAATGGGACATTTTTGATGACCTGAAGAAATCAATTCTGAATAGTTTAACCATAGACACTGATAGAATAAGAAACTAAAATATTTTGGAAGAGATAGGACTTTCCCAGTAATACTTACACCCTACTATAAGGTAAAACCTCATTCATAGGGATTAACTCTGTTTAGGAACATATACAACAGAAAAACCAATTAGACCAAACTTAAAAAAAAAAACACACTGTAGGTCAGTTGCATTTTTTTTTTGTCAGTTGCATTTTTATATAGTAATAACAAGATATCAGAAAGAGAAATTAAGAAAACAATCCCATTTACAGCTGCATCAAAAAAGAAAACCTAGGAATACATTTAATCAAGGAGATAAGACTTGAACTCTGAAAATTATAAGACATTGATGAAAGAAATTGAAGATGACATAAATAAATGGAAAAACATAACATGCTCAAGGATTAAAAGAATTCACATTGTTAAAATGTCCAAACCACCCAAAGTAATCTACAGATTCTACACAATTCCCATCAAAATACAATGATTTTTTTTTTCATAGAACTAGAACAGATAGTCCTAAAGTATGTGGGGAACCACAAAAGATCTCAAATAGTCAAAGCAATCTTGAGAAAGAACAAAAAACCTGGAGGTATCACCCTCCCTGATTTCAAACTATACTACAAAGTTAAAGGAGTCAAAGCTGTATGGTACTGGCACAAAAACAGACATAGATCAATAGACTAGACTAGACTAGACTAGACAGCCCAGAAATACACTCACATATTTGTGGGCAACTAATCTATGACAAAGGAGGCAAGAAAATACAATAGGAAAGGCAGTCTTTTCAATATATGGTGTTGGGCAAACTAGACAGCTACATGCAAAAGAATGAAACTCCTTAAAGAAAACTCTTCAAAGAAAACATAGGCAGTAACCTCTTTGACATCAGTCTTAGCAATATTTTTTTGGCCCAGTCTCCATAGGCAAGAGCAACAAAAGCTGAGATAAACAAATGGAATTATGTCAAACTAAAAAGCCTCTGCACAGCCAAAGAAGCCATTAGTTAAATGAAACAGCAACCCAATCTGCTGAATGGGAGAAGATATTTTCAAATCATATATCCAATATGGGGTGAGTATCCAAAATATATGAAGAATTTACACAACTTAATAACAAAAAAGCAAACATGCTGATTTTTTTAAATGGACACTTTTCAAAGAAGAAAATACAAATAACCAATAATCGCATGAAAAGATGCTCAAGTTCAGGGAAATGTAAACCAAAACCCCAATGGGATACCACCTCACAGCTATTAGATTGTTAACAGAAAGAAAAAATAATAAGTAGTGTTGACAAGGGTGTGGAGAAAAGGGAACCCTTATGGACTTATGGACTGTTAGTGGTAATAGAAATTGGTGTAGCCACTGTGAAAAATGGTGGATCCACCAAAAATAAAAATTACAACTACCATATAATCTAGCAATTCCACTCCTGGGTATTTATCCAAACAAAACAAAACAAAAGACCAGTTTGAAGAAATAAATGAACTCTTATGTTCAATGCAGCACTATTCACAATAGCCAAAATATGGGAGCACCCTAACTATCCATTGACAGATGAATGGATAAAGAAGTTTCTATATATACAGTAGAATACTGCTCAGCCATTAAAAAAAAATGAAATCTTGCCCTTTGCAACAACATGGATGCAACAACAACTAGAGGATGTTAGGCTACCTGAAATGAGTCAGAAAAAGACCAATAGTATATTATTTCACTTATATGTGGACTCTTAAGAAACAAAACAAGAAATTGAACAAACTAAATGAAACAGAAGCAAACTCAGATACAGGAAACAAACTCTCAATTACCAGAGAAGGGAGAGCTTAGGGGAGGCAAAAGAGGGGAAGGGAATTAGGAAGTACAAATTTCCAGGGGTGCCTGAGTGGCTCAGTGGTTGAGCATCTGCCTTCAGCTCAGGGTGTGATCCCTGAGTTCCAGGATCAAGTCCCATATTGGGCTCCCCACAGGGAACCTGCTTCTCCCTCTTCCTATGTCTCTGCCTCTCTCTCTCTGTGTCTCTCATGAATAAATAAATAAATTTTTTTAAAGGTACAGACTTCCACTTATAAAAGAAATAAGTTATGGAATGACTTACATGCAGCATAACGTGCAACATAAGGAATATAGTTAATAACATTGTAATAGCTTTGCATGGCCACAGATAGTAATTAAACTTACAGGTTTTTTGTTTATGTGTTTCCAGTGGGGTTTTTTGTTTTTGTTTTTGAGAGTGAGAGAGAGAGTGTGAGTGGAGAGAGCAGCAGAAGATGAGGGAGAGAGAATCTCAAGCAGGCTCCATGCGCTTGAGTCCAACATAGAGCTCGATCTCATGACCCAGAGATTATGACCTGAGCTGAAATCAAGAGTTGACCGCTTAGCCAGCTGAGCTACCCAAGCACCCCAGTGGGGATTATTTCATAATATATAAAACTATCAAACTACTGTGAAGTATACCTGAAAATAATAGTTTATATTTGTTCATTATACTTCAATAAAAAATAAACAGAAGACACAATAAATATAAATATAAACATATTCTAGATTATCTAGGTAACCAAGCATCATGTGTTCCATGCTGAGTTTGTGTTTTCCATCTTGGGGCTGTCAAAGCACAATCTTCTAATCATCAAAGATGAAAAGTGTAGGGGTGGAAGCAGAGTGAATGTGCCCTGGGGCTGAGAGAAAGTGAAATACAAGTGTAGAATTCTGTTCATGGAAGTGTAAGCCCTGAGTTGCCCCAGCCTCAGAGTAGGGAGAGGGGGCATGTACCCTAAAAAACTGATTTGGGACCCATCAGAAGGATGTAGAGAAAAGCACGTAGTATGTCTATCTTTTCTCCATTGAATCACTTGCAGTCCAAAGTCCACCAGATAGACTCCCGGGATCTTGGCCATCTAGTCTTCTCTCTTTTCTCTTAACAGCTTTTGGACTCTTTCTAGCACTTCTGTCTGGATCTATGCCCCACACCAGAGGAGCAGGGTTAGATCTTTCAGATCCTGCATTACTTTGAGGTTTTAGATAGGTCACGTTCTTCAGACTGTATCAGTGACCTTTTCTTACTACTATTAATAGGATTTAGAGCATAAATTTCATGTGTTGTTATACTAGTAAATTATCTTCTCATTATTGGTTCTTCAGCAAGGAATGAGATAAATAAGGGGCCAATAAAAGACAATATCCATGTGCTGTTACCAGTGATGATTCAAATAGAAGAAAAGTAGTGGAAATTTTAAGTTAACAAAGCCCCCAGACTACCCCCCCACCCCCGCCAAGATATGTAATCTTACCCATCTGGAAAGAACCTGGGTCATAATTGTCAGTTCCAGATTCATGTTGTAAGCTGTGATTTAGTGTCAGCAAAACAACATCCTTTCCATTAAACAAATGTTACTATTTAAATTTAAAAAAAAGAAGAAGTAGGCACAAGTTCTCTGGAAAAGTTACCAAATTATGTTCTTCTCTTATGTTTCCCTCTTCTTGCCTGCCTTCTCATCTATCTTTCTACCTCTGGAATACTGGTACCTGAACATCACACAGAATGTAAATATCATTGTAAAACACAAAAACAAAAAACCCCAAAAACAGAAATACCATTTATCAGTATATATAAGTACACAAAAATTCTACTATCACTTTTTCAGGGGAGAAGTGATATGGTTCATAATGTAGTTCTCACCAAATGATTTAGTTGAAATGGGAATATTTATTTCTTTAAGCACATTTATCGAAATCACTCTGAATGAGGGATATTGACATTCTGGATGACTAGTGTACACCTTCATGAGAAACCAACCCAAAGTGATTGGTTTCATTGGCCTTCAACATGGGTGATTTGGTGGAAAGGAAAGAAGCAAAAAGAGAATGACAGAAAGGAATATTTCTATTTCACTTTGCATCTTGCATTAAGGTCCCCAAATGTCTTCTTTTTTTGTCATCTCCCCACTTCCAAAACCTACCACATGCTTTACTCTCAATAATTTATTCTCTTATTCAATTGTCCTCATAGACTACAGTTCTAAACACAATGTTGTACTTTCTTAATCGTGTGTCCTGGCTTAGTCCGTAATTTCCTTTCGTTTTTCTTCTTTCTCCTCTGAGAATCATAGGGTGCACTGATTCCTGGCAGCTGTTCTGCATCTCTTCTTGTAAAGACTAGGACGAAGAATTAGCTAGGTCTAATACATTTGTCAATCAAATTATCCTAGGATTGTGTACTTAATAAATACTATTTTATTAATGATATAAAAAGAGCAAGCTGGGATCCCTGGGTGGCGCAGCGGTTTGGCGCCTGCCTTTGGCCCAGGGCGCGATCCTGGAGACCCGGGATCGAATCCCACGTCGGGCTTCCGGTGCATGGAGCCTGCTTCTCCCTCTGCCTGTATCTCTGCCTCTCTCTCTCTCTCTGTGACTATCATAAGTAAATAAAAATTTAAAAAAAATTTAAAAAAAGAGCAAGCTTTATTTCCCTACTTCCAGCTTCCATTTTCCTGACCTAGATTCTTGTTTATGAAAATTCTTGTTTATGAAATACAATAGACAACTAAGAAATAGGTAAATAATGCACTTATTTTTTAAAAAGAAAGAGGAGGAAGAAGAAGAGGAGGAGGAATTTACTTGAAATCTCCAATGACTCAGGACTTTGTAGAATAATCCAAAGATCGTGCATGTCTTTGTAGACATAGCTCTGCATAAGCCCCAACCAATTAGGTCTTAGAACTTTTTTGATTTTTCTGAATTAGGTATTACTACAATGTTTGCATCCACATCACTAAATTCCCTTTAAAACATTAGTCTAGGTAGCTATAGTAAAGTTATCATTGTCTAGAAAATGTTTTTTAAAAAGCATTCATTACAGTCTATTTTTATTGTTAGCTACCATAGTAGGTCACTGTCAGTTTTCGACTGAACTAAGAACCCTTTCTAGCAAATGGGTCTTCCAGAAGAGAATGGCACATCCAGAGTAAAGTGTTGGCTACTAATGAAACATATTTCTTTGTTTCAATAGAGCCCACTTCATTGTCTCCCCAAAAGGAGAGCAGTGCCCACAGGTTCCAGAAGAACACAATGACAGAATGAAGATGGAGAATAAAGCTAAGTCATTTAAGTGGAAGTCTCCTTTCTAAAATACAAACCATCATTGTTTTTTGTTTTGTAATAAGGATGAAAAGCATTATTATTGTAAAGTTTGCAAATCTGTGAATTGATAATAAATTGTTGATCGGGGCTAAGGGATTTTTTTGTTTGTTTGTTTGTTTTTGAAGGATAAGCTCTATGAAATCATGAATACAGAACATGTAGAGAAAATTTAGTTGCTGTTGCCATCTGGAAGGCAAACACATCTAAGGGAGGTCAAAGACATCTAAGGCCTGGAGAAATGTAGATAAGCTGATAGGATGAATAGCTGCTCCTTTTGCAATAGCTGCTGATTTTCTTAACAACTAGCAACTCTAGACTTGTTATTGGATGCTTTATTGATTATTGTTTATAGCAGCATACGATGAAAGAATATAAATATGCAGACGGGTTCTAAACAGTGAATTGCAGGAGGAAAATGTCAAATTTTTAAAATAAATCTGAACAGGGAACATAAATGGGATAACTCACTTTGACATTCAAAGCTAATTCCATATTTTAAAATAAAACAAAATTCACGCTTGCCTCCACGTAATAAGTGCGGCCCAGATTTTCATGGCCCTAATAATAAGATTAAGAATATTCTATCATTGTTTATCCTTTGTGATCAGTTGTTTATCCTGTGTTAAACAAATATTGTGGGAAGAATAGATGGGAACAGGCTCCAAAACTATTCCTTGGATTCTCATCAACAGAAACACAGAGAGACAGCAGAACTCAGAACTTGGACAGATAAAATCCAACAGGAAAACCAAAAGAAAACTGACTAGAATTTTAAATCTTTAACAATGAATAGAGTCATGGGTATAAATGCAAACCTGATGCTGCAGAAAATAACTTTGGATTTTTTATTCCAAAAAATAAATATATCAACTTGCCTTTCCAAGGAGATCCTTAATGATACATGTGCCAGGGTAATGTATGCATGTATATATATAATGTGTGTATTTTATATATAGTCTTTTTTGAAAAAAGCAAGAGGAAAAAAAAAGCATGAAGAACATATAACATATGGCATTCCCTATCGCCTCAGCTGGTGTTTGCCATTTCCTGCTTGTAACTTTCTTAATTTTACATCTTCTCCTCAATTTCAGTATACTAGACATTTTAATCAGATTTAAAGTTGGTCTTCCCAGTTTTTTTCATTTGCTGCCCGTGCTCATATTAATCTTTTCAGTTCTATGACTAGGCCTATTTGATTTGAAGAAAAGCTAATAATTACCATGTCTAGGGTATCTTCATAAATAATCAATAATGGGCTTGTTGTGATGCAGCTGTCTGGATAAGCTCTGATCAAAAGCAAGAGGAAGTAAAATAAATACATATTCTAATATTTTCATCAAATTTATGGACTTCATATATATGATGTCAGTGAGAGTACAAATCAGTGAGTGGTGGGGAGGCAGCCTATGAGACAAAAAAAGTAACTTACTTCAAGCAGCTCTGGCTTGGACCTCAGTTTCATTAACTGGTCCTAGTCAAAGCCAAGTTACCTAATAAAGCAGTTCTCTTTAAGAAAGATAGGAAAACAAAAGTGGTCATTTGGCCTGAGGCAAACAGATTGAAGATCTGCCTGCCCTAGAGCAGCTAAGAAAGTTTCTGGGGTTGGGATCTTCTCCAGGGCTGTATCACCTTCCACATCAATTCCAGAGTCAAAAGTGAAAGCAAACCAAACCAAACAGAAGACAAAAGCCATTCCACAGATTCTAAAACAAATGCTCAGTTGTTCTCAACTGGAAATTAGATCTGTTGGGAAAAGCTAACACCTGAGGGTGATCCCCCATTCCAAGCCTCTCACTGCAGCCAGGAGAACATGGTAGTCCTCAAGAATTCTTGCAGTTTGCTCCAGCAATTAACTCTGCCTCTATACACCCCCAGGGGGATTGCTGGCAAATGCAAGGCGTAAGTCACACAAAGCACATTCTGGCAGCAATGACTAAGATCAGGCAATATCAGTAAAGGAATTAATATGACCAACTAAGGCTCAATGTTGACATATCAGATATTAAGGTATTTCGGAGGGATCCTGAGCTTATTTCCTAAAAGTGTATATACATATGCAGGAATTCCATCACATTCTCAGCTTCATTAATCAAGGTGGTTCTTAGAGAGCTGGGACTTCACATTACCCTAAATTTCTCACCACATGTAATTGCAAACTCACTCTTCCCTGTGTACCTCCCCACAAGGTTATCTAATGGAGAGGATTATTGGTTACCTCTTCACAAGTCCCATGTACCAAATAACATAGGCATACTTTCTCAGCTATAGAAATTAAAACTCTTTTTTTAAAAATCATAAATACCTAGTTTAGAATTTTTTAAGTTGGGGGAGCCTGGGTGGCTCAGGTCGTGTTTTTAGGGTCCTGGGATCGAGTTCCACATCAGGCTCCCGGCAGGGAATCTTCTTCTCCCTTGCCTGTGTCTCTGCCTTTCTCTCTCTCTCTCTCTTTGTGTGTGTGTGTGTGTGTCTCATGAATAAATAAATAATTTTTTTAAAAAGAATTTTTAAAATTTATTCGTAAAAATATCCTTCATTATCTTATGTCGATGTAAAATTAATTTTTCTACAAAACAAAATCACCAGACAATTTCAAAATTAAAGCATCTCAGGCTCTCACATGGATTGGAGTTCCAAAATCAGTAGCTATAATTATGACTAGGTGTCAGAATGGAATTTTAAGGCAAGGGAATCTTCAAATCTGCAAGAATCATGACTGAATAATGCGAGATATAAAAATTTACATTATATTATATAGGCACGAGGATAAAAATTACACAGCCAAAGAAGGCCAAAACTTAGCCAGTCCTCACATCAATTTTGACCTTTCTATTCCTTGCCTTCGTGCCTTATTGTAACCCAAAATTCATAGGAAACCAAGAGCTAAGGCAGTTAGGTACAACTGTCTGTAAATCACCCAGAAAATGACTGAAAGTGTAGTATCAGAAGACTGACAAGAAGGAAATTCTTATGATGAGGATTTACAGCATTCAAGAAAAAAAAAAAAGCAGTGAAGCCAGATGTCAAAATATGTATTTAGTGACTCATAAAATTTCATTGCCCCAAAGTGAAAAAACGGATACCACAGTAAGGCAACATTTTCAGCAGATGCCCCTAAAATACTCCTAACTTCAAAATCGTTTTTTAAATCTTCTCAAAGTACTTCCTATTCATTTATATTTCTCTTATTTTATTGACGCTTCCTTACCACTGTCCTACAAGACCAGGAATGAACCCAGGAGCAGAAGAAATCAAGATAACCTGGATGTCAAGTTCCCATATTCTGCTTCTCTATATTTGATCAAACTTGCTCTGATATGTAGTCAGATGGGATAGACTGGGCCGTGAAATGAGGGAAGGACATGGATCCATTTTGGTCATATTCCTCTCCTCCATCTTTGTAAAAGGCAATCTGTGAGATATGCCTCTTACATTTCATGTCTTAACATTGTTGCTAAAACCTCAAAAAGGAAACAGTACTGAGTTACTCTGCACTGGAGAAGCTGAAGAAAACTCCAGGCATGAGAAGAATCTCCCCAACTCCCTCAACCCCTAGAAGATTTATACTCAGTTAAAATGGCAGACTCCAGGTCTACATCTGCCCACAGATATGTTTAGTCACCCAGAGTACCTTTCAGGCGAGTTTCACTCTCCATTTAGACACAGTCCCCACCACTGCCTATTTTATTTCACAGAGCCACTTCCCACAGTCACCTTACCTATTGGTCCCTGTATACAATTCTGATTTTGACCCCTGCAAAGGAAGATTTGCATACACTCAGATAAACTCAGCTTTGGCAGGAGATTTAGTCTAGAGCAATCATCCATTTAGAAAATTGGATTCTCTAATACATTTCTGCCTAGCTTTTTGCACGTCAGAGTTACCAGAACATCTTTCATATATAGATGCCTGAGCCCGCTCCCTGATCTACTGAATTAAAGTATCCAAGGGTGGTGCTGGAGGGAGAGGAGGAGGCTCCTGACCATCAATGCGGGCGAATCTGGTGAGCAGCTAGGGTTACAAACCATTTCTTTATCATATCCAGTAATAAAGAACCCACTGCCTCCCAACAGCATTGTGGATAAGAACAGAAGAAAGTTCTTTCCTCAGGCAAATCTTAGTGTTCAGACTAGAAACAGAGAAGTTACCTGCCTCTCAGCCCTGGGATGGTTTGACAGTGTATCAGAGAGCCTTGTCAAAACTTGCAGGGGTTTGTTGTAGAAGCTAGTCTTTACTTCTTCCACTTCCTGCCATATGTTTCATTCCCTGCTGGCTCCTTTCTGAGAAAATTTTCCATCTCTGTGTCCATGTGAAAGCTAAAGCTACCTATTCAGGTGTCGCAGCTGTCACCAACGATATCCTGGTGATGGGATGAAATAGATTTTGCTTCAGAAACTATGAAAAGAAAGTCAGTGCGCAGAAATGACACATTATGAAATGATGAAGTACAACATCTGGCTGAGGAGTGAGTCATACAGGTGCCATTAACAAGACAAACAGGAAGCTTCTTTATTAAATCGCAAAGTTAAATTTCCAGGCTATTTTGGACTTTCTCTACACAGGCCTATTCATCAATTCAGTCAAAACAACATTACAATGGATTTGACCAGATGTTTGGATGAATTAACTGAGACGGCTGATTATTATAATATAACAAAGATTCATCCACGTAACTGCTAACAGAAATTTGATAACTAAAGGTCCAAAAATACATCATTATATCACCAAGTAAAAAATACACTGTACAATGCTTCATACCTTTCAAAGCATTTGCTCACAAAGAATCTCTTTGAGACTTTAAAAAAAAATCCTTTTGTCAAGTGTTAATAAACCCATGTGATAGATAAAGGAACAGAGTCTTTGGTCAAATGACTTACCCAAATTTACCCAATGAAGGTCAGAAACTGCGCAGTTCACAGATTCCCCAAATCTAAGGCCATGTTCAAGTTCTGGGGATTTTCAGATTTTACATTATAAAAGGAAGCTTTTAAAAATATATATATTAACTAACATAAACCTAACCATGATTCTGGAAAACATGTGACCTAACAAAAAGAAAGGCAGTTAAAAAAAAAAAAAAAAAAGATAGGTTGTAAAAAAACCTCTATCCCCGACTGCCAAGGAGACATGTCAGTTTTCCAACTGAGCCCTAAGGAACTGCTGGTGACATAAACATCTGCAGCTAATTCCCAGGCCCATCAGGAGCCAGCTGCCAAAGGCAGAGACTTTGGGCAGAGAACAGAAGAATGACACCCCCTTTATGGTTGTGTAGCACTTTCTACAGTTACACAGAAGAGATGAGACACATCTCCCTGCCAGGTAAATACTGGCTGAGGAACACTGAGGCACAGGGGCATTTGGGGAAAGAAGACATAAGGTGCTGCTGGAAGGGCTTTTTGAAACTCAGGCACGACAATGCTTCCTGATGGTCAACACGATGGGGCATGGAGCTGAGGTCCCAGACACACAGTTGGAAAGCACGGTACGTGGTGCATTCTTTGGTTCCCTCATATCTGGTTCAGCAAGCAAGTGAAGTCGTGGTAAAATGAGGAAGAATGTCTCTTAAATATCAAGATCTTAATGCCCTAAATGATTAAACCCCTGGATCATTAATCTGAAACAAGAGGAAAATGGCAGTGAAAACAGCAGCGCCTTCCATTAAAATGTATGAGAAATAAAATTAGATGTGGAATGAGTCCCTCTTCCTACGTAATTCCTTGCTATTTAGGATATTTTATTAGAACTCTGCTATGAAATTTTTAACAGATTAGAAATTTCTTGTGGTATGCTGTCATTCCTCTTTACTCTTCAAATTTTATTAATTTTCAGTGTTGATTTTTAGGATGGCAGAACTAACTCAAAATGTTATGTATCCCTGTATTAATATTTCATATTTATGTATATATATATATACATAAATTCTAGCTCCAGCTTAAGGAAAAGCCAATGTAATAAAATTCAAAATAATAAAATGGATAATTATGATTATTTGCCTTCATTAATTAAATATATGTTTATCAAGTACCTATCCAGTATCAGACACTATGTAAGACATAAGGATTCAAAGATGAGTAATACCGTACGTACCCTGCCCTTGAGAGATTTATTACAGGAGCAGAAGCAATTCCATGCTAGGAGAAAAAAGGCGTTCAGGGTATGGTAGAGACACAAATTCCAATAACCAAAATTCAGATGATAAATAACCTTATTATATTCTGAACTAAGGAATCTAGACATTTCACTGCAGGCAAGGAGGGCTATTGAAAAGTTTTAAACAGTAAGTAGTTGTCAAAAGAATGTTTTGTAAATAGCAGCACTCCAGTAACGAGGAACAGGTTACACTGAAAGGATCAAGACCAGAGATAAGGAAACCAAATAGAAGGCTATTGCAGAGCTCACATAAAATATGATTGGGACTTGAACCAGAATCATAGCAGGGAAGATGGAAGTTAATTAGGGGTAGAGTGGAGAGCAGGAAATGTGTGCCATTAAGGCACCCTATTCAACATTTTTTTTACAACAACCGTATTTTAGAGAAGACTATTAGCTATGGGAATTTCCTTACCCATAAAAGATGGAAGGAGATGTCAGGAAAAAGAAGAGAAGAAAAATGGGCAAAGCACTTGAGTAGACACTTCTCCAAAGAAGATAAATGAATGGCCAACATGCACATGAAAAGATGTGCAGCATCACGAATCATCAGAGAAATGCAAACCAAGACCACAATGAGGTATCACCTCACACCCATTAGGATGGCCACTACCAAAAACAAAAACAGAAAATACAAGTGTTGGCAAGAATATGGAGAAATTGGAACCCTCACACACTGTTAGTGGGATTGACGGCAACTGCTATGGAAGACAGTATAGAGGTTTCTCAAAAAACTAAAAATAGAACTACCGTATAATTCAGCAATCTCACTCCTGGGTATGTATCCAAAAGAGTTGAAAGCAGGACCTCAAAGACGTTTGTACTCCCATGTTCATAGCAACACTATTCACAAGAGCCGAAAAGTGAAAGCAACCCAAATGTCCAACAATGGGTGAACGGATAAACAAAACATGATCTATGCATATAATGGAGTATTATTCAACTTTTTTTTTTTTTTAATTCAACTTTAAAGCAGAAAGAGATCCTGTCATGGCAGCCTGGGTGGCTCGGCGGTTTGTCACCTGCCTTCGGCACAGGGCGTGATCCTGGGGTCCTGGGATCAAGTCCCCTGCATGGAGCCTGCTTAGCCCTCTGCCTGTGTCTCTGCCTCTCTTTGTCTCTCATGAATAAATAAATAAAATCTTTAAAAAAAAAAAAGAAGAAAGAAAGAAGAAAGAAAGAAAGAAAGAAAGAAAGAAAGAAAGAAAGAAAGAAAGAGAAAGAAAGAAAGAAAGAGAAAGAAAGGGAGGGAGGGAGGGAGGAAGGAAGGAAGGAAGGAAGAAGGAAGGAAGGAAGGAAGGAAGGAAGGAAGGAAGGAAGGAAGGAAGGAAGGAAAGAAGGGATCCTGTCACATGCTACAACATGGATGAACCTTGAGAACATTACACTAAAATAAGTCCATCAAGGAAGGATGCAGGCTGTGTCTGGTAGCTAGGATGGTCAGGTTTATAGACAGAATATAGAATGGTGTTTGTGAAGGATCTGGGAGGGTGAGAAAGGGAAGTTGTTTGTGGGTAGAGAGTTTCAGATTTGTGACTGTTTACACTACTGAACCATACATTTAAAAATGATTAAGATGATAACAAAGCGGAAGGAGAAGGAGGGGGAAGGGGAGATGAAGAAAGAACAAGGGATCATGGCAAACGCTCTCATTTCCCCTCACCTCCTCAGGGGCAAACTTTGGATGGGCTGAGTGACAGACACACTCAGGTTGGTCGAGGAGAGCCGGCTCCCGGAGCAGGAGCATTGCTCCTGGGCAGGCCCAAAGTCTCTCAGAGAAGCCCCACAGTCCCGTGGAGCCCTGACTGACATGACACCTGAGCAAGAGAGAAGTTACTAAGCCAGGTGCCTGCCCAGATGAGCCCAGGAGAGCACCTCTGCAAGAGCACAAGGGGAGACGGCCCTCTCCCTCCCTCTGCATAAAAGGATGATTAGCATCCCCCTCACAGGTGCCTTCTTGAGAAGATGGAAAGGGAAGGAAAGAAACTTGAGAAGGGGAAAGGAAGAGCAAATCCAGGTTTTGCAGGGCCTGAGGCTTATACAATGTAATAAGGACTTATCTTTGGGAAAAAGAATACAAAATCATAAATGAAGAATTGCTAGGGCCCCTCCTAGGGACTTGTGAGACAGGTGAGGAGCCCTGAAGCATAAGCTTCCCCTTAAATACACTTCGGGGGGATCCCTGGGTGGCGCAGCGGTTTGGCGCCTGCCTTTGGCCCAAGGCGCGATCCTGGAGACCCGGGATCGAATCCCACGTCGGGCTCCCGGTGCATGGAGCCTGCTTCTCCCTCTGCGTATGTCTCTGCCTCTCTCTCTCTCTCTGTGTGTGTGACTATCATAAATAAATAAAAATTTAAAAAAAATACACCTCGGGGAAGAAACCCTAAAAAGACTGAGTAATTGCCTACAAGAGACTGTTTTGAACCTGCAACGATGAAGGTTTATGCTGCAGGCATAGCCAATGCGCTCTGACATCAGTGGGAAGGAGGTCTCCAGAGTACGATAAAATCAGTTGTAGAAAATAAAGTGAAAATATGAGTCCTAGTGTATAAATTTCTACCACCTGCTACATTTTCTACGTTCGGAGATTTAAAAGTCACTTTGTAAATTGCTCTAAAAGGAATAAGCTGCTGGAAGTCGGATTTGAGTTTTATTACTATCTGAGTTTAACCCGATGCATGCCCATAACGACGAGAGATGTAAACCATTTGAAAGTAATAAATGTGAGGATGATTAAGATCACCAGCTATCTACTTCCCATGAATATTTTTCACTTTTCCTGGAATTGCAGTGTAGATATCCTGAGCTATACTGAGATATACTCTATGGCAGCAGGTTCTCAGAGGGTACATGAGGTCCTCTCTTTCCAACTACAAAGCTGTCTAAGACTGTTTTTTTTTTTTTTTTTTAATATACGCTTCAACCAAAACAGCATTTCACAACAGATTGAATGCAGGAGCAGACATGCGAATCCAGCTGTCTTCTATTAAGCCAAAAAAAGATGGAGATTTGCAAAACTGTAAAACAAAGCTACTCTCCTCGCTGATCTTTTTTTGTTTTTAAAAATAATTTACATATGAATTATAATATATAATACAAACTATGTTACTTATGTGAACAGCAATAAACCTATCATGTTACTTTAAAATAAATGAATAAATATGTTTAAATTTCTGATTACCAATACTGAAAATATTAATATAACCCACATTAATCACAGTTCTTTGGGATCCTCAGCAACTGTTAAGAGTGTAAAGGGATCCTGAGAATCACTGGTCTATGAGAACCAAGGTGTATGTTAGGTAACAAGCTTTATTCCAAAGGAATCGATAATGAAATGTTCTACTTTTATAGAACGGAGAATCCAGGTGAGATTAAGGAACGCATAAATAGCACAGATGCTACGTCAACCGTGGCTTTAGGCCTCAACTTCAATGTCACCCTCTTAGGAAATTCTTCCTTGACCACCCTGCCTATAGAGACCTCTCCCAGTTTCTTTCTCTCTCTCTCTCTCTCTCACTCTCTCTCTCAATCTATCTCTCTCCATGTCCTTACCCTATGTCCTTCAGAGCACTTTTTAAAAATCTCTAATTATCTTATTCCCTTGTTTGGTTTTCTATGTTTATTTTCTGTCATTCCCACTTTTTTCTTTCTTATCTATCTCTCCCTTCAAATATCAGCCCCATGCACACCCTGGATGTTTTGTTCCTCTGTCCCAGCACCTACATAAAGATCTGACACATAGTAGGAGACTATGTGATGAGGAGCTAAAAAAATATTTGTTGATTGACTCAATGAACTGAAGAAATCTATGAAGTACTTGCTTCCAGAGCTATAAAATGAGAAAAACAGAAATCTAGAGAATATTTTTTCATGGGATATTTGCCCTCCTTTTCTGAAATAGTAAATGCTTCTTAAATATTAAATGAGCTACCGTTCTCCTTCTATTTTTCTTGTGAAGAAGCAATGTGGTCTTGCCCACAGCCAAGTCTACTTGGACTTCCAACTACGAATATTTTCTGATAGTGGAAGATGGCACCCAACTGCCTACCCCTAGGGAACCTGCCAGTGTCTCTGAGACTGACAGAACTTTCGTTATATATTTATCTCTGACCAGATTTACTGCTACTTTTTGCCTAATTTGTTCTAAGAACAGTAGCTCAGATTTGACCAGCATATCAAAAAGCTCCACACCTAAACACACACACACACACAGAGAGAGAGAGAGAGAGAGAGAGAAAGAAAAAAGAGGGAGGGAGGGGAGAACTGTGATAAACATGTATTTCTATCAAAAGAACAGATTGGTGCTAAAGGACTTTAAGTGTTTTCACTCCGGCTATAAGGACATTTGTTACGCATTAGAAAGAACGTATAGCACCATTATGCAACCAGCTTTCCCTTAGGCAGAGAATCTGATCTTTGCCCACAATGAGTTAACAAACAATACTGTTCCTGTCGTTATATTACATCTGGGCCAGGCTCTACCAACATCTGGACAGTGTAGCTGCTGCAAAGGTGCACCATTGTTAAGCACTTGGTACACATCCTGTATCTGCACCGCCCCCCCCAACAGTGTGACCTTGCTTGAATCACTAGACCCTGGGCTGTGGTGTTTCCTATTTGTAAAACATTGAAAATAATACCTGTTCCAGGCACTCACTCCATAAGGATATTGTAAAGACGGGTGAGATTAGTGATGGCAAAGCTCTTTGTTGGGAAGGTGCTATTTCAATCACATGTACTATTATTAGGGCTCCCTGCAATTTCTCAGCCTAATGGACTACGCAACAGATGGGGCCTAGAAGACGTTTGATATTATTGATATTTCCCTTGAATTTTTTTCCTTTTCCCACCTCTTTTATTCATTATTTATTAAAATTCTAGCTCTGATCTACATAACCAGAAAAAAAAAAAAAAACAGAAGGCTTCTGTGTTTGGACTGAATGTGTGAAGATCACCCTATCCGGACACTCTCAGATATATCAATCCCATGCATCTGTAAATGCACCGGGGTCTCACCAGCAGGACAACTGACACAGCTGGATGAAGCAGTTACAGAGGTGCTAGGATTTAGTGCAGTTGAGTGGATGGATTGTGAGTTACTTTTCCTTCTTTTAAAACATTTTGTTTTGGTGCTTGATGTTTGTGAAATAAAAACTGAAGGAAAACAATTTAAAGCCCTACCTAAACTAAAAATGCTTACCTGGAAAGTCTAACAAGAACCCTTTCAACCAAACTAATAAAGTAGCATGGGGATCCCTGGGTGGCTCAGCGGTTAAGCCTCTGCCTTTGGCCCAGGGTGTGATCCTGGAGTCCCGGGATGGAGTCCCATGTCAGGCTCCCTGCATGGAGCCTGCTTCTCCCTCTGCCTGTGTCTCTGCCTCTCTCTCTCTGTGTCTCCCATGAATAAATAAATAAAATCAGAAAAAGGAAAATCACACTTAAGCTTTGGGAGGGAGATGCCCAACAAGACACTTTACTTGGCCTCAGTTTGGTTTAACCCAGCCACGTAAAGGATGCTCCTGCTGGTACAGAAAGTCTCCAGTGAAGAGGCTGCTGCTGGGCAAAATTGAGAAAAAGGAACAGGCTGTGCCTGTTTATTGCTGCTTGGTGTTGTTCCCAAATAAATAGATGCTAATTGAGAGGGAGTGTGGCTTCATAATGCATGACACCCTGGGTATATATGCTAGGTAGTCTCAGGAGGGCTGCTTTAAATTAAAGCTAATGTTAAACTCTGCTCAATTAGCATTGCTGTAACGGATTTCACTTTTCCCTGTTAGGAGAAGAATGTGCTATGTTACAGTTTTCCTACCGCAAAATACGAAGCTATATGATGGAGGTGAAGAAGTGATTTGAGAACTGAATGGCTTGCTGGCAAGGCACAGCAGACGGGATGGCATTTCACTAATTGAGATGAGTGGTATACTAACCAGATGGGAGGAATACAGAATGGAACAATGGAAAGAAATCCTCAGAATGACACCACTATTGTGGAAATTATTTTAAATCAGACGGGGCTGGGGACCTAAAAGCAATTCCTGATAAAAAATGACTCGGTCACTCTTGAACAGCCTGTGGTAAGGTTGCTGAACACGGAAACTCCCGAATCCCACGTAATTCATCCGTACCTGATGGGAGTATAATAGGAATAGCAGAGGTGCCAATAGCCCCTACTTTTGCCAGGTATCCCTACCAATCAGCACACCATCGGCTCTAACTTTGACCTCCTTCATTTCATCTCTGATACTGGCTGTTGCTTTGCTCTCATTTACACATAAGCTGTGCAGCCTTTATGCATTAAAGTTCTTTCCCCAAACGCCGGAGTAAGAGGTGTCACACTGGCTGCCCATTCCCAACCTGTTGGTGACTTCGGCTGCAGCAGACGTGGAAGTACAAGATTGATTGTTTCCAGACTGGCCACCGGACACTGAGCTCTGGCCATTGCATGAGTACCACCAAGCCAGAGGGGCTTCCACCGATTGATAGAGCAACAAGTTGCTCAGAGAGAGAGATGTCCATGCTTATGGCTATACCTACACTGGCTTACTAAGTGAACTGCCCAGCTCACAGTCTCAGGAGAAAATCTCTGAGAATGACCACTACTCAGCTGCCTACCTCTGCCAAAGAGGCCTGTTGTTATCCCAGAATAAAGAGATGATTATTCAGTTCTCTGATGCAAGTCAAAACACTCACATCTCCTGCTCACAAGGAGCCAGCACAAAATGGGTACTGTGCTGGGAGAACAGGTGTGTTTGCGCTTGGAGGAAGCAGCTAGGGATATGAAAATGACTTAGCAGCTGGTGAAAAAGAAGATTGAAATTGTGCCAGGCAAAGGGTGTTTTTTCCTAATTATGCAAAAGCCTTAATTCCATTGATCATGTTGTTCTCTTCTTTCTCCATCTAAATAATATAAAATCTATGTAACAACCCTTTTGGGAAGTCAAAAACATTGCCAGGGATGCCTATTAAGGGAATGAGGGTCAAGAAACACTCTTTAGTGGATAACCTTGCTATTTTCTCAGGGTTTGTGAACCATGGTAAGCTTAATTAGAAAAAAATCAAAGATGTAATAAAATGAGATGTAGTCATTAGAGCTTAAAAAAATGGCATAGAAAGAGTAACCTCAGGAAACAAGACCCAGGAAACCTCAAAGGCTCTTTTTTCATTTGCGCTGTTACTTAATTGTTGGCATTCATTCCTTCGCTCACTTGACAGAAATTTATCAAATATGTATTTTGTGCCAGTCACTGAGCTACACTTTTAGAACACAAGGATGAAAAATGTATTTTCTGCCTTCCGGACTGGCTTGCAATCCAAGGGTGGAAAAGTACTTCACCCCTCATTCAGGTGAGGTGGTGGTGGGGGTAGCTACTTAGAACTTTGTTCTAACTGTGAAGGTTAGTCTGATCTTTCTTTTCAGGTGCAAATTCCGTTTTTAAAAGTGGAACCTTAATTGAATTCTTCTGATGACTTGTGAGAAACTTAGCAAATATTTGAATTGAGGGCAAGGACCTTGCTCACTTCTGACTGTGAGACCCAGAAGGCCCACATCTCCCCTTGGCCTGCTTTGTGAGTCTGTAGGTGACCCCACGTGAGCATGGAACCCAGCCATGCTCATCACTTCCAAACCCAAATAAAGTAAGAGGCCAAAAGTAACAACGTAAGAAACCACCCCCCTCCCCAAACCAGTTTTCACACAAAAGAGAACAACCACTTGAAAGTGTGTTAGTGGCATCACTGCTTCTTGTCTCGGCTCTCTCCCACCCAAGAAGGCAGCATGTGCCAAGCCACCAAGGAGCGGAGGCTACCTTTTGACTCTACAGCTTGTGGGTGTGAACCAGCATTACACATCTCTCCACACTGTCAGAAACTGTATCAGCAGACCTCAGAGCTGGAAACAGCAGTCGCAGTATGAGGCTCCATGTCTCTCTGTTTGACTTATAAAGTGTCAATCATTGTGTGGTCTCAGATACATTGACTTGCTCACTGTTTGGTAACATTGCAATGACAATGTGTTTTAAATATATGCTGGAAGGACAATTTAAACACTTGACAGCAGTGAGAGTCAAGACAGACCATATTTTCCTTTCTGAATCTTGTATGCAAGAGAATCTGCACATCCTGCCAGTGTTTTATTGTCATTTACATAGTCTTCAAATGTAAAAGTGTTGCTTAAGCAGGCATTTTGCTGGTGGGTTTCACCTTGGGAGCCTGAGAGAGGGAGAAAAAGCTACTAGCTGAAGAGAACCAAGAGAGCAGGAGCCAAAGGCACCAATCTGCAGGTTTCCATTGTTTTTGCTTGCTCTCTGTATGTGCCATCGATTTTCTTAAATCCCACTTCTACCACTAGACTACCATCCTGGAGCTTACAGTCTCAAATGGTCCACGCCATACAGTATAAATGGTCATCTAATTTTATTAGGGAAAAGGATCCCAGGAGAATGTAAAGAAAGAAAAGATAAAAATACTTAGTGGCAGGAGAATTCATTAAGATATTAAAACATGCTTTTTTCTAAAATTATTTTTCCCAGGACACCTGGGTGGCTCAGCGGTTGAACATCAGCCTTTGGCTCAGGCAGGGCCTGATAGAGTCAGGGGATCAAGTACCACATTGGGCTCCCTGCATGGAGTCTGCTTCTCTCTCTGCCTGTGTCTCTGCCTCTCTCTGTGTCTCTCATGAATAAATTATTTTTAAAAAATAAAAAATTAAAATTACTTTTCCCTCATCATCCCTTTTGAAAAAAAATGTCATGCCCTTTGGACTCCTTTGCTCCATAAATCCAAATGTTTCCTTCCATACTCATTTTTCAAAAATTGTGAATTCTTTGAAGGTATTATGTTATGAGAATGATAGGGGGAAAGTTGGCCTGACAGAAAAGCTTTCCCCACATCCAGAAAGAAAGTGAGGAGCATAAAGCCTGAACCTTCCTCCCTAGATAGAGCTTTAGCAGAAATGTCTATGCCAAGTGTAGCAGAAGAAACAGAGTAGGCTACTTCAAGGGGACCTCACTGGCTTTAACAGAGAACATATCACTAGAGACCATAATGGGCCATACTGGCTTTGCCCATTTTCCGGACCAAAACATTTTTTTCAGATCTTATTTATTTGTTTGTTTGAAAGAACAAGTGAGAGTGAGGGTGGAAGAAGAGGAAGAGGAAGAGAGAGAATCTCAAGCAGACTCCAAGCTGAGTGCAGAGCCAGGTGGGGCTCAATCCCAACACCCTAAGATCATGACCTGAGCTGAAATCAAGAGCAGGCCGCTCAACCAACTGAACCGCACAGGTACCCCTTTTCTGAGTAAAAATTTAAACCTCTGGGAAGAAGAAAAAGGAGCACAATGATGACAGAGATTTTGGTTTCCTAACTTCTCAGTAACTTACAGAGAATAAAGTAATATGCCATTTGTTGGGTCACAAGTTTGTGATTCCAAACTCCACAGTTTCAAATACAAGCAAAATAAACTAACCACATTTGTTAGCAGTTCATTCTACTTAGGTGTCTTTTTCTCCCAGGGAATGCATGGTTGCTGGTATTTCCTCCTCAACTACAGTATGTAGGGCAATGCTGACTCTCCAAGTGCCATGAATTTGTGGTCAGAAGACCTAGAGGCTATTATTTGGGTCTTCATTCCCTTCCACAAACATTAACTGAACACTGTTTTGTGGTTATCAAGAACTGTGAAAGTTGTGAGATTTTACTCTATTGATTAAATAACAAGTTAGCCTGTCACAGTTTCCTGATTGTTGGCTGATGACGTGAGACTCTTGGATCAGGGACAAAGGACTTTATTGCTCATGACACAGCAAGCAAGCCCAAGTAGCATATTTTTATCATTCTTCCTTGTCTTTAAGTCCCACAGAAGCTACACTGATGGGCCTAGATTGGTGGTTGTGCATGGAGTGGGTTGCATTTCATTGAAGGAAACTTGAGCTTAGGGAACTTGGAGTTTTCATCCTGGACAGCAAGCATGCCTGCCTTTCACTTTAGAGGAAGCGCTATCTCTATCTATCTTCAAAGGCTGTCTGCTAGACAAACCTCCCTGAAAAGACATTCCAGAGCAAAGGGCAGTCCATGTCTCTGGTCCCAAGACATGCAGAAATGTGACAGACACATGGCAAATTGTCTCTCAGTGGTGCTAAGCCTGCTGTAGCACTTATGAAGGCTGAAGAAACGTGACCTCAACTGTCAAAGAATCTGGGAAAAGAGATCACATTAGCTGGTATGGGACTATAAGCAAAGAACTTCACTTTTCAGTGTTTCTCTTTCTGTGATTATAAAATAGGAGTGATATCTGCCCACTCACTGCTTATTTTGAGAAATAAAGGAAAAAAGAACAGTCTGACAAATGCTTTGAGTTTCATGATGGACACTCTAAAATAGAAAAACATCATATAAAAAACATACTGGTTTCTAATCACATTTTATTCCCTGATGCCTTCAGAGGAAGTGTGATAAACATATAGATATTTCATTCTGATAAGATAGAGTAAAAATAAAATAAAATTTAAAAAATAAATAAAATAAAAAAGATAGAGTTACTGTCTTTTTTTTAATGCTGGACCTGCATAAAAGCCATTAGTGTCATCAAACTACAAAGCTGACCAGATATGTTTAAATGCTCTGTTCCATATGAAATCACTGTTCAGATTTCTTGAAAAACATTACATACCTTTGCTATCTCTTTATCACATCACTTTACAGCTGGAAAAGACTACTGATCTATGACCCCCGAGCCCTTCTCATGTCTTCTCACACCCTTCATCATCTACACACGCAGTTGGCAGGGCTGCCTCCCTGTCAGTCTTCTGCTTGGGAGGTAGCCGATCTCTTCCTCATTCCCCCAGTCTTGACTTCCTCTCTGCCGCCTACCTAGTTTTCACATTAAGTCAAAACTAGATTTTCTGCTGATACATACAAGAATAATCAGACTGCACAGACTATCTTTAGAAGTTTACCTAAATTCAGACAGAGTCTCCAGCATTCTATGGTCAATTCTAATACCACACGTGTTAAAAGATGCCCTGAAGTCAGTGTTCACACATGTGCTCTAGAACTCCTGCACGAGAACGCCTAGGCCCACACCCCAGATCTAGTTAATCAGAACATCTGAAGATAGAGCCAGAAATATGCATTTTAACACGCACCCCAGGGTTCTGACAGCCACTAAGTTTGAGAATTGCTCCTTTAAAATAATCACCATAACTTCAATAGTTATATTTAGTTTAAGTTATAGAATACAAGACAGAAGCATAAGCCATTCACTGAAAGGGAAAAAGCAAAGACAAGAGGCAGGGACGCCTGGGTGGCTCAGTGGTTGAGCATCTGCCTTTGGCTCAGGTCATGATCCTGGGGTTCTGGGATCAAGTCCCATGTTGGGCTCCCCGCAGGGAGCCTGCTTCTGCCTCTGCCTGTGTCTCTGCCTCTCTCTGTGTGTCTCTCATGAATAAATAAATAAAATCTTTATTAAGAAAAGGCAAGAGGCAAAAATTTTTTAATTAAGTAGAATGATTTCTAAAGACCAAATGTATCTTAATAATATATATACATAAATAGCCTGATTACCTTTACCAAAAGGCAGGGTCTGCAAAGATTAAATATCCAACCACAGGAAAATATTAACTAAAATTTAGTACACTCAATGGAATATTTTGCTCTTGTTACAAATGATCATTATGAAAACTACTAAATAATATGAAAATATCTATGAGAAAATAAACAAAAAATGTAGAGCACGAATTGCATGCACATTATACCACAACTAAACATAGTATGTATTAGAAAAAAGAAACTAAGAAAAGGTCAGAGTTATAAAAATTGTAAGTGAATTGCCCCTTCCATCTGTTTTTGTAAATATAGTAATATTATAGTTTTCCTAGAATTTAAGCTAAAGAAAGAGATTGTGATAGAATTTGGGAATCCAAATTGCAATTTAAATCTTCTGACAAGTCTACCAAATAGATTAACAGCACTATTTTGCAGGTATTATGAAACAAGACAGTAGGTGACTATGACTAACTCCACTTACCTTGATTTCTGATGGAGCCAGATTTCAGTCTAACGTATCACAATCATTTAATTTCTCATTATCTTCTCACTGTAATATCCAACCACATACCATCAAGACTTCTCAAACTAGAAATCAAAATTCTCTCCCTCTTCTCCCTCCCCTAATGACCTCAAGTACCTTTATCTATTCACTATATCTCAAGGAAGAGCATAAAGATGCACTCTCCAGAACGCACCTACATTTCTCCTCTCTAGAAACCTACAGGTCATCTAGCCAAACTTACAATTCACCATGAATTTTGCCCTGCAGTGCAAAAGCCACTGATTGGCCTATCAAGATTGGGCATATTTGGTTTTTGTAGTTGTTCTTAGAGTTTCAACTTAAGAAGAGAGAATTTTGTCCTCTACTTTTAAGTTGAAAACATACAATATTGAAAATCTCAAGATGAAATACTCTTCTTAAACCATCCCTTTATTTTATAAGCAGTAAAATAATACAAATAAAATTAAATCCTATGTCAGGCTGCCGTGAAAGTTTGTTCCGAAGTTGCGATATGCAAGAGCTCAGGCAAGAGGTTGAATGGCAGCCAACATCCAGCCAGAACTCTGCTCACCAGATCTGTTCTTTTGTTGAGGTAACACCTGGAAGGGAGTGTACATTCTCTGTTGGGAGAAGAAATCTGCTATATGTTTGTCTATTTTTAAAGCTCTTTGATTGCATGATTTTCACTCCATCAAAAATGCCTGCCCAGGAAGAGCTTTAATATAACAGACAACCTGTGAATACAGAATTGTTCCCTTTCCTAGCACTCCCCCCACTCCCCCGCTCCCGCTCTTCTAACTGTACTGGGAAATAAAAGTGTTGGATCAGATCCTGCCAAAACTACTCTTAGTGCTCAACTTCTTCAGGCCACACAGACTCTGGAATGGAGTAAGACTTGGATTCCCCTGACTAAAGGGAAATAATCCTCAATTTTAGTGTCTGTCCCATCCAAACACAATTCCAGGGAAACTCAGTAATAATGATGCTGGTGTCTCTAAAAATGGCATTGCACCTTCAGGATATAGAGTGTAAGATGTAAGCTGGCACTATGTACCTATGATAAGTCTATTTATGAACTTTTAATTTCATAAGCTGTAGATTTCAGGGCTACAGTATACATGTGCCTAACACACTGCCAAGACAGTCATCTACATAAAGAATCATAAATATTATCATGATCATTATTGTACCTCTCATCTAAACTCTCAATAAAGAGGAAACCAGTCAAACATTAAACTGGAGGTGGGGTTATCCCAAAGTAATGCACTTTGCTAAGCTTCAGATGAGTTTCAATACTGTATTTTCTGCTTAGCTAACCCTTACCAAGATTAATGAATGTTCACACCCATGCCTAGTATTGAAACCATAACTTGTGACAATCATGCGCCCATACAGCTGTCCCAAACCACCACAAGACTGCTTCTACAGCCAAACCCACCCTGCAGGTATTTTTAAGTTTTTAATGACTGATTTTTTTTTATAAAATTGCTCATTTTTAGCACTTCCTCTAGTTCAAATCCAGCAAAAACTATAGCTTTCAAGCAAGTAGTCTTAAATAGATTATAGTGAAGAGACAGCCCCAGAATTAACCTTTGAGAAGAGTCAGTCCCAGGAATTTTCAGAAATATACAGGGTCTCACAAACTCATAACACATTGAGAATTAAATCTGAACTAATTTCTGGATTAGAGTGTTTGAGGCTACAACTCTATTCTAATTCCCCCTGGATCTAACTCAAATCAAGGTTCAAACACCATGTAGTTCACTGAATTCTCTTGGGTGTCTTCACGTAAGAGATCTGGTGGAGATCTGCCCTCCACTTAAATTTGCAAAGACTGCCAGGCCAGAATCGGTGGCTACAGAATTTAGAGACTCTGAGTCAAGCCAACACTTGACTCTTTAGCTCCACAGGCAGAGAAGGAGCATATCATAGGATGGGAAAAGTCAAAGATTTACCAGAAAGAGGATGATGGGAGTGTTGTGAAGTGAGGGAAATTGGATCACAGCTGTACACATCTACCGTGTTTCACGTGCAATTCAGTTGCAGATTCTTAAAGAAACAATTGTCAGCCATGTATCATATGTAGGAAATATCGTGACAGACATAAAAACATATGATCTCACAGTAGGGGTCACAGCATGTGTGCCACAGAAAAACCATAGGCCCTGGAGACATACCTGACTTCAAATCCCAATCTGCCATTTACTATCTGTGTCCAAGTTACTTAGTCTCTTTGAGCCTCCTTGGAAAAATACTTAATTCACGAAATAGTTGTGAAAACAAAATGATTAAGTTTAGCTCAGCACAGAACGGGTACCCAATACAAGTGAGTTTTTTGCTTCTTTCCTTCCTAGGAATTTGCCAACTAGGTGTTAATGAAAAGAATTTCCTCATTTCCAAGATTAGCCTTTTGTGGAGCTGCTCCTTTTCAAGGCGGTCTAATTAACACCCATTCCCCACCTTCACCCATGCATTCATCAAGTTAA
Source organism: Canis aureus (assembly GCF_053574225.1). NCBI lineage: Eukaryota > Metazoa > Chordata > Mammalia > Carnivora > Canidae > Canis > Canis aureus. The sequence continues at coordinate 24,181,478 of NC_135644.1, read as the reverse complement.
TCACTAGCATGAGGTCGCAGAGCACATCCAGGCCTCCCAATTCTTAATCCCAATTTGTACTTTGAGTATCTGTTTGTGACAGTAAATTTAAATAAAATGAAAACACAATAGCTTATTTGTAGCTTAAAAAAATAGGTAGATCTTCAAACTTGCTCCCTTCCCCACCTCATCATTCTAGGTTCTAACACAATAAGAAGAAATTTCTAATCAAATGTTTACTCTAGTTTTCATATTAATTTATATAGTATACATTTATGCTGAGGTACAGTTGCTTTTTTATGGAATGTAAATACTTATTATTTTTCCCCTGCAGGTCTTTATTTTAAAAGTCTTTAAAGAAATAAAATATTACAGACTTTGCAATGCTCTTTGCACATAACAATAAACTAGGGAAATTTTTAAAATACTGACATTTGGGACAGACCTCAAACCAATTAAATCAGAATCTCTGGAGATGGTACCCTGGCACAGGAGAGTTTCTGAGGCTCCCCAGATGATTTTAATGAGCAGCCTGAGGGAAGTGGGATGGAGGGACATGACTACTTCTCTCCCCTTTTGTTTATTGTACCTCAGAGCCCTGCTCCCTACTGATTAGTCTTTGAGTCCCAACTCCAGCCAAAACACTGGCTGGGAACTTAGAAGAGTTACATCATCTCTTCCCAGATAGAAGCCCTATGAGTTTGCAGTGACTTTCCAGGCTCAGCCTGGCAACGTTTCCAATGATGCAGCTGTTCCTTTCAACCCTCCTGATGACTTGGCCTGCCCCGTGTCCCAGCTGTACCTGGCTCCACTCCTCACCTTGTACTCAGAATGCCCCCATCTCGTGGTCATTATAGACTTTCTTCTGTCTGTGAGTCCTCCGGATCCTGGTTTCTTCAAAAGCGTAAGAATCACAGAGGATATTGTCCAAATGCAGATTCTCGTTGAGAAATACAGAGGCAGGGCCCTGAAATTCTGCATTTTGAATAGTCTAACGCTGTTGCTGCTGCTGCTCAGCCAGGCACACTAAGGTAGCAAAGACATAGACGGTATTTTTCACCTCGAAATTCTAGAGCAGAACACAATTCTCTTGTTTCAAGACTATTTTTCTTTTGCGGGACATTCTTTGTTTGCCATTCTGGTATATTTGATGTGGAGTCTTTGGGTGGAATGCATCCCACAATTAAAGCATTGCTCCTATGGAAAAGTACAATCCATTTTATGAAAACCTACTTTTATATTCGGTTCACAGGAAGCACCACAATGGAAAACAGTTTTCTGTATGAATAAGCTGGTGAATACAATCTGGAGCAGTATATGGTAAATATCAAATGAGAGTGTTGACCTGAAATGGTAAATACACGGCCACCACAAATAAGTCCCACTTCTCTTCTGGAGCCCTTGGCAGATATCAATGACCATTCATACCATTGTTTGTCTTTGAGCCCATATTTCACCTTAGAATGCTTCCCAGCACAGGGCCCCACCCAATACCCAATATTGGCTTCCCTGAGAAGGATATAATGGGAGTTCAGAGGAGGAAACCATTAGCTCCAAGTAGGGGCATTTCCCAAAGGGGGGTGATTTGGTTCAGCCTGGAGAGACAATTCAATAGCATCTCTTTCTTTGTGACACCAACCTGCCAGTGATAATAACTAGTGTATTTAAGTATTGACACACTTAGGATAACATTAAATATTCCTTTTATTTTGTAACTATATAATCCTGATTTGTGCTTTGTCAATATTTCTCATAGAATTTTCGATTGTTGTCTGCCTGGTTTACTATGAATAATAAGAAAACAACAATTTCAAATGGTACTCAGAAGTAGCTTTGATAGAAAACTCCCGAGTGACGTTTATAATGGGCTCAGCTCCTGCTGTTGACTTAGGGAACTGGATCTGGAATTTGATGTATTTTTGTCCACACTCTGCCACCATTCAAAAAACAACAGGGTCTCTTCATGATTAGGTTTCTTGTTTCTTTGTCAATGGTATTGCACTGGATAGTGTTGTGGCTTATTAGCTCAAAACTTCCAAAATGTTTAGATTTTTATAAACTAATAATATTTTCAAAAACATTTTGGGGACCAATAATAAGGTTGCTAATCTTTAATTTGCTAAGCAAAGATATAAAAACAGATAACAACTATCCACTAACACGCTGTTTAATTTTTTTAAACCATGTATTGATACCAAAAAATAATGTAGGAGGGAACAAATCTCAGAATGAAAAGCAGTTCCTTAAAATGAATAAATCTGGCTAAAAAAGGAAAAATCACCACATTATCCTTCTCATTTCACATGGTCTGATCAAAGTTTTATGATAGACAACTGTCCTTTAGCTACTACAGGCTTACGTAACTGGAGCTTTGGACATCAGGTAATGTTTTTCTTGCCAATGACAAAGACTGGGGTCTTTGCTCAAAGAATAAACTGGCTCTTTTTGAGCCAGGCTTGAAAACCAATACCTGCCTAAACCAATCCTGTGCATATCATGCTTTTGTGCTCTGTTAGGTAGACATCCAGCTGGTCCTGGAGGGCCGGTTTCTATATCTGTTTGTCCCATCTCAACTTTCTTCTCCTACCTGCTTGTCCATGTAGATGGGTTTTATCAGGTCCAAGTTATGGCAATCTCCTATCTATTGATAGAAGAAACAGAGCTTTTTCCTTTTTTTTCAGTTTTTCCAGAAGTAGAATCTCTGATTTCCATCAAGTTGCCACAGACTGTTTTACACTGTGTGGGCTGCATTTATGAGCCATTTATGAGCAGCCCACACAGTACAAGTACCTAGAAGAGGAACAACATTCTGAGTCTCTGTCGGGATCTAATTCTGCCATCATTTTTAAGAATTTGTGTTGGCTTTGAAGAGAAGGCAAATCTATTTTCTTCCATTTTTTTTTAAAGATTTATTTATTTATTTTAGAGGAAGAGAGTATGGGGGGTGGGGGTGGGGCAGAGACTCTCAAGCAAAGCCTGTGCCAAGCCTGGGGCCAGAATGGGGACTTGACCCCACAACCCTGAGATCAGGATTCGCCAAAACCAAGAGTCAACAATCAACTACACCACCCAGGCTCCCCTTCCATTTTTAAAATGACTTCAATAATAGCAAAGATGAAATCAAAGCAAAGACTTTTAGAATTAGATATATTAACTTTTGAAATCTTTGTTAGCAAATTGTGAAAGCAGTGGCAGGATCCTTCCTTCTGAGTCATGACAATGGGATGAATCACAGTGAAGCAAACTCAAGGCCACAGATACCAGAACCCAAGCAAAGAAGGAGCAGGAATCAGGCCCAGATTGTAATTAAGAGTAAAGCAGAAATAGCACAGGAATGCAGGCTGTTCAAGTCTGGTGATTATGACAAAATTAAGAATACACTAGATCAGAATTAGGTCATGATTTGAGGATAAAGAATACAAAAGACCAGGCATAGATGGATGCTGAGTGGAGCCTCTTCATTCTGGCTTTCTGGGAAAGAAGGCCTAAGAAACCTCAAATAGAGCTTTTGGAAATGTTTTCCTCTATGGGCTGTAACCTACAAAATGACTCCCACTTGCTCTGTCTTTCTCTTTGCCTGTCTATAGGCAACCATCCTGAAAGAATGATGAAAGTCTCTGAGGCTAATTCTACACACCAAACTGGTCCAACTCTATTGGCTGAAGCAATACTTTGAGAAAAAAAAGTCTGTAAATTAAGCCATCTCAGTCTGTTTTTAGATATATTCTGCATCTAAACTTTGAGTCTAAATTATCTCAATAGTAAAATTACTGATGTATGCAACAGTATAAGTCGACTTGTTCCTGTTGTCTCCAATTCTCACCTGAAGCTCCAGAGCAGAGAACAGTTAAGAATCATATTACCTGTAAGTTTGCTCCAGAGTCACCCAAAAAGGTCATCTAGAAACTCAACCCTGAAAATAAAAGGAGGCAAGATAATGAGTAGTGGGGGAGTTGTTCAGAGAGATGTCATAGTCAGCGTGTAGTCGTTTCCTCTATGCATCTCTGATAGAATTCAGAAAGGTATTTACAAACACACAACCCTTAAAACCAGATAAAGGAGAGCTTCCAAAGAATCTCTCAGGGAGCCTGGCTTGTGTCCACCAAAGTTAATGGGGTACAAAGACTCTTACTTGGAAAAGTTTAGAGGCAAGGAGCCAACCTGGACCTGGCCTTGAAAACGGAGCTAGGAGAGGGGGTGCCTTGAAAACGGAGCTAGGAGAGGGGGTCATTGTGGAAGTGGCCCATACTTCTAGAGTTGAGCAATGACTCAGGTGTTCTGGTGGCCCAAGTGGATACTGTGGGAGGTAACCAGGTTTAAGTCAAGGTTCCAAAACAAAGGGACTGAGAAGCAATAGTAAGAAGCCAGATAGAGATTGTATAGTTCACACCAGGGACATGACAAATGTCTCAAAACAACTGGGATCTGCCTTGCAAGAGGTCTCCAAAGTGAGGTTATCACTCCAGCCAACCAGTAGTACATCTTCTGTCCCATACCCTCCCCCCTCCTCACAACCCCACACCATGTCTGGAAGACGTAGAGGCAACACAGTGAGACAGGAGTCTGGGAAACGAAAGAGCAAGACAGGAAAAGACTGAGGAGGTTTACCAGGCCCTCTTTTGCCTCTGTTCTTACTACAGGTTCCTGAATCAAAACTGGAAAAAAAGTATTTTTTATTTATATAGAACAAGACCTTTTAAAACCTGAAAGAAGATGGCACATTAAAACAGCAAGGTGGGTGGGACAACTGGGTGGCTCAGTCGGTGAAGTGTCAGACTCTTGGTTTCAGCTCAGGTCATGATCTCAGAGTCTTGATATCAAGCCCAGTATTGGGTTCCATGCACAGTGGGAAGTCTGCTTCTCTCTCTCTCTCTCTCTCTTCTCTCTCTCCCTTTTCCTCACACATGCGTGCAGATGTTTGCGCGCACGCTTGCTCTCTCTCAAATAAATAAATAAATAAATAAATAAATAAATAAATAAATAAGTCTTTTAAAAAATAATAAAAAATAAATGAAAACAGCAAAGGGACTAGAGACGTTTTGGAATTTACCCAGACTTTATCAAGTGTCAGGGAAAAACGCAAATAGTACAGATGAAAGGTAGTGGTGAAAAAAGAAATTAAGTTCCATTCATATGTCATGGACTACACTATGTCCCATCAAATTCATATGTTGAAGCCCTAACACCCCCCCTCTGTCCCACACTTGTACCTCAGAATTTAATTGTGTTGGGAACAAGGCCTTAAAAGAAGTAAGTCAAAATGAGGCTATTAAGTAAGCCCTAATCCAACTTGATTGATGTCCTTATAAAAAGAGGATATTTGGACACACAAAGAGACCCCAGGGGCATGCCTGCACAGAGAGACCGCCACGGGAAGAGGCAACAAGAGGGCAGACATCTGCAAGCCAAGGAGAGACATCTAGAACAGTTTCCTCCTTTATGGCCCTCTTTTCCTGTCTTACTCTTTCATTCCACAAACCTCTATCTCACTATGTTGCCTCTGCATCTTTCAGATATGGTTTGGGATTGTGAGGAGGTAGGAGAGGTTTGGGACAGAAGTTGTACTATGGTTGGCTGGAGTGATAACCTGACTTTGGGAGTCTCTCACAGGGCAGGTGCCCAATTGTCTCCATTCCCCAGGATTTCTCCAGAACCATGAGAAAATAATTTGCCATTTAAGCCACCTAGTCTCTGGTATTTTGTTTTGGCAGACTTAACAAACTAAAATATATCTTTTAAAAAAAAGCCAGCTATTGGAGGGAAAAATTATTTTGTTTATTTATTTATTTATTATTTATTAATTTATTAATTTATTTATGTTTAACGTAAGCTCTACACCCAATGTGGGGCTTGAGCTCATAATCCCAAGATCAACAGTTGTTGGCTCTACCAACTGAGCCAGCCAGGCACCCCAAAATTCGTCTGCATATTAACTTAAATGCTATGTGTCTTATAGCTACACAAAACTTCTGAACCACACCTCTGTCCAATTTAAAATTAAACATTCACGTCAGTACTTTTTTTTCTCAGTTCAATATCTTTTCAGAAATTTTACCACCACACGAGAAAAAGGAAATAAAACTGCATCTTCAAATCTTGACATTCCATAATGTCTGAAATACTGCAGCCTCATATTACTTCTTATCATTTGTCAGAAAAATAAACAATTTCCCCCCACATAAAATAAGTGACCTCGATGCCTAGGTGGCTCAGCAGTTGAACGTCTGCCTTTGGCTCAGGGCATGATCCCGGGGTCCTGGGTTCAAGTCCTGCGTGGAGCTCACCACAGGGAGTCTGCTTCTCCCTCTGCTGGTGTCTCTGCCTCTCTGTGTGTCTCATGAATAAATAAAATCCTTAAAAAAGAAAGAAAGACAGGAAAAAAGAAAGAAAAACAAGAAAGAAAAAAAGTGACCTTTCTCATTAACATAAATGTATGTTTAGACAGGAATGCTACCTTTGTGGCTTTGGTCATATTTCAGTAGCTAGAGAATAAGTGAGAATATTGAGAGCTCAGTTTCATATCATTTGTAGAAGAGTTGCAAAAAGGAATGGCGACTAAAGATACAAAGCCTCAGATGAAGTCTCCTCCTCAGCCTCTTGGTAGGACTTCCTGCCTCAATAGTCTATGGGTAAATGGAAATCCTGATAGACCTCATGCCCAGCTACTTACTGGGTATCTCCACATTAATGCTTTACTCGCTGCTAAATAGAAATGTCTATATAAAGCTGAACATCTCTTCTCTGCCATCATGATCCTGTTCTTCTCTCTACTTCCTTTTATCTAGGTTCTAGTGTGCTTGAGAAGATTCTATGAAATAACCTATTTGTGCGTAGCTGCTAGAATGGTGTCTGGCATGGAGCCGCTACCCTCACAGTCACCTCGTTAGAAATCCAGTAGCCTCATCAACAACTCCCTTTCCCCAGCTTCTCACATTTAGTCAGGCCCCATACCCTGCCAACTTTACAATCAAACAGTTATTCCTCACTGATCTTGCCTCCAATCTTTTTTCTCTCCACTAGATTATATTATAATATATCATTCTTCTCTGTGTCCCACACAGTAGCACAAAATGATTTATTCTATTCAATTGGAGCTTTTAGCTATTAAATAATCATTTCCTCCAAAGCCTCAGAAAGAGCGTTGTATACCAAAGATTTCTCCTCAGTTGACAAAAGTCAAATATAAAAATGTAATGAGAAATTCTAAGAAATATTTGTTACTTTTATCTTCAAAAACGTACAAGTCTTCAAAGCTAGACCAGTTGTGCACCACCCCCCATTTCCAGACCATACCCCTCCCTCTAGCAAGGAGTACCCCACTGAGAAAGTCTTTACCTGTTCACCCCCTCCACTGGGTCAGCAACTGGACTAAAACTGTAGTTCTTATCCAGGCAGCTTCCTTGACAAGCCCCTATTCCACTCCAGCCAATCCCCATGGAAATGTTCCCTACTTTTAGAGAATATCCATGTCATGGGCCTAAACTAAATAAGTGAATTTTCTACTGATTCTGATTATTATAGATTCTCTTCTTAAGAGAGACTGTGTCATGTGGTAGTAACAGCATAGGCTCCAGAGTTGGACTGGCCTTGCTTCAAATCCCACTTCCATATGAGTAGCTATGTGACTCTTCTACCTCTTTTTTCTCATTTGTAGAATAGAATAAAATTTACTTCATAGTGTGTTTGAGATGATTCAGTAAGATAATGTATTTGTATATAGCCATTAATGTGATACCTGGCACAGTGAAGTTAATAAATATAGTTTATTTATCTTCTTTATTAATTTATTTTTGGCTCTCTCATCTTGCACTTTAAATTACTTTGAAGATCTTGGAAGAAAGCCTGGAGTCCTGCTAGCAATGACTTCAGCTTGTACTAAGTATGTTATAAATTTGTTTAATATCTTGTATACTATAATTCTTACAAGTGTATTGGGCCTAAGTATTCAACTGGGTAGTTTCCTCAAGTTTCTGGGTGAAAATCAATTCAAAAGAAGAGCGAATGAAATCCTTTAACTTCTTATTTCTTTGAATAAGAATCCTGCTACCATAAAAAGTTTTTCTTAATGTATAATGCCAAAGAGGACATTCTTCCTTCAGTCATATAAACTCATCTTGTGTGACTACCTATTGAGCAGTAATAGAAAATGTCAGGTGTCAAACCCAATCCTATATTTCTTTATGTACCAGATATATCGCGAACTATTAAGTGCCTAGCAGAGCCATAGTACTTCTTGTTTGTGAGGGTACAAATTACATGCAAGTCATGGCCTCTGCCCTCAAAATACAATTACAGAACAATGAAAGAATGTGTAAGGTAAACTAAACTATATGTCTCCGAGTCTCAGTGCTAGAAATGTTCAGAAGAGACAGGAAAGTCTTCTGACAAATGATAGGGGAAAGTTTCAGCTTGGGGCAAAAGGAACATCTAATCCAAGAATAGGATGTCCAGGAATGTCTGGGTGGCTCAATGGTTAAGTGTCTGACTCTTGATCACAGGGTTATGAGTTTAAGCCCTGCATTGGGCTCCTGGCTGGGTGTAGCGCCTACTTGGAAAAAAAAAAAAAAAAAAAGACAAGAAAATCCAAAACAAATAGAACACTAAACATACTGCATTTGTCCCTGTTTGGATAGCTTCATTTCTCTTCCTAAAGACCCCAATCTCACCCTTCCTTGCACACTGGGCCAGAGCCTTCTCTGTGTAGCTGACCTAAATGCACCCATCCTTTTTCACATTTTTCCTTCTCCTGCCTTAACCTTCCCTCCACCTGCTTTTCTTCTCAATTTTCTCCTGTGTCTTCTCCCCTTACAAACAAGCTCTGTGTGAGAAATTCAAACATGCCTGGGAACAGAATCAGAAAGTATTGGTATGTTAGAGCTGGGGGACATTTGAGACACCATAGAGTTACTCTTCCCTTCATTTGCTGTGTGCAGTCGAGGACTTTCCACCTTCTGATATCATTCAGTCATTTATTACTTCCCCTGAAAGGATGTGAGCCATCCTATTATATACAAAGTTCCCAGTAACTGTATTTCTGCCCAATTTCCCAGACTCTTTAAGAATTTCATTCCCTGCCTCTTTCCATGTAATCAGTTTATTTTTTTAAGATTTTAAAAAATTTATTCACGAGAGACACAGAGAGAGAGGCAAAGACATAGGCAGAGGGAGAAGCAGTCTCCGTTCAGGGAGCCCGATGCGGGACTCAATCCCAGAACCCCGGGATCACATCCTGGGCTGAAGGTAGACACTCAACCACTGAGCCACCTAGGCATCCCTCCATGTAATCAGTTTGGACAAAATTGAGAAATAGGCAAAACTGCCTTTTGTCCTTGTAGTCTTTTCATTCTTCACCCATGTTCCTCTTCAGAGACCACCTCCATCCTAGTGTCTCAAAAACTCCTCATTCCCCTTGTCAATAGTTAGCATTAGAGTCTCAGCCACCTTGAGGTTTAATGGCCTACAACAGTATAATGGTTGTCCTTAATGAGATAGATTTGATTGGATTCAAGGTCTTCTGTTACAAATAAAATTCAAACCTATTTCAGACCTCAGTCAAGGAGGATTTGGGAAGCCCCAAGATTTTGATGGGGATCATGCCTGAAAAGACATTTTATAGTTAACACTGGTTTACCTCCCTTTGAGTAATATAGATAATATGCTTACATAAAAGCTACTGTTAAATACTGACATACCAGAATATATGAAAAAGAATCCCCTACATCCAGAAGTGCACCAGCTAAAATATATATTGCCTCCCAGTTCCAAAGCTACCCTTTATTGTCTACCCTGAAAAACTGGAGCTAGAATGTTGAAATAGTTCTCCTTTTCAGTGAGAATAACCTTTGTCAGTATGGGGACTTGGAGAAACACTATGAAAGAAATTGGGGTTCTCTTACTGAGTCTGGTGTTTTCCTTTTGCTTCTTCTGTTTCCTGTCTCATTGTTGCCAACTTCATGTGTAGGGTTCATCCAGTGACACACATATGGATGACTTCCCATCAAATTTCAGTGGCATCCCTATTTACAGTTTCCCAATGAGTCACAGGGGTGTCCCAGAAGTCGGCCTCTCAGCCTTGACCCACCTGCATTTAGAAGTGTTTCCTGCTTGCCCCAGCATCTAGGGATCAGTTCTGGCCTGGCAATCCAGCAAAATTCTTCCAATCCAATGATCTGAAGCCACACTTTTTCCAACGTGGCCTGAATTCCAGCCTTGGAGAGGAGGGTTCTTTTCCACATTGCTCCTTCCTTGGGTACCTCTCTGAGTCCTAGGTTATTTTTTGTTGTTGTTATCTTTACTCCTTTTTGGTCACCAGCTGTTATAGTTAATAACTTTTTATATTAAACCTTCCCTATTCAAACTACTAAATGGGGTCTGTTTTCTGATTGGACCATGACTGATATTAAGAGGAGGGATCTTCATCCCTAAAGAATAAATCTTCAAAGCATTTGTTTAAAAACCCAGGAAAGGGATCCCTGGGTGGCACAGCGGTTTGGCGCCTGCCTTTGACCCAGGGTGCGATCCTGGAGACCTGGGATCGAGTCCCACATCGGGCTCCCGGTGCATGGAGCCTGCTTCTCCCTCTGCCAATGTCTCTGCCTCTCTCTCTCTCTCTCTCTCTGTGTGACTATCATAAATTTAAAAAAATAAATAAATAAAAATAAAAACCCAGGAAATGCAAACAACCAGAGAGATAGTTTGGCTTTCCGCCAGAGTAATCTATTGCAAATGAGCCTTATATCTTGGTTATAATAAACAAGACGGGCGGGGGAGGGAAGGCAGTAAGCATTTAAATCCTAGAACAATAGATTCTCATATTAAACCTACAACAAAAACTAAAATAAAATAAAAATTCAAACCTAGATATACAAGAACCTTAATCAGCTGTCAAGTTTCAGTATTATTGTGCTCAAATGAATATCTTCTGTATTTAGTTTTAAAAATTACCTAGGGGAAAAATTGTCTAGGGGAAAAAATTGTCTAGAGGAACAGGGACGAGGGACTTGCCTAATTAGGCTTTCTAAATTGAGATATAATTGGCATATAACATCATATTAGATTCAGGTGTACAACATAATGATTTAATATTTGTATATATTGCAAAATGATCACCATAATAAGTCTAGTTAATACCCATCACCATACATAGTTACAATTTTTTTCTTATATTGAGAACTTGCAGGATCTACTCTTTCAACTTTCAAATATACAATACAGTATTATTAACTATAGTTACCATATTCTACATTAACTCTCAATGACTTATTTATTTTATAACTAGAAGTTTGTATTTTTTTACCTCATTCACTCACTTCACACACCCTTGAACCTCACTTCTGGCAACCACTAATCTGTTCTCTATATCAATAAGCTCAATTTTTTTTTGTTTGTTGTTTCTTTGGGTTTGGTTTTTGTTTTTGTTTTTAGGTTCCACATACAAGTGAGATCATACAGAATTTGCCTCTGTCTGACTTATTTCACTTAGCATAATGTCCTGGTGGTCCATCCATGTCACTGCAAATGGCAAGATGTCATTCATTTTTATGGCTCAACAATATTCTATTGTATATATACACTACATCTTCTTTATCTATTTATCTATTGATGAAAGTTAGGTTGTTTCCATATCTTGGCTATTGTAAATAATGCTGCAATGAATATGGAGATGCAGATATCTTTTTGAGTTAGTGCTTTTTGTAAAAAAATAAATAGGGCAGCCCCGGTGGCCCAGCGGTTTAGCGCCAACTTCAGCCCAGGGCGTGATCCTGGAGACCTGGGATCGAGTCCCATGTCAGGCTCCCTGCATGGAGCCTGCTTCTCCCTCTGCCAGTGTCTCTGCCTCCCTCTCTCTCTGTGTCTCTCATGAATAAATAAATAAAATCTTTAAAAAATAAAAAATAAATACCCAGAAGTGGATTTGTTGATCACATGGTAGTTTTATTTTTAACTTTTGGGGGAAATTCTCCATAGTGGCTCCACCAATTTAAATCCCCACTAACTATGTGCAAGGGTTCCCTTGTCTCCACATCCTCACCAACACTTATTATTTCTTGTCTTTTGATAACAGCCATTCTAAGCCTTTCTACGGTATGAAGTGGTTCTCATGGTGGCTTTGATTTGCATTTCCCTAATGATTAGTAGTGCTGAGCTTTTTTTTTTTTTTCATGTGTCTATTGGCTATCTGTATGTCTTCTTTGGAAGAATGACTATTCAAATGGTCTGCTCTTTTTTTTATCAGACTGTTTTTGGTTTTTTGTTTTGTTTTTGTCATTGAATTTTATATATGTTGGATATTAACCCCTTCTCAGATATTGGATGTGCAAACACTTTCTCCCATTCAGTAAATTGTCTTTTCATTTTGTTGATGGTTTCCTTTGTTGTGCAGAAACTTTTTGGTTTAATGTAGTTCCCCTTGTTTATTTTTGCGTTTGTTTCTTTTGCTTTTGGTATCAAATCCAAAAAATCATCAAGACCTATATCAAGGAACTTACCACCTATGTTTTCTTCTGGGAGTTTTGTTATTTAATTAGATTTTATGTGTTACTTTCTGCAAACATAATAGCACAAAACAGGCCATGTTGGAAATACAGGATCTGTAGTCGTGTTATTTTGCATACGGCATTCAGAGTTCCAAACTTTGAGTAACAGAGAAAGAGAATCATAATATCTATCTCAAGAAGTTGTTGTAAAGATCAGTACCTAGGACAGTGTTCACAAAGTAGCAACTTCTCCAAAAGGCTATTTTTCTGTGGTCATTACTGTTATTCGTGACTCCTTTTTTACTGTATTGAGTAGTATGGCAAGAAAATTTCACTTGCTAATAACAGAAAATCCAACTCAAACTAGCTTAAACAATGAAAGAGGACTTTGGGAATTACACAATTGCAAAGTCAGGAAGTAAAGGGAGCTTCAAAATTGATTGTTTCAGTGACTCCGCAGTATTATTAAAGACTCCTTTTTGTCTATCACTCTTTCTGGCTACCCCCTTTCTGCTTTTCCTAAGGCTGAAGCTTTTGGTAGAGTTAGGCTGGCCTCCAGACATAGTAAGGGTAGTGTGTCCTTGTTTACTCTCAGTGAAAAACAGAACTCTGTATTCTAAACAAGAGTACTGGGGTTCACTCAGATCTTAGCTTACTCACATTATCAGGAATGGAGTTAACTTCACAAACAGCGTATAAGTTGTAAGAGGGAATATGGGAAAAAGGCAATATGGATGTTGCATAGATGAACCAAAATATCTTGCTTAAATAATTTAATTTCCTTCTGTCAAATTTTCCTGCAATCCTTGTACATATTCACATTATGATTTTATAGAGACAGTGAGTAAAAATATAGCAAGGAATAATAAAGACTATAACAGAAAACCTCTTATACAGTCTTGCCATGTGCTCAGTGCTTTAAATGCTTTACATATACTCACCCATTTGATTCTCAAAACTACCATAAGATTTCGACAAGGAGCTATTCAAGAATGGAATCAGGATTTGGAACTTAGACAATATAGCTTGGATACCTATGCGCTTAACCCTTCTGCCATGTTGCCTCTCAACAAAGAGATAATTCTCCCTTCCTCTGATGTGCTAAACAAAGAGCTTGGTTCTGTGGTGCCCTCTCCCAAAGGTGATCAGCGTAAAGCAATGGATGAATGAAGGACTAATGAATAAATGAAAGATATGGAAAAGAGGTGTTCCTAGAAGGTTTTTTTTCCTTATTCAAATAATATTTTAAAACCCAAAACCCAATGACAAGAGACAATGCACACACCAATAGAGTGATTCGAAGAAGTTCTCTAATTACACCCCACTTGGTTTTCAGGCCTTTATAGCATCCTCGAATTATAGTCAGAGGTGATCAAGTACTTTGGAGCTAGGTTCTCTAATGCCAGTGGGAATCTGTCAACACCATCAATCAGCTGTTTGATATTGAGAAAACCTCTTTCAGTCTCAGTTTCTTCCTCTTTGAAGTGAAGGGGTTCAACCAGATTATCTAAAGAATAGCATGTACACACACAAACACACACAGGCGATTATTTCTATACTTCTAGCTCTACTTCAATCTTTCCTCCTCAAACAGTAGTTTATGATTTTACTTAGAACCATGTTTATTGACTCTTTCATCATGGCTCTGGCATCCCTCCAAATACGGTCAAATTAAAAGGTAATTGGTAAACCAAAGAATAAATAACACACAAGGAACTTTGAAATCTCTCTGTGAGCTTCAACTAGTTAAGACTCCAGTGTGTCCCCCTGGAGTCAAGCCAAACAGTTTCCAAAGGGCAGCTATCTTTGAAAGTCTGACTTACAAAAGCCACAAAAAAAAAATGCGGAGTTTATGCATTATCCTTTTTGTCTCTCCCTCTCTTCTCTTCTCTCTAATTTCTATCCTCTTGTCATTGTGTCTTAGAGTTTATAGATGGGCTAACATGGTTTTTTTAATCTTCTCATTTGTAGAGAATTACAAGTATGAACTATTAATCTTGCTAATATTAGAAACAGTATCAGGACAAAATTACTGTACTGTGTGTGTTTGCACAGAAAATTATTGATGACCTTAAGCATCTCACAGCAATTTCAATTTCATAAATTCATAAATCCAAAAGAAATATGTTTCTGGTAATGCAAATTTATTTTCTACCATTTACAAATTCTGGATCTCTGTGAAGGAGCCAAGTTATTTTTATTTTCTTTATTCTTATATCTAAACCATTTTTCTGAGTTTCTCAGGTAAGAGAAAAAAAAAAGCCTGTGAGACTCTTTCTTTTGGTCGGTGGTTCTCATTAACCTTGGAGGAGGAATCCCAGGACATAGATCAAAATAAAAAGGCCATTTGGCAATAAACTGAATGTATTGTTACCTTGGCCACTAAAAGAGAAAGTAGAATACATAATGCCTGAAACAGACCTTTCTATGGTGAGGTGCCTTTACTCCCTGATGAAATTTTGTCAACTTACAGAGATTTTTAGTGGAGAATTAGAGACTTCACCCTGTACCCTGTAGAAAGTACCGTGGAGTTTGTTTGTGTGTGCAACTCACTACACTCTACATAACAGATTAGAAAGGAAAGAAATTGAAGGATAAGTAAATCACAAACAAAATGTGCACTGTCATCTTCTTTAACTAATGACATTGAATCTGCTCCAAGTCTGCCCTATTTTCCTAAATTGGCACTTATGAAATTATCACGTCTAATTTACGCCTCCACCTCTCAGCAAGAACCCCCTCCCACATTGTTTTCCTTTTCTTTTCACATCATCTTGTTGTCTCTGATTATACTGTTCTTAGAAGCCCACCCTAAAGCCAAACTAGTGCATGTTGAACAGGGAGTAGAGGTGGTATATTCTCAGTTCATTAATTTCTCATCAACTGGAAGCTTGCAAAACTGGGCATAAGAAGAAATAAAAATTGGGAGGGAAAACATCTGAACTTCTTATCACCTCCTCTAAAATTCCATGTTTTCAGTGAATGAGAGGATCTGTATTACGTAAAGTTATAATGGGCATGCTTACTGCACTACAGTAAAGTTGTTAAAAGCATGGACTTTGAAGACAGATGCCTGCATTTCCATTTACTAAGCTACATGCACTTGGTTAAACTAGCTAACTGCCTTATGCTTCTTTGTGTCTATAAAAGAGCATTCTCTTCATAGCATACTTATAAGAATTTAATGAAATAATACATGTAAAGTACTTAGAATGGAGACAAGCCCACAGTAAATGCTACAAAGGTATTAGCCATTACTATCTCATCTGAGATTTCAATGCCCTTACAAGATTCCCAAGCAGTGATCATTCATCTTATCCTTGATTTTTCCCAGAAATTGGGAACTCATTACCTCCCAAGGTTATCTATCTCATCTTCTTACTAGTGGAATGTTGATCTTTCTATAATGAGCCAAAATTTGTCCCTTGTAGTTCCTACCTAACTAGTCTGAGGCCTACCTTTGAGCTACATAGGAGAATTTAATTGACATTTGAACACTGTAATTTCCTTCTCATTTCCTGTAAGCTAAACATTCTCCATTCCTGCAGTCATACACATGTAATATGGATGAGTATTTTACAACTAGCTCATCTATGGTCATCTTAAAGAGTGGTACCCAGAAATTTAGATCTGAAAGCAAGACTAGCATTTCCCTTATTCCAGAGGACATCTTAAGGTCCTATTCATTTTGGAGCTTTTTAGCATCCCCAGATTACTACCTTAAATAAAACTCTTAAGTTGTGTTTGTATGACTTCTACAAAAGTGCATGTCATTATCCCCTTTCTGGGCTTAGGCCATTTTCCCCTGTTTGTTTGTTTGTTTGTTTGTTTGTTTGTTTGTTTGTTTCTAGGATGAAACAAACAAAGGATGGTGGTAGGAATGGCATTAGTAATTAGACAACTTTATAATTACTGTTAAGGTTCATGTGGGAAGCACCTGGGTGGCTCAGTGGTTGAGCATCTGCCTTTGGCTCAGGTCATGATCTCAAGGGTCCCAGGATTGAGTCCTACATCAGATTCACGGGGAGCCTGCTTCTCCCTCTCTGTGTGTCTTTCATGAATAAATAAATAAAATATTTTTTTTAAATCTCTGTGTCTTTAAAAAAATATTTTATTTTTATTTATTCATGAGAGACACAGAGAGAGAGAGAGAGAGGCAGAGACATAGGCAGGGGGAGAAGCAGGCTCCATACAGGGAGCCCGATGTGGGACTCGATCCTGGGACTCCAGGATCATACCCTGGGCTGAAGGTGGCACTAAACCGGTGAGCCACCCAGGAGCCCCTAAAAATAAAATCTTTTTTTTTTTTAAGATTTTATTTATTTCTTCATGAGAGACACACACAGAGACAGAGAGAGGCAGAGACACAGGCAGAGGGAGAAGCAGGCTCCACGCAGGGAGCCAGATGTGGGACTCAATCCCAGGACCCCAGGATCACGCCCTAAGCTGAAGGCAGACGCTCAACCACTGAGCCACCCAGGTGCCCCAATAAAATATTTTTTTTAAAAAGTTCACATTGGCTTTGGCCTATAATTTGAGTTTGTCAAGTTTGGATTTTTGGATTTTAGTTCTATCAAATTTTTTTATCATACATCACTAAGTATCCTCTTTTGTTTTGATAATCAAAAATGTGTAGCCATCATAAGATGAAGAAGACAGAGTACTAGGAAACCATGGCCCTACTTTTATTCCTATTCTCAAAAATAACAGGTCTGAGGTACTTCTTAACCGCTCAGTCTATCTGTGTTCCTCACACATTTATTTTTTAAGGAAAAATACCAAGAACATTAAAACAGTGTCTATCATCAAGACTATAAATAATCCTCTACAATGTTAAAAAGCAAATTAAGATTTTTTTTTTGAGAAATTTTACTTATAAAGCTTTGGAAACAAGCAAAAAGTCACAAGTTTAGCCCCAAAGAAATCAAAATGGAAAGGCATAAAATACATTTTTAACACTTGGTCCTTTTGCTTGTTTAGTCCCTGGATATTTAAAGCAACTCTCTTCATGAGTTGCTCAAGCTCTGGGGACTGCCTCTCGGTCCACATAGGACCTTGCATCTCTGCTCTTGCCCTTGGCAGTGGGCACAGGAAAATATCGTTTGCCTATCTGTTCCTTCCTGAAGATCATGAACCCCTCATGGGCAAGAAAAAGCCTTTTAATAATCCCTCGACCAAACACAGAAACACTAACACGTAGTAAATAATAGATGTTTATCGAATAAATAATTGAGCAAGCCTGCTACACATTCCTACTAAGACCAGTCATTAGCTTAGGTTACAGCTTAATATAAGAACTGTAAAGAGTAAGGCTACATCCCCTTCCCCATCTCTTCCTACTTCGACCACATCTCCTTTCCCCATTCATTATGGCTAGAAATTCCATTAAATGGGACACCTTTAACTAACTCTACAACTCTCCAAGATATAAAATGCAAATATCCCCACCAGAGAAGCAGTACTTTGACATAAATTTATATTAAGTTGCAAATTAGTGATACAAACTACTCCCTCCAGTGCAGTTTATAGAGATTGGAGTGTTAGCAGAAAAAGAGTATCTATTATCCCTGCAGGTTCCAGCCCTGCTTTGGCCCTGCGTCAATAAAATCCTAGAGCATCAGTCCGCCAGCCAGTAGAGGCCAGAAAATTCTGCTGCTTCCACAAATACCATGCCTGGAACAAGGATCTACCCTGAAGTTTCCCATGTGATCATCTGAACCAAGTTCCTCAAGAGGACACCTATCACATGCAGCCCAGCTGCTGAACTAGCTTCTAGGCCAGAGTTGCAGGTGCCTGAGTCCCCTCATGGAGCAGAGAGCCTATCCCTGAATCCCAGTCAGCACTGAAGAGCCCTGGCCTTCTTGCCTTCCACTTTCCCCAGGGAAGATGCTGCTTTCCCAGAATTCTTAGCTAACCTTTCACCCAAATCTGCCCCAAGATGGTGATATCTCTGTTATTTGATTAAAAACTCCTTGGCCATTCACCTCTGCCTAAATGAGAACTTGACTTTGGCCTCTCATTCTCTAATAAGGGCTTGGAGCACTTTCCCATCTCCTCCTACCTTGGTCATTGTACTCTAACCTTTGCCATCCTGGCTTGGTGCCAGCATGCTCCTTCCTCCCCCAAAGTAAGCTCCATATTTCTGTCTGCCTGGTCACATGGTTTATGACTCTGGGAGGAAAAAAGGAGGGGGAGGGAATAGGAAAAGAAACTGCTAGAGAATACAAAGATAAAAACTTCCATCTGTCTCACATGTTTTGCCTAGAGCCAGAACTGCTTGGTGGCACAGGTTTTAAATTCCATGCTCTCGGGCAGAATTTCCTTAAAAAGGATCTCTAACTACAGCTTCTCTGTCTTGCCTTAAGACCCTCTCATGAACAGCGCCCCACCAGCTTGAGACCAAATTACCCAGGACTAGCCAGTTTTGCTGTAGCTTGGGCATCAGCCAAACTCACATGCCAAAGCAAATAAGCAAATAGAAGAGGGAAAGGAGAGACCAAAGGGGCATTTCCCAGTGAAGACATCAGCACTGCTTTAAAAAAAAAAAAAAAAAAAAAAAAGAAAGAAAAAAAAAAGCTGTGTTTTTAAAATTCTGCTCATGCAAAAAAAAAAAAAAAAAAAAAAAAAAAAAGATAAATTCTTTGAGAAGAAAATTGTCCTTCCACTTTTTTGTCTTATTTTGCTATATTTACAGTATGAGATAGGTTTTATTTTTCCATTGCATACAAGCAGTAAGATAGTTGTGAAACACAAGGTGCCGAAAGAACTTCATACTTCATTATATGTTAGATAAGTAGATGGAATGCTTTTCATTACAAGCTTATTATGCCTTGAAAGTATTTCCTTTTCATAGAATAATTTCATCGTGAGCAGAAATAGCTCAGGTTTACTTAACATCTACTTTAAGGAGGGCAGTGGGTTAAAGTAGAAAAGAAAACAGACTGAGAGTTAGAAGTTGTAAATTCTAGTCCCTCTAACAGTGGAACTATGAGTAAAGTCCCAAACTCCTCATTTGCAAAATGCAGGAATTGAACAGAGACTCTCTGTCTTTTGTCGTTGTTGTTACAGTCATTTTCCTGTTCGGTAACCTGGTATGCCAAGAGTTTAATACAGTAAAAAGAAATGCACTTGGATTCAAAAGACTCAGCTGCCTCTTTCTTTATGACTTTGAGCATTTCCCCTCTTCTGTTTCCTCATCTGTAATAAAAAGGAAACAGAACATATGGTGTCTCAGGACATTTCCAGCTCTAAAATTCTATAACAAAGAAAAATGTCTGTGGTGCATATGCTGCCTTCCATTTGTATATAAAACTTGATGTTTTGCTCCAAGTAACCTGGGAAGAATAGATGCATTGGTGAAGCATTTCATGGAACATATATGCACTGCTTCGTGTGAACAGGACACCTTAGATCCCAAGGAGAAAGCTTTTCTTAAGAGACTTTTTCCCTTCATCTTTCTTCTCAGTCTCTGAGACGATGCTCTAGAATCCACCACAAACTTCGTTATTATTAGGCATCATCTTCGTGATCTCTGTACGACTGGAAGCAAAGGCAACCACACTGAAATCTAGCCTTTGCCTGCTGTTTATAAATATACTGCTGACGTTAAGAAAAAAAAAAAAAAGTACCTTCTTCAAAGCTATTAAAAAAGCCATTTATCAAACAGACTTTAACATTTTCTTATAGGAAAATGTGGTTAATCCAAAAATATTTTTGGTGTTTATAATTTTTGGACTTTTGTTAAAATACTTAACTCTTTAAGCTTTGATTCTAAAGGAAGTCAGAGCTATAGTCACGGGTGGTTTACAGAACATTTTCTGGTAGTCTTTACTTCATTTCAATATCTCGCCACGATTGGCTGTTGAGAGCTACAAATAAGGAAGTCTTCAATTTAGGGGATTTCTCAGTGGAAGTTCCCAGTTCAACACAAGGGAGACCTCAGGA
This sequence comes from Canis aureus, assembly GCF_053574225.1. Classification (NCBI taxonomy): domain Eukaryota; kingdom Metazoa; phylum Chordata; class Mammalia; order Carnivora; family Canidae; genus Canis; species Canis aureus. The sequence goes on along the minus strand of NC_135644.1, from coordinate 24,161,079 downwards.
CAGCTTGAGCAGTGTGGCTAGAGCCTGCAGATTAAGCTTCAAGGCTCTGTAACGGACTATTATCTTTGAAGAGCACTAGTCTGAAGAAAGACCTAGAACCTGGAGAAGAGGTAACCAAAATTTTAGTTGTTCCTACCAATTCTCAACCTAGCATGTTGGCCTGGATGTCTTAGACTGAAGTGTTGAAAATTTGTTCTACTCTTGCTTCTGCAAAGTGAGTAATTTATGACATGATTCAATAATATCTTTATATTTATTGTTATAATTGGAAATTTTGGCCTTTAAAAGATGGAGTCCCTAACCAAGGCTAAAGAATATTTTTAAATACTGTGATCTCTTTATATTCTTCTCAACTTTTAAGGTCAAATTTGTGTCTCTACTTGAAATGATTTCTTTAAGATTGTATCTGGAATATATAAGCCTTCTCCAATAAGCGTTTTTTATAACATAATGGTATATAGCTTACTAGATTGAAAAGTAAACTAATACTTTATATAATTGTACTTTGGGGGGGGGTTACATTTTTAAAGATCAGTTCTGGCCTGATCCAGTGTGTAATTCAAAAATTCAAAAATTAATTCAAAGTATTTTTTCAACTCCTAAGAAACACACATTTATGAATATTTGTTTACAGTGGAATATTAACCTTATAGACAGCTTTGCATTTCCAATCCTAGAATGTTTAAACTTTCACCATTGTAGTAATCCAGCCTTATTAGAACCAATTGGCCTTTATTTTCACAATCGAAAGTGAATATTAAAGATTATGTAGTATTTTCTTAAGAATAATCCTAAGAAAAGTTGATAGTTTGAAAAGATTAAACATCAAAAATCATTATCAACATCAATAGCTGTCATTTATTGAATATCTGCTGGAGAAAAACCAATCACAGGATCTTCCAGCTAGTAAGTGGCAGAGCCAGGGCTCAAACCTGAATTTATAGTGCTTCTTTTTTTTATGACTCTCTGTTACCAGCTCTGACCTCTTACAATTTAAATCATATTTTGAGATGTCTTTTCCAAAGTGCAAGATGATGGGGGGAAAAGGCAATGACTTGGCCAAGGTCACAGAGCAGCCGAGTCATTCATAGGAGCTTAGAAGCCATTCCTAGATCTCTTGCTCACTCCCCCACCCTTCTCCTGACTCCTTCCATGATGCCCAGGTGCACACATTAGTCTACTTCCATGCAGCAGTGGACATGGGGCTGTATGCTAGGTCCAATCTGACAGGTTCCTGCAAGCAGTTAGTTAGGGCCCCAAAGCAACATCCAGTTAATTTCTCTTAAACACTTGTGACGATGAAGGAGATAGCCAACTGAAAAATTTTAAATCAATGTGTTAAATTCTGCCAAAAAAGTTCTAGTTGGGATTTCATGGAACTTATGTACTAATTAGAGGAAAATGATCATCCTTTCAGTAGAGAACCTTCCTGTCTGCACATATTTTTATTCTCTCCATGTATTAAGGCCTTGGGAAACACCTAGGTTCTTTATTTATTATAAAATATATTCTCATATATTTTATCTTCTTTGTGTATAGGGTTAGGGATGCTATTTGAATACTTTTTCCACTGTATTTTCTAACTCATTACTGCTAGCATTTAGAAAAGTTCTTGATTTCATATTTTTATCTTGTATGCAGCTATTGTATTGATCCTCTGCTTGGTCTAAATCATTTTGGGTAATTCACATGTGATGCCTAGATAAGAAAAATATGATTTTTTCACCTTTCTTTTCTTCTCATCAAAACTTCTAGAACAGTGTTTAATAACAGAGGAGATAGCAGCTAACCTTGTCTTGTTCTGATCTCAGTGGGAATTTCCCTAGCGGTTAACATTAAGAATGATGATAGCTGTTGGTTTGAGATAAATATATTTATCATAAAAACCATATAACTACCAAATCTACTTCTCACTCTATTTTACTAAAGGTGTATCACGACTTCATGTTAACCTATATTCAATGTCTTTTTTGGTATTATTAGAGACAGTTGTATAGTTTTTCTACTTTAAGGTATGTAGTGCTCTGTTCTTACATAATACAGTAATTGTATTATTTAAAAATTCCATTATCAAAAATCATGCCTCCATAATAAAGGTAGGTTTAGAATTATAAAGTCTACTTAGTTATTGCCCTAGTTAAAATAATAAATTATTTGATCAAAATGAACCAAGCCAGTCTTACACATTTCCTCATTCTCTCTTTAATCTGCATGCTTAAATGTCTCTTCTGTATTATTTTGGTTTCACAATTCAGTTCACAACTCAAATTAACAGAAAAGAATGAAAACAATGTGGCATAGCCAAGGAACCCTATCCAGGCGGAGCAACCAGATACTCAAACAAAGCAGCTGTTCCTACGCTTTGTGCAAAAAAGCTTTCTCCCTGTGATGACTGTGCTAGTTGCAAGCCACAACTGTATTATAACCAACAGCAAAATGTGTGTCCAAATTAATTAATCTTATACCCAATTATAGTAAGAAAATGTATGCTGAAAAAGTCTGTAATTTGTTGAGAACTTTTGCTTTCATTTTCACAAGTAAATTAATCTGTATTTTTATTTTTTTTTATAAAAACTCCAGTTTTCCATGTTCTAAAAAAAGTTTAATGAGAGTTTTCTGCTCTTTGAAATGTTTAAAGAGCAAAATCTTCACATGGGCACCCACTTTTAGAAGTAATTCTTTAAAAGCTTTCCAATATATTCTATTGTTATTGATCTAGTTGGGTTTTATGCCATTTTTTTCACGCAGTTTAGGTGGTTCATAAATGATCCTTTTCATCAAATTTTTGTTAGGTGTTAGTATACATAGTATTCCCTTGTACTTTTTTACCATCTCCATAACAATGTAGATAACCCTTTTTCATTACTGATTTTACTCATTGTTTTCTCCCTCTTTTTTTTTCCTAATTGAACATGTCAAAATTTATCTTTTGGATATATCATTTTTATGATTAGCTCTTTTTAAAGTAGTCTTTGCTTTTACCTCTATTAGTATTTTCTCTTTTTTAAAAGATTTATTTATTTAAGAGGGAGGAGGGGGAGAGAGAGAAAGAGAATCTTAAGGAGACTCCCCAGTGAGCAGGGAGCCTGATGTGGAGCTTGATCTCAGGACCCTGAGATCATGACTTGAGCAAAAATCAAGAGTTGGAAGCTAAACTGAGTGAGCCTCTATCTTTATTAGTATTTTCTCTTTTTTTATATAAATTCATTTTTTAACTTTTTTTTTCTTTTTTTAGATTTTATTTATTTATTCATGAGAGACACAGAGAGAGAGAGGCAGAGAAATAGGCAGAGAGAGAAGCAGGCTTCATGCAGGGAGCCTGATGTGGGACCGGATCCTAGGACTCCAGGATCATGCCCTGGGCCAAAGGCAGATGCTCAACTGCTGAGCCACCCAGGCGTCCCCAATTAGTATTTTCTTAAAGTCTTGTATTAGATTCCAGTATTTTACTTTTCTGTTTTTCAGTTTTTGAGTTAAATGCTTAGTTCATTTATTTTTATTCTTTCCCATTTTATAATGAACGTATTTAAAGCTAAGAATGGAGCACCAGGGTGGCTCAGTGGTTGAACACCTGCCTTTGGCTCAGGGCGTGATCCCAGGTTCCTGGGATCCAGTCTCACATCAGGCTCATGGTGGGGAGCCTGCTTCTCCCTTTGCTTATATCTCTGTCTCTCTCTGTGTGTCTCTCATAAATAAATAAATAAATAAAATCTTTTTTATTTTAGATCAGAATTTTTTTAAAAGCTAAGAATTTTCTGAGCGCCATTTTAGCTACATCTTAAAACTTTTGATAGGTCACTTTCACATCATCATTATTTTATGTTTTTAATTGCAGTTTTATTTCCTCTTTGATCCAAAAGTTATTTAGGACAGCAAAGTTTTTTTTTTCAGTTAATAGACTTTGTTTAGAACAGTTTTAGATTTGGAGAAAAACTGAGCAAACACAACAGAGAGTTTCCATATACCTCTCTGCCTCACCTCATCACATAATTTCCCCTATTAGTAACATCTTATATTAGTATGGTACATTTGTTACAATTAAGGAACCAGTATCAGTACATTTTTATTACCTCAGTCCATAGTTTATTCAAATTTTCTTATTTCTTTGCCTTTTTAAAAAATTAAGGTAAAATTCACATGACAAAATTAAAACACTCTAAAATGAACAATTTAGTGGCATTTATTACATTCACAGTTTTGTGCAATCACTACCTCTGTCCAATGTCAAAACACTCTTATCACCCCAAGAGGAAACCCTGTTCCCATTAAGCTGGTGCTCTCCACTTCTTGTTCCCCTCAACCCTTGCCAACAGGCAATCCGTCTTTTGTCTCTATGGGTGTACCTGTTCTGGATATTTCATATAAGGGAAATCATATAATACGTGACTTTTTCTGATTAACTTCTTCCACTTAACATAATGTTTGGAAGGTTCATCCATGTTGTAGTATATATCAGGTTTTAATTCCTTTTATAACCAAGCAATATTCTATTGTATGTATAAAACAACAATTTATTTATCCATTCATCTATTGTTGAGTAGGATAGTTGGGCTATTTTCACTTCAAGGTTATTGTAAATAGTTTTGCTATGACTATACATTTACATGTATTTTTTTGAATACCTGTTTTCAATTCTTCTTGGGAATATACCAAGCAGTGGAATAGTGGATCATATGGTAATTCCATTTGACATTTTAAGGAACAACCAAATAGTTTTCCACAATTGTCAAACCATTTTACATGCCCACCAGAAATGTATAAGAGCTCTAATTTCTCCACATTCTTGCCAATTCTTGTTATTTTCTGTTATTGTTGTTGTTGTTGTTGTTGTTGTTGTTACTATCTTAGTGTATGTGAAGTGGTACCTCATTGTGGTTTTGATTTGCATTTCCCTAATGACTAATGATGTCAAGCATCTTTTTAAGTGCCTGTTGGCTATGTGTATATTCTCCTTGGAGAAATATCTTTAAGTCTTTTACCCATTTTTTAATTGAATGGTTTGTCTTTTTGCTGTTGAGCTTTAAGAGTTCCTTACGTATCCTGGATTCTAAGTCTTATCAAATATATGATTTGCAAATATTTTCTCCTATTCTATAGACTGTCTTTTGATAATTTCTTTGATAATGTCTTTCCATGCCCAGTTTCTTGATAATTTTTATGAAGTCAAGCTTATTTTTTCTTTTCTTTTTTTTTTTTTAATTTGTATTTATTTATGATAGTCACACACAGAGAGAGAGAGAGAGAGAGAGAGGCGCAGAGACACAGGCAGAGGGAGAAGCAGGCTCCATGCACCGAGAGCCCGACATGGGATTCGATCCCAGGTCTCCAGGATCGCGCCCTGGGCCAAAGGCAGGCGCTAAACCACTGCGCCACCCAGGGATCCCTTATTTTTTCTTTTCTTGTTCATGATTTTGGTATCATATCCAAGAATCTATCACCAATTTCAAGGTCATAATGATTTGCCTCATGTTTTTATCTAAGAGTTCTAGAGTTTAGGTCTTATATTTAGATCCATTTTGAGTTAATTTTTGTATATAATGTTAGGGAAAGGGTCCAAATCGTTCTTTTGACTATGGCTGTAAGTTGTCCCAACATCATTTGTTAAAGAGACTATTCTTTCTCCATTGAATAGTCTTGGTGACCATGTCAAAAATCAATTTACCAAATATGTATGGGTTTATTCTTCACTCTCAATTCTAGTGCATTGATCACATTTTCTATCCTTATGTTAATACAGCATTGTTTTGATTACCGGAGTTTTGTAGTAAGTTTTGAAATTGGAAAGTATGAGTCCTCCAACTTTATTTTTCTTTTTCAGTATTCCTTTGGTTACAACCTACAAGGCCCCCTTGTAGTTCCATCTGAATTTAAGGATCAGCTTTTACATTTCTGACCCCCCCCCAAAAAAATTGGAATTTTGATATAGATCACATTAAATCTGTAGATCATATTGAGAAGTACCATCATCTTAACAATATTAGTTCTTTCAAACCAAGAACACAATATCTTTCCATTTATTTAGGTCTTTCCTCATTTCTTTCAGCAATGTCTTATAGTTTTCAATGAACAAGTGTTTTCCCTCTTTGGTTAAACTTATTCCTAGATCTCTTATTTTGGAGGTGGTATAATACATGGAATTATTTTCTTAATTTCCTTTTTTAATTGTTCATTGATGATGAATAGAAACACAACTGATTTTTGAACATTGCTCTTGCATCCTGCCATTTTGCTAAACTCATTTATTAGCTCTACTAACTTTCTTGTGGATTCTTTGGGATTTTCTATATATAAGATAATGTCATATGCAAATAGAAATATTTTTACTCTAGCACATCTGGCTGGCTCAGTCAGTGGAGCATGCAACTCTTGATCTTGGGGTTGTGAGTTTGAGCCCCATATTGGGTGTAGAGATTACTTAAAAATAAAATCTTTAAAAAAAAAAAAAAGAAATAGGGGAACCCAGGTGGCTCAGCTGTTTAGCACTGCCTTCAGCCCAGGGCCTGATCCTGGGGACCCGAGATCGAGTCCCACGTCAGGCTCCCTGCATGGAGCCTGCTTCTCCCTCTGTCTGTGTCTCTGCCTCTCTCTCTCTTTCTCTGTGTCTCTCATGAATAAATAAATAAAATCTTTAAAAAAATTTAAAAAATTAAAAATAAATATTTTTACCTCTCTCCTTAAAAAAAATTATTTATTTATTTGAGAGAGAGAGAGCACTGGGGGAAGGGGATAGGGAGAGGGAGAGAGAATTCAAGCAGACTCTGTGCTGAACATGGAGCCTGATACAGAGCTCGATCTTACAGTCCTGAGATCATGACCTGAGCCAAAATCAGGAGTCTGACACTCAACCAACTGTGCCACCCAGGCACCCTTATTTTAATTTCTTTCATATTTACATGCCTTTTGTTTCTTTTTCTTGTTTAATCACTCTGGCTAAAACTTTCAGGACAATGTTAAATAGTAATGGTGAAAGGATGCATCCTTTTCTGTTCCTGATCTTAGGGGGGAAATCTGAGTATGACGTTAGCTGTAGGTTTTTCAGAAATACTCTTTTTCATGTTGAGGAAGTTCCCTTTTATTCCAGTTTTCTAAGTCTTTTTTTTTTTTTTAATCATGAAAAGGTGTTGGGTTTTGTCAAATGCCTTTTTTCATCAATGGAGATAATCATGTGAGTTGTTTTTCCTTTATTCCATAAAGTGGTGTATTGCACTGAATAATTTTTTTTCTTTAACTATCCTTGCAGTCCAGGGATAAATCACACTTGGTCATGATGCATAATCTCTTTAATGTGCTGTTGGATTATGTTTGCTAGCATTTTGTGGAATTTTAAATCTTTATTCATAAAGAATTTTTGTTTTTAGGTTTTTTTTTTTTCTGTTGTCTTTGTCTGGCTTTGATATCACAGTAATGCTGGCTTTATAAAATGAGTTAGGAAGTATTTCTTCCTTCTCTATTTTTCCTATGAGTTTGAGAAGGATTGGTTCTAATTCTTTTTCAGTGTCTGATAGAATTCTCCAGTGAAGTCATCTGGCTCTGCATTCTTCTTTTTTGAGAGGTTTCTGATTACTGATTCAATCTCTTTATTTGTTATGGATCTGTTCAGATTTTCTCTTTCTTAGCTAGATTATTTTATTTGTTGGTCTATTATTGTTCATAGTGGTTTCTTATAATCCATGTTATTTCTATTTGATTGGTGTCAATGTCCCCACTTTCATTTCTGATTTTAGTTATTTATTATTATTCTTTTCTTTGTTTTTTATAAATCTAGAAAAGTTTTGTCAATTTTGCAGAACTTAGACTTCATTGATTCTATTTTTTTGTTGTCGTTCTCTATTTCATTTATCTCTGCTCTAATCTTTATTAGTTCCTTCATTCTGCTAGCTTTGGGTTTAGTTTACTCTTGTTTTTCTGATTCCTTGAAGTAGAAGTTAGGTTATCGACTTCATACCTTTCTTCTTTTCTAATGTAGATGTTAACTACTATTAATTTCTTTCTGAGCACTGCTTTCACTCATCCGATAAGGTTTGGTATAGTACAGTTTTGTTTTCATTAATCTCTAAGTAAATCTAATTTCCCTTGTGATTTCCTCTTTTAATCAGTTAAGAATGTGTTGCTTAATTTGCATATATTTGAATTTTCTAGTTTTCCTTCTGTTACTCATGTCTAGCTTCATTTTATTTTGTTTTTTTGGTTTCAGTTTTTAAAATATTTTATTTATTGGGTATCTCTGGGTGGCTCAGTGGTTTAGCGCCTGCCTTTGGCCCAGGATGTGATCCTGGAGTCCCAGGATCAAGTCCCACATCGGGCTTCTGCATGGAGCCTACTTATCCCTCTGCCCATGTCTCCGCCTCTCTCTCTCTCTGTGTCTCTAATGAATAAATAAATGAAATCTTTAAACAAATATTTTTTTTTTATTTACTCAACACAGAAAGAGAACACAAACAGGGGGAGTGGTAAAAGGAAAAGCAGACTCCCATGGAGCAGGGATGGGGGCTCAATCCCAGGACCCTGAGACCATGGCCTGAGCTGAAGGCAGACTCTTAAGTGACTGAGCCACCCAGGCACCCCTAGCTTCATTTCATTTTGGTTGGAAAAGATACTTTGTATGACTTCAGTCTTTTTAAATATATTGAGACTTTTTGTAGCCTAACATTTGATCTATCCTGAAGAAGGTTCCATACATACTTGAAAAGAATGTATATTCTACTGTTGTTGGGTGGGATGGTCTGTATATGTGTTAGGTCTAGTTGATTTCAGTATCATTCAAGTTCTGTATCTTTTTTAATCTTCTATTTTTTTTAAAGATTTTATTTATTTATTCATGAGAGATAGAGAGGCAGAGATACAGGCAGAGGGAGAAGCAGGCTCCAGGCAGGAAGCCCCGTGGGACTCAATCCTGGGACTCCAGGATCACACCCTGGGCCAAAGGCAGACGCTCAACCACTGAGCCACCCAGGCGTCCCAATCTTGTTTTTCTATTCATGATTAAAAGTGGTATAGTAAATTCTCCAACTGTTCTTGTAGTACTATTTCACAATTCTATCAATATTTGCTTCATGTATTTGAGGGATCTATTGTTTGGTGTGTAAATATGTATAATTATTATATCTTTTTGATTACTGACTCTTTTGTCAATATCTAATGTCCTTCTTTGTCTCTTGTAACAGTTTTTTAAAAAGATTTTGTTTATTTGGGCGAGAGAGAGCATGAGCATGGGGGGAGGGGCAGAGAGAGAGGGAGAAACAGACTCTCCACTGAGCAGGGAGCCTCATGAGGGGCCAATTCCAGAATCCTGAGATCATGACTTGAGCAAGGCAGATGCTTAACTGACTGAGCCACCTAGGCACCCTCTTGTAACGGGTTTTGATTTGTAAGGTTTTTGGTAGGCCCCTGGGTAGCTCAGTTGATTAAGCATCTGCCTTCGGCTCCCATCATGATCCCAGAGTTATGGGATTGAGCCCCATGTTAGGCTCCCTGATCAGCAGCAAGTGTACTTCTTCCTCTCTCTCTGTCCCACTGCCCCCCACTCATGCTCTCTCTTTTGCTCTCATTCTCTCTCTCTCAAATAAATAAATACAATCTTTGGGGAAGACTCTGTCTGATGTTAATATAACCACCCCATGTTTCTTTGGGTTACTGTCTGCATGGAACCCATTATTTTTCCGTTATTTTACTTTCAACTTAGTTGTGTCTTTGGTTCTAAAGTAGGTCTGTTGTAGTAAGCATATAGTTTGATCATGTTATATTACCCATTCTACCAAGCTTTGCCTTTTGATTAGAAAGGGTAATTCATTTATATTTATTTATATTTAAAGAAATTACTGATGAAGAAAGACTTACTTCTGCCATTTTGTTCTTGGATTTCTGTATGCCTTATAGCATTTTTCTGTTCCTCACTTCTCACATTAATGCCTTCTTTTGTGTTTAATTGATTCTTTGCTTTGTACCATTATATTCCCTTGTCATTTTATTTTATGTATTTTTTAGATACAGTCTTAGAGCTTATCATGAGGATTATAATTAGCAATTTAAATTTATAACCATCCAATTTAGCTTTAAATTTATAACTATCCAACTTAGCTTCAATAATATGCAAAAGCTTTACTATACAGCTTAGTTCCTCCCTTATGTTGTTGTAATCACAGATTTTATCTTTATAGATTATGTACCCATTAATATAGGTTTATAATTTTTTAAAGCTTTTAAATCATGTAGGAAACAAAAAGAGAAGTTACAAACAAATGCAATCATGCTTGCTTTCATGTTCACCAATGTAATTGTCTTTAGCAATTTTTTTCTTTGTAATGCTTTGAATTACTGTCTAGTAGCCTTTTATCTGACCCTAAAGGACTTCCCTTATAATTTCTCATAGGGTAAGTAAATCTACTAGCACTGAAATCCTTCTGATTACCTCAGAGCATCTTAATGTTTTCTTCATTTTTGAAGAATAGTTTTGCCAGATAGAGAATTCTTGATTGAAATCTTTTTTTTTTTAAGCACTTTACATATGTCATTCTGCTGCCTTCTAGACTCTATGATTTCAAAGTGGAATTGGTTGTTAATCCTACTGGGGATCTCTTGTACATAATGAGTCATCTTTATTTTATTACTTTCAAGATTCTTTCAACTGTTTCAATAATTTGATTATAATGTGCTTTGGATAGATCTGAGTCTATCTTACTATTGCATTGAGTATAACATTTAGAATTTGACAAGAGGGATCCCTGGGTGGCGCAGTGGTTTGGCGCCTGCCTTTGGCCCAGTGCGCGATCCTGGAGACCCGGGATCGAATCCCACGTCGGGCTCCCGGTGCATGGAGCCTGCTTCTCCCTCTGGCTGTGTCTCTGCCTCTCTCTCTCTCTCTCTGTGACTATCATAAATAAATAAAAAATAAAAAACTTTAAAAAAAGAATTTGACAAGAGAAAAAGTGAGGAGAACAGTTAGGAGGCTAGTATGGTACATAAGAATCGATGATGGCTTGAATAATGGCTGGCAAGAAGGACAGAGAATGGCAATGAAGACACCGTGTAACAATGAGGACAGAAAGTATATGCATGCAAGAAATGTTGCAAAAGAGTACTCACATGAGTTACCTTATTGGGTGACTGAATGTCAGGAAGTAAGAGTTTTATATCTTTATTATATGGGGCAATGTTTTCTTATCTTCTATTAATGTGAAAAAATAAACATACAATTTTGAATTCTACTTGTAGTTATTTACCTTCACATTTAAAAAACCCTAAAATAATAGGTATCCAATTATCATAATTAAAATGACATCTTATCTATCATATCCTTATTTTTATAAATAGAAGATAAGAAAATTAGTTAATTAGACCTTTTCACTTCCTGCCACCTCTCTTCTACCCACTTGATTTTTGGTTGCTATAAACAGGAATTTTAGACTATATTATTAACAAATTATTTACTTACACTTGTACCTTATATCTTCAAAATTACTTTTAACGCCTCATTATATTTGCTACAAATTTTTACTTAATCCCACAGTTATTTCCAATATTTACAAATATTTCTTTTATCTTAAAATTTTACCCTTCCTTTTTTGAAAAATTTGAGTCCCTTCTGACTAACTGAAGTATACCTTCAACTGTTTCAGGAAATGGTATATTTCTGAACCTTGAGGTATCAAAGAATATCTTTGTTTTCATTTCCTATATGAATGATAACTTGGATGGGTATAGACTTTGTAAGTTAAAACTTTTCCATGCAATTGTAGATGTTATTCTAATCAGCTCCTGAAGTTTATTGTTGAAGATAGTCTATTTTTCATTCTTTGCAAGTAATTTATTCTTTTCTTCCTGTATTCTTATTAATTTTCCCCCAACCTTAGATATAGGAAAACTTCCCGTACCCTCTGAAGCCTGGACTCAGGCTTCTCCAGGGTATTTTCAAAGCACCCTATAATATCAGATTGTGTAGCAATTGCCTGCTTCTTCTCTATATGTGATCCACAAGACACTGAGTTCTTTTAATGTAGTACTATGTCTTGGTCATCTTAGTATCCCTAACTGTTAAGACATAGCAAGCACTCAAAAAATATTTGCTGAATAAATAAATACATTGAAAAAGCATTTAATACCAAAATCTTTATCAGGATATGTCAAAGTGTTTGATCTCTTTTCATTAATACATTTCAACTTATTGAGTCCTTTCCATCTTCACTTACTTTGGATATATCTTCTGATGTATCTTTTGTTGCTATTTCTGTTCTATTTACTCTGATGTCTTCTTCAGGAAGAAGCTGGAGCACTTTCTTCCCACTATCCCATTTCATGGTTTTCTTCTATTTGTCCTTTCCATTATCATTTGAGAAAGTTTTTCAAGCTTTTGTTCTAATCATTGATTGAAAATTCTGATGTATTGTTGCCATCCTTGATTACATTCAAATAATATTTTAATTTTGCCATTGCATGTTTTATGCCCTTACAACCTTAATTTATCCAACTTTATTTTTATTTCTCCCTGCCTCTTAACTAGATCCTTCTTTTTCTTAGCCTAATATCTTATCTAATATGATACCTCTTTTTTCATAGAAAATGCAAAGTAGATTTTCCCCATTTACTTATGCTTCTGATAAACCATTTTCCAAAGTGTTCATTTTCTCTGTATTTTGAGAACTCTGTTTTCTTTTTTTATGCAATATAACCTATTCAAAGGGATGCTTTGTCTTGTATTTTCTCATTCCAAGCATCCTGTAGCCTTACTAACCAGATGTATGGATTTTCCTTGGTTCTTTACATTATCTACTTGATTTTAACTAGTTCTTCAGCACAGATATGGAGCTGAGAGACAAGTAGACATGCATAGGTCGCAGGGACATTTTTGGCCTGAAGCTTACATTTATTAATTTTGTCACCATAGGTATTTTTTTAAGATTTTATTTATTTATTCATGAGAGACACAGAGAGAGTAAGAGGCAAAGAGAGAAGCAGGCTCCATGCAAGGAGCCCGATGTGGGACTCCATCCCGGGACTCCAGGATCCCACCCTGGGCCTTGATAGGATCTATATATGAAAAATCAAAGTCTCAGAGATAGTCGAACACACAGCTTTGTCTGCTTATCCCCTTTCATTATTGGCCTCACATATCCTCAAATATAGAATGTCACATTTATCCACTTCCATTGGGACTATATTGGCATACTCCAAACCACAGCTCCAAAAACGATAATAGAAATACTAATGGGGGACATTGGGCAAGGAGGTGTCAAATACTATGTGCAGGTCACGCATAGTAGTGGGGTTACTGCCCAATTTACTAGCAGGTGCCCTGAGGCAGATAGTTTTATTACTATTCTTCAGGCAAGCAGATTTCCTCATTCTCAAGCAACAAGGGTTACGCCCATTTCTGCCCCACCATTCTTGGAAATAATTGGAAATTCTGTTAAATTTTGTCACATGGATGCTTGTCAGCAGGGTTATAGCTACTCTTCTGATGCTTTTCCTCTGACTTAGAAAAAGGCACTCCTTTGTGGAAGACTCAAGCCCACGAGGGCAAAGCTTGGCAAGCCCACGAGGGCAAAGCTTGGTGACCAACCCTGTCAGCTGGGTGCTCTGTATAGGGCACAGCCTGCTCAGCCATACATGCTGGAGCTGGCCATCAATTCTTCCTTTCGATGCTATTATGAGTTCTCATATTTTTCTGATTTTTTATTAGACATTTAATTTAGAGTCTGAAACACAAACAGCTAGTCCAGATGTCATCCTAAATCGGAAGTCAACCAGATTCTATTAATAGTGATACTTCACATCAAAGATTTGACTGAGATCATTGATGCATACCTGACATTCCAAGTTGTAGTAAGTGTTTATACTGGCAGCTTTCTGCGTCTTGAGAGTTATATTCAGAACTCTCAATAAAATATTAAGCAGTTTTGAAAATAGAACCTAAAATATTTTTAATGAGCCTGTAGTTCTCATTTACATCCCCTTCTAACTCATAGTACTGCTTGCTAACCTAAGGTATATAAATATGAGTAAAGGAAAATTGAAGTGAAATTACGTCATTCTTTTAAAGGACTAATAAATAAATGTTTCAACTTAATTCCTAACCTTAGTAAAACATACTGTATGTCAATTCTAAAAAAAATGTATCATCATTATAGAGAAAGGAAAATGTTTGACATTATCTTAGCCTAAACTTCATGTATTTACACCAGTATTCATCCATGTTTCACACACTGGATAAATGTGAAGCCATTTCTCTTTATGAGTACAACATCATGAAATTGAAATGAGAGAAAAGTATATACTTAAGAAATGTGTATGCTTAATTTTTTATTCCTTATTCAAAGCTTTTAACATCCACATTCAAAATGTTTATGCATTTAGTTTTTGATTCTGAGTGTATTATTAAATTCCACTATTTCAATCAGAAATCATCAAAGCACCTCTCTCAATTTGCTTAAAACTTGGGTGAGTTGGACTTAGACTTCATTAAAAAAAAAAATTCTGCTCTGCAAAAGACACTGTCAAGAATGAAAAGATTACCCACAAACTGGGAGAAAATATTTGCAAAAGATACATCTGATAAAGGACTGTTAGCCAAAATACTCAAAGAACTCTTAAATCTCAGTAACAAGAAATCAAAGAATCCAAATTTAAGTGGACTAAAGATCTTAACAGATATCTCACCAGAGAATATATATAGATGGCAAATAATCACATGAAAAGATGCTCCACAGTATATGTCATCAGGGAAGTGAAAATTAAAACAATGAAACATGCCTGTTAGAATGGCCAAAATCTACAACATTGACAACACCAAATGCTGGCAAGAATGTGGAGCCACAGGAACTCTCATTCATTGCTAATGGGCATACAAAATGGTACAGTCACTTAAGAAGATAACAGCTTCTGTCAAACCTAAACATACTATATATATATATTTTTTTTAACCCAAAGGAGTTGCAAACTTATGACCATGCAAAAACCTGCACATTAATGTTATAGCAGCTTTATTTATAATTGCTAAAAAACTGGAATCAACCAAGATGTCCTTCAGGAGATGAATGGATAAACTGTGGTCCATCCAGACAATATAATAATATTCAGTGCTAAAAAGAAATAACCGACCAAGCCATAAAAAGACCTGGAGGAAACTGAAATGTATAATACTAAGTGAAAAAAGTCACTCTGAAAAGTCTACATACTACATGAGTCCAACTGTATGACTTTCTGGAAAAGGCAAAACTATGGAGACAGTAAAAAGATCAGTGGTTACCAGGTATTGAGAATGGGAGGGATGAATAGGTAAAGCACAGAAGATTTTGGAGGAGTAGTGAAACTAGTCTAGTATAGTATGATACTACAATGATGGATACATGTCATTATATACCTGTCCAAACTCATAGAATGTACACACCAAAGATGAACCCTAAAGTAAACTATGGACTTTGGAGACAATGTTATGTTCATGTAGATTTAGTAGTTGTGACAAAGGTACCACTCTGGTGGGAGATGTTGATAATGGAAGAGGTTTCTGCCTATGTTGGGACAGGGAATATATGGGAAGTCTCTGTACTTCCCACTCAATTTTGCTGTAAACCTAAAACTGCTATAAAAAAATAAATTCTTAAAGAAAACAGTACTTTAATGTCATACTTAACTCATTACAAGAAACTGTTCAACTGATTACAACATTATATACGAGAAGTTTCTATTTATTTAAACAGTTATTGCAATATGCTTTGGCTTTGACTTTTAAAAGTAAGCCCAATATTTAAAAATGTACTATAACTTGGTAGATTTTCAAATCCTTGGATTTTTTAAAAAGATTTTATTTATTTACCTATTCATGAGAGACACAGAGAGAGGCAAAGACACAGGCAGAGGGAGAAGCAGGCTCCATGCAAGGAGCTCGATGTGGGACTTGAACCCGGGAATCCGGAATCACGCCCTGAGCCGAAGGCAGACACTCAACCACTGAGCCACCCAAGTGTCCCTTGAGTTTTCTTTCTTTCTTTCTTTCTTTCTTTCTTTCTTTCTTTCTTTCTTTCTTCTTTCTTTTTTAAAGGTTTTATTTTTTTATTTATTCATGAGAGACATACAGAGAGAGAGAGAGAGAGAGGCAGAGACACAGGCAGAGGAAGAAGCAGGCTCCACGTAGGGAGCCCGACATGGGACTCGATCCCGGGTCTCCAAGATCATGGTCTGGGCTGAAGGGGGCGCTAAAGCGCTGAACCACCTGGGCTGCCCTAAATCCTTGGATTTACAGGCCTAAGGGAAGAAGTACAAACACCCATGGTTCAGAAGTGTAAGGAAAAAGTGTGGCAACCAGAACCTGATCCTCCTGCTCTAACAGAGAAAAAAATACAATTCCAGAAAGAGCAAAATGCTGGGCTCCCCTGAGAAGATAGCAGCTTCTAAATTATATGGGACTATATGACTCTAGATAGAAAAAAGGGAGCCTAAGAATTCCAGAGCTAGGCTTGAATCTTTCAGGATGAAGAAAGAATCATTGGCTGAAGACTTATTCAGACATGGCTTGGCCAAGATCACCAGGAAAAGAAAGTCCTCAACTTTAGAAATTTTGTCAAGTCTGTGGATATGAAGCTATGATATAAAGCTGTGGATATAAAGTCTGTGGATATAAAGCTATCTAGCAGGCTGTGCCTGATAACAACACACAGCATTCAAGGTCATTTTAATCTGGGCTATCAAACTATTACTTCAATGTCCTTAGTACTCTTGTGCTTGGTGATGAGGTCTTTTTCAAACACCATCATCCCATGTCAGATATGTGCAAAAGCGGTGAGATCTCTAAAATATTTTTAAGTTAAATAAGTAAAATAGCTCATTCCTAAAGCTTCTGAGAGTGCTACATGCATTCAGCCAGATGTAATCATGCTCCAGTCAACGTTGAAAGTTCTAGACTTCAGAGCTCTCAGGAAGCTTCCACATGTGCAGTGGATTTGACTGTTCTGTGTTAGTCCAAGGAATCCAAGGGCAGATCTTGATGTGCCAAAGAGCCAGCCTGACATTAGCGACTCTGGACAATACCTTTCATTTGAAGAGCATTCTAAAATTTGCCATGTGCTTTTGTTTACATTATTGGATTGATCCTCACAATCATTCATCCTGTGAAGTAGGTTATCACTGTCTCCAATTGTCAGATAAAAAGTTAAGGTTCATTAGGTTAAGGAACCTGGCTGAGCCAGTAGGTAACAGAGCTAAACCTGAGAGTTCAAACACTTCTAAAGGTATCTAAAATTTCTATCTTGGAGAATACTGAAGCTTGGCTAGGAAATGGAATGATGGGGAAGTCTTTAGTTCATGAGAATTTTCTGTAAAGGTCTACTTGTCTTTAGCAACCATCCAACTTTAGGAAGTACATTTAGTGAAAGGTGTTACAGCTGGGGAAAACCAAATGAGTGTGTGTGTGTGTGTGTGTGTGTGTGTTTGGGGCCGGTTGTGTAGTGCGTCTCCGTGTGGGCTTTCATCACCTTAATCACAGTCACGTGAGGATCCGACAAAAAGGCAGGTTCCAGGCTTCACCCCAGTGGCTCTGAACTCGAAGATCTGTAGTAGGGGTGGACTGGTAAATCTACATCTCTAACAAGGGTCTCAGATGATTCTTCTTCGCGCTAACCCCCAGGGTCATGTTAGACCCGGCTATTTTCTATTTAGGAAAAATCTAGCCACGGCCCTCAGGTGACCTTTAACCTTGACATTGAGGACTGTCTGAGGCTGTCCTTTGCCCCCAGAGGCGGGGCGGGGCCTGGGCGGGGCCGGGCGCGGTGGGCGGGGCGAGGCGGGGTGGGCGGGGCGAGGTGGGGTGGGGTGGGCCGGGAGGGGTCCGGCCTGGCCTGGCGGGTGGAGGGCGAAGGGTTAAAAGCTCCGCGCGCAGGCGCTGCCCTCTGAACTGGAACGGAAAGCAACTTCCGGTCGCCTCCCTCGGCCGGCGCCGCGGCTCCGGGGCGTGAGGGACGGGCGCGGGCTCCCTGAACTGTGAGTAGGAAAGTCCGCGGACGAGCTGGTCTGTGTGGGAAGCCGTGGAGCGCGGCGGCGGGGAGGCTGCGCGGGGGAGCGAGGGCGGCGCGGGGCCGCAGGGTGGGCAGCCGAGGAGCTGCGGGGACGACGGGTCCGGGGCGCGGAGGGACGCTGTGCAGGGGCAGCGCCCGGGTGACCCGGGAGGGGCTTTCCGGGCCCGCCGCCCGCCGCCCAGAGGGGACGCGGGGCTTGCGACGTGCGGCACGGAGAGCCCCCGGCCCTGGCCCCGGGGTCCAGGCTCCCCGCGGGCAAGGTTGTCTTCCGGGAAGCTGTTCTTTCGAAAACTTTGAAGTGGGTCTTTCTGTCCTTCCCAGGGCGGTTGCCCAATTCTCTGCTTTCCTGTGCGCTGTCGTCACGGCCGTGTCGGGGACGAGTGGGGTAACTTCCCCGGGGCTCGCGGAGAGGGCCGGCCTGACCCGGGGCCCCCGGCGGCAGGTAGGGTCTCGGCCGCAGCCGAGGAGCCGCGTCGGGCGGGGAGGAAGGTCGCGCGAAGCAACCCGGCCCTCGGGGGGGGCGTGTCCGCGTCACGCCGTGCGTGAGCAGCCGGAGCGCCCCGGCCCGCCCCGGCCCGCCCAGGTGCCCCGCGTCTCTGTCCGCGAGGCTTCTGACGGGCGGCCCCGAGGGGCGGCGGGAGCTACGCAAGTGAGGTGCCCTGAAGGTGGACCAGAAAGCCGCGATCTGGCTCCTTCCCGACGTGGAATTCACACGTGTCAAACGAGGGTAGCAGAGGAGCAAGCGCCGTATTCGACTGAAAAAGTACTGCTTCACCGTCTGGGAGGCGAGGAAGACCCCGAAATGACAGCGCCGTGTGTAAAGCCAACAATTTGTGAAGAAAAAGAAACTTTTCTTCTCAGTTCTCCACCCAGTTGCGGCGCTCCAAGACCTTGCACCCCTCGCATGTGCGTGCACGTGTTACTTCGTTTCCCTGGGAAAGCGAGAGTATACATGCCTACTACTCTGTTCTCTGCGTTTGCAGACAAAAAATATATGCATATGTGGTAGAAGTCTTGCCATACGTAGCTCTGCTCAGCCTTCGTGTCCGCGTGGGATTGTCTACAGGATGCGCTGTAACGTAATGGCCATCTCTTATTTTGTCCATGATTCTTCAAAATTACATTTTATTAGCGTACAGATATAGTAATTCTTTGTGAAATATGTAGCCGATATTTTCAAGAACTGTCAGTCTTTTTTTTTTTTTTTAGGATTTTATTTTTATTTACTCATGAGAGAGACACAGAGGCAGAGACACAGGCAGAGGGAGAAGCAGGCGCCATGCAGGGAGTCCGATGTGGGACTCGATCCCGGATCTCCAGGATCACGCCCTGGGCCGAAGGCCGCGCTAAACCGCTGAGCCACCTGGGCTGCCCCAAGCCTGGGCATTTTAAACCCAAAGACTGACAGTTCTTGGGCAGCCCAGGTGGCTCAGCGGTTTAGCGCCGCCTTCAGCCCAGGGCGTGATCCTGGAGACCTGGGATCGAGTCCCACGTTAGGCTCCCTGCATGGAGCCTGCTTCTCTCTCTCTCTTTCTCTCTCTTTCTCTCTCGTGAATAAATAAGTAAAATCTTTAAAAAAATAAATAAAATGCCCAGGCTTTTATCACTTATGAAGGCAGTTCCCACTCAAAAATTACTAAAATACTTTCCTATATTGTCTATTAATTCTTTCATAGTTTTGTTACGCTTTATGCATTAAAATATCTGACAATTATTTTTGTACATTATATAGGTAGGGATTTAGCCGTTTTTCCTGAAATCATTTGTTGAAATCAATTCTTCCTGACGAGAATACTACTTAGTATAATAAATTTCCATTTACACACGGGTCTTTTTTATTATTATTCTGCTGCTTTGTACAATTCATCTCTTCACATACAAATACCAATCTCCTGATTATGGCACTTTTTAGTAATTCGTAAAGCAAATCCTTCATTTATCTTTTTCAAAATTTTCTTGAATGTTCTTGCATTCTTTTTGAGGAAAAATTTGAACTGTTCATGTTTCATTAAAATAATCCTTTTTTGAGGTTTTAGCTATTAACTAATATTTTGTGGCTAGTATGTAGATGAGTGATTGATTCTATATCTGACCAGCTTTCCCTTGAATTTTCTAGGAAAAGTTATCTAAATGTAATCTTTTCTCTACTTATACTTTTCTTTGGATTAATGAATTGCTGGCTTGTCCAGCACAGTGATATGTAACAACAATGATTCTGGCTATCCATGTATTTTTTCTTAGTTTGTTTTTAGTATGTCATCATTAAATATGGGGTTTACTATTAATTTCCAGTAAATTCTATTTATCAAGGAAGTATCTTTAATATTTCTAGCTTAGTAGGATTTTTACAGAGAACAGACTTTATTTTTTTTTAGAGAGAAGCAAGGTGGGAGGGGGCAAAGGGGGAGAAAGAGAGAGAGAGAGAGAGAGAAACTCTTAAGAAGGTTCCATGCTCAGCTCAGAGCCTGAAGTGGGGCTTGATTTCATGACTCTGGGATCATGACCTGAGCCGAAATCAAGAGTCAGATGGTTAACCATGTGCCCCACAGAGAATGGATTTTAGACTGCAGTTGTATGTATGTGTCTGTTTACATTGGTTGGCATATTGAGAACAATTTTGAATAATAGAGATTGAGTGTCCATTTGGTCTATATATTTCTTAAGATGGTGTCTTTTCATTACTACTTAACTAAACATTTTTATTAGGAATGGAAGTTGAATTTTATCATATGGCTTTTGGCATCTGTCATGACCTATTGTGTGTGTGCTTTTCTTTGACCTGTTAGGTTGATGGGTTATTTTAGTTGAATTCCAGTTTGTGAACCAACCTTACATTTGGTCATGGTGTAATATTTAAGCATGTAGGTTTCTTTTTGGTAACATTTTTACTTAAAATCAGTAATTGGATATCATCTGTAGTCATCTTTTTCTATGTTATCTTTGCCAAAGTTTGATGTTAGAGGTATGATGATTGACTAAAAGGAACTGAGAATTCTTTTATTCTCTGCACTGAAGTAGTTAAACAGCATAAGCGCTCCCTATTCTTTGAAGGTTTGAAAGAATTCACTCATGAAACCCTGTTCGCCTGAAAATAGCAACAATATTCAACAAAAAGCCTCAGAACTTACAAAAAGCAAGCAAACAAAAACTCCTCTGAGTAAATCCAAATAAATGAAAGAGTTTAAATTTATGTTGAAAACAAAGAACTTCTGTGTTGATCCTGGTCATTTCTTTCTTCCTTTCTCCTCCTCCCACTATTTTTCCGTGGTCAGAGAAGATACTATAGGTAGGCTGAAGCCGATAGTAAAATGTATTGCTGTTCTTTCTTTTCCTCTACTCCAGTTATACTGTAAAGTAAAGGGTGTTACATCAGCGTGGACAAGTTCTCTGCCATGAAGGAAACCAGGAATGACACTCAACTGAGAAAGCATTAATTTCACTTTGTTGTCATTAACTTCCCAATTTTGTTGGGAAAGTTTTTTCTTTAGAGGTAATAACCAAGCTAACATTCAACTGTAGCCAAATCCCATTTGGAGGGTTTCAAAATGAGTAGGTGAAAAAAATACATAAGCCTAGCCAGCCTGTACTTATTTAACATGAAGTGAAAATTATTAGCACAGTAGATATGTGTGTGACATGTGCACACACATAGAACAGGGCTAGCTTTTAATAAATACAAGCCACTTAACCAAAGACCACCTTTTTACTAACCTATAATTTGCTAATAGTTAATATTGGATAATGTGTACTCTTTGGTAGAGTTATTACCTTTTATAAATGATTATTTCAGATACTTTTGATCACTTTCAAGAATATGACCATAAGCAGGTAATATAACTTAGCAGTATACACCTGTGAACTTTCGAGGACTTCAAAACATTATGTGAATGCCTGCATATTTGAGTATTTTAATCAAGTATCAATCTAAAAAAAATAATTATTGGCATACAGTAGGAGTGTGCTCTATAACAACAAAAGACGTTGCATGTTTTTAAAAGCCATGCTCACTATCCAAAAGTAAATGGTAAATAAAAATAGCTTTTGATGTAAAACTTCACTATTCTAACTATTCTGACATGATGTGTTAACTGATAAGCTGTTACTACTGTTTGGTTTTTTATTTCCTTACACTTTTTAAGCATGTGTATTACTGTTTAATTTCACCTACTTTGTGTTTCATTAGGTCAGGCCAAGTTTTGGTGTCTAATTCCTGTAGGATTTATGTTGTGGCTGCCATTCACCTTCCCCCCATCTCCTTGCTACTGTGGTTTTCAGTCATGGGCAAAGTTAATAGTTAGAATAGGTAACAAAAATCTCTTTATAGTCTGGGACCAAGATTCTAAGTCATCTTCAAAAAAGGATAGCAGAGAATATTAAATGAACTGCCTTGTGGCTGGCTGGCTAATTAGAGTCTTTTGAACTAGATGCAATATTTGACACTCTTTAGAATAGTTGAGGAAGAACAGAAAAGGCAGTGGTACCAGGTCCTTTGTAACTGAAAACAAGCCTTTGGACATATGTAGTACATATATTATAGTTTTTCAATCCCTAGTCTATAAAAACATCTTAAAATTATGGTAAAACATAAAGTGCGAAATACCATCATAACCATTTTGAAGTGTACAGTTTTGTGGTGTTGAATGTATTTACATTGTTGTGTAACCAAGAAAAACGTTTCCTAAGGGATTCTTTTCTTCCTTCCTTTCCTTCCTTTCCTTCCCTTCCTTCCCTCCCTCCCTCCCTCCCTCCCTCCCTCCCTCCCTTCCTTCCTTCCTTCCTTCCTTCCTTCCTCTCTCTCGCTCTCTTTCTTTCTCTCTTTCTTTTCTTTGTTTTCAGGATAAGAGTCTAGGAAGTAAATAACGATAACCATTTATCTCATAGGGGAAATGTCCTGTATGGTAACTTGGATTTTCTTCCTTTTACCCAGAGATATACTCCCTGTGATAGTAATTATCAATACTAAATTATGAGAGTAAACTGAGCACCAATGATCTGCATTAGCTTTCACTTACTACCAGTACTTTTGCTTTGGAAAAAAAAAAAAAAAGCATCTATTAAAAATAGGTTGTGAAAAAACAGGGTCTTTCAAGTCATTTCAGTAAGGAAGTATTGGGAATTGAGCGAAGAAAAATAACATGAGTTCCCTTTTTTTTTTAAGATTTATTTATTTATTTATTTATTTATTTATTTATTTATTTATTTATGATAGACACAGAGAGAGAGACAGGCAGAGACACAGGCAGAGGGAGAAGCAGGCTCTATGCCGGGAGCCCAATGCAGGACTCGATCCCGGGACCCCAGGATCGCACCCTGGGCCAAAGGCAGGCACCAAACCGCTGAGCCACCCAGGGATCCCCCATGAGTTCCATTTTGATGGTTACTTAAGTTTTAAAAATCTTTGAAATATTTTCAGAGTGAGGTTTAGAGAATTGTTCTTGGGAGCAGCAGAATAAACACAACCAGGTAATTTTGCTAGAGTGACTTGCCAGGACAGAAATCAGGGACTTAGGTTTCTTCAAGAATATGTTGTTATTTCAAGTTGCTTGAGTAAAATCAGCTGTTCTTATGGCATATTTAAATGCTTATAGTATTCATAGCCATTTGTTATGTGGCATTTACTATAATTTCATGATTTCACGTATTCTCTTTAAACTAGAAATGCCTTTGCTTTGGTTCGTTTTTGGCTTTTTAAAATCCTTATGTGGGGCACCTAGTGGCTCAGTTGGCTAAGCATCTGCCTTTGGCTCAAGTCATGATCCCAGAGTCCTGGGATCAGGCTCCCTGCTCAATGGGGGAGCCTGGTTCTCCCTCTGCCCCTCACTGCTCCGTGCTCTGTCTCTCAAATAAATAAATAAATCTTTAAAAAAAATAAAGATCCTTATCTCCTTTTTCATAAATGTTAAAATCTCACACATCCTAGGAGATTTAATATTTGTTCCTCCTTCCCATAGTCTTCTTACACCTCCTCATACTGAATATAAATGTTCTCTTGTAGTTCCCCCATCCAAGAATATTCTGTAGAGCACTACTTTATATGATTTATGAAAACAGATTTTTAATGTTAAAGTACCATTTTAAACTGCATAAATCCAGCCGCACCCCCATCTCCAGTTTTTTGGTTTTTTTTTTTAAGATTTTATTTATTATTCATGAGAGACCAAGAGGGAGAAGCAGGCTCCTTCTGGGGAGCCAGATGTGGGATGCCCCAAGCCCGAAGGCAGAGGCTCAACCGTTGAGCCACCCAGGCGTCCCCCCCATTTCCAGATTTTAACATGACCCTTACTCAGGATACTGGTTAGGAAGATGAGCAAGCTAACTGAGCAGTGCCATATTTCTGTTTACCTTGGAGTAGAACATCATGTGCTTTGCCCAGTTTCTCTTTTGGTGCTATACTGTTTGGTTGTGTACTTCAACTCATAGAATTTGACAGTCTGAGAGAAAGAAGTACTGGACAAAAAAAAAAAAAAAAAAGGAAGTAAGGCAAAGCTGAGACCACATGGGTGTGGTCTTTGTGAAATCTTTTAACTCTTAGGAGATAGCACAAAAAGTTTCACCAAGTTCTGACATCCAGCAAAATGGAGAATCTGGTCTGGAGCTTTTGGGTTGATCATCGGAAGGTTGTCTTGCCTTGTTTATCCTGATACATTTAGCCAACCACCAGCTTTTGGAAAAAAAATTAAAAATCTAAATTCTGACACTGCTGGATCAGTGGTATTTAAGTTTCTATTATTTCAGCTTCCTGACTGCAACACAGTAACAGTTGTAGGGCAGCATGCTGTGGGTATATGGGAAAGTGAGACCAGAAATGCAAACTGTCATTTTGGGGATTGGTTGCTTGCATTATGGAACTCTCTTAAAAGTGGGGAATGATTAGAACTAAATTATAGGAGTGACAGTTCTTTTCCATTTTCTTTCTTCAAGTAGGAAAAACACACATACTTTTGAGTTCTTTAAAAATTTACCCTGAGACAGAGGATGTCCATTTATTTAAGTGTATTTACTATGTTATTGGCTTGTTCTCTTTGCTTCTGATGATTTTCGTAGGTGAAGAGTTGAACGCCGAACTAAAATACAAAAAAGGGAGTATCTTCCACTAACTTATTTGCCACTACTTTTGCTAAGGCAGCAACTTTTCTGCAATAGAATGTGAATGCCTATTAGTATTCATACCCCAATGGTTTGGGAAAACTGGTGACTTTCTTTTCTAGGAAGGAGTGGAAGAGGTAGTTCCAGGTGATCCTCCTCCCCCCCATCCTGAGACTTCTTTAGATTTGAAGTGGCCTCTTACCACAAGTGTAAGCAGGCAGAACTCTTAGCTGGACACGGAATAGTCTCAGCAGTGGGGGAAACCCAACAGAGGGGCCTTTCCCACCTCTCAAGTCACCCATCCTGTCTCTACTACCCCACAAAAAATAGACCTTACGAAAGCATTATAAATCATTGTGGGTGGAGGTGGCAGGAATCTGATATCTTTAAATCTGTGATTCTCTTCAAACTTGAAATCCCAAAGTATATAACTAATCAAAGTTGGTTTGTTCTGTTTGAGCTGGTCAGTTGCTAGTGGAACACCCCCAGGCTCCATAGAGCTCTGGAAGCACCACTACTTAATTGATGATCATTTTATTTATTTGGGATTGGTTGACTATCACTTGACAGAATAATAATGATCACCAGACAGCAGGCTTAAGATATTTTTTCTATGAAATCAGAAAAAAATTCATTTAAGAAGAAGGTGGGTGGGAGGAATTAGAGTACCACTTCAGAAGATTCAACATCCAGGGCAGCCCCAGTGGCTCAGTGGTTTAGTGCTGCTTTCGGCCTGGGGTGTGATCCTGGGTCCCATGTCGGGCTCCCTGCATGGAGCCTGCTTCTCCCTCTGCCTCTCTCTCTCTGTGCCTCTCATGAATAAATAAATAAAATCTTTAAAAGAAAAAAAAAAAGAAGAAGAAGATTCAACATCCAGATAGAGGAGTCTCACAAAGAATACAGAAGTAATGGAACTGCCCAAAAAAGTAATTGAAGAATATTTCCAAGAAGTGAATAATGAACTTCCAGGTGAGTTCAAGATCAGGAATCAAAACGGCCCTGGACTTCAACAAAAACAAATGGAAGCTAGAAGAGAACATAGCAAAGCTGTGAGCTGAATCCTTACTTTGCATAGTGGAAAGACCAGTAAAACTGAAAAATCAATAATGGCAATATTAGCATGTTATTGAGAAATACCGAGGTAAATACCAGAAAGAACCAAAAGAGCTGAAAATTTTTGCCAAGGTGAAGCAGGAAATGAGGGGAAAGAGGAGAGCAAGGGATTTACAGTTTTTCCTAAGCCTTGTGAAACTCCTTGACCCCTTAAGATATAGAGATGTATAGCTTTGGTTAAAAATAAAAACTAAGAGTGAAAAGAGCCAGAGATTGGACTTTTATATCAGAAAGACCTGGATTTATCTAGGTCTTCCATTGTCTACTTCTTTCAGTTTAGTCCACTTATATATATCTTTTGAAGCTTGTTTTCTTTATGTAGAAAGGAAAGGTAATCTATGCTCCTGCAGAAGAAAAATTAAAATGTGGTAATTTATATAAACACCCGACAAGTAATATTACCTCAGTAGGTATCGGTCCCTCCCCATCCCTGATGTTTCCCGTGAGGAAATACCTCCCTGGATTGAGTTCTGTGCCCTTTCTCAACTATCTATCAACATTTCTTTGCCTTGGCACTTATTTGCATAGTGTTACACAGAGAACAGTGTTTTCCCAGATGTGACTTGACCCCCTGTGGCAGTGACTAAATTTGTCTCACATCTGCTCTTCCCTCTTTTTACCCTTTACCCTCCCCCCAAAATTATCCAAGAAGTCTTAGACAGAGTTTACCAGTCTGTTTTTTAAAACCACCCTGGGTGATTCTATAGTATCATGTTGTACGGTATATTCTACATATTAAACATCCTAAACTGAGGCAGATGAGGAAATTGAGGTCCACAGAAAGGTTAAAATGACTTGTTCACTCTCCCCTATCAACAAGGATGTATTCTGTACTCCCAAATCTGATTTTATCTTTGGTTGACTAAGCCTTTTTATTTTGATTTGTGATGTTCACATTGTCTTAATAAGTTAATATATTTTACACAAGATGTGGTCTTGGTTAAAAATTAAGTTTGGAAAAAAAAAATTAAGTTTGGGATCTTTATTTTACAGCATCTTTTTCTTTATTCCAGATACAAAAAGAAGTAAAAGAGAAAAAAAAGTAAAAAGTTTTAATAAGCTCTTGCTTCCCCACAGGAGGATAGCACAGCAAATGTTAAGATTTACTAGGTCTGAATATTCACATTTGAGAAAAACTGGCTTTGAAAAGAGTGGAAACTGGGCAATTTGGGCATAGATGGAGGTTTGAGAGGTTGGTTTGTCAGCATACCCAGGGATTTGGGGGTCCTGTCTTCAGGGGTATTCAACAGCTAGAATAAGTGTGTTGTAGGGTATTATACACTGGCTTTATACTTTTATCATACTAAACATTTAAAGTCACACCCTAAACATCTTGGGAATGACTGGAAATAGAGATCTGGAAATCTCTGAAACCTTATTTATTTTCTCATTGGAGTTCTCACAATTACTTCTAATAAAACAAGTTGTGACTTGCAAACATTTGCCCAACAGCCTCGAAGTGTCCTCAGGGAAATTAAAAGCAGGGGTATGAAGAGCTGGGGAGTCCTGTGTCAGTGGTTAAAAGCACAGAGTGCAGCTTTATAATTATGTAAGCCTTTGCCTGTTCCCATTTATCATTGGTAATATTCTTGAGACTAAATGACCGTTCAGCAATTTAAAATATGATTTAAGAGAAAATTGGCCATTTGGTGAAAGGTCCCCTCTCTGTTTCCTGAAGTTTTATATCTTCATAGAAGAGCTCTTTCCCTTCATAGTAGGTTTTTTTGTTCTGATACAGTATATGACTCAAGAATTGCTGGAGGGGTCCCTAATCTGTTAATTCACGAGATTTTATTTATTTTTTTGAAGATTATTTATTTGAGAGAGACCCAGAACACAAGAGACCCCGTGCATGCACGTGCACACACAAGCAGGGTGGAGGGGCAGAGCAAAAGGAGAAGCAGGCTCCCTACTGAGCAGGGAGCCTGATGCAGGGCTCAATTCTAGGACCCCAGGATCATGACCTGAACCAAAGACAGACATTTAGCTAATTGAGCCACCCAGGTGCCCCAATTCATGAAATTTTAACTACTTAAAAAACAACTTTGCCTTTTATGAATGTTGTGCAGACTGTGACATCTGGTATATTATTGTGTTCTGATTGGGAGGGACTTTTTTAAGATTACTGAAAATATTTTTTTTCAAGCTTTTCTGTTTAAGACCGGAAGACAGGTATAAACTATCCTACTCTTGTGAAAGATCATTAGTAATGCTACTTTCTTGTCATAAATTTGGCAGAGTAGAAGGAAGGAGATTTCAAAAAGATCACACATTCAGACACTCTACCAGAGAGTTATTTTTCCTGTTATTTAACAGCATATAAGGATTAACAGAACAGAGCATTAGATAACATTCCTGCCTTTTGCCTAATAATCTCTTTGCCTAAGGTAACAGACTTCTGCTAAAATGCCTTCTTGCTGTTTTATGCATTCCCTAGTTTATTATTTACCTTCTGACATTGTCCATATAATAAGTGGCCCTATCCTCTTTTTTGCCTTATATTTGGGAGGAAAAGAGGGTACATCTTGTGACAGAAGTGATGCAGTAATGAGTATTGCTTCTTTCTCCACTATTTTCTTTGCAAAAATGTGTGGTTTGTTTGTTTGTTTTTAGTAAAAAAAAAAATTTGGGCTTGGTTGACCATCCGGGGACTTACCAGTATCAGAGGATATTCAAAACAGGACTTTAAGAATATAACCAGGAGAGAAGCCATACTTAATAATCATTTGATCCTGTAGATTTCATTATTGATCAATTAGTACATTTTTCCTGCCTGTTGTTAATTATGTGTCTTTTGTAGTTCTATCCAGAATTGTATTCAATATCATTCTTCCCCATTTTTCTTCCTGTTTTTCTATCTGGCTACCCTCACTGCCGAGTATTTTGAAAAATATGGCTGGTGAACCATCTTAAACAAAGTCATCTGGGTTATTTTGCTTATTAAAATACAGATTCCACAGACGCCTGGGTGGCTCAGCAGTTGAGCGTCTGCCTTTGGCTCAGGGAGTGATCCTGGGATCCAGGATCCAATCCCGTATCGGGCATCTTGCACAGAGCCTGTTCTCCCTCTGCCTGTGTCTCTTTGCCTCTCTCTGTGTCTCTCATGAATAAATAAATAAAATCTTTAAAAAATAAAATAAAATAATTTAAAAAATAAATAAAGTACAGGTTCCAGGACCCCATCCCAGGCCAGCTGATTCAGAATTGCTGGTACCTAAATGCTGCCTTCCTGTCTAGATCCACTCGGCCAACAAATCCTGTTGATTCTGACTTTGAAATATCTCTTGAATCTATTCATCTTTCACTTTCTCTGCCCTTGTTCAAGCTCATCTTTTACCCAGAATACAATAGTTTCCTTTTTTTTTTTTTAAGATTTTATTTATTTATTCATGAGAGACACAGAGTGGCAGAGATATAGGCGAAGGTTAGAAGCAGGACCCCCGGGATCATGACCTGAGCCAAAGGCAGACGCTCAACCACTGAGCCACCCAGGAGTCCCAGCAATAGTTTCCAGTAGATACCCTCACTTTGTCTCCCTCATTAGTTTGTATTCCAAAATGGGTATCCAGTTTGCCTTTCTAAAATAGGTTTATCTCCTGCTTGAAAAGCCTTCAATACTACTTTTTTCTAAAAGATTTATTTATTTGTTTTAGAGACAAAAAGTATGTGTGCATGAGAGAAGAGAGGGGCAAATGGAGAGGGAGAATCCTGAAGCAGACTCTCTGCTGAGTACAGAGCCCTATGTAGGGCTCAATCCCAGAACCCTGAGATCATGACCTGAGCCAAAGTCAAGAGTCAGATGTTTAACCAGCTGAGCCACCCAGGCACCCCAGAAATCCTCCATTACTTCTTAATGTCTAGTTAAAGTCTAAATTTATTAGAGTAGCATTCAGGGTCTGCTGCATATAGTTTATGCACTTGGTACACTCTGAGTCTGGGGTGGGGGGGATCGATTTCAATTACGGTCTGCATGAATGGTACCCTTCTAGGCTTTTCGTAGTGTAGCATAATCATACATGGTGGCTCTGACTGTTCTGTCTTAACACCCTCATCTATCTGTCCTCTCTGTACACATCTTAGACTTCCATAAATAAAAAATACTTCCAGTCCATAAATGCACAATACTAGGTGACTTCTCAATGCCTCTGCTCTTTCAGAGGGAATAAATATTCTTTTCTCCCTCTCATTCTCTATTGAAATCCTCATATTTTTATATGCCTAGTTTAAGTGTCAGACCTTCTGTGAAACCTTTCACAATCCCTCTCATCTAATTCTTCTTCCTTTTGAGCTGTTACCCTGTTTATACCTTTTACTTAACAGTTCTTTTTTCTTTTGAGGTAAAACTTATATGCAGTAAATCTTCAGTTTGGGCAGATTCCTACAAATGCTTCCCCCTGTGCTTCCCAGACCCTTACCAAAATATGATTATACTTTTATACATTTATAATTGGCCTGCTAGTATAATTAATCATTTTCATGCTTGTCTGCCTTACTAAATTATAGGCTCTAATTAGAGAAAAGGCAAAGACTTTGTCTCTTTCCCATGGAAAAAAGGAGCACATACCATGCATTCAGCACTGAAACAGTGTTAACTTTTGTACAAGTTAGTAAACAACTCAGCCTGTCTCTTAAGAGAGTGACTTAAATAAGACAGAAATTTATTTCTTTCACATATTACAATTTAAAGTATAAATGTCCAGGGCTGACCTGGCACCCCCCAGTGTCAAGGAGCTAGACGCCTTCATTCTTGTTCTTGCATCCCTGAAGTGTTGTCCTCACCATAGTGTTCTAGGTGACTCACCACAACATCACATCCAGCTGGGGAAGGGAAAAAAATGAAGAGCTCCTCTTCAAAGTTTTACTTACTTGCTAGAGAGAGAGAAAGAGAAAGAAAAGAAGGAACAGAACATAGTCATGTGACCATACCAGTTAAAAGTCAGGAATAATAGAGAAGAGAATAGATATTGAGGAACAGATAGCATATAAACTTCATACATGGTTTCATTTAATCTTCATAACACTGCAAACTATATATCATAAGAAAACTAATATTCAGAGAAGCTAAGCAAATGGCTAGAAAATTGCAGATCTGATATCTAAATCCAAAGCCTTTTTTCTATCTAGTGAAGTGTTAGGAGGACATGCAGAAATATTATTAAATTGTCATCCTCACAGTGGTATTTCACGTATTTTTATGTCACATATTTCCATACCCTCTCTTTAATTCCAGGACCCTTAACTCTGTGCTTCGCACCATCTTGAAATTAAGTGCCATATCAGCTGGTTTGTAACCAAGGCCTAGTACAATAGAAAACAAAATGACTACTTGTTTTAAATCTATGATATCATATGAGGAAAAGTATATCACCATATTTGCCAAACAATAGTTTCTATACTCTCTATTTCTTTACAAATGCTATATAATCATAAAGTTGAAGGAGATTATATCATTTAGCCACTTTATTTTAAAATAAAGGAAAGTTGAGGTCCATCCATCTTTTAAAAAAGGATAAATTCAGACTTCTCCTTTATTTCATTCCCATTGCTACTTTTTTCAAGCATTATGGGAAGAGCACTAGCCTAATCATTCATTTCTGTTAGTAACCATCATTGTTATACTGGAGAATTGTCTCAGATTTGCAGATTGTATGATCCGAGAAATCAAGGGACACCTAGGTGGTTCAGTTGCTTAAGTGTCAGACTCTTGATTACCGTTCAGGTCATGATCTCAGGATCCTGAGATCAGGCCCCATGTGGGGCTTCTCACTCTTCAGGGAGTCTGCTTGAGATTCTCTCTCTCTCTCTGCCCCCCCTTTTCCCCTGCATGTGCATGTTCTCTCTCTCAAATCTTAAAAAGAAGAAAAATCAAGCTGAACAATGCATAAAGAAATGCTTATTAAACTCACTTTTTAAAAATGAATAATGGATATTATCTAACATGAAAAACATCTTTATAGTCCTTGAGAACCCATTCTAGAAAGGATGACTGCTATTTGATAATTAAATAAAAGGAATAGGTGAAGTCACTCCTATCCTTAATTCGAAGCCCAGTGCAAGTGTTACGTACCTCTCAAAGCCTTTCCTAAGCCGCAAAAAAAGATGGGACCACTTTCCTCTCCCGTTTCTAGAGCCTTTGGATACCTCAGGGTTACATGTATATATATACACTTTAAGTTACAGCTAACAGAGCCTTTATGAGGATAGGTTTCTTGTCTGTTTTGTTCTCACTATGTCACTGGTGCTCAATACAGGCTTTGTTCCTACTTGGCAGTGTTTGGCCCTAGCAGTTGGCAAACCTTTGTTGGAGCTGGGAAACTTTACCAAGGGAAGATAAAATTATCTCCTTTGTGTAGGCTGCCTCTCCTACCCTAGAACAGTTTCATTAGTGAACGAAGGGATTAATGAAAGAGGAAGCAGCCTGCTGCCCAGGGAGTTTCTTGGTGCTTCCTACTGGGTGGGCATGCACTGGACCTGGGAGGCAGAACAGGAACTTGCTGTCCTTCATTTTCCTTCTCAAAGGAACCACCCAGGGGGAAAAAGGGAACTACCGTCACAGGGACAGATGTGGGTGGGTAGGGACTATCCTGACTTTAGGGGAATTGCCCTGGCTGGGTGGGGGTGCTTTGCATTCTGCTTGCCTAGGTACCTTCTGGGGCATCAGTGGCTTAATCTTTTCCTCATGAAGTGGAAGGAAATCAGCAAATCAGACCCAGAAATAAAGAAATTACCATGGAAAGCTTTCCTAAAAATACACTTAAATTGTGAAACCATAACGAGAAGAGTGCTTCCAAGGCAAAGGTTGCTTTAGTTTGGATCTCCTGGGTTTGGGCAATGAGATTTGGGTTTGAGCATGTTTACTATAAATAAAACCATTTCCCTGGAGCCTGGCAGGTTTTACAGCAGGCATACTAAAATGTAATTGAAATGTGACTGCGTCTTAAATTGTGAAATTAATTTTACACTTAACAAATGCTTTAAAAAAAAAAGGAGAGGAACAAGTGGCTTTAAAGTTCAGGGTGTTAATATTTGAAATCTGTCCAATTTAATTAGTTGAATCCCAGCGACTGTTTCCTTTTTCTCTGGTCAGTGTCACTGATCTAACACCCAATTCTCTTTTTGGTTGTGAGATAGAAATTAAATGTATCATTTATTTAGTTGTATTGACCTCAGTCGTATTTCTCCAGCGTACATTCTTATTTCAGGAAATAGGATGCATCCATGTGGAATTTACTCAGTAACTCTTCTTAGTGACATTTGTGTGATCTAATTCAAGGACCCGAAGTGAAGCCTCCGCATGATTTACTTGCATATGATGCAGCTATTTTTAGTACTACATTTACATTTTAAAAAACAAGAATGCACCTTCTTGATGGAACAGGCATCCATTTTTAGATTCACTGACTCAAGAACTGTAGAACAAAGAAGTTTCTTCGAAATCAAGTCCAAACATCTTTTTTGTATTAGAGAGAAAGAAATGGGTTCAGAAAGATTTACCGACCCTGAACCAAGGTCAGGATCATCCAGTGATAGAACAAAATAAGAAACTGGATGAGTTTCCAATTCAAGGTTCTTGTTTGTCTCAGATTTTAAAATATTAACAGTTTGTCATGATATACAGCTTTTTAAGACATGATAGGTAACTGAACCACATAGTTACGTAAACCTCTAATTTCTGCATTAGCATTTTACACTATATTATAGCCCCAACAGCTGCTTTTTTTTTACTTATTTTTAATCTTAACGTTTATTTTTATGTGCTGCCTTAAATCCTTTGAATGATGTAGTGTCCAAATGAATCACTGGACAGTGATACTTTGAGTTAATGCTATTTATTTTTCCGTAGTGTCTATGGCACATCAGAGATCCGGCAATGTTAGGTATCCTAACAGTATTTCATCTTTTTTTTTTTTTTTTAATCTATCAGAGGTAGCAGTAGAAACAAACTTCTAAGTGGAATGCCTAAAAAAATTACCATTCTTTGATTTCTTCAGAAAGCTGTAACACTCTAACCCCATAATAAAAATCTTGAAATTGTTTTTAGAAGCCTGAAAAGGACTTAGGAATGTATTTAGTACTTAAAATGAAAGACTGGCTGATAGGATTGAAATATTACCTAGATATTTAAAGAGCATTGTAATTTATGGTCAACTGATTTAGATAAGAGTGCTAAGGCTATTCGGTGGAAAAAGAATAGCCTTTACTGCTAGGGCAGCAGGATAGCTGCATGGCACAGAAAGAGTTTGGACCCCTCCCTTATACTGTATGTAGATTAACTGAGTCTGGATCAAAGATCCAAATGTAAAAGCTAAAAGCATAAAATTCTTTAAAGGAAACCTAGATGAATGTCTGCATGACCTTGTATTAGGCAGCAAGTTTTTAGATAGGACATTGAAAAAAGCAACAAAAGAAAAAATAGATAAATCAGACATCAAAATTAAAAACTTTGTCAAAAGACACTATCAAGGAAACACAAAGACAATCTATAGAATGAGAGAAAAGTTTGCAAATTACATATATCTGATAAAGCTCTAGTTTCCAGAATATATAAAGAACTCTTACAACTCAACAATATGAAGACAACCCAGTTGAAAAGTGGACAAAGGATTTGACTAGATAGACATTTCTCTAAGAAAGATATACAAATGACCAATAGCACTGGAAAAATGCTCAACATAATTAGGGAAATACAGATTAAAACTGTGATGAGGTACTGCTTCACACCCACTAGGATGCATATAATTTAATGACAAATGTTAGTGAAGATGTAGAGAAATTGGGACTCTTACACATTACTAGTGGAAATATAAAATAGTACACATTCTTTGGAAGCAGCTTTGACAATTCCTTAACAAGTTAAACAAGGGGCAGCCCGGCCGCCTTCAGTCCAGGGCCTGATTCTGGAGACCCTGGATCAAGTCCCACATCAGGCTCCCTGCATGGAGCCTGCTTCTCCCTCTGCCTGTGTCTCTGTCTCTGTCTCTCTGTCTCTCATGAATAAATAAATCTTTAAAAAAAAAATTCAAATGTCCATTAACTGAGGAATAGATAAGCAAAATGTGGCATATCCATACAATGGAATATTACTTAGACTTAAAAAGCAGTGAAGTGGGATCCTTGGGTGGCGCAGCGGTTTGGCGCCTGCCTTTGGCCCAGGGCGCGATCCTGGAGACCCGGGATCGAATCCCACATCGGGCTTCCGGTGCATGGAGCCTGCTTCTCCCTCTGCCTATGTCTCTGCCTCTCTCTCTCTCTCTCTGTGACTATCATAAATAAATAAAAATTAAAAAAGAAAATTAAAAAAAAGCAGTGAAGTACTGTTACATGCTACAACGTGGATAAACCTCAGAAATTTTATGCTATGTGAAAAAAGTCAGACACAAAGGCCATATATTGTATGGTTCCATTAATATGAAATGTCCAAAATAGGCAAATCTATAGTTAGATTAGTGATTGATGGGAGAGGGAAATTGGGCCTAACTGCTAAAAAGTAGTTATATTCGAACTAGGGGTGGTGGAAGGGGAGGAGGGTAGGGGGTGGGGGTGAGTGGGTGACGGGCACTGAGGGGGACACTTGACGGGATGAGCACTGGGTGTTATTCTGTATGTTGGTAAATTGAACACCAATAAAAATTATTTTATTAAAAAAAAGTTTCATTATGTAGTGATAAAAATGTTCTGGAATTAGATCATGGTGATGATTGGACGAAAAGCCACAGAAATGTACACTTTAATATGGTGAATTTTACATGAATTATATTTTAATATAAAATACTTAAATTTTTAAAAAATCATAGTATGCCCAAAATGACAGATGAAAGATTAGAGACTGAGATTATGAAGGGTTTCCAGTCATAAAGAAGTGAAATAATTTGACACCCCTAAGCCCCTTATGACTGATAGAGAATTTTATTCTGTGGCTTTCTGGAGATTAAGAGAAAAGTCCTGTGGTTTGGCTTTTACAGCTGGATCAGAAAAATCAGAGTCATTACATGACCCTCTGCCCAGAGGCAAGGAATGTGGTTAGAAATGTTATGCAAATTGAGATGATAAAACCAAATTACATCCACTCAGTAAATCACCTGTAGTTCAGAAACAGCAGGGAGGTTGGAAAACTAATAGGGATTGTGGGTAGGACTGAAGGGATGTGTTTTTTCTTTTTTAATGTAGAATCCAACAGCAACTCTCCCTAGATTTTGTGCTAAAATAAGAGCATTTTCACACATTTTAATTGCTCTGAGATAACAACAGTGTGAACTCCATCCACAAACATTTATTATCTATTTAATTTTGCTCTAATTTCAGTATAGCAAGAATTCACCTTGTAAGTGGGAATAACTGTCCGTTTAGTAAAAAGAAATCCCTTCCCACGTTGCTAATCTTGTTGTGCATTTCTATAATAAAGTGTTAATAACAAGTGGCCTTTTATATTTCTCCATTTTAAGGTTGCATTTTTAGATTACTGTTTTCAAAGTAGCATCTTTATGAACCAGAACCCCACTTGCTCCTTGAACATTAGTAAAGAATATTTAAAAATGAAAAAGTTAAGTTTTCTTAAGATTTCTAATCAGGATTTTAAATGAGACTTGTATGCCTTTCTAAACCTTTACAGTACTTGGTGCTATAATGTTCATGATAAACTGTATGGAACTGTCTTTAAGAAGCATTTTAGAAATGAGATTTATATCATTTAATAGCTACCTAAATTGTTCTGATTATTTTCCAGACCTGTCATTTACTCCATCCTTTATAGTGATGCTACAGAACAGAGAGGAATGGATAAAAATATTGGCGAGCAACTCAATAAAGCTTATGAAGCATTTCGACAGGCATGTATGGATAGAGATTCTGCAGTGAGAGAACTACAGCAAAAGGTATATGGTTTTGGTTTTGAAAGTTATTATTTATCTTGGTAAATGGAAATTTGAGAATCTTTTGCAACTGAAAAATATTTTATTATTAGAAGCTTTCTTGAAGAAGTATAACTGAAACACAAGAAATCTATATTAATAGATGGAATTTAAGATTATTATTTTTTTTTAAACAAAACAAAACAAAACAGAAAAACATTGTGACCTGAGGTGACGAGTTCATAAAGAGCATTATCTTCCATAAGTAATTTTTAATTTTTGGTTTCTAAAAAGGGTATATTAGAAGAAAGGTATATTTCCTAGGCATAAATTTAGTAGTTCCCAGGCAAATGTCTGTTGGTCCATGATTAGGTCTTCACTGGTCTGCAGCAAAATGAGAAAAATAAGAATGTAATGAACTTTTTATGATGCTAAATTTATCCAATTCAAAATTCTGTCCTTTATTCTCACACTATGTTTTAATACTGTCGGATTATAGAGCAGAGTTTTACTAACACATACTTTTGTGAAATGATAATGATAGACTATTTGTATGCTTGTTTCTTATCTCTATTTAGTAGTGATAGTCTGTGTTCTGTATGTTATCTAGAGGGACTCACAGGACTTAGCATACAGTAATGCTCACAGCTAAGATTTATTACAGTGACATGATAAAGATACACAGCCAAATCATTTAATGTAAAACATTAGGCAGACTCTAAAGGGATCCACATGCAGGCCTCCTATACTCTTTCCCTCCTGCGGGGGCGGTATGCAGAGTACACCCTGCCTTCAGCTTCAAAAACTCAATCAATGCATGTGCAGTCCTTCTACATATAGGGAACTTCATTGGACACTCAAGAATTTAGGGTTTTTATTAACAGCTGGTCACATAGATAACCTATGTCAACCAAAATTTCAGACTCTTAGAAAGTAGGTCTTCACCATAAATTTCAAGATACAGTCTAATTAATTTGGCACAACAGTCAACTTTATCACTTAGGAAATGTTTTCACAAGTTAAGTTCCCAGATGCCAGCCAACCTAGCAGTAGTTTGAACAGGCAGTTGAAAGTGGGAGATCTTACACTGGTTACCTAATTTAAGAAAAATGATTTTATTAGCTTTAAAATTCTGAAGTCTAAGAAATATGCTAGCCATGTAGTTCTTAGTTTCTTCCATAAATATAGGAACTGCACAGTTCTCTTCATTCTCCTTGACATATCTATAGAACTGGATGTTATACGTACATCACTGCATTTCTCAAAAATCATTACAAAAGAATATTTCCAATTATATAGGTAGACTTATGAACTAGGTCTTCCTTAGGGATGCATAGGAGAAATAGGAGCATAACGATGACAGTGAGTTTTCTAAAATTATTGAAGTTTAGAATTTGGATTTATTTGCCTTTCCAGTTCAGGTATAAGACATAATCACTTTTTAAAAAACAAAAACAAAAAAATTCGGAAACAGAATTAGGGAAGAGGAGTATTGAGATATTCTTAGGTTGAGACAGAAGTTGAAATTTCTCTGCTTCATCTACCTGCACTGGCCAGTGGTAAGCAACCAAAAACTTGAGATTTAACCTTTTAACTGCCATGCAAGAAGCCCTTGCTCACATCAGCAATTATGCAAAGGAGGGTAAAGGGAATTTTTTTTTTAATATTTATCAAGTACTCAAGAATAAAAGAGAACATGTATATTATATATTCTTTTATATAAAACTCAAAATATCTTGAATTATTTAAGAAAAATCAATGTATGTCTACTGTATACAGGGTTCTTGATGAGGTTCTGAAAATACTGAAACAAAACATAGTTAATGCCCTTACGGAACTTTTCGATAAGAAGATAAAAAGTAAGATCAATAGTTACTACCACAGTGTACTAAGCACTACAGGGAGATCTGTGGAGGATAACAAATAAGCACAAAAAAAGAAGCACCTAAATCAGTCTTGGAGGATCAGGTCGTTAGCCCACTCTCAAGCCCAATGCTTAAATTTAGAAGAATCCTGCTAGCAGGGGGAACAGTATATATAATAAAACACAAGAGTGAGTGAATATATGGTACATTCCATATACAATAAGATGACTCTATGGTTCCAGCAAGAACAGTAATCAGAGCAATACAGGAAAAGAAGCTGTGAAGGTAGATTAGGGCCCTGTCATGAGAAATATGACTATGTAGTTCATACTGTATTCTTATTCAATCAGAATTTACTGAAGGATGATATATATATACTTTAAAAAAGTCTTCCTGAGGTTGGGATATAGAATAGAGGGCAATGTGGAATTCAGCTCAACACATATGGTTATGATAAACAATGTTCTAAGAGGCCAGGAACATAAAAATAAGTGGCAATCATCAAGTGTACTTTATGAACTTTAATATATCTATATTAAGGTATAATTATAAATAAATATTATACTTATATATATGTGTATATGTATATATATGTATGTATGTATATACACACACACAGTTGACCCTTGAACAGTGCAGGGGCTAATAACCTGGTGCTGACCCTTCACGTAGTGAGAGATTTGCATGTAACTTTTCATTTTCCAAAAATATAACTACTAATAGCCTACTGTTGACTGGAAGCTTTACAAATAACATAAGCAAGTAATACATATTTTGTATGTCATATGTATTATATATTGTATTCTTATAAAGTAAGCTAGAGAAGAAATTTTATTAAAATTATAAGAAAAATTATGTATAGTAATGTACTGTATTTATTGGAAAAAATCTGCATATAAGTGGACCCATGTTCAGTATAATATAAATTATACTTCAGTATAAAAAAATGACAATCATTTCAAGCAGTCAACATGAGAACTTATGCATTTA
Source organism: Canis aureus (assembly GCF_053574225.1). Taxonomy (NCBI): domain Eukaryota; kingdom Metazoa; phylum Chordata; class Mammalia; order Carnivora; family Canidae; genus Canis; species Canis aureus. The sequence goes on along the minus strand of NC_135644.1, from coordinate 24,121,176 downwards.
GGGATGAATTAGGGAAGATACTTATTTAGGAAATTTATTTAGGAAATAGAATGGAAGGCAAGTGGAACCTGGATACAAGGCACTCTGAGTGTGATAACATAGACTCTGGGATGATACCAAGGTATCTAGAATAGAAGACTGGATTGATGGTGGTGCTGATGACTTAAAGGAACAGTAGAGAAGAAGATGCAGATTTATAGATGGGGGAAAATAAGACATGTAATTAGGTTTTAGTTACCAGGTTTAGTTACCTGTGGGACATGCAGGTGAAATTGTCCAATGGACGGTTGCCTGTATGGATCTCGAAGCCTTTAATTATAGTCTTGAATAAAATATCATTTCCAAGTTCAAGTGTATTTGAACAAGAATATTTGAACGATAAGAGGAAGGAAGTAAGGCCAATCAGTTGGTCATTGGAGATTCAAAAAACTAGGCTAAAGAATTGACTATGAAACGAGGAGAAACACCTGTTCCCCTGAGAACTGGAAGGAACAAGAAAAAAAAAAAAACAGATATACACAAAGATAAGTTTGCAGATAGGAAATGGTGGTGGCAGGAAGATAGAGTTCTCATGTATCTTTTATATGTGGAATCTAAAGTCAAACCTATTAAAAACAGTAAAATGGTGGTTACCAGGGGTTAGGAGTTGGGGATAAGAATTATTGCTGTTTAAGGATGTAAACTCATTGAGAGTAGTGAATAAGCCATAGAGATCTAATGCACAGTATAATGAATATGGACAATAATGATGAATTAGAATTATATAATGTGATAAATATTGCTACAAGGGCAATCATATTACAATATATAAATGTTGAACTTACACAATGTTACATGTCCAATTTATTCAATAAAAAATAGAAAGTTATAATGTAAAAGGCTTTTTTTTTTTTTTTCATTGAAATACAAGGTGAGGTCATCTGATTGAAGTGATTTTAGGATATTCTGAAAGTGGTAGTAAAGAATTGAAATAGCTTCAGTTAAGAAATAAGAAAAATACTGCATCAGCATTTACCATGAATTTTTGGTAGTATCAATCCATGTTTGTTGTTCTTTTTTTTCCCAGCAGATTTCTTGGTACAGAAGTGAAATGAGCAAATAGCCAAATCCAGGATTAGGAGATTGCAGAGTTAAAAATAGAAGAATGGTTAGGTGGTTAGAAAGTGGGTACAAAAGCAATTGAAGTTATGTGCTTTGAGATACAAACTAACATCAGAAAAAAGTTAATCTGGGAGTCTAATAGACTAAGAACAAAAAGAGGGTTTATGTCTGAAGTCTCCATAAAGTGAGAGAACAGATACAGGAGTAAAAGAATGTGAGAGGTTTATTAGTAGTAAACTATTACTAATGAGTTTTTGAATTGATGTTTAAGATCTCTGTCTTCATAATGTGTCAATGGGTAGCCAGAATGGGATTGAGAAATTAAACTCAGATTAGGTGTCACCACCTAAAGTGACAAGATTAGGAGCATCTGGAGACTGTGTGAAAGGAAGAGCCAAAATTCTTGAATATGAGAGAATAACTAGTGTGTTGTAAGATTAAACAGTTTCCAGGAGAGACTGGTATAATTGAATGCCTTGTGGATGGCCTCTTGCTTAAATTTAAAGAGCTAATGGTTCAGAAGTAGCAATGATGTGGTGAGATAGTACTTATCTTCTTGTTCTCCCACTTCTTATTCAGTCCATTGCCCAACCCCTGTGGTTTGATGTAGACAGCTTCATATGAGGGGACTAGAGACATCTGTATCCTCAGAAGACAACATAATAATTCCCATTTTATTTTTTTTTAAGATTTTATTTATTTATTCATGAGAGACACAGAAAAAGGCAGAGACACAGGCAGAGGGAGAAGCAGGCTCTGTACAGGGAGCCCGACGCGGGACTCAATCCTGGGACTCCAGGATCATGCCCCAGGCCAAAGGCAGGTGCCAAACCACTGAGCCCCACCAGGGATCCCAATAATTCCCATTTTAAAGCAAGATACCAGCCTTTCTGAAATTCAAGTTTATTGGCCTTTACAAATTCTCTGTAGCATGATGAAATAGGAGTTCTGACATAGTTTTATACTTTGCTCTCATTCATTATGTGTTTTTATATTAACCTTTTTCTTAAATATTATAGGGAGAAGACTTGTATCTTTTGGGATTTTATTTTATGGAACATTTTTTTTTGAATTATAGAATCAGATATGCCAAGTCTAAATCACTGGTTTGTTCCAATCTAACTACTCTCAGAAATGAAATTGAACTTTGAAGTAAAACAAGCTAAATATTCTTCATTGAGAATCTTTAGTAATAGGATAGATATTAAGTTCTCAAACTTACAGTATGAAAATTAGAGCAAAGGCTCTGAATGGTAATTTTGGTAAAGGAAATTATTATTTGGTTGATTTGGATATTTTGACTTCACATGTAAGATTAATCAGGGGATGATGATCGGGCAATTGAAATGGAATCTTTAAGGTATGGTACCAGTTGGAAATACCAATTTGAGAATCCTCTTCATAGAGATATTTGGAGTGATAGGAGAAGAAAGTACCAACAAGAAAGAGAATAGAGCAAGAGAAGAAGAGAAGCAAGAAGACAACTTTGGAGAAGTTGCCTGTCATTCTGATGGCAAAAAGGCCCTAAGAGCTGTGCTGTCAGTTGAGCCTACCTGTCCTTCCTAACACCCTTAAAGAATTGGTCTAGTGAGTGACATCAGTGAGGTGGCAAACTAGGAAGTGGCAGACCCTTGTTCAGATTGATTGAAATAATTTTATAGGAGCTCTGGAAATCAGTGATAATTCAGCAACCAGGCAGACACCTAGTCGAGAAAAAGTCATATTCAAAACTATAGGAAATTACATGGCATTTCTCCTTGCCCTTGACCCACTCCCTGCCCAATGTGCTGTGGTGCAGTTGGGATGAACTAGCCCAAATTCCTGGTTCTCTCCCTCCGGAAGAAAGTAGCAGGGTGGAACTTGTTTGAAATATCCTGACCTTTCTGTGGTCTATCCAAGGGACTGTTTGCTGTCTCACTTGACTTGGAGCTCAGAGTTGGGAATGGCAGCATTCTCAATGGTAGTGAAACAAATTCTGGAGTTCAAAAATACAATAAATGAATTGAAAATTTTATTAGAGGAGTTCTGGGGCAGGCAGACTTGAACAGGCAGGAGAAAAAAAATCTATAATTCAAAGACAAGTCGTTTGAAATAATAGATTCTGAGGAGCAAAAAGAAAAGGAAGTAAGAAAAGTGAGCAGAGTCTAAAAGATTTATGGGATACTATCAAGTGGAGCAATATACACATTATAGGAGAAGATGAAGAGAAATTAAAGAAATAAGAAAAAAAGATTATTTGAAGAAATAATTTCCCCAAATCTGGGGAACAACATGGTGGATATAAAAAAAAAAAAAAAAAAGTCTAAGAAGCTCAACAAATTCTATGTAGGATAAATCCAAAGAGCCTTCCATTAAAGGGAATTATCATGTACAAGGGAGCCCCCTGTAAGACTGTGAGTGGATTTCTCAGCAGAGACCTTGCAGGCTAGAAGGCAATGGGATGATTTTTTTTTCGTTTCGTTTTTGTTTTTACTGAAGTTCGATTTGCCAACATACAGTATAACATCCAGTGCTCATGGGATGATATTTTTAAGGGCTCTAAGAAAAAAACCTGTTAACCAGAAATTCTATATGTCTGGTAAAACTGTCCTTAAATGAGGAAGAAATTAAGATTTTCCCAAACAAAAGTGGAAGGAGTTCATTACCACTAGACCTGGATAGTAACTTGGAGCCATATGAAAATATAAAGTTTTTTGTAAAGGTAAATATATAGATAAATGTAAAAATTGGTATTATTGTAATTTTGGTTTGTAACTCCACTTTATTTTCTACAGGATTTAAAAGACAAATGTATAGGAAAATTACTTTAAATCTATAATGGGGGCACCTGGGTGGCTTGGTCAGTTAAGAGTTAGCCTTTGGCTCAGGTCATGATCCCAGAGTCCCTGGATTGAGCCCCTCATGGAGGGGGACGTGTCCCTGCTCAGCAGGGAGTCTGTTTCTCCTTCTATCCCTCGCCCCATTTGTGTGCGTTTGCTTGTGCTCTCTGTTTCTCAAATAAATAAATCTTTATAATAATGAGTACACAATATATAAAGGTACAATTTGTGACATCAGTAACAAAGTAGAGAGGCAGAGCTACAAAATTGGAGAGTTTTATATACAATTGAAGTTAGGTTGGTATCCATTTAAGGTATTGTCATAACTTCAGGATGTTGTATGTAGTCTCAGTGGTAACCTCAAAGAAAATATCTACAAAGTATGCACAAAAGGAAAGGAGAAGAGAATCAAAATGGATCACTACAAAAAATCAACTAAACACAGAGGGAAGGCAGCAATGGAAGAAATGAAGAATAAAAAACTATTAAGATATACAGAAAACAAATAACAAAATGGCAAAAGTAAGTACTTCTATTGGTAATTACTTTAAGTGTAAATGAATCAAACTCTAATCAAAAGACATAGGTTAGCAGAATGGATAAAAAACAGAATTACACTACGTGTTGTCTACAAGCCTCACTTTAGATTTAAGCACATGCATAAGTTGAAAATAAAAGAGTGGGAAAAGATTCCATGAAATAGTAACCAAAAGAGAGCAAGGGTGTCTGTTGATAGCCAACAAAACAGACTTTGTATCAAAGATTTTTACAGAGATAAAGGACATTATATAATGAAAAAATTACTAGTTTGCCAAGCAGATATAATAATTATAACATCAAAACTTCAAAATATATGATGCAAACATTGACAATATTAAAAGAAGAAAGACTTCAGTACCCTGGGGCACCTGGGTGGCTCAGTCAGTTGAGCATCCAACTCTTAGTCCCAGCTCAGGTCTTGATCTCATGGATATAAGTTCAAGCCCTGCACTGAGCTCCACGCTGGGAATAGAGCCTACTTTAAAAAAAAAAAAAGACTCCATACTTTCAACATTTTCAGTAAGAGATAGAACAACCAGATTAGATGATCAGTAAGGAAAACGAGGTCTTGAACAACATCGTAGGATCAGTTGGAACTAACATCCCACCCAACAACAGCAGTTCACATTTTTCTCAAGTTCATATGGAACAGTTTCCAGGCTAGCCCATATGTTAGGCCATTAAAAATGACTTAATAATTGTTAAAAGATTGGAATCATACAAAATACCTTTTCTAATTACAATAAAATGAAACTAGAAATCAACAACAAGGAAAACTAGGAAATTAAAAATATGTAGAAATTAAATAGCACAGTCTTAAACAGCTAGTGGGTCAAAGAAGAAATCACAAGGATAATTGGAAAATGTCTTGAGACAAATGAAAATGAAAACAGCATACCAAAACTTATGGGATGCAGTGAAAACAATGCCAAGAGGGAGATCTTTAACTGTAAATACTTAACCTAAAAAGAAGAAAGATCTCAAATCAGTAACCTAACTTTACACCTTAGGAAACTAGATAAGAGAGCACAAACTAAACCTAAAGCTAGCAGAAAGAAGGAAATGGTAGAGATTAACAAGAGTTTAAAAAGTTCCCAACGAAGAATGCCTAGTACCTAGTGGCTTCATGGTGAATTCTGCCAAATATTCAAAGGGGAATTAACACCAGTTCTTCTTATACTCTTCCAAAAATTGAACAGTGTGGAACATTTCTTAATGTACTCTTATGAGGCCAGCATTACCCTCATACCAAAGCCATACAAAGACATTGCGAGAAAACTGCAGACTAATACTTGTATCGATGCAAAAATCCTCAACAAAATACTAGGAAACCAAATCAACAGCATATTAAAAGGATTATTGAGTGAGGTTTGTTCCTGCAATGCAAAAATGATTCAACGTACAAAATCAGTCAACGTAGTACACCACTTGAACAGAATGAAGATGGGGAAAACCACGCAATCATTTCAATTGATGCAGAAGAAGCAGCTGACAAAATTCAACACCCTTTTAAAACTTTTAAAAACACTCAACAGGGCAGCCCAGGTGGCTCAGCGGTTTAGCGCCACCGTCAGCCCAGATTGTGATCCTGGAGACCTGGGATCGAGTCCCACGTCTGGCTCCCTGCATGGAGCCTGCTTCTCCCTCTGCCTGTGTCTCTCATGAATAAATAAATAAAATCTAAAAAATAAAACACTCAACAAACCAGGAATAGAAGGAAGTATTTCAACATAATAAAGGCCATTTATGAAAACCCCACAACTAACATCATACTTTATAGTGAAAGACTGAAGGTTTTTAAGATCAGGAATAAGACAGGATGCCCACTTTTACCACTTTTAACATACTACTGGAAATCCTACCCAGAGCAATTAGGTAAAAAAAAAACAAAACAAAAAAACAACCAAAACAGTATCCAAATTGGAAAAGAAGTAAAATGATCCCTGTTTGCAGATAACTTAATTTTATATATAGAAAACCCTAAGGATTCCTCCAAGAAACACTGTTAGAACTAATAAATTCGGCAAAATTGTAGGATACAAAATCAACATAAAAATTAGTAGCATTTCTGTACATTAACATTAAACAATCTGAAAAGGAAATTAAAATTCCATTTGCAATACCATCAAAATAAATAATGTACTAAGAAATGAACTTACCCAAGTAGGTGACAGATGTATATACTGAAAATTACAAAACATGGCTGAAAAAAATAAGACATCAACATATGGTAGAAAATTCCATGTTCATGGATTGAATTTACATTTCACCATATACAAAAACTAACTTAAACCAGAACCTAAATGCAAGAGCTAATACTATAAAACACTTAGAAGAAATCATAGGGAGAAAGTTGACATTGGATTTGGCAGTGATTTCTTGAATAAGACACCAAAAGATCAGACAACAAAAAAATTAGGCAATATGGACTTCAACAAAATTAAAACTTGTTTATCAAAGGATAGTACTAGCAATAAAAAGGCAACCCAAGGAATGTGAGAAAGTATTTGCAAAGTATACATTTGATAAGGGATTGACATCTAGAATATATAAAGAAACTCTGCAGCTCAACAACAGCAAAAAAAAAAAAAAAAAAAAAAAAACTAAATAAAAAATGGGCAAAGGGTGCAAATAGACATTCTCCAAAAAGTTACACAAATGACCTGTAAGCACATAAAGTGATCCTCAGCATTATTAGCCATTAGGGAAATGCAAATCAAAACCACATGAGATGCAAGTTCATACCCATTGCATTGGCAAAGATATGGAGAAGTTAGAATTCTTGTACATTGCTGATGGGAATGTAAAATGGTATAGCCACTGTGGGAAACGTATGGTATTTCCTCAAAAAAATAAACAGTATTATCATATGACTCAGCACTTCCACTTCTATGTATATACCCCAATAATTGAAAGCACGGACTTGAAGAAATCTTTGTATATCCATGTTTATAGCAGCCTTATTTATAATAGAAGACAAAAGCAACCAGATGTCCATGGATGGATAAATAGTTAAACAAAATGCAGTATATACATACAGTGGAATTTAAATTCTGACACATAAAAAATAAATAAATTCTGACACAGTACAGCACAGATGAGCCTTGAAGATATTGTACTAAGTGAAATAAGCCAGTCACAAAAAGACACGTATGATTCTACTTATATGAGGTACTTAAGAGTAGTCAGATCATAGAGACAAGTAGTAGGGTGGTTCCTAGAGGCTGAGGAAAGGGAATGGAGAGTTAGTGTTGCAAAAAGAAAAGAATCAGTATAACCTGGATTCTCTTACTAGCTGTGTTTTATTGCTGTTCATCTGTTTATACAAACTCACCAGCCTTTTACCACTTAGTTGTCCATACTCCAAGCCAGTTCTTATTTTTTTTTTTTTTTAAGATTTTATCTATTTATTCATGAGAGACGCACAAAGAGAGGCAGAGACATAGGCAGAGGGAGAAGCAGGTTCCTCACCGGGAGCCTAATGCAGGGCTTGATCCCGGGACCACAGGATCACAACCTGAGCTAAAGGCAGGCTCTCAACCACTGAGCCACCCAGGTACCCAAAGCCAGTTCTTCTCTTAGTCTTTATGTAAAAAAGTACAATTTAAGACTCCTCTTTAGGGCACCTGGTAACTCAATCAGTTAAGCATCTGCCTTTGGGTGAGGTCATGATCCTCGGGTCCTGGGATCGAGTACCACGTCGGGCTCCCTGCTTAGTGGGAAGTCCACTTCTTCTTCTCCCTCTACCCCTATCCCCTGCTTGTGCTCGTGGAGGCGCACACGTGCGCTCTCTCTCTCGCTCTCAAATAAATAACATCTTTAAAAAAAAAGACTCCTCTCTAGGAAGTCATTGAGCTACATCCATTTAAGAGCACCCTGTCAAGCAAAGGTATCTAAGTGTATTAGAAATTAATGAGGGGAAAAAGTCAAATAAGGGTAGGTAAGTGATTTTCTTTTTAAGTATTACGGCTGAAATTACAAAAGCAGCGCATGCTTATTGAAAAAATGCAGTAATTCAAGATATACAGAATATAAAGTGATTGTCTTCTCCCTTACTCCACAGGGGTAAGCATTGTTAGTACTTTGAAACATATTCTTCCAGAATATGTGAATCATGCTTTTTGAAAAATAGAATGGTGCTAATCTGAAAAAGGTTAAGATTTTCAAAAATGTCTAACTTTGGGGTGTGGGTGCTGCTGTCAATTAAGCATTGGTCTCTTGGTTTTGGCTTCGGTCATGATCTCAGGGTCATGAGATCACGCCCCACTTCTGGCTCCACACTCAGCCAGGGAATCTGCTTCAGACTTTTCCTCCCCCTCGGTCCGTCCCCTGCTGCATGTGCACATGCATGCACACATTTTCTCTCTCTCTAATAAATATATTCTTTTAAATGTCTTTATCTTCACCATCATCATCACTAAGATTTATCAAAGTTTATGTTTACCAAGTGCTTTATACAGTCATTTGATTTAATCATTATACAAATCTTGTGAGGAAGTATTTTCTTTTTTCAGATGAGGAAAAGGAAGTATAGAGAGGTGAAATAACTTGCCCACAACCACGTATCTAATAAATACTAAAGCTAATGGAACTGTTAATTTGACACAAAATCTACCTGACAGTAAATATTATGTCTATAACTTTTTAAATCTAAAATCATCAGTAGTCTTTCAGATTCATACATAATAGAGCTACCGCATTCCATTTAATGGCTGACTATAGCTCTTGCACTGCCTCTTCCTTAAAACTTTTTTTTTAACATTCCAGATAGCATCCGATTTTTCTCATTTCTTGTTGAGTCCCTCTTCCTTAATCTGTTTGTGGGTTTATTCTCTACTACCAGGACAGTATTATTAGTTTTTCAAGATTTTCTTCACTTCTTATTTTCTCCTATAATTTCAGATAACTATGACAATGACTACTAAACTTATCCCCCTACTCCATATCTGCCCTCTGAGCTCTATACCCAAATGTATCTCATTGCTACTTGGAAGGTATATTAAACTAGATGCCCAGACCACTGATTTTTTTCTCTGTATCATTTCAAAAGAGTGAGATTTAGAAACTGCTGTGTAGAATTATAATACCTTTATTTATCCTAAATTGCCTTACTTAAATTTCAAAGAGTGATTCCTCATTCTATTAACTAGTGTCCTACTGTTGACCGTCAAGTATATTTATTTAACTCTGGCCCTAAAATAGTTTTAGCATTGTTATACCGAGGTACTCTTGCCACCATGCCATTAAATTGTATTAGAATCTCTCATTTTTAGAACACAACTATATTTACCTTTTCCTTCCAGTATAGCCTTTATTCTAGACTATACTAAAATGTCACATAACCCCAAATAATGCCGAACCAGTTGCATCCTCTTCCTCATTCAGTCCTTAAATTTATTACATCATAAAAAAGAAAGAAAAATTAATATTCATTGAATGAATGTATTTTACAAGTATCACATAGTTTATATGTAAATCCTCCTAGCCTGGCAAAGTAGACATAGGTAGCCCATTTTCAAATGAGAAAACTGAGACTCAGAAATAAGTTTTTTTAGCCTAAGTGGCAGAATGTATACTGAAACTAGGGTTACCTGAATCCAGACTTGTTTTACTAACCTGGCTAAATCACAGCCCATTGTAGGTATTCAAACTGTTCTTCCCATTACTATGAATAACCTAATTTGAGCTCCTCTTTTCTTGGATGAATCCTTACTTTTGTGATTTATACATGTCTTATGAAAAGAGGCCGGAGTATAATGCTAGTTACTAATATTTCTTTCATTCATACTACAATTTATGATATGCCAGTTAATAAATGCTAGGGATTCAAAGATAAATAAAACATAGAGCATGCACTTTAAAGGGCTCACAATCTGATGATCGCTTGTTCTGTTTGTTGCCTTGTGTAAGCATGCATATGTACCCATACTAAGAGGCCTTCTGGTTTTTCCAAAGTAGAGGGATGTTTTAAACACAGTAGCCCCTGACATGGACAGCTTTTGGATACACTTACAGAATAAAAGAAGAAACTCTTATATAGAACAGTGGTAGAGTTGGCTTGGTCCTTGAATTAGTCACTGTACAGGATAAACTATTGTTAACAAGAGACCAAGAAGTACTGTGCTTAAATAAGACGTTTATAAATAAATAGAAGTTTATCCTCTCATGCAGCAGTCCAGAGATGCGTAGCCAGGGATAGTAAGGCAGTTCTACCATCCTTAAAATATGGTTTCCCTGTCTGGAATCACAGTGGCTGTTCTACTTGTTAACATTTCCCTGCCAGTGAGAACAGAGAAGCATTGAAGAGCAGACAGCTTTCTTTTAATAAGGCAGTCCAAAATTTGTATAGGTCACTTCTGTTGACCTGCTGTGAACAGAACTTAGACATATGGCTGGTAAATATATCCTCTACTGGATGACCATGTGCCCAGGTAAAAGCCTATATTACTAAAAGAAAAAAACAAAAATGTATGTGGGGGAATAATTAGCAGTCTTTGCCACATCTCTTGACTGACTAGGCTCATGTTGCTGGAGAGTTCCAAATGTCACACAAGCCCATTATGTAGACTTAAATATTTAATCAGTTTTATTGCTTATACCAAGTTGCTTCTTACCCATTTCTGCTACTGTTCTGTAGAAAAAAGCAAATATATTTCATAAAGACTTAGGTATCCTCTATTGTTTCTTTGATCATCTTGCCAAGAGAAGAATCAGTAGTAAAACAGTTGAAACATTTGAAAATTTTAAAGTTGATTGTGATTTAAAATCAGATTACCATATTTATAAATAAGTTTCAGAAAACATCCTACAGCTAATCTGCTTTTCCCAAGATCTTTGCATTATGTAAAAAGAAAATATAAATCTCCTTTGTTGAGACATACATGGAGGGATACCTGGGTGGCTTATTCGGTTAAGCAGCCAGCTGTTGGTTTAGGCTCATCAGGTCATGATCTCAGTGTTCTGAGATCAAGCCCCGTGTCGGGCTCCACACTCAGCATGTAGTATGCTAGAGATTCTCTATCAACCTCTCCCTCTGATCATGCTCTGTCTCTCAAAATAAATAAACTTAAAAAAAAAAAAAAGATGCGGAATAAAACATATTTGTCTCTTCTTGCCAGTTTTTGGTTAAAGTGGAAAATCAACAATGTCTTGTATAAAAAGGTAGAAATCTCTTAATTGTAAGATAGTTCAGGTGCTTACAAAGAAAATTTCCTTTCTTTGTACTGCTAAGAAAAGTGAAGGATACAGAATATTTAAAGCCAGCTCATTTGCTAAGTAAAGAGCCTTACTGACTAACAAATGAGTCTAAGATGAACTCCTCAAATAAGACTAAATTTGGCCATGCACTTTTTGTCATAAATTACATTTTACATTTTCCTGACAAATGTTAAGCCATTAAAGATTGTATTGTCAGACTGCTTTATCCTAGAGTTAGTCTTGACCCATCTGAAATGTTAAAATGTCAGGTTTATGTTACCTCTAAAAGCTTTAGAATATGTTTTCTAGGTGTGTATGAAGGCATAAAATACCTTTATTATAGGTATTACTATATTTTAAAATGCCTTTATTTTGACTTAAAATGGGAAGGGCTTTGTTTTTTTAATATTCTTTTTTTCCTTTGTTCCCCAAAATCTCTGTGTAGGTGTCCATGGAAATGGAGCAGTTGATGCTTGTATTTTTATACAGAAGCTACTAGTATTAGAATAAAGGTGGTTCTGGCCATTTCTGATGGAAGTTTTATTTTTTCTATTGTACATTGTCAGTACATTGCCATAGACTTATTTTCTACCTATCAAAATTTAAAATATTTGCATCCTTTGTTCCAGGTTTTTATTTCCAGAAATATGTCCTATCAAAATTTTTAGACAGGTATGCTAAGATACAAGTTCAAGAAGATCTGTTAATAATTGGGAATGTTTAAATTATGTTCATTCAAAGATATTGTGAGCACCTACTCAGTACATTGTATCAAGTGCTGAGTCCACAATTATAAGCATGTATGTCCTTGCTTCATGGAATGGTGGCACATCTAGTAAAGCAGAGACTAAACAAGTAATCTCATAAATGTAAATTTTCAAACTCTGATAAGTATTAGGAAGAAAAGTAAACTGCTGTTAGAACATCTGTTAGGGACTTGACCTAAGCTAGGAGATAAAGAAGATAGTCTTTATGAAGTGATTTTTGAAAGGGCAGGATTGGTGCTTTCCAGGTATAAGGACTTTTGTTATAAAGACTTACTGATATCAGAGAATTGAAAGTTTAAGGAAAATACGACAATGAGAAGAATCAGGGGCAAGACTGTGTAGGATCTTTAGAGGCTATATGGAGGATTTTGGGTTCTGTATTTTGAAAACAGTAGGAAACCCTATAAGGTATTTATGGGGGAAGAGTGGGAGGACCGAATGGGTATTGTGATTACATATGCATTCTGCAAAACATAATGGCTTCAGTTTAAATGATGGATTGGCTGATACATTTAGGGAGAGCAATGAAGCTACTGCAGTAGTTTATTAAGGCTGTGATGGCTTGAATGGTGGTGGCTTACACTGGGGATAAGAAAGTGAATAGATTTGAAAGAAATTCAAGATTAAAATTGACACTTGGTAACAGATTGACTGTAGAACAAGTAGATGTCAATGGTTGTTAATAGCCTTCTAGATAATAGGTAGTGGATATCTGTATAGATAGATAGTGGTACCATGTACAGAGAAGGAGTGCAAAGGACCTGATTGTGCAGGGAACTGGGGTGGGAAGGAGTAGGGAGAAAGGGAAATTGGAGGGAAGAGATCATCAATTTTGAATATGTAATTTGAGAGTCTGGTATATAACCTCCACTTCGGATGAGATTGTTCAAGGGGAGAATATATGGAAAAAAGAGGATCGAAAAAAGAAAAAAAAAAAAAAGAGGATCTTGGTAGAATTGGATATACTTAGGTGATGTGCCATAGTGGTTAGAGACCTGGGCTTCAGTGGTTAGTCAAACTTGGATTCGAATCCCAGCCTCACTGCTTCCTGAAAAACTTTGGGCGGGTTAGTTTGTACGGCTTTGTGCCTCAGTTTTCTCGCCTGTAAAATGTGGGAAATAATCTATGTAGAAGACTAAAGAACTAAAATGAAATAAAATAGAGCTCTCTGATTTTGGTGCATAGTAAGTATTCAGTGAAATGATCATATGATGATTGTATTGTTTTTTTTAGTTGCAGAACAGTTCACGGTTTTTAAAAAAGTAAGATACGTATATACATGTGCAGAAGTTCTGCAAGAGTGCATACCAAAGTGTCAGTAGTTAACTCTGAGGAGGAATGGAAGTCACAGTAAAAGGAAAAGACTTTTTACCTTGTACATATGTGGGGTTTTGTTGTGGTAGTGATTTTGTTGTTTTTTTGCATTTTCTCAACAATGTGCTGCTTTTGTAATTTTTAACAGCCATTAATTGTTCCTTAATTATTTTTTACTATTTTTTCTCTTTATAAACCTTGAACAACCAGAGTTTTTAGTTTTTTTGCTTGACAGAATGCTTTTGATTCAATGGAGGTACCACAGTGCTTTCTCAAAAAGAAACTTCTGAGTCCTGGGTTACAATGAACTAGAAGAAAGACTGAGAAAACTGATTTAGAGCATTGGGAATTTGTGTGGTAAGTCTGGTGACATATCGTCCATGTTCAGCGGTAATTAGGGCTTTAGTTAATGGATGCATACACTACATGTTATCGTAACAGATATTATATATCTTGCTCATTATTAAAGGAAAGGAACTAACGTTTGCAAAGAGCTTATTATGTACTAGATAATTTATACATGCCATTTCCTTCAGCCCTTCAGGCAAATATCATTTTCATTTCAGAAAGAAAAAAAAACAAAGCTCAGAGGCTAAGTAAGTTAATCAGAACAAAAACACAAGATCATAAAATAAAAATGTCATCCCTTACCATTTAGTATGCTGAGAAATTGGTACCATTTGGCATGCTGACAAATTGGTGGTAGCACTGTAACTAAATAGTAGATAATTAAATTGATAATCTGATCTGTCACATTGCAGGTCTAGGTAAATCTTGATGGGGCCAGGACAAGAGGGGGGCAGGGTTTGTAACCTAGTTACAAGAAAACATAGCAGAGAATTGTTGAAGAATAAGCTATATAAACCAGGCTCTCTGAGTTGCTAATCCTATACAATCTCTTTTTTTAACTTAAAATTGAAGTTGATATTTAGTTTACCCAGAGTTTCAAAATCAGACAGTTTGTGATCAAAGTGTTGTGTATTGGGACAGTTATTTAATTGTCTTACTTCATGAAATGCTTCCTTATTGAGAGCATTTGTAGTAGCCTTCTATAAAGCTTTTGTTCTCTTTGTTAATCTTAGAACAGTCTGAAAGGTTTTTAAATTGAGATTCTTTTTTTAACCCATTCAATTTATTAAATTCCTATTGTCTTTATACCTGGAGGAAAAAAATGGTATCTTTCAGAATATTGGATTAGTTCTTGAGGATGAAAAGGGATAATGTTTGAACCTTTTCCAAGTACCATCCATGACAAAGGGCACTTGAACTTTTGTTCACCCATCTAGGAAATAAGTACTTTGGAAAATATGAAAAATGACAGTTTTCAGTGTCAGCAGTAGGAAAAAAATTTCAATTTATAGAACTCTTTTAATATTTATGAAACCCATGAAAACTTGAGCAGCTGTATATCCAAAATTATAGAGAATATGCTGCCTTAGTTTTGAAGATGAATTGAAATTTTCCCTGGGTAAAGGGACAGTTCTAAAGATAAGCTTTCTGCTTTGTTTATGATCAGAGAAGGGCATGTATGGACAACCATTTTCAATAAATTTAAAATGTGTACTATATTGATCAGCATTGTTTTAAGTTTTGCTTTTGAACACTAAGAAAGAGTACAGAGTACATTATGGCACATGGGCACATGTACCTAAGTACCTGCTTACCTCTTTAGATGCTGATAGACCACTTGTTTTGCTAGTCTTTGGAATTGGAAGGAGTGTCAAATACACAGAAGCCAGAGTCATCTTGGCCAGATGGTGTTTGATACAGATGGATGGTTAGTTGTCATGCAGATCTCCTAGTTGGTAACTTGTTGCTGCCATCTGACTCAAAGAATCATTCACACACACTGGCTGTCAAAAGCATCTTCTCTTCTGTCTGTTTTAGCTGTCATGTCTGTGCTCTGTACAGAAGTGTTGACAAGACATTGCTGTTGTACATTTTCAATGTGGTTGTTAGTGATTTTTCTGTTTTGTGGGGTCTTTGATAGGGCTGGAATGCACTTGGTTTGTAATTGTATTGTTTTTTAAAAAATGCTGTGACAGTACAACAATTATCTGACCTTTTAAAAGGATTTTTCAGATTATAAGTTTATTCATATCTGTTCAGTGAACAAAAGCATTTAATAAAAAGAAAAAAACTTCTTGTTTCAGTTTCCAAATACAGCAAATAAATTGAAATTTACTGGCTATTTCCCAGTTGGATGCGGTATCTTCTTCTGGACTTGCCCTCTCATAGCCTTGTGGTCAAAATCTTTATACTGTTTTCTGATTATGTATTTTCTTTTCTTGAATTAGTACCTTTTTTCTGATGGTATAAGCTTCTCTTTTTAAAAAAAAAAAAAAAAGACAAAAAAATATTCAGATATTGCCTATCTTTTGCACCCATTTTCTCAAACTTAATTTCTTTTTATCTATTCACCTGTTGACCTCTCTCCATTTTTCCTGTTTCCCTTTTAAAATAAAAGCAAAGTCTTTTTTCCATTCTTTCAGGTAACTTCTGAAGTCATGCCTGTTTCTGTGATACTTAGCAACTTAAAGTCTTTTTATTCAGCTAATATAGTGAGCATCTTAAAATGTACCAGCCACTCTATACTTTAGAGATGTCAGAAGAAAATAGCCTCTAGCCTCTGACTATGAAGAGGTCATAGTCTAAAGCAAAATCAGAAATATAGGTAATTAGACTAAAATATTATAATCGCTTTAATGGGTAATTAGACTAAAATATTATAATTGCTATAATGTAAGTATATGGAAAAAGCAGTAAGAGAACAAGGACTATTACTATTCTTTTTCCCCTGCTATACTTTCAGAATATCAGTTTTTAAGTTATTATAGAGTTTACTGGAGTTTACTGAGTACTTTATTAAGTAGTTTAATAGTTCAAAACTTCAACTTGAAACTTTCCCACCCAATAAATAACATTTTCAGCCTTACTCGTTTTCTATAATATTTTATCTGTAGGTGTTCTAAAGTATGTTTTTAAGCCAGAGACTAAAAGGTGAATATTACCTGGCAAAGACTTCTGAGTTGGTTCCAAAAGAAAATACAAGTCCTTTTTTTTTTTTTTCCATGAAGGCAGGAAAAAAATATATATAATAGACATGGGCTAAGGTTTGAATAACTTGCACACTTATTCTGGGTCTGTCTCTAATTTGCTAGGTTTTTTGTCCTGGTTACTTAATGTCTGGATAGTAGAATATTTTTACCTATCAAAATATAGTAAAAGAATAAGCATTTACTGGTTAGTGTTCATGAAGAGCTTTGAATTCTTTGGAGAAAGTTTAAATAAACAGAAGTAGATAGCAAAAAGAAGTAACATCAGCAAGTTTGCTGATTCCTCAGCCTGGTAGCTCTGTGTAGCTCAGGGAAATTTAAGATGCTACAGAATTTGCTGTAGATATTTAAATCCTACTCACTCTAGGGGTTCAGATATAGATTTTTGTGAGAATAAAATGTCTTGTCCTGAAAGGCATGGCCCTGTTATTTAAGATTTAGTTTGGAGACTCATAATTATAGATCATATGGTCCAGATAGATTCACAACATACATTCTTCTATTTGTATTAATAGAATTTAGATTCCTTTTTTTTTTTTAACCTGGATTCTTTATTTCCTTTTTTTTTTTTTTTTCCTAACAAGCATGTACTAAATATCTCCTATGTCTAAATTACTTCACAGAGTTCTATGGAGTATAAGGTTATATAACACTACTCTCAGACAATAATGCAAAGATATAACAAACCACTTGAGTTACTTATCACTCTGTTAATTATTGTTTGAAGTGTATTACATATAAAATTTCCCCCTTTATTTGGGAAAATGTTGTATTTTGCTTTAATGTCCTAAACTAGGGGCACCTGGTGGCTCAGTCAGTTAAGCATCTGCCTTCAGCTCAGATCATGATCCTGTAGTCCCAGGATCAAGCCCCATGTTGGGCTCTCCACTCACAGGGAGTCTGCTTCTCCCTCTCCCTCTGCTCCTCCTCCCACCCCTCCATTATGTTCATTCTCTCTCTCTCTCTCTCTCTCTCTTTCTCAAATAAATTAAATATATACTTTTTAATTTCCTAAGCTAATTTATTTTGGGAATCTAGGAAGAGCTGTGTAACTTACAAAGTACTTTAAGCTTATTGGTCTCTGAAAATAATAATTTCACTAATTTTGAACATTGATAAAAATATAACAAAATAAAAAAATACAACAAAATCAAAAAAATTTTTTTTTTTTTTTTTTTTATTTAAGTCACAGACAGAGAGAGAGAGAGGCAAAGACACAGGCAGAGAGAGAAGCAGGCTCCATGCACCGGGAGCCCGATGTGGGATTCGATCCCGGGTCTCCAGGATCGCGCCCTGGGCCAAAGGCAGGCGCCAAACCGCAGCGCCACCCAGGGATCCCAAAATCAAAAATTTTTAAAGATGTTATTTATTTATTAAAGAGAGTACAAGCAGGGGGAATGGCAGAGGGAGAGGGAAAAGCAGGCTCTCTGCTAAGCAGGGAGCTCGATGTGGGGCTCCATTCTGGCCCTGGGATCAT
Organism: Canis aureus; assembly: GCF_053574225.1. Taxonomy (NCBI): domain Eukaryota; kingdom Metazoa; phylum Chordata; class Mammalia; order Carnivora; family Canidae; genus Canis; species Canis aureus. The sequence goes on along the minus strand of NC_135644.1, from coordinate 24,102,905 downwards.
GAGCTGAAGGCGACGCTTAACTGATTGAGCCACCCAGGCACCCCTCAAAATCAAATTCTTTAGTATCTACTGAAGACATTCCAAGATTATTAGGATCTTATTTTACATTCAGAGAGTTTACAGTTTAGTCATTTATTGTTGCACCAGTGATAAAAATTGATAAAGAATTCTCTATTATTGGTAATATATATTTAAACTTTAGTAATTGTAATGCAACATTTTCAAATTTGCTTGAAGGTTTGTTAGCATCTCTTATTTTCTAATGCAAACTGCTATCTTCTTTCATTGCTTAATTCTCACAGCCATTGCAATAAAATAGCAAGATGAATGGATTAAAAATATAAGGGAAATTATGATATTAAAGATATCCAGTAAGGATAAACCACATATTCTCCTGACTTCTTAAAACTTAATCTGAAAAAGGAAGTTTCTGATAAATATAATTTTATAATTTGTACTTGCTCATTTGATTTTCTCATAGGGAAAATGCTACTTAGGTTGTGCTACTTCCTTTGTGGTTTTATATGCTAAATACCAATTCAAACTGTTTATTTAAAAGATATGAAATCTTAACATTTTATAAGTTAGGTATTTAAAAAAATAAGTTAGTATATACTTTTATAGAACAATATAACATGCATTTTGTCATTGATGCTTTTTTGTTGTTTTCATTAGGGACTGAATTCTAAATTACAATTTTTATACTAGCTTGAAGGACCAAGAACTATGAACTGAAATTTCACTAATTAAGATGATTTTTTAAATTTTGCAGTGTTTTAAGTGTTTTAAATCAGTGATGTTTATAATGACTATTAATACACTGTTGAAGCCAGTTTTTAGTTCACAAACAGCGTGCTCAATACCTGAGAAATGGCAATAGAGCAACTCACCTCTATATATAATTAATTAATGGACAGTAAATGTATATGCACGTCTGCTAGTAAATACCAGGCTAACTGGTTTTTATGTCAGCAGACTGAAAACTATGAGCAGAGAATACGTGAGCAACAGGAACAGCTGTCACTTCAACAAACTATTATTGACAAGCTAAAATCACAGTTGCTTCTTGTGAATTCCAGTCAAGGTATGTTCATATTAATTTTTTATGTATTACTTGAACCTCTTGGAGAAAAAAAGGTAGAAGTTAAGTTTTTCTTTTTTATTTCTCCATCATTTCTCAATAGTTCTGATTTTTAAATAACTAGTGCAGTTACATATTTTTATTTAAGAAATGAATACTTGCACAGAGTTATGGGGAAATGAACATGCACATATACTATATTGTAGAATTCTAAGTTGATGAAACTTCCTGGAAGACAATTTACCAGTAAATAGCAAAAGCTTTCTTAAATGTCTGTACCTTTTAAATGAAAAATTCAAACCCTAAAAATATGTCATAAGAAAATATTTATTATAGAACTCAAAGTTATATATGCAAGGAAGCTTATCACAGTAAAAGTTCTTTTTTTTTTTTTTTTTTTTTAAAGATTTTATTTATTCATGAGAGACACAGAGAGAGGCAGAGACACAGGCAGAGGGAGAAGCAGGCTCCACGCAGGAAGCCCGACACGGGACTCCATTCTGGGTCTCCAGGATCACGCCCTGGGCCCAAGGCGGCACTAAACCACTGAGCCATCAGGGCTGCCCCCACAATAAAAGTTGTAATGATGAAAAGTTAGAAGTAAATGTTCAGAGTTAAATTAGTCATTCATATAACAAACAGCTATGTAGCCAAGGAAAAATGATGATTATAGATGTTAACTTACTATCTTGAGACCTATAATACATAGAAAAATGAACAAAGCAGGATAAAAAATGTATATAATTTTATGTGTAAAAAAAAAGATTTTTGTTTGAATTTGTAAGTATAGGAAAAGAAAAACTGTGATAAAAATATAAACCAAAATGTTAACAGTAATAATTCACAGGTCATAAAAGTTGTGGCAGTTTTTATTTATTTGTTTATTTATTTATTTTTGGCATGTCTGCGTTTTCTAATTTTCCTAGAATAAGTATGGAGTAATTATGCAAATAATTATCTTAAACAAGAAATACATACCTGGAAATATGGCTTATTAAAAGTTTAATTGCTATTATTAAGTTATAAAGAACTTCTAGTTTTCTAAGTTCTATATATTTTTTACACCACTGATTTTGGGGAGTGGGGGTTTTGTGTATTTAGTGGGAATGAAAAAAATCTAAAATAGCAAATTTAAATTGTCAAAGTAATTATTATCTAAAGAATTTTCGAAGCTCGCAATTTAAAATATCTTTATAATTGGGGTTTCTGGTTTATTTTTATTTTACCAGGTGGTCCTAAAAACAGGGGCTTTCTACTTATATCCAAGAGGTTTTTGTCTTGCAGATAACAGTTTTGGCTATGTTCCCCTGCTTGAAGACAGTGAAGCAAGGAAGAATAATTTGATTCTTGATCAGCCACATGATAATGTAAAATCAGGAATACCAAGAGAAAAGGAATTAAAGGTAGACTGCACTGCTGGTTTATTCCATAAAGGAAATAAGAAATGAGAAATCAGGTTCCACAGACTTCCTGAATTAGTCAGTATTTTATCAAATTTGGGTGGGCAGGAACAGGGGTGAAGATTCTTTTCAGTCCTACCAATGCTTCTGCAAAAAGCAACATTCAAATGCTGACATATAACACATCTTCCTTGTTTTATTTTCCTGAGGTAGATCCACCATTAGAATTTAAACAAATTGTATTTATACACAAACAAATGACTTAGATTTTTCTAAATAGAAGCATTATTTCCAAGTAAAATAAATGCTTAGATTTGTTTCATGTTTCCTGATACTCTCTTTTCTATATCACAGGCATTTAACAAACAAATAAAACATTTAACTAGTAGATAGTAAGGCACAGATGATTCTGGATTAGAAAATGACACTCTAGTTTTTTCTTCAATTGCCAGAGCTTAAATTTTTTAAAAATCCACCTAACCAGCTTATGCGAAAGTCTTCATTGAAACAATATAAAAAGGAACATTCTGTATTTGCAAGATGTGTATGAGGATGTTCAAGCTACATTGTTTAGAAACAACTTACACATCCATCAGTAGCAGAATGGCACACCTTTACCATGAGACACTTTAGAAAAATTAAATTAATTTTTAAATTAATTAATTAATTAATTTAATTAATTTTTAAATTAAATTAAAATTAACTAAATATTTATATATTAGTATGTCTAGATTTCAGAAACAATGTTGAATAAAAAGTAGAAATTACAAAATGATAAAATGGGAATGATTTATTTAAATTTTTTTAAATATAAAATATTATGACATTGTTTATAAAAACACAAGTATATAGTAAAAGTATAAAAACAGGAATGTTAACAACTTTAGAAAAATGATCACTTCTACAGTTGGGGGAAAAGAGTCTGACTCTGGGTAGTAAAGTACAGTTGTAGCTATAGCTTTTTTTTTTTTTTTAAAGAAAAGAGCTGGGGGATCCCTGTTTGTAGCTATAGCTTTTTTTTTTTTTTTAAAGAAAAGAGCTGGGGGATCCCTGGGTGGCTCAGCGGTTTGGTGCCTGCCTTTGGCCCGGGGTGCGATCCTGGAGTCCTGGGATCGAGTCCTGCATCGGGCTTCCTGCATGGAGCCTGCTTCTCCCTCTGCCTGTGTCTCTGCCTTTCTCTATGTCTATCATGAATAAATAAATAAAATCTTAAGAAAAAGAAAAAGAAAAGAGCTGAAGCAAAATGTTAACACTTGTTAAATCAAGGTAGTGTATATATAGGTGCATATAATTCTCCATGTTTTTATGAATCATTGAAATGTTATGCTTAGAAAGGAATTTTTTTAATGACTTAGGTTTTAGGAGGATGACACAGTTTTGAATAATATAAGATCTCCCAATAAATGAGGACTCTTAACATCCACAAGATATCATTAAATCAAGAACGCTATCTTTATTTCTTTCCTTCTAGACAACGTAGGAAATAGAAGCTTTGTGTGCCAAGGTTATTCAGTTACCAATAAGCCTCATAACTAAGACTATCTTGTTTTTTTAATATCATATAATAATTTTAGAATGGGAAGTTCTTTAAAGTATCTCCCATTTCATTTTTTAAAAATCAATTTTGTCTTTTTATTTGGATCATTCAGCTCTCTTCACCCGACTACAATTTCCATTTATCTAAAAATGCTGATAAACACAAGAAACCCTTGCACTGGAATATGTTTAGATTTATTTTGCAAAAGACAGGATTCAGAAACAGTGATTCTGACTTCTGAAATACAATTTTATGATTGGGTCTATTATAGTATAAAATAATTGAATTGCTGTAAATGGTGACTTATAAATTTAGTGCTTAAGTAAACAATATTTACATTTCACTTTACTGTTTCAGAGACTTCTAAATATTATTTACCATTTACCATTAATTTTTATTCAAAAATTCCTATATTCCATTATAATATTTCTTTGAAGGTACTATCGCTAGTTCAAAATACAGAGATTAGTCTTGGTTAGAACAAATGGGATGGTGTAAAAGGCTCCTAGATATGTTAATAATTTATCTTATATTTGGGAATTTGTCATTGTTTATGAACACTTTAGAGTTTATTTTTCAGTCAGTAAGTACTCAACAGGAACCTTCAACAGACTTCTTTTTTAAATTCCATTTGTTTTGTTTTTATAAGATGTCTTTGTCTGTAAAATATGTGTCTGGATACCTGGGCTAACATAAATGTAAGTAACAGAAATTATGTTAGAGATGGCTTATTTCCAAAGAATTAGTAATGCTGCATCCATTATAACTTTATTTGTAGGCAGACAATAGAGGGGAAAAATATTGAATATTTGAGAGCCAGCTATATATTGTAAAAAGTTAGGCCACATTTAGAAAAGTGTTGGCCAATTAAGTAATTGAAATTAAAATCTTTTCAATTGGCATATATTTTATTCTATACCTGTTGAGTTATAATTAAATTCAATTTTAGTTAATACAAGGAAAATCTTTTCCTAAAGAACTTTGATTTTGGGTATATCAGGATTTTTCCAAAATGAAAAAATATATTGGTTATTATTTGCAATTTTCTAAAAGTATGCACCTACACATAAAAACTACAAGGCAGTATGCAGAAATGGCTAAGGCTACAGTGTTTTTTTTTTTCCATTTTCAATATACTTTTATTAGTCTTCTTAAAAACTAAATAATTTCTAGAAATCACATTCCCACATTCATAATCAGTTGCCCTAGCCTCTGTAATGAATAACTAAGTTAATAGATGCTTTGAACCAATAACACAAGGAAGCTACTAACCACCCACAGTCCTTTCCTTCTGTTTGGTGAATGGTTTGAGAATTTGTTTTCTTTAGACTATTTATTTTGTTTAGGATTTGTTTAGGATATATGACAGGGGAAAGACCCATTGACATTATGGCAAATGACAACTTTGAGTGTCTTGATGAATGAGACAAACAGTGGAGGAAAAGGGTATGTTGAGAAAGAAGCTCTTTTAGAAAATTTGAGAAACATGAATTTGTAGTTCATTCTGTGTTCATAGTATTCCTACATAGAGCATGCCAGAGTCCTTTGATTTCTAAAAGGGCATAACGAAGTCAAGGAGCACCTAGGTGGCTCAGTTGGCTAAGCGTCAGGCTCTTGATTTCGGCTCAGGTCATGATCTCAAGGTCTTGAGATCAAACACTGTATGGGTCTCTACGCTCAGTGGGGAATCTGCTTGAGATTCTCTCTCCCTTCCCCTCTGCCCCTCGCCATCCCCCCACTATACATGTGCGTGCATGCTCGTTCTCTCTAAAAATAAATCTTAAAGTCAAGACAGCAGAGCTTATATAAATGGATGACCCTTAGTATTCTGCATATAGTTTAGAGGCATTAGGGGGAAAGTACTTAGTTTAATGGGAAACCTGAATTTCACTTCTTTTTTTATTATTATTAGAGGGAAGCGAAGGAGCAGAGGGGGAGAGAGAGAGAATCCCAAGCAGTGGGGAGCCTGACATAGGGCTCAGTCTCATGAACCTGAGATCACAGCCTGAGCCAAAATCAAGAGTTGAACTCTTAACCAGCTGAGCCACCAGGTGCCCCTGAGTTTCACTTCTTGTACACCAAGTTTGCAGTCTTTCTTGATGAGATATTTTTGGCAAAGGGGTCATTCCATTATCCATCATACAATAAAGTACCCCAGATCTTCCTCCTAAACTTAACTGCTTAAAACAACAAATATTTATTATCTCAGTGTCCGCGGGTCAGAAATTTAGGAGTCACTTAGCTAGATGGTTCTGGTTCAAGATCTCTTGTGATTAGTCAGGACGTGGGCAAAGGCTTCAGTCATCTAAAGGGTTTGTGTGGTTGGAGGATCCACGCCCAGGATGGCTCACTCACATGACTGTTGGTAGGAGACTTCTCCATGTGGGCCTTACCTCACAACCTGGCCAATAACTTCCTCAAAGTAAAAAGTAAGAGATTCAAGAGAGAGAGTGAAGGAAGCCACAGTGCTTTATAGGACCTAGTCTCTCAAAATCACATACCTTCACTTCTGCTTTGTTCTGCTCATTAGAATTAAGTTATGAGGTGCTCCAGAGGCAAAGAAATAAGCTCCTCAGATGTGTTTTTAAAGCATTGTGGGATTGTAGATTGTGGTGTACAGAAGAGGGTACCAGAGATCAGGGGCATGGGGCATAATGTTTAATTAATATGATAAGTACTAGTGAAAAGTAGAGGACCTTGGCAGAATTTAATAGTAAATTTAATCTCCTGACTCCTATCACTGTTAATCTCAGAAGAAAGAAATGTCATAGCTTCTCAACCTAAGAACAGTTTCAAAAATTCTAACATGAGTGTAGACTTGCCAAAGAATAGCTGAGCGGTGTTTTAGAGAATCAAGAAACTGTTGCCTATTGTTACCTTTCTTTTTTTCAAAATATGTAGAAAATCAAATAACACAAAAATGCACATACTTACTCTTCACAAAACTATCTCTTGTTTGTAGAACACCATTGTCAGACATAGTAACATATGTCATGGAGGCAGTTATTTAAATAACAAATTGTGTTTTTTAATGTAAATATAAATTGGTATTGTTTGGTTTACCTTTTTAAAAACCAGGATTGTGATATACTGTGTCATTTTTAAGATCTTGGAAATAATTTAAAAAATTAAAATAATAAAAAAAGATCTTGGAAATAAGAGATTTTTATAATACTGCTTATGAGAAGCACTTCAATTGCCAAACTAAATACTATTCTAGATGTCTAGGGTTTGACAAAAATTGTTTGCCCTCCTCTTTCTAAGATTCTATTTTTTGTTTTTGTAGATGTTACATGAAAGTCTAGATAGAGAGGATACAAGAAAACATATAGAGAGTGATGATAATATAGAATACGTAGAATTTGGTGATGTTGATACATTTTCTTCACTCATTCATTAAATAACTGAACTATCTACCTCACGTTTTGAGCTACTGGAAGAACAAAGAGATATTGTCCCTGCCCTCTGGCTTAAAGTCTTGATTTAATAGATAAAACCAACATTACTAATTGTTGTGAAGTCATTTCAGGTTCTAGTATCCAGGATACAAAGTATAGTCTGAGTTTATTTTAACTTCTATTTATTTAAATAGTACTCATGTGTTTATGTGTCCAAAGAGCTGATTTTATGCTTTATTTCTGATTTTTTTTTTAAAGATGCACTTATTTTTTTTTTAATTTTTATTTATTTATGATAGTCACAGAGAGAAAGAGAGAGAGAGAGAGGCAGAGACATAGGCAGAGGGAGAAGCAGGCTCCATGCACTGAGAGCCCGACGTGGGATTTGATCCCGGATCTCCAAGATCGCGCCCTGGGCCAAAGGCAGGCACCAAACCGCTGCGCCACCCAGGGATCCCTATTTCTGATTTTCTGTATATATTTCTAGTTTATATGTGTCTTTTTTCATCTAACTTACATGCTTCCAGCAAAAGTGTAAAAATACAAAGAATGTAGTTATTACTGAAAGATTCCAGTTAGTTGGCACATTTCTAATGTAGCTGTCATTACGATTATTAGATAACCAGATAGATGGTAGCTTTGAGGAGCAGCGAAGATTTTGTGGGTTTAGAAGAGTAAAACAGTGATGTGGCTGTGGAGCTGCCATCAGTGCTAACATTAAGGAAATAAGATGTGCGATACCTGGCAATTCTAGTCTATACAGAGGCTCCGATATGTTTGAAGAAAGTTGATGTCTAAAAATTCACTTGTCAGTCACTTAGATGAGAAGTATTTGAATTCCTATTTCCCCAGTCTTGCTAGTCAGTGACAGGAATACAAAAAAAGAGGAGGACAAGATCCATCTCCTTTAAGGAGCTATATATAATCTAGTTGGAGAAACAAGGATTTGGAGACCCAAAGCAATTAGCAAACATTATAAGATGAGGCAAGGTCTTGATTATATGATAAAATGAAACACTAATTATAATTTAATGCTACAGATAAAACATGTAGGACCTTAATTTAAAAATAAAAATTCCTGGTGAGCTGAAGTTAGGCTTGAGTAGGGGCTCGACATTTAGTTCAAATAGAGAAAAGAAAATGCATTCTAATACGTTTATATTTTGGTAATGTGGGCACAGATATGTAAATTTTCTGCAAGATTTTAATGGAAAAAGAATAACTTAACATTATATAAACTGAAAGTTGGGGTGCCTGGCTGGCTCAGTCAGACTCTTGATTTTGGGGTCATGAGTTCGAGCCCTATGAAATTACATACATAGATATATCCATAAATATGTACATACATACATAAATTAACTGAGGGCTAAAACTGAGGATTTTAAAAGAGCATTTCATTTACTGTAATCTTTTTTAAATGACATAATCATGGCTTCAGAAGACAGAATGCTCTCTACCATTTTGTTACTTTATTCTGTAGATGGTACTTTATTCTGTGGGTGGTCCTTCAGTGAAAGGCATCAGTGTATTCCTCTAGTTGTTGATTATGACAGTTTTAGCAGGCAGGATATGAACTTTAACCCTGCTTTACTTTCTGGAATTCTGTAACTTTTAAAATCCTAGCTTCATGAGTCTAGGTTTTGGATGGCATCCCCATTCTTGAACAGTTCATTTGTCATATACATTGGATTTCAGATGCAGTTCCCACTTGTGGCTTTCTCTCCGAGTTTAGGCCCTCTATAGCTCCTCACTTTTTCTATTGCAGGTCTCTTAAACTATATATTCAAGTTGTCGTATATTGTTCAAGTACCTTGTTTTATATGCATTATAAAAGCTTTATAGTAGACTGTTGTATTATGAATACTTTGGCATATTAATGTCAATACATATAGCAATTTTGTGAAAATGTAGCTGATAAAGTCTCCCATCTGTAATTTAAAATACTGCCCTAACAGCAAAACCATAGTATGAAACCAGTTATGTTTTGCAAGAAGAGCTCTTGGAATAGTACTCAACAGCCTTTCCCCCTCTTCCTTTAGCAGTTTAGGATCTGGAGTCATTAATAATTTGGTTGGGAGTTTTTTTTTTTAAATTTATGATAGTCACACAGAGAGAGAGAGAGAGGCAGAGACACAGGCAGAGGGAGAAGCAGGCTCCATGCACCGGGAGCCTGACGTGGGATTCGATCCCGGGTCTCCAGGATCGCGCCCTGGGCCAAAGGCAGGCGCTAAACCGCTGCACCACCCAGGGATCCCCTTGGTTGGGTTTTTTTTTTTAGCTAGAAGGTATAGAGAAACCTTTCTAGATTTCTCTTCTAGATTCTAGATTTGTTTACTTATGTGGATGTAGTTCTATCAAAATACCTTATTTTGAGTCATTAATAATTTGGTTGGGGGTTTTTTTAGCAAGAAAGTATAGAGAAACCTTTCTAGATTTCTCTTCTAGATTTGTTTCTAGATTTCTCTTCTAGATTCTAGATTTGTTTACTTATGTGGATGTAGTTCTATCAAAATACCTTATTTTGAGGTGTCTGGGTGCTTCAGCTGGTTAAGCATCTGACTCTTGATATCAGCTCATTCTTGATCTCAGAGTCATGAGTTCACGCCCCATTGGGCTCCAACTGGAGTCTACTTAAAAACAGCAACAACAACAACCAAAAAAACTCACCTGTTTTACCTTAAAGATATATATTACAGAGGCAGACAGACACTGCTTTATTTAGAAATTTCTGTTTTAGTCCATTAAAAACTATAAAACCAATCTATATGATGTACTGAACTGATTTAAAATAATCTACATGCTTATTTAAAAAATAATTGTCATATGCAGATATATGATAAATATATTTTTCATCATTTGAGTGAAAGCTAGAAATCAGACCATTAATCAAGATACAGAACTATCAAATGATTTCTGTGGGAAAGTCAAATTTGGCTTACATCATCTAAATGCATAGTATTTGAAACAAAGTCACTTATATAACTCAATTTCATTTAAAAAAAAAAGAGTTACTATATTCTTCAAATGATGAATTCTTTCTTTTCATCATCTTTTATTAGATAAAAGTAGTGATTGTACTATCTATATAATGGCACATGCCAGCCTAAGCTGGGATTTATGTAGGATTAGAGAAAAATGTATGTAAGCACTCTACCCTGTCTTCTCAGTCAGAGCAAATGTCCTATTCCTCCAATTTTTGTTTCTAGAGACTGGATTGAATATACCTTCTTTTAACATTTAACATTTCTATATCACTCCTCTTTGGAGACTGGTCTTTGTTTATAGACTCTCTGGTAGAATAATAATTCGAAGGAAGAAAACCAGTTCATTAAGGCTCAGAGTTTTTTCCAGTGTTACAGTAAATATATCACAAACTTAAGAAACAAATATGTATTGATATCCAAATCACTTAATATTTACATTGAAATTTATATTGCAGACATTTTGACTACTTCCAAATCTGAATTATTTTTTAAGACTTATTCATTTATTATTTTAGAGTGAGCACACAGTGGGGAGGGGCAGAGGGAGAGGGTGAGGGTAAGAGAATCTCAGGCAGACTCCCAGCTGAGCGTGGAGCTTGATCTTAAAACCCTGAGATCATGACCTAAGCCAAAATCAAGAGTTGGACATTAACCTACTGAGCCACCCAGGCACCCCTCCAAATCTGATTTTTTTTTTTTTTTAAGATTTATTTATTTGAGAGAGGGAGAGAGAGAGAGAGAGTGCATAAGCAGGAGAGGCAGAGGGAGAGAAAATCTCAAGGAGACTCTGCTGAACATGGAGCCCTGTGCAGGGCTCAATCCCACAACCCTGAGATCATGACCCACTCCAAAATCAAGAGACAAGAGACACTTAACCAACTGTACCACCCAACTGCCCCCCAAATCTGAATTATTAATCCAGCCAAACCTCTTACTGTTCTTAGTCTGTTTTTTAATTCAATACATCATTTTAGGGTTTTTGTTTTTATAATACCGGAAATAATTTTTGAGGGGAAAAAAATGAGAAGTGGCATATCATTTTTTAAATTTTCTTCCCTGGCTTTTTTTTTTTTTTTTTAATTTTATTTATTTATTCATGGGAGACAGAGAGTGAGAGAGGCAGAGACACAGGCAGAGGGAGAAGCAGGCTCCGTGCAGGGAGCCCGATGTGGGACTCAATCCTGGGACTCCAGGATCAGGCCCTGGGCCGAAGGTGGTGCCAAACCGCTGAGCCACCCGGGCTGCCCTCTTCCCTGGCTTCTAAACAAATTTGATTCTTTCTAATGATGGCTTTCATTACCTTCCCCCTTTTTAACTCCTTCCTCACATTTCCCATTTTTCCCTTTTCTACTTTTTTGCAGAGACCACAAAACCGTATATTCGGTTCAGCCCTGGTTTCTCTTGACCCAAGCATAAAAGTCTGTTCTCTCAACCTCAGTAGGTAGGACTAGCCCCGCAAAAGAATCTAGTTTCTCTTATAATCTTCACCCTTAAAAATCTCAAAATCTGTTTTGAAGACATTTGTTTTTCAGTGTTATGAAATGCTTCTGCCTTTGATGTGTTGTGATCTGTTGTTTTTTGATTATTTTGGTTTTTGGTTGAATTATATGGAATCTGGTTTCTGATAGTAGTTGGGAAAGGGGAGAATATTTTAATAACCTTTTTAGAAATTGTGGCTATTCTCCTTTGGTACTATACCAAAATTCAGTAAGTAGTAGTAGTCTCTTAAGTGTTAACTGCATTATAAACACTGAAACCAGTGAACTTTTCTACTGCATTAAAAGCCAGTGGTCTATCTTAACCTATGATTTTGTAGCTTCATGAATTGGTCATTTGGAAAATATTGGTTCAACTGAACTATGCAGATCTTTCAAATATTGACTTATGATGTAGTATTTAAAGTCACATCTAACATCATATGGATCTCACCATAAAAGTCTTTTAAAGATTGAACATTTGTCAGACTTGCTATAACAGGTGTACATTCCCCGGGATTTTAATTTTTGCTTGAAAACTTAAATTTTTTCATGGACCACAAATCTTGTCAGCTGTTTTCCTTAAAGTTAGAAGCTAACTTCATTTGCTTTTAAGAATGGATAACCATAGCTTGCATGTCAGTCATTCTTTCAAGTGAAAATAGTGTTCCATTTAAAAAGTGACTAGTTCATCTTGCAACTTAAATGGTTGAACCAGTGCTTTCCCCCAAACAACCCTTATACTTTGGTATGAAACAGAAGTCCTTTCTGTGTATTTCCTATTTTGTCTCACACAATATTTAAAAGCTATCAACTTGGGATCAAAATTTATTAAAATTAATAATTTTTACAGTCTCATCAAGGAGATATCTTAAGACTCCCCCAGGGATTTTTTTTAACCAAATATGTGGCTTTTTTTTTTTTTTTAAGATTTTATTTATTTATTCATGAGAGACACAGAGAGAGAGAGAGGCAGAGACACAGGCAGAGGGAGAAGCAGGCTCCATGCAGGGAGTCTGACGTGGGACTCGATCCCAGGTCTCCAGGATCAGGCCCTGGACTGAAGTCAGTGCTAAACCGCTGAGCCATCTGGGCTGCCCCAAATGTGTGGCATTAAAGAGTATGGTGACTCCAGTTTGGTACCATGGCCTTGATCATACTCAGGTGCCAGCAGTTTCACTCACCATTGTTTTTGCATCATCAGTATAAATGCCAAGGGAGTGAAAAAGGCAAATAATAACATCTAATAATGTTATAATAGTTGACTCCATGGATTTCAGCGTCAGGGATTTGATTTTTACCCTACTTATAAGCTAGTAAGTAAGCCACTTAGTGCTTCAGGGATGCTATAAGAAGACTCCAGAATCAGGGGAAAAAAAAAAAAAAGATCTCATTATACACATCACAGCAAGCAAAAGCATTATTTGCTTTGGTCCCTCCTGTAGAGGGGGAAGGGTAATGCAGTAAGACCCAGATGGATGCTTGTATATGCGGTGGGTTGCCTTAAAGGTGAGGAACACTGAGCTTAGGAGATCTATCATTTTATAGCAAGGAGTTAGCAGCCTGCTCCTTGTCCAAGGGAGACATTATCTTTCAGGTTTGTCCCCTGCAAACACAGTCCTGAGAAATATCCCAGGTAAAGAGCAATCAGAGCCTTGTATTCTTGGCATACACAGCAAAAATGTACAGGAACACTCAGGACCCAAGGAGATTTCTCTCCCAACAGTGAATCCCTTGAAAGGATTTCAGGACCTCAGGGATACTGAGCCATATTTTGAAGACTAGTTTTTACCAGATTATAATTTTCTTTCAGAAAAATACTGCCTTTTTCACTTTTCCTTCTGTTGAAATCATATCATGCACTAAGAATACTCTAACATCTCGTCAGGATCCCTTATTTATGCATAGAAGTCATATAGTTTGTTCAGTCCTTTCTTAAATAATTATTCTACAGCTTTATCCTTTATTCTGTTACATAAATTAACCCATTTATTATAAGCTAACAGTGTTTTAAATGGTGGAGCTTCTACTGGTCTTTTAACTCCTTCAGTCAACAGACTTTACTGTGATGGCAGATGTGGTGTTGTAGGTCGAGGCACTACTGTTTTCATGCAGAAACCACAATGCCAGATACCCACAGCTCATGTTTTCATGTTGGTTTTGCCATAGAAGGAGCAAGTATAATTTGATACGCTGGCCTGTTTCAATCTTCACCATTTTCTTTTTCTTCTTCTTTTTTTAAAGATTTTATTTATTTATTCATGAGAGACACATGATCATGACCACAAGATCATGACCTGAGCCGAAGGCAGACACTCAACCACTGAGCCACCCAGCCGTCCTTCAGTCTTCATCATTTTCTCAAGGAGGGCACCATGACAGGTCCTATATTTACCAGTGATTGCGACCTTCTTGATATATTTAGCCATGTTGCCACCAACTAAATCCAAGCCCAAAGAGTTAGATCTTTATACTTTAAATCATAATACCTAGGGCAGCCCGGTGGCTCAGCGGTTTAGTGCTGCCTCTGGCCTAGTGTGTGATCCTGGAGACCAGGGATCGAGTCCCACGTCAGGCTCCCTGCATGGAGCCTGCTTCTCCCTCTGCCTGTGTCTCTGCCTCTCTCTCTCTCTCTCTCTCTCTCTCTCTCTCTCTCTGTCTTTCATGAATACATAAGTAAAATCTAAATAAATAAATAAATAAATAAATAAACAAACAAACAAACCTATAAATTGCTTCCAGTTACTTCTCTATACCCAGTATATTAAATCTACAACAAACTGAATTTTGATTCTAATCCTTTAAAAGCTAGTGTGGTGCCTGATACATTTCCTGGGATATTCCACAGAACCCCGACCTGTAAAATGCTGCATACTATGTACTCTTTCTAATAATTTTTAAAGGCATAAAAATGTATTATGGGATCTGAAATCAACAGACTACACTTAGCTTCATTTAACCACAGAATCTCCAGCTAGCTTTTTTTTCAATTTTGTATTTTAACAACCTCTAGATGGATTTGTAGTCCCCTTAAAGATATCTCTAGAATTTGGTGGGGGAGAGACAGGGAAGGCTCAGCTCACTTAATTTTTCATTTGCAGCTAATATGTTACACTCTGTGAACTCTGTTGCTTACTTAGGTGGTCTTGCCATGTTATGTAACCTCAAGTTTTTCCCTGAAAGATTTTTGTCTACCCAAAATGGATAGCTTTTGTTTTCTCTCTCCCATTTTGTTTATCAGCAATGCTATTGTGATTTTTGTATTCCAACTTAGTTTTCAGCTAAGTAATTCCATATTGGATGGGTTTACACACATTATTTCTACCTCTAATTGTTCTTCACTATTTAATATTAAGAACAGTATGTCTCCCTCTACATTGCATCCACATAATGTTGCAGCAGCTCACTGACTTGTCCATATTCCCTGAACCTGTCATCTGGAATTTACTTCTGCTGGATGACCAAATAACTACAGTAACTCTTGCTTTTCCTTCTTGCTGCAGCAGATTAAACATTCTCTTCTCCTCTTGTCCTGAGGACAAAGTGGTAACTTTTTTCTAAAGCTGAATCTAAAACTCTCTCCTCCCTACTTTTTAAATTTCTCTTCCTTTTTGATATGAAGAAAATAATAGATCTTGGCACTTTATTGCCTGTTGTCAGACCTACAGTTTTTGTTTTGTATTTTACTATTCCAGGAAAGCCTAATCTCACTTTCTTTAAGGGTTTATCTTGCCCTAAGATTTTTTGATGCTAAGGAGAACACTCCATAGAAACATGAACCAGGGATGCCTGGGTGGCTCAGCGGTTGAGTGTCTGCCTTTGGCTCGAGGCCTGATCCCTGATTCCCAGGATCGAGTCCCACATCAGGTTCCTTGCATGGAGCCTGCTTCTCCGCTCTCTGCCTGTGTCTTGCGTCTCTTTCTGTGTCTCTCCTGAATAAATAAATCTTAAAAAAAAAATGTGAACTATATTTAAGGAAAGGGTAATTAGGTTATGTTTTTTCATTTTTTTAAAAGATTGTATTTATTTATTCATGAGAGACACAAAGAGGGAGACAAAGACAGGCAGAGGGAGAAGCAGGCTCCTTGTAAGGAGCCCAGTGTGGGACTCGATCCCAGACCCTAGCTAGGATCACATCCTGAGCCAAAGGCAGACACTCAACCGCTGAGCCACCCAGGTGTCCTAGGTTATGTTTTTTGTTTTTTGATTTTTAATCCTAGGTTATGTTTTTAAATTTGGTCTATAGTAGACAACAGAACAAGTATAAAGGTATTGATCAAGAGATGAAAGTGGTTATCAAGAGAGAGGGTAGGTCTGAAAACAGACTGTAGAAAATGAAAACTCAAAAAAAAAAAAGAAAATGAAAACTCCATAGATGTGATATGAGAATGAATGATAAAAGTATATGAGAGAAATACAGTGTACCCATGTCTGAACCTTAGAGAATGCCCACATGTATGGCCTTGAAAGAGGGGCCAATGAAAATATCAAACCTAGGAAGAAAACCTAAGTAAGTTATGCTGGAAGCCAAAAGAATGTTTCAAAGAAGGAGATTATGGTCAATAGCGTGAATACTGTCAAGTGAGCAGTGAACAGAAGGAGAGCTTTAGGAAAAGCCATAGGATTGTGAGCAAGACTTCTTTGGAAAATTATGGTGAAAGCTCAGAAGAATGAGGGATTAAAAAAAAAAAAAAAAAAAAAAAAACCCTGAGTTTGGGAGCTACAGCTTCTGTATAGAAGACTGAATACCTAACCAGTTCTCTACAATTAACAGTATTAACTCTGGTGAGATACACAAGAACAACTCCCTGAGGAACTGGACACTGAACTTTGCATATTTTAGAAACGAGTCAAATGTGGACCAAGTAATCAGCTCAGAGTAAATTCCCAGTTTTCTTTAGTTTTGTCCTGAGAGTGGCCATAGTTGCAGTGGCTAAAATTCCAATAGAAAGTCCACCATCATTCTGGCTGGAAGAAGCAGGAAGGAGAATGAGCTCAGGATAAGCTTGGTCACCAGAGGGAGGGAAAGAGCCCCAGACAGTAGAAAGCCAGAGAAGGAAAGAGAACCCTAAGTTCTGTGTTTAGACAGCCCAAGTCTGTGGCTGCACCCGAGGCTGTAGATGTGTGGGGCAAATAGGAAGCAGTTTGCAGCTAGGGTTACAAGATTGAACTGAAATCTGAACTGCCCTTCTTCAAAGAAGTGACAATTTGGAGTCTTGAGCCTCACCAAGTTACTTGGCTACAAAAACAAAAATAGTACCAGCCTTGGTACCATGTACCATAATGTCTCCACAACATACTCATAATGTTCAAGATACAGTCCAGAATTATTCAATACATGGAGAGTCAATAAAGTGTGATCCAGTTTCAAGAGTACACACCAACTCTAAGTAGATCTAGATAGTGAAATAGGTAGACAAGGGTTTTAAATTAGCTACTGTAATATAGGCCCAGTCCTCTGTTAGGAAATGGGATAGTGCAGGAAGAGAATTGAGGTTTTGAGAAGATAGAATTAACAGTAAGATACTTGATTGTCATGCTTTGTCAAATGATTAACTTCTATTAGTAAGTTTGAGAAATACTTAAACTATGGAATTTTGGTTAAGAAACTTGCCAGATTGCTTCTGTCAGCAAGTGAACTGGTTTGGCAGAACTTGAGTAAATCTATCTAGGTTATTTTCAAATGTAAATTTCTACTTGGACATTCTTGAGCACAAAAAAAGGCCATACCAAAGGTTTTTTCCCAGGCAAAATTTAAATATCAAAACTTGGCTTATCACTGCTTCTCAGTGAGAAATGTATTTGTTGTATGACAGGTTTTGGAATCTTAAAATTAGTTTGCATTGGTGTGATGTGTAAATGTTACCATTCTATATCTACCTCACCACGCTAGATAACTACTACTGAGTTTCACTGGCAGCCAAGCTCTATACTTGAGAAGTTAAGAGCCTAGACTGATAAGGCCAGGGTTCCAGTCACAGCTCCTCCACCTACTGGACTGTAGGCAAATTATTCGACCTCTTCAAAGCCTTCTTTACTATAGCAAATTTTAAGATCAAAGTACCTAATTCATAATATTATGTAGATTATGGTAATTAATATGTGCTGATTGCTTAAATAACATCATGAAGATATTTTCAGTTCACAATAGTAGTGGTATTACATAAAATCTGTGGTTAATAAAAAGGGTTTTCCCAAGTGCATTTTAAATGTAATGTTTGGAAAAGGGATGAGGGAGTTATGGGAAACTTTATTTTTTTTAATTGGTCATTTAAGGTATTCATTTTCTATTTTGCATAAAAAGACACCCCCACAATTTGATATTTCTTCTTGTTAAGAAAGTAAATTCAGAAAGGTGTGCAAAAGGAACACAGTGAAGACCATAGGAAAGTATCGATCTCACTCTGCTTCAAATTAATAGAATTGAAATTATTGTCATTACGACAGTACTGGTAAAGAATTTTAACTTTTTTTTAAAGAATGTTTTATTGTGGAATTGATAGTGATTTTGGGGGATTTACATTAAACCAGAATCCTGTGAAGAACTTGGAAGTTTATTTTTATATTGTTTATTTTCTTGCTGCTTCCTTCAGAAATCTGGAATGGATCCCATTTTGCCTTGAAATTGTTCCTGTACTGGCAGTGGGTTTGCCTGGCACACTGTGTCATGCCGAACAGACAAGAATCATAGGATTTGTATTCCACTTTTCAGTAATATTAATGATGTTTAGAGAAGTGTAGGTTTCACACAGCCATAAATACTTACAAATACAATTTTCTTGTATTTTTTATTTGCCTTTTGTCCTCAAACTTTTCTTTTACTATGCTTTTATATTCTCATCAAATCTCTTTTTTTGTAATTATTTTGTTGCTATTTCCACCTTAATCTCTTCTTTGTCTTAGCCCTATTCTCACTTTCTCCCTATTTCAACAGTATTCAGTGCTTGACTTTACTGTGACATCTTTGTCTCAATATATCTACAGCTCGTAAGAAAATATTCAAACTCAGTTTCTCTTTAACATTTCATTCTTAATTTCAATAATCTAAGTGATAAGTGAATTCTTGTTTTTACTTTTTTTCCACTGCTCATTTATTTCTTTTTCTATAGAAAACTTTATCAAACTAGTATTTATAACTATTCCACAGTTATATTTCCTTTACTATCTATCCTATCTCACCTTGGCTTATTTCTTGAATTACATTGTTCCAAGTAGTTCCATAGTCTCTTTTCTGTTTTAAAAGCATAATTAATTCTAAGGGCGCCTGAGTGGTTCAGTCAGTTAAGTGTAAGCGGAAGCTTGGGTCGTAATCTCAAGGTCCTGGGATCAAACTGCACATGGAACTCCCTGCTCAGCAGAGAGTCTGTGTCTTCCTCTCTGCCTCCCCCCTCCCTCCCGTGCTTGCTCTCACTCTCATAAATAAAATCTTTAAAAATAAACAAAACCATTTTTTTTAAAGAGGCATAATTCTACTAAGCCTCATCCAGAAGCATAATCAAATATTGGCTACACTCAGTTGCCTGAGCCACCTAAAAATAAATATTCCTTTTGCATCTTAACTACATTTTAGAGAGAATCTTTTATATGAATACTGGAATAGAATGGTAGTCATTGCTGCAGTTCAAAATGTGTCATTGCAAACTTAACCACCTTTATTAAGTGTTAGCCTTTTAAAGTTTAAGTTCCATATGAGAGAGTGTACATTGTATTAACGAATGTAGTATTATCTTTAAAAGTTTCGTAACACAATTTAATTTCCTAACTTTGGTTGCTTAAAATGTTTTAAGAAAAAACATGATTTTAAATTTAAATTTTACTGCATTTTTCTCCAACTTCATGGAGGTAAAATTAACAATTAGAAATTGTATATATTTTCAATGTACAACATGATGTGATTTTTTTTTTTTTAAGATTTATTATTTTAGAGAGAAAAAAGAGAGCAAGAAGGGCTAGGAGGAGCAGACTGGGAGAGAGAGAGAGAATCTCAAACAAACTCCCTACTGAAGCCAAGCTCCATCTCAGGACTCTGAGATCATGACCTGAGCCGAAGTCAAGAGTCAGACACTTAACCAACTAAGCTACCCAGGCACCCTCAACATGATGTTTTGATAATGTATACGTTAGTAAATGATTACCATAGTCAACCCAGTTAACATATCCATCACTTTACATAGTTTTCTTTCTTTTTCATTGTGATGAACACATTCTTAGCAAATTTCAAGTATACAGTGTAGCAGTATTAACTATAATCACCACAATACTGTGCATGAGATCTTTAGAATTTATTTATCCTGCATAACTGAAAATTTGTACTCTGACCAACATCCCACCCATTTCCCCACCCCCCCCAAATCCTGGCAACTACCATTCTACTCTCTACTTCTATGATTTTTGGCTTCTTTAGATTCTACATATAAGTGAGATCATGAAATATTTGTCTTTCAGTGCCTGCCTTATTTCACATAGGATTATGTCCTCCAGTTTCATCCATGTTGTCTCAAATGACATGATTTTCCTTCTTTTTTTTTAAGCTTGATATATTCATCACGTATGTCTGTGCATGTGTGTGTGTACACATATATATTGTCAGAGACACTGACTCCCCACATAGTTGAAAATCCACATGTAACTTTGGACCCCCCCCAAAACATAATTACTGGTAGCCTACTATTGACAAGAAGCCTTACTGATAACATGAACAGTCCAACTAACACATATTTTCTATGTTATATGTATTATGTGCTGTCTTCTTACAGTAAAATAAGCTACAGAAAATAAAATGTTAAGAATCATAGGAAAATACATTTATAGAACTGTACTCTATTTACTGAAAAAAAATCTGCATAGAAGTAGACCTGCACAGTTCAAACCGATATTCAAGGGTCAGTTGTATTCCATTGTGTTTGTGTGTATATGACATTTTCTATATGCAATCATTCATTTACAGACACTTAGATTGAATCCATATTTTGGTTATTGTGAGTCATTTCTTTATGTTTCAGATTGGTTTATAAAAGGAATAAAATGCTTTCACTTCAAGTGCTAAATATAAAAAATAGCAAGCATTGGGGAAAACCTACATTTCTTTCTTTAAGATGTAGATATCTAACAGATCCTGGACCCCCAACACACACACAACACACAGACACAGAAACATTTTCCATTATCTTTGCATTAAGAATAAATCTGGTTTGGGACTAACAAAAATATTAGCCACTTTTTCTTTTCCTTCCTTAAATATCATTGCATATTCAACTGGCCCTGGAACATATATTTTTTGTATGATACCCATCTATGAGAAACTTAAATTGATTTACACTAAAACAGAATTCTCCCAATTCACATAAGAGGCAATTTAAGGAATCATTTCACAACATCTTTCAACTGTTTTTAAATGGGTTTATCTTAATGATTTAGTTGAATGACTTATCCAGCGCCATAGTGGAAGTGTAAATGAAAAGTACGACGTGTAAAGCTCTTATTTCAGTATTCATTCCACAAGTTCGGCATTTCCAAACTAGTACTTGGAACAGTTTATAATGTTAAGTATTTTAAGTTTCAGTACCTCAAAATAAACTCATTTGTTGAATGATTTAACGTTTAAAATCTCCTAAAATATAACGTTCAAAGTTCCCTTGCTTTCTTATTTGAAGTTGCAGTAACTTCAGCTTCCTGCAGTGCAGGGTCCGCCTGGATAATATTTGAGAATTGAAGGAAAAATACAAGTTATGTCTTTTAATGTTTACTGACTCTCTGGGATGTTCAAAGAGCTGCATAGTTTTTATTAAGTAATTTAGCGTTGAAAAGTGAGTCTTGAGTTTCTGGGAAAAGTATTGGAGTTACTATTGACTATACTAATTCTATGTCCTTTGAAAAATAAATGATTGTTCTCAGAAAGTTGCATCAGATAGCTACAATGGAAAACAGAATTGACATGCCATACCCATTCTAGATAAACCCTGCTTCCCAATGTCAGAGAACTGCTTGCCATTTTTGTCATCTGTTGAACTGACATGTTAAAAGGTCCCTTTGAAATATTTTCTTAGGGTGCTGGAGACCTAAAATTTTCATTCAGCCTATATCAAGAGATGTATTTGATGTGAATGATAGAAGATGCAGTGTACTGCTGAGTACAACTGTAATGTTTTTCTTCAATAATAATAGTAAGCAAGGCTGTGTTACATACTTCATGGAAATTTCTCAGTAAGATAGTCTTCCCATTAGCCCTTACCTGAGGAATCTTTTCTGGATAAATTCACACATACTAGTTATCAAATCTAAATGTCAGGAGGCACCTGGGTGGCTCAGTTGGCTAAGCAGCTGCCTTTGGCTCAGGTCATGATCTAGGATTGAGCCCCTCATCGGGCTCCCTGCTCAGTGGAGAATCTGCTTCTCCCTCTCCCTTTCCTTCCCCACTCGTGCTCTCTCTCTTTCTCAAATAAATAAAATCTTTAAAAAAAAAAAAAATCTAAATGCTAGAGAAATGGGTTGACTCAGGTTATTTGCCAAATCACAAAAAGTCTGTCATTCTTTTCCTACCTTTTCCTTCACTTTCATCTCCTCATCTTCACCCCCAAGCCCTTTGTTTTTAAAGATTTTTTAACATCAGAAGCAATCATCCCAAGTAATGATTCCCAAATCAGTACTTTGGAAACTGGAGTAATCTTTACTACTTTTTGTAAATATCTTCATTTTTAAAAAAGATTTTATTTATTTATTCATGAGAGACACAGAGAGGAGAGAGAGAGAGAGGCAGGGACACAGGTAGAGGGAGAAGCAGGCTCCATGCAGGGAGTCTGATGTGGGACTCGATCCCGGGTCTCCAGGATCAGGCCCTGGGCTGAAGGCGGTGCTAAATCGCTGAGCCACCCGAGCTGCCCAATATCTTCATTTTTAGGTTAAAATTACAGAACACAGCTGACCCTTGAACAACATAGGTTTGAACTGAGTGAGTCTACTTCTATGTGGTGTGTGTGTGTGTGTGTGTGTGTGTGTGTGTGTATATCAGTTCATATATTTACAAAAAGTAAATATCAGTTTATATATATATATAGCACTCTAAACATATTCTCCTCATGATTTTTGTAATTTTTTTTCTCTAGCTTTATTATAAGAATACAGTATATAATATATAAAATATGTGTTAATAGAGTGTTTATGTTATCCATAAGGCTTCTGGTCAGTAGTAGGCTATTGGTAATTACGTTTTGGGGGAGCCAAAAGTTATACATGGATTTTATATACAGGGATTGGCACTTCTAACTCCACATAGTTCAGGGGTCAACAGAACTTTTTGGTTCTTTCTGGCTCCTAATAAAATAATTTTGCTTTGTACTGAGGATTTCTCATAGTAAATTTTTAAAGGAGATTAATGATTTCATTTAATCACATATTTTACTATGATTTGTTTAGCATTAAATTGTCAAATGCTTCTGTTCTCTTAATATTACCTCTTCTCTGATTTTGTTGATACAGATTTAATACCATTTTTTTAAGTAAACTTTTTACCCAACATGGGGCTTGAACTCATGACCCCTAAGATCAAGAGTCACAAGCTCTACTGATTGAGCCACCCAGACACCCCTTAATATAGTATCTTTTAACAGTTTATTTCCATACTTGGGGCATCCTGAATGGTTGGTTATCTTTAAGATGTTGCTTTTTTTCCTAGTCCACACTAAAATCCATTGAGTGTTTTAATTGCACGTAACACTAAAGAAAAATTTTGTCAACTGCTTTTAAAAACAAACTACGAGTGTGAAAATGTCTTTTGATGTGACTGCTTTACAAGCTCAGTAAAACACTTCTAATCCAAAAGAAGACACGGCCTAAATGTTTGCCAGACAAAAGTATGCAGCAGCAAATGATACTCATTTTACCTCAATCTGACAACATAATATATAAAATCACAAATTGTTTGGGTTGCTGAGATTTTATTTTACTAATTAAAGGAATACTCTATTTTAGAAATGTTACACACTCTTAGAAAAAGCTAGAAAAGTAGAGCAATAAACTGAAATAAATTGGAGAAGAGACTAATTTAGAAAAAAAACAAACCTGGAATCAAGCCTTTTTCTTAACAAATGAAACTCCTGAGAAACTGAAAGAACTTTTTGAAAAGCAAATTAAAAGGGGTTATACCATGGTAAGAAAGAGGTAAAATCATCCATTTTAATGATGGCTACAATGACTTTAAATCTTAAAAAGTTGCTAAGAACAAATGTTCACGGTTTCACTTTGAACTTAAATAAGACCTATGAACTTTGGGTAGAATTATAATTTATGATTGTATAATATTAGGACATCTTCACATCTTTCAGTTTATCATGCCTTTAGAAGATACACAAAGTTTTCTAGGTATGATTAAAGATTTTTTTTTAAATCTAAGCCATACAGTGGATTTATTACGTGTTCTTCAATGTGGACTTTGAAGTGTCAGAATAAATGTAATACCAGAATAAGCCACAGGGTGGGAGTGAAAGGCAAGAACTTAGCTTCAGAAAGTAGCCTAAATACATCATTGCATGGTCTTTAAAATTGCTTGTTAAATGCTAAGGTGCTGTAGCTTGGTTTTCTTTCTTCCTCTAAATATACTGCATTCCTCAGCCAAGAATCTATAACAGAATACAAAGACATTGATTTAAATGTCTTTAAATGTAGGCCAATAACAGGAAAGAAGTAAACACACATATACACAGGTTTTTTTTTTCCCCTCGTTGCTGGTGATACCAAGCCTTAATAATCAGAGCAACAGTTTCAATCAGTACTTGAATTATTTTTAAATATTTTATTTATTCATTCATTCATTCATAAGAGACACAGAGAGAGAGAGAGGCAGAGACACAGGCAGAGGGAGATGCAGGCTCCATGCAGGGAGCCCGACGTGGGACTCGATCTTGGGTCTCCAGGATCAGGCCATGGGCTGAAGGTGGTGCTAAACTGCTGAGCCACCCCAGGCTGCCCTCAGTACTTGAATTTGGGAAAGTTCTTGAATTGTCACTACTGGAAATAGTAATTACAGAAGTTACCAGAAACACTTCGTCTACATCCTATTTTTCTACCTTAATTTTCCTTTTCCTCTGATTGTTCCCATTTAAAGAAAAAAAATCTCTGTATATCTGTAAGCTACCTAAATTTGTTTTTCAATGAGGAAGATGAATTTTCCATTGTATTTTCTGTTAACCCGTTCTCATTTGAGTTTAGAAGCAATTTAAAGTGGTGATTATTTTGTATCTTTAAGGTAAGAAGACAAGAAGTTTCTTCTCCTAGAAAAGAAACTTCACCAAGGAGTCTTGGCATTCCTTTATTCCATGAAAGGTAGTTCTATATTCTTTTTTGCCAACTCTAAAAATTACAAATATTGAAATATATTTTTATTTACGTATTTTAAAATTTTGCAAGTGTAACAAAATAGCCTTTTAGAACTAAAAGAGACTGCCCCAAGGCTCCTCCATGTTAAAATGGTGTATGTAAGTCATACAATGAATAGCAGAGATGGATCTGAAAACTAACTTAAAGCTCTAATATTTAATAGACAAAGTATTATGGCCACATTATTTTATATGGACAGATTATAATGTAAACCTTATCAAAATGAGGGACATTTAATTTTTTCTTTTTAAGATGTTTACTGAGAACAAAAATCATTGAATTTCTAGCATAAGAATGAGACAGCCATCCAAAGAGCGGCTTATGAATAAGTAAATATCCTAGTCTGTGCCACCTGTATGTATTAGAACTTTTAATTTATCACTTACTTTGTGCCTTTGTGCTGGCTCTCCAAACATTAGAGTAGTTCTGTGGGACATTTTCTAGGATTTTGAAGTAATTTTTAAACTTTAACCTTTCAATAATTATTTTATGGTATATAATGGTATATAAAACGGTGCTATTTAAGTTTAATGATAATAAAAAATGTCTAACGATAAAGCCTTATATTTTGAAATATTTATTTTTAGGGCTTATATAGAGAAGACTTTCCAGGATCTAAAAGAAGAATTTCATAGAATATGCATGCTAGCAAAAGCACAAAAAGACCACTTAAGCAAACTTAATGTACCAGCCACTGCAACTGGTAAGGTTTGATTTAACACACAGTAATATTAATTTGATTGATTTAAATTTATTTCTTTTTGATTGGAAAAATATTTCTAAATGCTTATTAAGTGCTAAGGATCGCAGTTTGTGCCTCCTACCACTTATAATGGGTAAGTGCTATCTAAGTTCTGTACTGTATTACGTTATCTAATGATTGGCCTTCTCTCTTTATTGTGTGTGGGACTATATAGAGTGAAATGAGTGATGTAATTACTAATCTTCTTAATGAGAAGTCCCACCTTGGAAAAAGTACAAAATAAATATAGGAAATACCTCTCAAAGTCTTCAGTAGCTATTTGGGAGTTTAATTAAACATTAATTCATAAGTTAGTAAGCAACCTTGAAGCTGTACTACCAAATATGAGCTAAGTAAAATTATAACACCAGTTTTTTAACTTCTGCTTGAAAGTTGATTGAACGCTATGGATAGATTTTTATAATTTGGTTTAAGAAGTAAACATTTCACATTTCATGAGGCCAGTTCTGTTGGAGATGCAAAGTACAAATTTAGTATAAAATATAACTTAAAATGAACATCTGTTTTATAGATGTGTTAGAGTCTGTTTTTTAAAACCTTTACCCTTTCCTAAAACCCCAGACTGGGGTTTGCTTCAGTAGTTTCATATGAATAGCAAGGGTTTGAATCTAGCTACTAGGCACTTCTGTAAACAAAGGAAAGGTAAACTGATCATTTAAAATGATAAATTCTCCTTTACCCTTGTGATTTGAGATATTCTGCATACAATTCCCAAGAGATGTGATTTACAGTTTTCACTCTGAAAGATGTTGCAGCAGTGCTAATACCCCTTTAATTAAAGATCACTTTCCACTTCTAACAGCTCTTATATCTAGGCTACTTAGAAATCCTTTTACAGTGTAAATTCACTTTTTGCCTACTACTACCATTTTATTTTCAGAAAAGGTACACAATGTGGTAGAGAAACAATACAATCTGTATAGATAGACATCATTTATTTCTTTTCCTCCCTCCCTTCTACCTCCCCCAAAATAACTGATTCTTTCACCTGAATTTTTGTTATTTTCATGAGAAATTGTTCTTTTGTGTAGCCTAAAGGCACTAAGTACTTCTGAAGTAAAATAATTATTTTCATTTAAAATGTACTAGCTATAGAGATGTAGTGCATAGAATTCATCAACGTGATTTTTGTAACATCAGCATCTTATCAAAACATTGTAATGGTGATATATTCATTGTTATACAGAGAACCTACCCCATTATCAATGGCTTAATACTTTGACCATTTTTAAATTGCACAGGTCTAAATCTGAGTATGTATCTGTCAACTAGAACACTGAGTGTTTAACTTCAATTTCTTCCCCACCAAAACTGCTTCCTAACATTTTTTGTGTGTGTTTTATATTAAATGTGTCATAAATAATAATACAAGATTATTCTTGAAATATTTTAGATCTGTTGTCCCAGCAACTTCGGTGAAGTTGTCCTGGGTCCAGACAAAAACCAAAATATTAAGTATTATTCTGGTAGTAGTAGGTCAAAAAGAAAAAGAAAGGCATTTTGGAAAAAGATGCCTGTTCAGACTTTTTAAGGATGGATGTTATATTGAATAAAAATATCAAGAAGCTATTTCAAATGTGATTTGCATAATACAGCTGAAAACAGTATATTTAGCGTTATTGTCCCCATGTTATTTTTTGTGAAAATTCAACTTTTAGATAAATATATAATTCATGGAAAATTGCTGGGTTGGTAGAAGTGTACATTCCCTTTTTCTTTTTTCTTCTCATTCACTTACAGCAATAGCCTTGAGAAGGGATAACGATAAGTTGTATGGTTAAGCAAATGTGGCTTCATAAAAAGTATTATTTGATGCATAAAGGAGGATCTTTTTTCAGAGGAGATCAAGAGAGTAGAATATAGGATTGCAGATTACAAACAACCACATCAGATCTTTTTCTTTTGTCAGTATACAAGGTAATTAAGCTAGAAGTAGTCTAAATGGACAGCCTGTACTTAAAATTTGGAAATCTAAAAATGTTTCTCATTTTGCTTTTTTTCCTTGCAAAAATAAATGTTCTTGAAATAAACAAAATAGAAAAGCAATTTGCTCCACCTGATTATGTTTCTCAGTATAGTGTCAGAATGACAAGTGCTTTTAGGCACCTCGTTAAAATCTTTTTTTTTTTTTTTGATAGTAACTCATTGCTTAAACAGATTAATTCAGAAAATTATTTTAATGTGGCTGAGGTATGCCCACTAGCTATACAAAAACAAAATACCTGCCTTTTTTTAGCTGGTTTGAGTTTTGTAGATTTTGTTCACAAGGGGAATAGATCAACTACTGGGGAAAAAAAATTCAGAACACATTTCTATCATTTTGGGGACTCTTCTGTATATATAGAAACCAGCATGCTTGATTTAGCATAATGGTTCAGAGCACAGGCTCTAGAATTAAGTTGCCTGGGTTCCAGTGCCAGATCTACCACTCATTGATTAGCCTTGGAAGTAACCTCTTCATGTCTCTGTTTCTTCACAAGTACAGTGGGGATAATATAGTGCCTACCATGTGATTATTTTAAGTAGGAAATGAATTAAGGCACAAACAATGGTATTAACAGTGCATGGCACATAGAAGTGCTATTATAATAGTTGTCATTAGCAGCAGCAGAAGCTTCTTCATCATCTCCCTGTTGTGCTTGTGAGGATCATTTTGATAAGCATTTCCTCCTCACATGTTATAGAATTTGGTTACCTCAACAGTTGATTTTCCTGATTTGATTTTTGCAGTTAGCAAATGTCACCTACAAAGAAAGTAGTATTTCCTAGAATTTCTAGCTACTGTTAAGTCTACTATCAGGAAAAAATGACTACAGTTAATGGACTTTAAGATACCTTCAAGGACAAAGAAATCCTGCCAGATAATTGAGCTTGGTCTCAATTGAGACCACTCTTAGTCAGAGACAAATTATCTAGCAAATGTACATTACTAGGCTCTGTTGGGAACAGAATACAAATTCATTTAGAATATATTTATTGAGGGCATACTATCTGCCAGGCACTAGATAGGGGACTCGGATTAAGTGGGAAACAAAACACAGTTGAAGATCTTAAGAAACCTGCTTTAATGGGAGACTATTCTGTCTCCCACTTGCAAATACAATGCAAAGTGTTTAACCCTCAAGGCCCAAGAGTTATGCCTAAACCAGTCTTGGGGAGCCAGGAGTGCTATCCAGAGAAATTAATGTCTACGCCAAGAAATGAGGGACAAATAAAGTTAGGTAAAGATTAGCAGAGAGGACACTTCAGGCAGTCTGCACAGTGTGTGCAAAGGCCCAAAGACAGGAGAACATGGCTATTTTGGAGAACTGTACAAAGTTCACCACCATTATAGTTGTGGTGAAAGGTGAGACCGTGAAGAGGTGACCAGGGGCCAGACACAAACAGTTTTATATGACTTTTCTGAGGGGTGAAGCTTTGGAGAGCCATGAGAAGATTTTATTGGGAAGGTAACATGACCAGATTTGTATTTTAGAAAGAAAATAGGGAGCAATGTAGAGAATGGATTGGACATGATCTAAATTTAAAGGCAAAGAAGCAGTTCAGTACCATTAAGATAAGATGCTACGTACTAAAGAGAGGTAGTAGGTATATACGGAGGTAAACCAAAGAAGTTGGTTGCACTGTACTACCATCATGTCCAAGCAGAAAATACCTTCTGTCGGAATGTGCTGTGGCAAAAGATGGAAAGGTGTCATGAGACTGTAAAGACTAGAGAGAAAGGAACTGATATTTGTTAAGTGCCTACTAAGCCGGACAGACATTGTACAGGGTACTCTCTGTTTAAATTGGTGTCCTTGGGAAAGTCTCCTTTTGTGAAGGCACTTCTCTGAGGACCTTTTTAAAGTGCTGATTTTTAAAAATTTCTACCTTTTGTCTGTTTAATGAAAATCACATATTACCAATCTCCAACCTTATGGTCTTCTTAGGTAAGATTGCAGAAGCACAATTTAGCTTTTTCTAATGTCTCGGGATCATCAACATGGAGAGTGTTTTGATCATTGTTTCTATGCATTGAGAAATGTAGCCCTTATTGGCACTATCCCAGACTATACTGTTTTCTGAGTTCTTATATGTGCTTTTTTGTTTTTCTTGTCTCCTCTCATGCTTTTAGCTCTTGTTGATATCTATATCTGTCTTCAACAACTCCCATCCCTACCTTTTAATTTGCTGTTTCTAACCAGCTCCGAGCTAGGGAAATATCATCAAGCTTGTTAGAATAAATCTAAAAAGAGAGTAAGAGCAAAATGCATGTATCTGTGGGCCTTTTGGCTCTAATTCTGACTCAGAAGCTCTATTTACTTACTTTCTAGCTTTTGCCTGTGTCCTAGAGAGCTGAATTTGTTCTAGAGAGCTGAATTTGTTAGATAAGCAGCTTCCAGTTAAATGAGCTGCAGAGGCCATGGTATCTACCTGTATCTACCGACTAGTTTCAGAGGCTATATATAAAATGAGAGAATTATGTATTCACATACAGTTTTCTGAACACGCATCCCAAAATTTCCTCCTCCTTGCCTCTGCTGTCTTCTTTCTCCCCAACCCCCACCACTACTACTCCCTCACATGGATTACTGAGAGTACACAATGGCTAAATTGATTGGTGATATACTTTGTAACACAGTGGTATTAGGGGTAATAAATGGCCTGATTCATGTAGATTCTTAACCTGTATAATATTATATATGCCTAGTAAGGATTTTCCTTTTTAACAACTTATTTGTCTAAGCAAGCTCACAGTTGCAGCTTCCATTACTGACAAAATGTTTAAATGTATACACTACAAGCAAATGTTTTTTGAGCATAGAGCAGTATAACTGTGAACGAGATGCAAAGCTTACAGCAAAAGACCTAGGAAAAGACAAAGTAGTTTAACTGTGACTAATAAACTACATTCCAGTTCACCCACTAGAGACTGTTAATATTCCTGTGGAAGATGATAGCAAATGTAAAAAATCCTAGTTGTCTTCAGTTGCTATGAAAACTAATAGAAAAAATAATATTCATCTGTCCAAAGCTCATTGAACATTCAGATTTTTAAGAATGATTGGAATGCAACTGTTTTCCTTTTGTGCTCTTTTCCCTGCAGAAACACAGTGCTCTCTTCCTATACAGTGTACGGATAAAACAGATAAACAAGAAGCGCTATTTAAGCCTCAGGCTAAAGATGATATAAATAGAGGTGCACAGTGCGTCACATCTGTCACACCGAGAGGACTGGGCCGAGATGAGGAAGATACCTCTTTTGAATCACTTTCTAAATTCAATGTCAAGTTTCCACCTACGGACAATGACTCTACTTTCTTACATAGTACTCCAGAAAGACCCAACATCCTTGGTCCTGTCGTAACTGAGACATCATGTCATGATAAATTTAATAAGGAGTTCAGAGACAACCCGGGAAACTTTGTTAAAACAGAAGAAACTTTATTTCAAATTCAGGGAATTGACCCCATAGCATCAGCTATACAAAATCTTAAAATAACTGACAAAACAAAACCCTCCAATCTTGTAAACACGTGTATCAGGACATCTCTGGATAGAGTTCTGTGTTTGCCACCTGGAAACCATAATGCATTATATGTAAATACATTACTACTTCAGGACCCATCTGATGTACCTTTTGCTTCATTTGATTCTCCGGGAAAAGCTATCCGAGGACCACAGCAGGTAACCGTTTTGCATTAACAAATATATTATGTGTGAACACACATTTTGCCATACATGCACAGATATGCATCCTTTTTAGGTTATCAGACATCCTGTTTTAAACTAATGACTAGCTACAGTTAAGGACTTTAATTAAAAAGCTAAGCCCTATAATAAATGTCATGAAATTTTAGAAGCTCAATATGGTTAAGCTCTATCATAAAGTACCTTAAAATGTAGGGCACATTTTAAAATACATGGTAGCTTTATCCATACCTAGTGTATGTCATTTTCTTAGTGCCTTATTCAAAGCTTTTTACTCAGCATCAGTGTTACAGTAGGATCCTTTGTTAAATTTCATACTGTGAAACAAATGGCATTTTTTTATTGAAAAGTTTGTCATTTTCCTCTTTACAAGAATAGATGTTTTTCATAAGTAAATAATTGCATCATATACTCCTATTTATCAAAACAAGTAAACTGTCTTTCATCTAATACTTCCATTACATTCTCAGTTATACAGTACGTAGATCCGCAGGGTTTGGTTTTGGTTTCTAATCTGGCAATGAACATGCAGCCTAATATATTTTTCAAATAGTCTCTGCATATGTATGATTTTAATCAAACACTTCAATGTTTCTAAAGCTTGAAGACTACTTACAGCCCCCAGTCCATAGTTACTCTCTCATTTATCCAGGTTCTATCAGAGAATGATGCTTTTAGTTTAAAAAAAAAAAAAATGCCTGAAAGCAAGTGAAAAATATATAATTGTTACAGTAAGCAGAAGCTTGTGAAAATACACAATGGTGTAAATATCTATATAATTTGCACACATTTGTGTAATTTCTCTTTGCCTTGAGATACTTATTTTTAAAAATCCAACAACTTGATGAATAGCCTTTGCCTTTCTAAGTACTGGTATAGGTTACAGACTTCTAAATCAGCATACAAAGGAGGCAGTAGTCAAGCTGTGGTATATTTTGGTAGTGGGAAAAACTAGGCATCTCTGACAATAAGCTTTAATTATAAATTCACTTATGTTCTACATTGTGCCTTATTTCACATCATAGTCCCAGTATAGTTATTACTAAATGAAACAAATTAAACAATTTCTTTTATTGCAAGTAGAATTCCTGTGGAGCTGTAAAGTGCATCAGTTCTAATGCTTGTTACTTTTTTCCCCCATTATATCTCTTGCTTGTTCTTTTACTAGTTAGTCTGTGCATTCATGTTTCAGTAGATGGCACCCTGCATTGTGCATTTGCTTTCTATGCTACAGCAAGGGAAACAGCTGGTATGTGATTACAACTTGATGGAAAAGTATTCAGCTTAAAAAATGCAGAAGAATTGGTGTTGAGCTGTCACAAGACATGGGGCATAAGGTTAGATAATTGATATTTTGGCAGAAAAGGCAAAGAAATTAGTTTGTTTTGAAGGCCATGTTGCAGTTTAGGATTGAAAGAATATTTCTTAAAATTTTAAGAACATTTTGCCATTTTATTTGTATTAATAAAACTAGTATGATAAATACAAAATTCTTGAATTGTTGATAATGACAAAGAAGTGAAAAATTTGGGTTACATATTTCAGATTTTTATTTTATATCAATCACTACTTCTTAATACCTTTTTATACATTCAGCTATCATAACAAAGCCTAAAATATATCTGCTTATTTTTACTGTATGTGATTTTCTTTTCTTCCTACTTTTGCTGAGTCAGTGAGTGGGGTCCCAACTGAATTCTATGAAAAGATCAAATCTGAACCAGTAACTCCTAATAGAGAAGGATAAACATGGACTTTGAAGATAAATTGGCAGTAGAAGGTTGGCTTACCAAATTTAGAAGCTAAATTGCTTCTAAGCTTATTTCTTCCTATTTTATAGATCTTAATAAGAATTACCTTTAACGGAACAATCTTTTATTTATATCCATATCAGTTTCCCATGAAAGTGATCATCTTAATCACTTGTACTTCTTGTTTAAACTGAAAACAGTAAAATTTAAATCTGGTTAACTCTAACTTATTTTTGCTTATTTCTCACAGTTATCACTGCTTTTAATCCTATTTTCTAAAGAAAATTATCTTACCCCAAACTTTAAAATATTTTAAATATTACTGTTTTTGTGATAAAATTGTCACTTCTTAAAAAGGGAATTGAGTCAGTGTTATTAGAAGCCTCTGTTCTGCTATTTGAATATATCTCGGTGCCTAGCAGACTTTGTATATTTACACCAACTGTACACAGCTGTCCGGTAAAATGTTTTTAAGAAGACAGTGATGTTTTGAAACTCAATTGCTGGGGATCCCTGGGTGGCGCAGCGGTTTGGCGCCTGCCTTTGGCCCAGGGCGCGATCCTGGAGACCCGGGATCGAATCCCACGTCGGGCTCCCAGTGCATGGAGCCTGCTTCTCCCTCTGCCTGTGTCTCTGCGCCTCTCTCTCTCTCTCTGTGACTATCATAAATAAATTAAAAAATTAAAAAAAAAGATTTTTGAAACTCAATTGCTTCAATTAGTAATACGCTTGTTTATTGTAAATGATTGGTTAACTAGAATGGGAGATTGGTTAAGGGAATGAAAACTAACACTGTATCAGGTGTTGAACTAGGCTGTTACTTTAAAAACACATTAGTCATAGGAGGCCAAAGGGGTCTCTTTATTTAAATTGAGTTTTTGAGGTAATTCTCCTCAAAGTATCAGAAATTAGCTGTGTGAAGGTAATTTACTTTGTGTCAAGGTATACAAGAAAGTGAATTTTTTTTTAAAGATTTTATTTATTTATTTATGAGAGACACAGAGAGAGAGGCAGAGACACAGGCAGAGAGGCAGGCTCCTCACAGGGAGCCCGATGCGGGACTCGATCCCGGGACTCCAGGACCATGCCCTGGGCGGAAGGCAGGCACTAAACTGCTGTGAGCCATCCACGGATCCCCGTGAATTTTTTAAATAATTTGGTTTATAATATTCAGGAAAATAAGACCGTCAACAAGCATTTATTGAGCACCTACTATTGAACTAAATGCTTTTTCTTGCCCTACTAGATTTTTTAGAATAAATGCAGTATTTCCAGAGTATTTATGTGTTGCTTATAATGGAGATAGTCCCTTTGAATTTTTCATACTTCTTTAATTAGGCAGCTATTGACAAGTCTCACTGTATTCAGTCACAAGAAAGAGTAAAGAAGGCAAAACTATGCAGTATATATAGCAAGAGCAAAATAAGTCAAAAGAATGCATCTTATGTTAGATTTGTTGAATGATTAAAATTTTGAGGTTTCAAAAAACAACTGATCAGTGGAATTTTAGTACTTTAAAAATTCTTTCACCAAAACCACACTATTCCTATATGTTTTATTCATTGTGTATTTGCTTATAAGTAGCGAAATTTAAATGGCTCTTGATCAGAATGCATGTTTACACACATCATGTCTAGTGTACTGTGTATTAATAAGAGCCCTATAACTTAAGGTTTCTGTTGGAAAATAGTAAAGAGAAATTTTAATTTTTAAAAAGTCTTATTGACTGTTCCAAAAACTACTGCCATTATGATAACAGACATTAAAATTTGCTGATGGTAAAACTGGAAAATCTTTGACTAGAGGAAGATAAAGCGCATGTATGTGTTTTCAGTGACTCTTAATCAAAGTTCAGCTGTGCCCTTAATGAAACGAGACCAGAGTCCTGTCTTCATGCTAATGCTATGGAAAGGTACTTTGCTTTCCTGTGAGGGAATTTTGTGTTTATGCGCATACCCCGTGCAGAAAACCCCGCATTTGAAATTCACTGTAAGTTGATTGTAAGTACAAATAACAGAAGATGTTTTTGTTTGTTTCCTGCAGCCCATTTGGAAGCCCTTTCCTAATCAAGACAGTGACTTATCTTCGGTCCTGGGTGGCAGGGACTCAGAGCTGCCTATCCCTCGGGTCTGTGAATTCTGTCAAGCTGTTTTCCCACCATCCATTACATCCAGGGGGGATTTCCTGCGGCACCTGAACTCCCACTTTAATGGGGAGACTTAAGATGCACTTGAAGACAGTTCTGTGGGATGAGTCTATGTGATCATCCAGGTCTGGGTGATGGTCTTGGGTTTGTAATACTATAGATACTTGATTGCAAACTTAGTTCAAGATCATTTAGTGAAAAATAGCTATGAATTTTTTTTCTAACCTTACATTGTAACTTTCTTCTCTTTTAAAAGATCATTCTGTACGAAGCTGTAGTTCATTGTATTCATGTTTACAGTGTTTATTGCCTTAATTTATGTTTGTTTCAAACATCTAAGCTTATTGCTTGGATTTCTAGTTAGATCTGTTGAATTTGGTGATGTCAAATGTTTATGGGGTTTTTCACCTAAAATTAGATTATTTATGCTATAGGCGATTTTATTTTTTTTAAGTAAACCTGTAATACAGAACAGCAGACAACATAAATGCCTAGGTAAATGCCAAACCTAAGACATTTGTTGCCCAGGGATAAAATCACTGGTTAGAATTATTTAAATACTTTAGATTGTTTTGTTAAATAATATACATGGTTTTAAATTTTGCTATGTATATAGCTACATGATGAAAATTAGTTAAATATTTAAAAAGTTACTTATGTTGTGATCTTTACATGTGTTCTTTGTTCTTGAGTGAAAAAAATAAAGAAATAAATTACATTTGGGGGAAGTTTATAACATTCATGTTTTCTAATGGTAGAAGGGTGATATCAGATCTGGTGACATTTAATTACGAGTAGTAGATCACTTTGAATTTAGTAATTATTTTTCAAACTAAACTTGCTAAAGAAACACACTTGTATTTCCGGGGAGCAAATTTAAAAAGCCCTATAAGGAGTATCCACATTTATTGATTGATTTGTAAGTGTTTACATTGTTGTTCAGAAATGTGTGGTTCATTGTCAGCAGCCTGATGGCCACTGGAAGACGTTTGAGAGAGAGGATACCAAATCCGACGGCTGCAAAATATTTCTTAAAATAAGGTGTCTCTTTCATTTTTCTTCCCTGTGGTGCTTGTTTTTCAGGTTTCCCTTTGCCTCCGATTTTTAAAACTCTTTGAGGCATGGCTTCCATTTTATAAAGTGAACATTGATTTGCAGCTTTCAAAACAGGAATTTAAGCCTTCTTTGGAGGAAATGTTTTTAAAAATTGGAGGATTTTAGGATGGGGGAATTTGAGAGGCCCCTGTGCCCCAGTAAAAAGCCTTAACTCGTGGAAGAATGAAAATGGTGCCTCGACTTCTCAGGGTGCCAAGCACATCACATTGACATCTTCTTCACCAAGGTGACATAGCGATTATTAGGTATTCACTGTGAAGGGTTCTGAGACGCGCGGACTTCTCTCCTCCGTTGCCGCTGGGGCTGAATGGAAATACCTAGAGGATTCTCCGAGCCTCGCCCCACCTCGCACCCACAGCCTCCCTCTCACTCCACGCACACGCACACACGGGATTAAAAATAAAAACTTCTCCGCCTGTGCCACCCAGAATATGCCACTGTACCTATCTCGTGAACGGGGATTCGTTTTCCTTGTCCTTTTCTAGAAGAGAGAGAGCCCCTCTCACACAGTTGACATCTACTAGCCTGCTGCCAACCAAAGGCGAGTCTAGCCCAGAAAGTGACTCAAAGCAAGGTGTCATCGGCGCTCTGTCCCCCTCCGCCACGGGGAGGGCGAGCGTTAGGGCGAGCGGGCAAGGCCCGGTCCCCGCCGGTCCCGGCTCCGGCTCCCCGGGACGGCCCCCCCGGCCCCCCGGCCCCCCGCCCCGCAGGGCCGCGTCGTGCGGGCCGCGTGCCGGCAGCTGCTGAGCGTGGCCGGGCAGGAGCAGCTCCCAGGTGAGGCTGCGCGCGCGGAACGCCGAGCCTGAGCGAGCCGCCCCCGCCGCGCCGAGGCAGTTGTGAGCGGGACGCCTGAGAAGTGGGAGGTGACTGTCCCCGGGAGGGCCCCCGGCGCAGCCTCCCCGGAGCCGCGGCTGCTGCCAGCGGGGACATCTGCTTCCTTACGCTGCAGCCCGGCGCTCCCCGCCCCCTCAGCCGGGCGCGCGGGTCCGCTCGCGGAGGGCGGCGGGCTGCAGGCAAGCTGGGGATCTCTCCACCCCCGAGGCCCCTCCTTTTCCTTTTTTTTTTTTTTTTTCTTCTTCACATCTTTTAACCTTCAAGGTAAAGACTTTATAAACACGGGAGGCTGCGCGTCCGCCGCTCCCAGGCCCGCCTGGCGCTCGCGGCTCGGGTGCGGGCCTGGCCCGGCTGCCCCTCCCCGCGGCCTCGGCTCGGCGGCTCCCGGCGGCTGCGGGCGGGGGGCGGCCGGGGGGGCAGGGGCGCCTGGGGCAGGAACGGGCGCCTCCCCACCCCCCGCGACGCCTCCCGGCCCGGAAAGATCTCCGCGCGGAAGCGGTGTTCCCCGCAAGGCTGCGAGGCCGCCGCGACGCCCGCAGACACCCTGCGCGCCGGGCGGACGCCGCGGAGGCCTCGTCCGAAGGGGGACCCGGGTGGCATTTAAACTAATAATAAATAAATAAATAAATAAATAAATAAATAAATAAATAAATAAATAAGGGGGGTGGGGTGGGGTGGGGAGGGAAGCAGAAGTCGGGAAGAAAAGAGAAAAGCAGCAGGCTGATTACGAGGTGTCAAAACTGCCAGGAGCAAGAAGGTGATAGCAATCAGGGGTGAGAAGAGTGCGGCATTCGTGCGGGGCAACTAATTATCCGTCTCATTTGAGAAGAGCAGCATTTGAGGCAGCAGCGTTCGCCTGCTGAACGGTGACAGATTGGCGCGGAGGAGAGGGGAGGTGTTAAAACAATGGAGCCGAGCGCGCGAGCGCTGCTGCATGCTAATCAGCCCTCCCTCCGCCTGCCCGCCGCGCTCCCTCCTTCCCCCGGCCTCCCTCCCCGCGCCCCCGCCTCCCGCCTGCGGCGCTCCCTCCCTTCCAGCCGGCCCGCCGCCGCCGCCGCTTCCTGCTCCCTCGCTTTCCCGCGCGGCCCGCCCGCCGCTGGCAGCACCGCTCCGCGGCCCTCGCGCGTCGGGAGCCCCCGGGCGCCCCCGCGGGCCACCGCCGCCCCCCGCCCTGCGCCCCCTCCCGGGCGACCCCCGCGGGCCACCGCCGCCCCCCGCCCTGCGCCCCCTCCCCGGGCGGCCCCGCGGGCCACCGCCGCCCCCCGCCCTGCGCCCCCTCCCGGGCGACCCCCGCGGGCCACCGCCGCCCCCCGCCCTGCGCCCCCTCCCGGGCGCCCCCGCGGGCCACCGCCGCCCCCCGCCCTGCGCCCCCTCCCGGGCGACCCCCGCGGGCCACCGCCGCCCCCCGCCCTGCGCCCCCTCCCCGGGCGGCCCCGCGGGCCACCGCCGCCCCCCGCCCTGCGCCCCCTCCCGGGCGACCCCCGCGGGCCACCGCCGCCCCCCGCCCTGCGCCCCCTCCCGGGCGCCCCCGCGGGCCACCGCCGCCCCCCGCCCTGCGCCCCCTCCCGGGCGACCCCCGCGGGCCACCGCCGCCCCCCGCCCTGCGCCCCCTCCCCGGGCGGCCCCGCGGGCCACCGCCGCCCCCCGCCCTGCGCCCCCTCCCGGGCGACCCCCGCGGGCCACCGCCGCCCCCCGCCCTGCGCCCCCTCCCGGGCGACCCCGCGGGCCACCGCCGCCCCCCGCCCTGCGCCCCCTCCCGGGCGCCCCCGCGGGCCACCGCCGCCCCCCGCCCTGCGCCCCCTCCCGGGCGACCCCCGCGGGCCACCGCCGCCCCCCGCCCTGCGCCCCCTCCTCGGGCGCCCCCGCGGGCCACCGCCGCCCCCCGCCCTGCGCCCCCCCCGGCACCCCCTCGCGGGCCACCGCCGCCCTGCACCCCCCAGCGCCCCCCCGCGGCCACAGCCGCCCTGAGCCCTGCACCCCCCGCCCCCCAGCGCCCCCCCGCGGGTGGGCCGAGGCCCGCGCTCCGGCCCCCGCCTCCCTCCTGGGGCGCCGAGCCCCGCTCCCGCGCTCCCGCCGACGCCGCCCGCCGCTGCGGGGCTGGGCCTGGGCCTGGGCCGCGAGCCCGGCGCCTCCACGGAGGACGAGGGGCGCGAGGGGCAGGCAGGAGGGCGAGGAAGGGCCCGGAAGGCCCCGGGAGCGGGCAGCCGAGCTCAGGCTCTGCCCCGCGGCCGCCCCCAGCCTTCGTCGCCCGCTAGGCCGGGAAGGCGAGGGGCCCTCGCTTGACCTCCTGACCCTGGCGCGCGGGCCTCTGCGCCTCCCTCCCAGCCAGCTGGGCTGCAGCCTCCCCCGGAGAACCCCCAACCCTGAGCCTCTGCTGTGCCTGTTGAGGGAGGCGGCCCGGGCCCTGAGGTCTCAGTAACGTCTCCTCCTACTTTCTGAGTTTAAAAGCTGATTGTTGAGCTCGAAGCTCTTGCTTAAAATACACTTTTACCCATACCCTACATTTTACTATTATGCATTTACATAAACTACCCTTACAGATTGAAACACTGAAACACTGCTGTTGTGGCTTCAGTGGGATAAAGGAAACCCAGCTTCCCAGAACTAAGAAAGCAGCTCCTTCCAACGAGTTCTGTGCTATTTAGCTAAGCAGGTGTCTAAATTAACATCATAAAACTTCCTTCCCCCATAAACCGTACATGGAAAACGAAAGCCCCTGAAAGATAATCCAGCCAGTATTAATTTTTTGTTCTGCTGACCTTTACCACTGCATCGATTTACACACACAACTGTTTTGTTTTAAAAAGATCAATTTAAAATGTGAAGAAGATTCCATAAAACTGTCATTTATACCTGAGAGTTTCACTTATATTATTCTCTCTACCCTCCTCTGTAATGGGTCATAATGAAAGTACAACACAAAAGAATAAAATAAAAATGACCTGAGTAAATTTTGGTATTTTATATCATCACCATTGATCTAATCAGATGAAGAACTACACAAACACACAGAGTGAATCGTTTTTCCTTTTAGCAGATGCCCAGA
Organism: Canis aureus; assembly: GCF_053574225.1. Lineage (NCBI taxonomy): Eukaryota > Metazoa > Chordata > Mammalia > Carnivora > Canidae > Canis > Canis aureus. Next base: position 24,062,312 of record NC_135644.1, on the reverse strand, counting down.
CATACCAATACAATAGCTAAATGCAAAATTGTTGGGATCGACAACACAAAAATACAGAATGTTTGAAAGTTTTAAAATTGAGAATTCTTACAAGAGTTACCTCAAGAATTTTGTATGATGTTTTTTTGGGGGAGGGGGGTTTCTACTCCTTGGAAAACCAGTAAGCAGGCCTCTCTGCCCTCAGTGCCTCAGAGATTTTCCGGTGCTAGAGCATTATCTGGCATTTGGCAAACTCTCTAGCACCTGAGTCTGTTAAAATAGCAGCCTACCTAGCAGGAAAAAAAATTGACTTTACATTTATTAATGTAAATTTGGAGATTCAGGTGCTCCATCGGCATCAAAATTAACTAATTCATTAACTATTCACTAGGCTTTTCTTTATTAACCAATTCTATACCACCAAAATCTTTCTCTTAAGTGATAAACCTACAGAGTTCAAATACATTTAGTTCAGTTGCTTGCTGTGTATGTATTTCTAATATCTAATCAAAATCTTTATCTTCCAATGTCTTGGTTGTTGCGGGTGTGAGGCAATTTCTTCTCAGTCCACAGACTTGACGATTTTGCGTGGTTGTTTTAATGGTGTATTTACAGATAAGTTTTTATTTGCACATAAGGACAAAAAGGTGAAGTGAAATTTGGTCCCAATGGAAACCTGTTAGGTTCCCTGAACATATGGCTCATTGGGCTGTTACTTCCTTTTTGAGATCATTTTCCAAGATTTTTTAATATATACATCAATTTGACACCAGTTATAAAGAAAATATATTGGCTTTGAAGATGCCTCCACCTGGGGCATATCTCTCAGTAACAACCCATCCAGTCAGGTGGACCTCCCTCGGAATGTACCGGTTTCCAGTCTCCAAGAACAGGGTACAATTAGAAACCGGTCAGAACTGATAGTTGATTTACTATCTTTGAAATCAGGTAGTTCTCTGGACTCTTAGAACGCCACAATGAGTTGATTAACACGGTTTAGGGGAGACTGCTTAAAACTCTTTTTAGGGAGGCTGCGCATTTTGGAATCCACAATATTACAATGAGTCCTCTCAGTAGATACAAGTGATGTAAGTCTCATTTATTGAAAGTATGTGATGCCAGCTTAAGACTTAAGGGGAAAATCACAGCACTTTGAAAAAGATGTAAATGTTCAATTGGTAAAAAAGGGGGGAAAACCGTGCTAAAACATGTGCCTATTTCCATTATGCTTAATTTACTATTCAAAACAAGTTTTTCCTAATAAGCTCTATTGTTTCTTTCTGTTTTGTAAAATTTAATATGTGTGAGACAAAAACCAGATTCAGAATGTGAATGAAGTCTGTTTAGCGAAAGCTTGTTGGAGCTCACAGTACAAGGAGGGCCTCAAATTAAAAGACATACCACTTTATAACCCCCCGATAGGATGTAAAAAGTGAGTTTCTTGGGCCTTTTCTAGAACCAGTTACAACTGGATTGCTAACTTCCTCTGGCCTCAGAGCACCTCACGGATAAATTAATACACTTAAAATGCAGCAAACACTAGACTATTGAGAATGACGATGCTACGTATATTTACTAAATAACTTTAGCTTTCTCCTTATTGCAGTCTTCTCCTTTCTGAGTTCTCAATCCCCAAAGAGGACTCAACTGTAAGTTCTCGAACACGTTATCCCCTTGTCCGTTTTTTTCAGGGTTAAGTCCCTTACCCTTCTCCAGAATATTTGCACCTGCTTAGGTATCTCTTGATGTTGAACTGGTCTCCCCCATTTGAATAACCCCTTGGAATCTGGAATGTGTGGATTACCTGAAGTGTGCCCATGATTCCTTTGTTGTTTAGAGTTAGATCATGAATAAATTCTCTAAATATCTTACTTACATCTTTTGGAAGCAGTGTACAAAAGATAAGTCATCACTTACTAATTAATTCAAGGAATAATTGTTTTCGAAATAACAAAATCTTAGAGATTGCCTAATCCAATTTTCTTTTTGTTTGGATGGGGGGGGGGGGGAAGCAAACAAACAATGAACCCCAAATAAACTGCATCTAAAGGGAATGAATGAGTCCTTCAAACCCACTCAAATCATTAGAACCCAACTCATGCTCTCCCTTCAATCCACTATTTTTTCCTGAAATAATCCTTCACCTTAAAATAAGTACACTTTTTCCACTGGCTTAGTACTTGGCTTCATAGGAAGCTTAAATCATTCTATCAGGAGTCTTTTGTACACAAAGAGACTAACCATTATACTAAACCACAGGGACAGTGGGGAGCCTGCCATTACCTGACCATGGGTGGGGTGTACTACTTAGGGATTACCCATGTGCCCCCACCCCAACACAGGCCTCCGGACATTTCTGCCGGGAAGGAGAAACACTTCAGTGCACTGAATGTCAAGCATTTTCCTCTTTTCCTGCTCCATGCAGCAAGTGTTGGGGTGTATTTCTGAAGCTTGAGACACAAACTAAGAAGAGAAAGTAAAAAAGATTTGTATCTCCAAAACGTAAAGCTTAGAGTTAAACCTCACCATGACACCCAAACCACAAGGCTAACTTTGTCTAAATTCTAAACCGAGGGTTACAGTTTGTTGGCTACACTTGCTCCCGAAGCAAGCACTTTACCGTTTGTTTGGTAAAGAAAAAAAAAAAAAAAAAAAAAAAGGGAAGCCAGTATGAACTGGAAGTGAGCCTGTATATTTTCTAGAACTATCAAACTAGAACTAAAACATTTTCTAAACCAAAGGCATGTTTCATCGGTTCAAGAGTTGGCCTTCACTTGCCTCAAGATGGGCCTGAGGCCCCTGAGGACGTCTCAGCATTATATTATCTGCCCTTGGTGTTGGTGGGTGGACTCTGAAAACAGGTCTCATTAGACAGTAGTTGCCCCCCTTGCAGCTGTTGGAGGGGCGGCCGGGTGGGTGTGCTCCTGCAACTTCAAGCAATTGGCTTAAAAGGAAGGCAAGCTCCCTGGGAATCCAAAGTATCAGGGAGGGTGATAAAGCTTCCTGGAAAAAGCTCTCACTAACCAGGACTGAGGGAGAAATGCAAGCAGCAGGCTCCACTCACTGTTCAGCTTTTCGATTCCCTCACACTCATGCGCGCGCGCACGCACACACACACACACACACACACACATTCCAACATGCAAAGACCCGCGGTTTAGTTTTTTCTGAGGTTTTTGCCACAGGCATTTTGAAAGTCTTTTCTTTCAGCATCTGTAAGGCCCGCATGAGATGGGTTTGTAGGGGAGAGCACTGGATACATTTTAAGGCAGATTTCTGCTCTTCCCTTCGGCCTTTAAGTTTCCAAGTCCCGACTTTGTTTCTTTTGAAATAAAATAAATACCAACGAGTAATGTGGCTCCATAGTAAGGGTAGGAAACATGGGATGTGACGTGGGCAGGACCGCTGGAAGCCCCCCTCCTTCCAGGCACAATCGGGTTACCCTGCCCGGGCCTGAGGGGGGCCACGCTCAAGGCAGGAAGCCCGGCCCAGTTTCCAGTCAAGTCAGCAAGGACACTGCCACTTCCTGGGACCTACAGGGGCACTTCCAGGGGTCTTCACCATTTCTTCCTCCTCCCACCTGCAGGGTGCACCCTGTGGGGGCAACTCGTTTCCTTTCAAAGGCAAAGTCCCATTGCAAAGTCCTGACTATCCTATACTAAGTTGCGTCAGACAGCAAGCCTTGCTTCTCATAGGGTTTCTTCAAAAAATAAAAAATAAAAAAAGCGATTTTTTTTGTAGTGAGTATTGCCAGATTTGGCAAGTAAAAATGCAAGATGTCCAGTTAAATCTGAATTTCAGCTAAACAACAAGTCATTTGCGCTCTGCGGATGCCCCGTGCGCTACCTGGGAACCTGGGTTTTAGTGTTTCCTTGACCCTAATGATGTGAAATCAGGTCTTACTGAACAGATTTTCCTCCAGGGTCTCTGTTTCGTTGGGTTTTGCTCTGCTCCCTGTGGGTCTGGGGGTGGGGGGGGGTGAGGGCGACCAGGTGGAGGGGTCCCCCCTCTGCGCCTGCCTTGCAGGGTGGGCGCTCCGGGGCCTGGCGGGGCCCCCGGAGCGAGGGGGCGGGAGGGGGGGGGGGGCGAGGCCTGCGGGGGAGGCCTGCGGGGGGCTGTGGGGGGGGCTCGGCTCCGGCTCGGCTCCCGCTCGGCTCCCGCTCGGGCTGGGGCTGGGGCTGGGCTGGGGCTCGGGCTGGGGCTCGGGCTGGGGCTCGGGCTGGGGCTCGGGCTGGGGCGGGAGGCGCCAGGCCCTTCCCCGCCGGCCGCGCCGCCCCGCCGCGCCCCAGCCCCGCGCGGCTTCCCCTCATTTGTTGCATTGTTTGCATTAATATGAATATCTTGTTCTGTTTGTTTTGTCTCCTGGGAGCCAATAAAGCTGTGAGTTTTTTCTTTACACCAAATGCAGCTCTACGGGCGATCAATCAATGGGTAGTCTTCGGATAATCTGTGAGAGTGAGAAATCTAATAAAGCTAGCGACTAAAAAAGGAAAACAATCTACTTTCCTCTTAGGTTAGCTGCGTCAGGATGAGTGTGTTGCACTTGCGCTGCTCGAGGTGGGTCTAACTCTGGTTCTTCGGGGGCTTGCTTTGTTCTTGTGTTTTGAGCAAGTGGATTAGGATGGCCAGTGGGGGGGGGGGGGGGAGGATTGGGGCCTCCTAACGGCTTCCGAGGAGTGGTCGGTTCTTGCAAGAAGAGGAAAGAAGGTACTTTCTGATGTCCCAGGAAAGAAAAAGAAGAAGAAGAAGAAAAGAAGAAGAAGAAGAAGAACCCATGCGAGAGATGGAGGCTCCCATGAAGGCACTTGGGCGAGGAGGCCTTCCTCGGTGTTCCACGCAGACAGGAAATGTACATTAATGACGAAGGGAACCAAGGGCTGGTAACAAATCAAGTCACTATTAGTGGCCCTGGCCCCGCGGCTTGCTCCCTCCGGTGGACGCCAGCTCCCCAGGTGCAGCCTCGGAAGTGCCCTCTGCGATCCCGAGCCTCGCGGTGAACAGAGAGATCCGGCGCCTCGGCTGCTGCAGCTCTCCTCACCGCACAATGCAACCTAAATCGCTTATAAACAGATCAAAATAACAATCTGAATTATCTAACATTAACAGCTGAACTGAAGAGCCCAGGATTATGTGATGAATTGTTAAATTGCAGTAGCATTGTTTTGGATTGCTAATTAAAAAAAAATAAGCAAACCCCATGACTCTAGATATGACAACTGAAAATACCCACAAATTATTTAATAAATGAAGCGTCTAACAACTTTAACACTTCCTGGTCGCCTTGTTAATAAATGTAATTTGAGGTAGATTTTAAAAATCTTCAATCTAAACAGTGAATTCATTACGCGCCATTCAGATCTCTGGATGCCTATGGACTTCTTGGAATTAGGTGTTAAATAGACAAAAGTGAACCAAACTGCCTTTAAAAGCACAGCATGACCATGTAATTCTTTTTCCAGTTTGTGGTAAAAAATGATGAAACTTCTTTCCAAGTAGCTATCACCCAGATTTAGTGTGAAAAGTAGTGTAATTGTAATTCACGCCATCAGGGTCTATCGCTGATAGACGATCAGCTGTTCTGTAGTGGGGAGAGGCTTTCTTTTCAAATAGGAAAGCTGCCAAGTGCTCTGCGATACCTCCAGCAAGCTTATCGGATTGAGTTCAGAGCCAAAACAGCAGCTGCACACATATGCAAATTGGCAATTAATAGTATAACATTCTGCAAAAAAAAAAAAAATGTTTAAAAAAATTTTAAAGAAAATAGAAAGAAGCTACCTGAACATTAACCTCCCGGTAACTGGGACTTCCAGGATGAATGACTAAGGATTAATTACCCTCTGGAGAGGACTTGCTCTTTATTACCTTCTCTCCTGCAGATCAAGTCTTTGTTGTCTTGCTGAGTTTTGTCTGTTCCATGGAACACAGCAATGGACTCTACAGGAAGAAGTTTAAAAATAACTAAAAAACCCTTATATTCTGATCCCAGAAAAGGGGGAAAATTAAGTCCCTTCCATTGATCATGCTTTCTCATACACAGAGATCACAAAGCCAGAGCTTTAGCATCCTCGTGGCAAAGACATTTTGTTCTGGATGTCATCATCTCCTTCCACTCCAGCTTGCAGTAGGAACAAGCTTCACGTCCTGGGGGGGGGGGGGGGCTGCCTGTCTCGGTCTTGATTTCTATCTCTTCCGCCCATTGACAGAAATGCCGTTTCTGGGCTTCACGCAGCAGTAGCAGAAATCCAGCAAGATTTATGATTTATGTTGCCCAGCACGTATAAACACAACATTCTCAAACGTTTAAAGAAAAAAAAAATCATATGGATTTGTTACATGTCTTGACATCCTGGTCCCCCACCTCCACCCCACCCCAGTTCTCACACATACACACAAGTACACAAGTACACTGTTTTCCCTGATACAGTCATGGAATAGCTGTGGCCGGAATTAAGTTGACAACCCAAGGCCTAAGAAGGACCTGGCATTTTCACAGCAGGCTTTCTCCAGGGCTTGGAGTCTTCCTCTCCCTCTAGCATGGGGGTGGGGTGACTAGTAAATGTTTCAGATAATCTGTGAATTCTTAATAGTCCTAGTTCCAGGGGGGAAGATCTGTCTATTCCTGGGATGTGGCAGGTTTTGGAAACCTTGCTTTTGGGGGGTTTTACAGATATTGCCAAGTTCCAGAAGTTTGAAATTTGGGTGAGGATCCTGATTCCCTTCCATGGGTGAAAGTGAAGGAGGTTTTATTTTGCTTTATTATTCTCGAGATGTTCTGGGGTGAGACTGCATAGGTCCTAGCTGTAACATGGACCATAAATGCAGAGCTGTGACCATTACCGCTGCCTTTTTCTCCTTTTATCACCTACGCTTCTGATGTTATCACTCTCAGGTCTATTACAAGTCAAGTGTGCCTTTATTTTAAACACATTCTTTGTGTTAGACCCTAGGGACACAAATTTGGGCTTAACATCCCCCTTGAAAGCAATACTTTCAATGCGAATATGAGCTTTGATACGCGAATACCAAAATGTCTATAGAAAATTCACCCACGTAGAATGTAAAGATATTTGTTTATATTTCTTGGATAAGAAGATTTTTGATAACTGTCAAGTAAACATCCAATCCCATGTTGGGTGCAAAAAATTTTGAGCTCCTAATAAAAAGGATATTTTTTTTTTCCCACTGAGTGACCAACTCTGGGTCAGTAGATTGCACTTGCTAAGTATGTATGATTAACAGAACTTTTTTGGTCTGATTCCAAAAGAGGTAGCCTATGTCCTGAAGATTTACGGTATGGGAGAAAAAATCGTCAGGCCTGTATTCTTTTCATAAGTAAGGTATTCTTTTCCTTGACTTGTGATCCAATTTGAAAGCATTGTTAGGCTTTTCTATTTTCTTTTGACAAAATGAAAAGTGGTTTAAAATGATATAGCAAGTCAACTGAAAAGTTGCTTTTGAATAAAACAGAAAAATGGGAATGCCAACTTTCTTTCCTTCTCTATAACTTCATTAACATGGTTGTATAGACATTTGCATGTAAAATGTAGTTAACAAAAATTACACAGAAGTAAATTTAGTCCTTTAGTGCCTACCTCTATGGTAAAATCAGACCATTTGGCATAGTTTGAAGTCTTCCAAGAAGCCTGGTTTCCACCTGGAAAATAAATTACTAAATTTGAATGTGTTACTTATACTATGGTGAGTTGTCTATCTGTTAACATTTTATTTTAGTGCATATACTAGAAGTTGTATTTAGAGTTTTCTAAAAATGTCATCTGTCAAGGTAGAGAATTATAATAATATAATTATATCCAGGAAAGGTGTTCTGACTTTAGATTATTTTGATGCTGTCACAAATATGATGCATTTTTCAAAATTCAGAATGCCACAAGTTCATATGTTACATTGTCAGATTTTGAGATTAATTTAGATTAGTTTTAACTGTTATAACCATAGTTTATTTTCTTTGCATTTATTAATACATAGATGATGTTTATTCAGGGGTTCAATGTAACATATATACACTATTGGAATACCTAGCTGTACTTTGTTCCATCTGTAAATGGAACTTCATCTCAAAAATTTCTAATATAGCATATTTATCAAATCATTGTTATAGTCTCAATTCAATATGTTCTGTTTTAAATCATAAAGTTTGTACTATTATAAAAACTTCTGATTAATCAAAGATTCTCTGTCATATGACACAAAGTATCATAATGCAGTGATTGGTGAGATGTCATGGACAGTGAAGACAGCACTGGATTAATTTATCTGGATAGAAACTATGTTTTATAATGCTGCAGGTGTACACAATGGGAACAGATGAAGATGTGGGGCCTCGGCTCAGTAAAAACTCATTACCACAGCTAGTGACGGGGGAAACGATGTGCCGTATTGAAATGTGTTTGTAAGTTTTTCTTCATCCGAAAGGAGGGTACATTAATGTACTAAAAGAAGCAATATTTCTTTCTGAAGAGTACATTTTCTAAGTTGAGTAAACAACCAGAACAGGCATAGCTGTGGAACTATATATTCTCCAGACCAAAGACTTTGTAGTTCGGTCCAATGTCCCCAAATGTGTCTAATACCTAAGCCATTTTCACAATAATTATGATTTTATGTCTGTCATTTTTTTATTCTGAAGTGCTTCGTGAATCCAGGTGAAAATAATAGATACCACCTTCTGTGGGACTGAAAAGAAGAAAAATCTTGATTCCTACTTAAAGATGCCATATTTGAACAATATGATGTTAAAATACTTTGTTTAATATTTTAATAGCACAGGGCATTTGCTTTGGAGAATGTATCTGGAGGACCCAGGACTACTTCTAGATAGTAAACTGAATGAGGAGCCTTTACTTAAGATGGTAAAAGAGTAATATTTTTAGAAATAGGCATGGCTTTAATAGTCGAAGCAGTGCTGGTGATTGTGAGGGTCATTATTATCTTTATTCACCGACGAGGAAAATGAGGCTAAGTTTAAGTCACATAACTGGTAACGGATGAGCCCCTAAGGCCGTGGAACTAGCCCTTGCTCTTCTGTGAGGCACTTCCATTCTGGCATCTGAAGGGTAGAGGGATGGGAAGTTAGGAAACCATCTCTGCCCCCGTAAAATTCCATTTTTCCTTTACTCGATCCAAAAGACTCAATGAAGTAGTCCAAGAATTTAGCAGTGTAATCGAGGTCCATTTGATTAGGAAGTCTTTATATGCCTAGAAACAGGATTGCTTTGGCACAGGCATAAAGACTCAGGCGATCTACACATCCATCCTCAAATTTAGCAATTCGAAGCAGTTAGCTACACGGACAGTTTTGTATGCATTGCTAAATGCAGACACAAAAACTGCATTTGCAAAAAGAGGAAACCCAGTTAAACTAGGTTGCAAATTTGGCCCTAATTTAGCGTAGCATTTGTGATACATATAGGTTAGAGTGACATTTATATAATGGTGTGAAATATGAGAAACTTCCAATGCTAGACACAAAGACTTTTTAAAATTGCTTTTGCCTACTTTGGTTAGTTTAAGAAACAGGAGGAAGAATTTGGTTTTTCAAGTGATGGGAAGCCTTTAAGGATGTTGGAACACTGTTCAGTCCCCTGGGGTTTTGCCTGCTGTACAATTTTAAATGTCTTTTAGCGAAAAAATTGGCCAACAAGGGAAACATAGAGATGAAATCTCTTTTTTTCTTATCTGGGAAGTGAGAAGCTATAGGTGGGTAACGTGATCCAATTGTGACTGTCAGATAAATGGTCAGCTTGGGGGCCAGAAGGCCACAGCTATTCCTTCTAGCCAATAGGACTATTGAACCAGAGTAACTGTTCTGATGCTAGAACTGACTCTGGAGGTTTTGTCCTTATGCTCAGTTGTAGATGGAGATTTCAGCTTAAGAAACCTAGCCAGAAATGAGACTAGATACATACACAATGTTTTGTGAAGTGCTGCAGTCATGGTACCTGAAGCTACTTCCATTTCACCAGGGAAGACCACTGGAGGGCAGTGTTTTCTCCTTTGGGAACAGCACCTGGTTTCCGATGGAGTACGCACTGATAAATTCAAAGGCGTCTGGCTCACGGAAGATGAGTTGCTCTTCTCATTCAGGCTGTGCTGGGAACTGACCCTCCTGCTTGCATGTCATTCAGGTTGCCGCTTCTCACGCTGCCCGCCAGAGTAGTCAGATCTACAACCAGATCCTAAAATAGTATCCTGTTCAATATTTGCTACTTGGGGGGTCTTTAATAACAATTTTATATTAATTAACCATGCGAAGACTATGCAAAGTTTGTGCTACTAACTCAAATGGCAAATGAAAGGATACATGAGCAAGAATGGGTAGTTTTAACTAGCTGCTAAATGCTTCACAGTTTTAACATTTCACTAGGTTTATATTAATTTTATTTTTAATACAATATGTATGCATACGTTTATCACCAAATCAACAAGTTGGCATTTTCTAGAAATAAAAAATGACGAATTTTCCCTAGAGTTTATTTACTATATTCTGTGGCATGATTTGTTCCCTAGGGAAAGTCTATGGGAAAATATTTAGAAATTTTTTATTAAAAAAATGATCTGTTGCTGAGTATTAAATTTTATAACTGTACTTATTTGTGTTCCCGTTAATTAAAAAATGAGGCTGCATTACATATTAAATTTAGGGAGGAGCCATTTAATCTTTACTTAAAGGTGCATAATGCTAATTGAATTCTTTTAATTATTATAGTTATTTATTTTATTTTTTTAAAGATTATATTTATTTATTCATGAAAGACACAGAGAGAGAGAGAGGCAGGGGGAGAAGCAGGCTCCATGCAGGGAGCCTGACGCGGGACTGGATCCTGGGTCTCCAGGATCAGGCCCTGGGCTGAAGGCAGTGCTAAACCTCTGGGCCACCCGGGCTGCCCTATTTATTTCATTTTAAAAAATGAAAATATTGCCTATTTTAACTCTGTGATTTTGTCTAACAAAAAATCGTGATATTTTTATAAAATCGCCATATAATTTTATTCTCATGATTTACTTGGTACATTTTTTCATTGAAATGCTGACAAACTGACCTGGGCTTACGCCTAAACACAGTGACCCAAAGCAACCAGTCACTTGAGAAAAGACATAAATTTCAATGTCTGCATCATAAACACTTGTTTAAAGTATTTTATTTAAGATTTTATTTTTTTAAGTAATCTCAAACCTACATTCCTTAGATCAAGAGTCACTGCCTTTACCGCCTGAGCCAACCAGGTGCTCCAGGTTTGTATTTTTATAACATTATTGCTGAGTATAAAACTAATGTGTTTATTGTGAAAATTATGGCAATAATGTAAGAAAAATCGCCCATAGCCCAACTAGTTAGAGATAGTCATTGTCAATATTTTTAAGTATATCATTACAGTGTATTTTTCTGTGCAGTAATTAAAAATAATTAGAATACATGGCATCTTATTTGTAAGCTATACTTTTTTACTTAAAATAAATCACAAATATTTTCCCATGTCATTAAATGTTTGTTACCAAAATTATTTTGTATAACTATATAGTACACCATAGTTTACCTAAGAAGTTCTCTAACTATATATTTAGTGGTTTCTAATTTTCCTACATTATAAACAATGCTACGATGAACATCTCTGTAGACAATACTTGCATACATCTACAATTATATCCTCCATACTAATTCCCAAAAGGGGAATTTCAGGGTCACGAAATTTTTTCAGAAGCTTTAATACATAAGGCCTAAATATCTTCCAGAATGGAAGGGTATGAAGGTGTCTATTTATCTGTATGTTACCAGGTTTTTAATCTACTGTGATGCTTTAAAAACATCTTTGTTCTAGTTTTTACTTTGGCTCAAAGATTTTTAATATATTTTAGGTTTATTTGCTATTTATATTGTTTCTTAGTGGCTTGCTTTTTTTCTCTACATCATTCATTTTTTTCTCTGGAGATGTTTTTATTTTTAATTAATTTCTGAGAGTTTTTTATATAATAAGCATAATAACGCTGTGCCATACATTTTATTTATCCAAGGTAATATTGTGTCATTAACTTTTCCATTTTTTAAAAAAAAATTTTAAGTAAACTCTACACCCAGTGTAGAGGTCAAGAGTCACATGCTCCACAGACTGAGCCAGCTAGATGTCCTGATTTTTTTCATCTTTAAATGATCAATTTCTCAAAAGTTTTCATTAAACTCTCTGCCCATGCTTGTGGATTTAGAAAATACTCCTTATGAAGATTATATATTCCATTTATATTTGCTGCTACATATTTGATAACTCTGGTTTGGTTTGTTTTTTGTTTTGATTTCATGCACTTAATGCTTTAAGCAAACTGCACTTTATTTTGTCTTATCATATGAGGTGATGATTTGATCATTTCTTTCCGGTTGTTCAGCAACTGTCCCTGAATATTTGTTGAATGATATACTTCTTTCCTAAGGACTTAAAAAGATTTCAAATCAAGCTGAAAGAATTTATGTTCCAGAGTCTACTCCCAAGATTAATTTCTGCTCCTCTGATTTCTCTATTCTTCTACCTTTATCACAATACTTTGATTATATATTCTTACATCTGATATTGCAAGTGTCTCTTCAGTATTCTCCCCCCAAAAGTAGTCTTTGTTATTCTTGCTTACTTATTCTTTATACATTTCAGAATTACTTTATCAAGTTACAAAAATCAGTTGCGAGCATATGTTTTCTTATGGAAAAATGCCCAAGATACATTAAGTGGAAAAAGCAAGTTGTAGAACAGTATAGATGATATTATCCCTCCTGTATTTAAAGTCAGCAAAAGCATAGACGTGTATAGCAGTGCCCATGCATATGTAGATATGTGCCTTATAGACACATAAAAAATTTCTGAAAGAATAAACAAAAAGAATTCTTGACAATAGTTACCCTTGGGGTGTGGGAATGAACATTGTGGGGAAGAGGAACTTTTCCTTTTTACTACAAAGTAGTCCTTTTAGGCAGTTTGGAATTAAAAACTCACCTGAAGTTCTAAACAGAATTGCATTATTATTATTTTTTAAGATTATATTTATCTACTTGAGAGAGAGAGCACAAGCTGGGGGGAGAGGCAGAGGGAGAGGGAGAAGCAGACTCCCCACTGAGCAGGGAGCCCGACGAGGGGCTGCATCCCAGGGCCTCAGGACTATGACTGGAGCCGAAGGCAGAAACTCAACCAACTGAGCCACCCGGGCGCCCCAGAATTGCATTCAACTTATAAATGATTAATCGGTACACTTTTATATAATATTGTCATTATCCCACATAGGAACTGTTTGTAAAAATTTCTGTGTCCCTCAGGTAAGTTTTTTAATTGTTCTCAGATGGATCCTACACAAGCTCTGTGGTTTATTATACCTTGATTTTTTTTAAAGATTTTATTTGTTTATTCATGAGAGACAGAGAGAGAGGCAGAGACACAGGCAGAGGGAGAAGCAGGCTCCATGAAGGGAGCCTGATGTGGGACTCGATCCTGGAACCCTGGGATCATGCCCTGAGCCAAAGGTAGATGCTCAACCCCTGAGCCACCGAGAGTCCCTACCTTGATTTTATATACCTATACATACCTAATTATATATCTGTATCTATAGATTGATATACAGAAATATAAATATACAATATCATAAATATATATTACATAACTGTGATTGTTTGTAAAGTTAATTTGTCTCATTGAAGACTATTTCTTGTTTTTTTTTTCTTTAAATAATTGATTTCTTTAGTTTTCTTAACTTGAACTTTAAAAATAATCCTAAAATAATTGGTCAGCTCAATTTGTCCATTTAAGTTTGGGCTAAAGTGGTTGGTTTATGTACAAATACTCTGATTTTACTCAATGTAATTGTTTTTATTTATATGCTTTTTTTTTTAATCATGTAAACATGGCTTAAGAAAATTGCAATTATGAGGAATATTCTAAAGTATAAATGACTGCAGAATACAATACCTGTCATTTTTTGAAATGAAATGCAAAGGAGTAATGAACAAAAATAATTATTAGTATAGATAGGATTTCCATGAATAATTTATGAGGACCTAGACAAGGAAGAAATAAGAGATATGACCTATTTTGAATCCTGTAGACTTTTTTCCATATTTGTATTAGAAGATACTGCCATTTTAAATATTTTTTTCTCTTTAAAAAGGAAGGTGTTTTATTGCTCTTATTCCTGACTATAAATATATAATATTCTCATTGTAAGAAGCATTCAAATATTATAGAAAAAAAGAGACTTCCTTATGTGAATTCAGCTACAAACCTATCATCCAGAAAAAAATACTATTATTAGTATTTTGCCTGGGATGCCTGGGTGGCTCAGCAGTTGAGCATCTGCCTTCAGCTCGGGACATGATCCCAGAGTTTCGGGATCGAGTCCCACATCCCCGGGCTCCCCTCGAGGAGCCTGCTTCTCCCTCTGCCTGTGTCTCTGCCTCTCTCCGTGTGTCTCTCATGAATAAATAAATAAAATCTTAAAAAAAAATAGTATTTTGCCTATTCTTCAAGAATTACTTTTATTCATATATATTTCATATATTTATAAAATGAGACCATACTGTACTGTGCATATTGTTTAATAGCTCCTTTTTTTCTTGTAATGTATAATTACTGCTGCCGTTTAATTGTCCATAAATGCAGATCTTCATAATTCTTAATGGCTGCCATTAAAATGTATATTTTATCTCATGGTGTTTCACAATTTGATCAGTCTTCCATCGATTAACACTTAGGCACTTTCCAATATTTTACAACGAATATTCTAAAAACATCTTTTCACATTTGACACATAATTTCCTTAAGAAGTGGAAATGCTAGATCAACAAGTCTGCACAATTTTAAGACTTTTGATGCATACAGCCAAACTGGCCCCCAAAATGTCATAGTGATCTTGCTTTCAAGCCTTTCTGTTATTGAATGTTGTGACATATTTTTTAAATCTTTTATAATCTGATAGGTGACAAATGGTTTTTCATTGTTCTTTTAATTTCCAGAATTTGATTACAAAGGAGACTTATTGTGTTTCACATGTTTATGATCTATTGTTATTTCCATATTTGTTTGTGAGTTAGCTATTCTATCCTTTCCAGGTTTTCTTCTGGAGCATATATTGTATTGTTATTGACTTGTAAATGGCTCCTTTAAGATTAAGAAGATTAATCCTTTGTTATATCCACATATTTCAGTATATCATTAGTCTTTTTACCTTCTTTGCGTCATTTTTGGCATATAAACTCTTTATGTGATCAAATTTGCAAATTATTATTTCATTTAATATCTTTGGTATCATTCTTAGACATTCTGTATGACAAGATTAGTAAGAAAAGATTCTCATATGTTTTATTCCAACTGTATTTATGTTTTCATATTTTGCAGTTACATCTTTAACTCATTTAGATTTTCTTTTTTAAGATAGAGCTCTAACCATATTTTTTCCAAATGATTAATGTTACCACAGTTTTGAGCAACCAATAATTTTCCCACTGTTTTTTAAAAAAATATTTTATTTATTACCTTGACAGAGGGAGAGAGAGCACAAGCAAGGGGAGCTGCAGAGAGAGAGGAAGAAGCAGGCTCCCCACTAAGCAGGGAGGCCAATGTGGGGCTTAATCCCAGGACCCTGGATTCATGGTGTGAGATGAGGGCAGACACTTAGCTTATTGAGCCATCCAGGCACCCCTCTAACTTCTTAGATATATTGTAATCTAGTTGTTCCAGATTTTATTTTTATCTTCAGTTTCATTTATCTGTATTAGCATGATCTGTATTCATGAGATTCTGAGAATATTGTTCAGGTTTTGCAACAATAGTGCTGTGTAACAAACACTCCCCCAAATCTCAATGGTCTACAACAACAAACATTTATTTCTTTTTCATGGGTCTTTGGGTTAACTGTGACATTCCAGAATTCTGCTAGATGTGGACTTTGCTACAGGCTTCTGGTCAGCCTTATGACTATTTCACATGCCTCTTTTGTTAGTGCATATTCTTCTCATGATAAATGGCAAGAGCTCAAGAAGGCTGGCAAAATTTTGGCCATACTCCTTAAATCTCAACTCAGCGTATTCTCTTTTCCATCCACACTCCATTGCTCAGTCCAAGCCCTAGGTGAATGGCAAAGGAAAATATATTGCCTTCCCAGGAAAGGCATGTTAAGGACTTGGAGAAAATGAAAACTTATAAACAAAAAATACTAAATACCTCACTGAGCTAGTTATATTTTTAAAACTCCAGGTTTTTCACTGTTAAATGTGTCAATTGTGAAGATTCAATAATATAAATCATAAATTACTGGCATCTAGTAATTCAATAAATGTGTACCTGCTTCCTCACCATACACTATAGCTTTCAATATACCTTAATATGTAAAAAGGCAGATTACCTCCTACACCGTCACTCTTTTTTTTTTTTTTTTTAAGATTTTATTTATTTATTCTCATGAGAGACACAGAGAGGCAGAGACACAAGCAGAGGGAGTAGTAGGCTCCTCGCAGGGAGTCTGAATCAGGATTCCATCCCAGGACCCTGGGATCACAACCTGAGGCAGAGGCAGATGCTCAATCACTGAGCCATCCAAGTGATTCTGTCACTCACTCTTTCTTTCTTTCTTTCTTTCCTTTCTTTCTTTCTTTCTTTCTTTCTTTCTTTCTTTCTTTTTTTTTTTTTTTTTTAAGATTTTTATTTATTTATTCATAGAGACACAGGCAGAGACACAGGCAGAGGGAGAAGCAGGCTCCATGTAGGGAGCCGGATGTGGGACTTGATCCTGGGCCTTCAGTATCACACCCCAGGCTGCAGGCGGTGGTAAACCGCCGCGCCACAGGGGCTACCCTCTGTCACTCTTTTTTAACAGCATTTTTCTAACTACATCATTTTTTCCAGGGAAATAAACAATCTTTTCATTCTATCACATGTGTTCAGATCATTAATAACTGAAAAAAAAATCTCAATCATACTACTTTTAGAATGATGAGCATTTGTTTCAAGGCCTTACCAAGAAGGGACTGAGGAATTACTCTTAAGACTCATAATAATCAACGTATTATCTGTTTATTAAAAAAAAGTCAAAGCAATACCGCACAAATTTTCAAATGATATTAAATTAATTATGGTGCTTGGTATCCTGGAAAAATAAATTATAATTCAACTTAGGATAATGATCATGTTTTTGAAAATGATACTCAAAGGAAGTGCAAGTTACATTCATAATCATTCAGTACAATATAGGATTGTAAAGAGTGTCAGGGCAAAAGGACAGAAGAGACAGACTTGAAGATTTATCTAAAAGTATAAATAGTCAATGTGGGAGAAAACAAACATGATTTTTATGATTTCCTAAATATTTTTAAACATGGAAGGGAAATTTTCTCCTCTGTATCATATGTTAATTACATTTTTGTTTGAAAATCATTTTCTGTTTGGGATCACATTTTTAAATTTACTTTCATTTTGTTTAAAGATTTTACTTTTTTTTATTCATGAGAGACACAGAGAGAGAAAGGCAGAGACATAGGCAGAGGGAGAAGAAGGCTCCATGCAGGAAGCCCGATGCAGGACTCGATCCCAGGACTCCAGGATCATGCTCTGGGCCAAAGGCAGATGCTCAACCGATGAGCCACCCAGGCGTCCTAGGATCACATTTTTTAAAAAGATGTATGTATTTATTTGAGAGAGAGAGCACATGAGCACGTGGGGGGAGAGGGAAGGGGCAGGACAGAGGGAGAGAGCATCTCAAGCAGACTCCCTGCTGAGCACCAGAGGCAGTGCTCATCACCTTGAGATCATGACCTGAGCACCAAAATCAAGAGTTAGAAGCTCAATCAAATGAGCCACCCTGGCACCTCTGGGATCACATCTGTAAAGGAAGTGACAAAACTGATGAGAACTCAAAGGACAGAAAAAAGCTAAAGAGATTTAATTTAAGTCCTTGAGAAAAGCTAAAGGGGTTGGCATTATTCAGTTGTAAAAGGTTAACATGTGACTTGGTTAGTATTCAAAGGCAAAATTTATTTTCAGAGAAAGGATGCTGAACAGGAGTCCTCTATGTCTAAATAAGAACATAATTTTTTTTTATTACAACAGTTTGATGTGACTTTTTTTAAAAAGATTATATTTTTAAATAACCTCTTTTTATTTTTAACTAACCCAATAAGGGCTGCAGCTCACAATCCCAGTATCAAAAGTTGTGTGCTCTACCTACTGAGCCAGCTAGGTGCTCCTCATGTGACTTTTATAAGGTAGCAGTGATTGTTAGATCAAGGAAACACTAAAGATAAATACCAAGAAAGATTTTTTTATTTCGTTTTCTAGAAAGAGAAATATTTTATTTTTTAAGTAAAAGACAATTACATTTTGGCTAAAACTGTCATTTGAAGGTAAGTGATAGACCAGATTAACCCTCCCAACCAGTGTAAGCCTATGAATTTTTCTTAAGTTGCCTAACACATTAATCTGTAGTATTCTTTAATAAATTAACTCAAATACTTATTATGTAGTTTAATCATAGCAATATACTGACATATTTATGCACATTTTGAACGTGAAACAATATAGCATAGTTGCCTAATTTACTTTTATTTCTTCTTAATAAATAGCAATAGATATATTAGAAATACATTCGGTTAGTTATGTTCTGTGGATCAATTTAGGCTATTATTCACAAGCATCCAACAAAATGTTGCCAAAACTATACCCATTTATCCTTGATTATAACATAGAAATTCAGAGTTTTAATTGTATTTTTAAGCGTTGCCTTAAGGCTTAATTTTAGAGTCATATATTTTAAGTTGTCCTCCAAAGACCCAGGTTTTAGAACTGAAATGCCCTTTTAAATGTTATCTGTTAGTGTTGTAAAACTGATTTTTTCAAAGAGGGCATCTTCAATGCATTTTAAAAGGGGTCTGTAACATAAAAACCAAGAAATTCTCTGTAAAAGGGCAATTGGGAGGAGCTGAGATATCCTTTGCTTTCAGTCTGATGAAGCACTGGCTGGTGTGTGTGTGTGTGATGAGAATTTTTAAGAAAGAGTAAATGTCGGTTTTCAAAAATATAGCGCAAACCTGTCAATTAATTTAGATCCAGTGATAAGAAATGTGTTTTGGTGAAAGCAAGAATGAGGTACAGTGCTCTTGTTTTTATTTAATCCCCTGCCAATGGTTCTAAGAAATACATGTGTGTATGTGTGTGTGTGTGTAAAACACATCAGTTTATTCCCAAGTCTCAGCTTAGTGAAGTAACCTATGTGTAAGGAAGCAGTGCATTTGAGTATTATAAATGGGTTAGTTAATCCTGCCTAATTTTTTATAAATATTCTTTTCAAACTACTGCTATTCTTAGGCCTGACTGCATTTTGGCCCAAGCAAAGGCCTATTTTCACTTTTCGATGGCTTACTCATCTTTACATGATTAAATAGCCTTCGCTGCTTGAAAGCTTTCCAGTTGGTTCCACTTTTTTAAAATTGCATTATTCCAACTATTGATACTTTCTTATTTGCATTATTAATACGCTGTCAGAGTGTATTGATGTCTGTGTTAGTTTTGAAAATCCCTTAAGGTTTTCTTTGCATTGGATCTAGACAGATCAACCCATTTGGAGAAGAATGTGATCAAAAGTGACAGCCTTGCTTCCTGGTCAGAGAATCACCAATGCAGGCACATATATGCACAAGTTGGAAATAAGGTAGGTAGGAAGTCTACTTCAATTTCAAAACTCAATTTGCTTTTATATCACTTCGTGTTTTATTCAAACATTTGTTCCTTTTTTTGTAAAACAAAAGGAAAATTGCATCCTTAGGACTCTGCTGTCAGGACTGACTATGATTTTAAGGGTGAGGATAGTGTTTATCCTGCCCTTGGAACTGACTGTCCACCACTGAGCAACACATGAGGCATCTCAGCATCATCTCAGCACTCGATACTATTTATCAGGTGGGTGAACTTGACAATGTAATATGATGGTATCAAAACTGGACCTTTGCAGAGTCATTGAACTTGGACATAGCCTTGCCTTTTTTAAAGCTACAGACATAGCTTTGCTGTTTTTAAAGCTACAGTTCAAGTGTTTAGTTGGCGTTTTCGTTCATTATAGTTGGCAATTTGGCAGTGTTCATCAAAATTTAATACACATGACCCAGTAATTCCAGTTCTTCGAATCTATCCTGTAAAATATCCAAACATACTCGCAAAGAATGGTATACAAGGCTACTCACCACATCATTGTTTTCAACAGAAATATTTGAAAGGAACTAAATGCCCATCATTGGCTGATAGTTAAATAAATTAAGGTACATCTATACTACACAACGGTTTCTAAAGAAGGAGGTAGGTCCATGCATTAGTGCATGGAGAGATCGCCGAGATGTACTGTTGAGAGTTTAAAAAAAAAAACTACAAAATTCTCCAAATAATTTATGTGATGTAAATGAATAAGCATATGTTCTGAAATGATAGGCACAACACTTTTAATATTATTTACCTCTGGGATACAGAGGTATGTTGATAAAATCATATGTTTCAAGGTTCTGATATGGGTTTTCAGTTTTTACTCTAAGGTATTGGTGTTGTGTTTTAATTTTTGAGAACAAGCATGCATTTATGAATTGGATAATTAAATAAACCTGTGAGCTTTCTAAAGAATACTTTTTAACACAGAGAAACTTTTTCCCTGGTAAACAATTGTTAAAGTATAAGGTAAAACATTTATAATTATTCTCCACTTCTCCATCATTTCTGCCATTCCGCTCTTCACACATCCCACCCATTACCAAGCTACAAAAAGCTAAAACCTCTTTAAAAACAGGAAAAGGGAAATAAAGATATGCCTAGAAAATGCCTCATTTAGATTATGTCCCTCTCTTTGTTCAGTGGCAAAAAAACAGACAAACAAACCAGAAAACCCCCAAGTTTCTATTTAACTCAGTGGATACTGTTCATACACATGGTATTGAAAGCACCAGAAAACCTGGCTTGTTGGTCTCTCTTGGTAAACTTCCAGGGAGATGCAGCTGATCATCTTTTTTTTTCAAGATTTTATTTATTTATTCATGAGAGACAGAGAGAGAGAGAGAGAGAGGCAGAGACACAAGCAGAGGGAGAAGCAGGCTCCATACAAGGAGCCCAAGGCAGGACTGGATGCCAGGACCCCAGGACCCCGCCCTGGGCTGAAGGCAGCGCTAAACTGCTGAGCCACCAGGGCTGCCCGCAGCTGGTCATTTCTATCAAAAGTCAGAGACAGAACACTTCTTAAACGCTTTTAAATGAGTAGATATATCCTATGTTAGCATTTTATCTGATTATCTTATTTTGAATAATATCAAACTGAGGTTAATGTTTTTCTTTCAGGACATGTTACATGGCTTTAATCTCACTAGAGATTAATATTTATTAATGTATGTTCTGTTGTGATATGTTGTTTCCTATTTCTTTGTCTACCTCACACATGACATTATTTATTTCTGAGACTAAACTTGTCCATGCCTTTGTAAACCAAATATTAGGAGCACCAAAGAGGGATGCCTGGCCAGCTCAGTCAGTAGAGCATGTGACTTCCGATCTTGGGGTCCTGCGTTTGAATCCCATGTTAGGGGTAGAGTTTACTTAAAAAAAAAAAAATTTTTTTTTAAAGATTTTATTTATTCTTTCATGAGAGAGAAAGAGGCAGAGACACAGGCAGAGGGAGAAGCAGGCTCCATGCAGGGAGCCAGATGCAGGACTTGATCCCAGGTCTCCAGGATCACACCCTGGGCGAAAGGCAGGCGTTAAACAAGTGAGCCACCTGGGCTGCCCCCCAAAAAACTTTTTTTAAAGAAGTACAAAAGCACTATTTAGCGCTAGTCACTTCTTTCTACTTTTACATATATTTGTATACAATCTAACACATAGTTATTAATTCATTTCTTTTCTATGTTAGCACATAAGAAATATTTTAAATAATGAATAGGGAGGAAAATTGCTTACATATAATGAGAAGTTGTTTCCAAAAAAGATAAATTTTTAAAATGCTACAAATGCTTACACGTAACTTGCTGTGTAAACTTTCATGTAGATGTCAGCTACAGATTTGATCTCCACTTTCCGAAACTCTGAATATTTAAACCATGTCTTGCATTTTCTCTGAAGCCTAACTTAATCTGAACAAATTTTGTTCTTGAAAAGAGGAAAATTTGTTTAAGATTGAGGCCCAAGGTTGTCTCATTTAACGCCATTTTGAGCTAATTTATAAGACTGTTAAGAAAATGGAGGCATCACATGTCCCATTATCCTCCACAGAATCTGATCTGGTCAGTGGAACTACTAATCAAATAATCATCTCATAAAATGTATTGCTACTTTCCAAATGAAAGAGCACTAAGCTAATAAGATGAAAAGAAATCTAATGATAGTCAAGCCCTTCTGCTCTTTTCAAATTCAGTAGTCATCCATCTTGCCAAGAAAGGAAAATTTTTAACTAAAGAAGTAGAAAATAGGGACGCCTGGGTGGCTCAGTGGTTGAGCAGCTGCCTTCGGCTCCGGTCCTCAGGTGGTGACCGACCCCGGGGTCCTGGGATGAAGTCCCATATCGGGCTCCCTTCGGGGAGCCTGCTTCTCCCTCTGCCTATGACTCTGCCTCTCTCTGTGTCTCTAGTGAATAAATAAGTAAAATCTTTAAAAAAAAAAGTAGAAAATAAAGCTACTTTCATATATTTTTCTATTATAGCATTCCAAGGAAAAAAAAAGAGGCAGGTAAAACCGTAAAGCAGGAAAACACAGCAGGAAATAATGCGGTGTTTTTATTTGTTTTTAGTCATTCACATTATTTTCTTTATTCTTTAAATATACTTTCCTTCTACAAGAGTTGTGTTTCTCAAGTCACTGACATTGCCGCAGACCAGGTAAGATGTGTTGATCTCGGTCAAAATGTGGAAAATCCTACCGAGGTCTTAACCATTGTTCAGGCTTTTGACCTCTCCTTACATTCTATTTTCTCACCTCCATTTTAATCAGTACTGCCATCATTAATTATAAGATGAGCAGAATAAATGATGTAGTGGGAGCTCAAACTCTTGTTTAAATGTAGTTCAAATTTTTAAATAGCTGATGGTCTAGTAGAAGAGACAAGATAAACCTGAAATGAATTGAGTGAAAATAAGCTAATATGGGTTATCTACTCTTGTTATGTATTTGTAGGTTTGCCTATTATATGGATAGTTATGTGCATCTATTGAATAGGTTCTTGCATGTGGGGACATATAGGGAACAGAGTGGTCAGTTGCTCTGAATTGGTGAGAGAAGGCTTCTAAGAGAAGGAGACTCCACATATCTTGACATGCAGATACTAATTCCATGCTTGGAGTCAACTTGAAGATAATGATACGAATGATAATGGACCAAAGGGCTACCTGAATTTTGTACTCTAACGATTGCAGTGTTGTCACAGGAATAATTGCTGTCTACGGGGACAACTAAATATATATATATATATATATATGTATTTATATTATTATGTACAATTATTATCGGCCTGTTTCAAAATAAAACACTTCCTTTGAGCTTCGTTTCAAGCTTGATTCTGATGAACTAGAAATAACTGGACGTATGAAGAAACCTTTCTTTCTGTTTTCCATCTCTGTACACGGAACAACAAACACACACAACAAAGAAACACAGTTTGACAACCAATTTTTATTCAGGACTATTTTGCACACACATTTAAAGAATATACATCGAAAGAAACGTCTGTGTTGTCAGCAAAATGGAAAATTTAAGTCACTTGACTAGAAACATAACCAGTCCTCATGTAACTTGCATTCAAAAAGAGCCGAGAGCAAGGCAAATGTATACCACGTACTGAAATCACCATTTATTTTTCCAACATTGAGGATTTTAGTAAGATCATACTCTTAAAAAATTAACAGACTAAAAAGATCGTATTTACCTGCATCTGCGTGGAGGTATAAACGAGACTATAAAACGAATTTCATCTATGTATTTTATAGCCTATGTTTCAATAGGCATTGAGCTCTAGTAAATCTGCTTTCTCTCATTCTTGTTGGGGGGAGTTGGGGCACCATTTTTTGTCCTGAGGGTGCTTCCTAGTACTTCAGAATCCAGATAATCTCGAAGATGTCATCCAACACAGCTTCCGCTCAAGATGCCTCACGTGTCTGTCATTGGGGGGCAACCTCAATCGCTGAACCACAAGACGTGGGGGGGGGGAAAGTCTTCTGAGTCACTTCTCAAACTCGGTCCATTTCTCCTTGGAGCGCCCTGACCGATGACACAGTCGTTGCCCAACTCTCTCGGTGAGGCGGACCCTCCGAGTGGTGAACCCAGCCCGGACGTGGTTTTCCTCGGGCAGGAGGGGCCGAGCGCCGCCGACCAGGCCGACTCGCGGCGCGTCCCGAGCAGGCTGCCAAGCGCCCTCCGGGTCGGGGGCGCGGCGGGTCGCGAAGGCCGCGGCCGCCGCCCGGAAGACGCCGCCGCCTGCCTGGGCCGGGCCCTCGGGCCCCCGGGGAGCTGGGCTGCTGGAGCCTGACAGGCAGCCCCTGCGTCAGCAGCCTGCCTCAAACTGACAAAAGCACGGAAGCTGTGGATCCGTCCCTCACCTTCCGCCCCTCGACCTCGCAAGCCGCCATATTAGCGTGATCACAGCAAAATACCAGCTTGTGTTTACAGTCGCAGGCCTCCTGACGGCGGACGGGCGCGCGTTCGCGGGCGCCCGCTCTGTGTGCACTGAATAGGATCACGATCCGGAGAGCTGAAAACGTAAACACAAGCTGGTATTATGGTGTGACTGGCGGTCTGTGGTTCTTTGTTTGAATACTTTAAAAATGGGCACCCTGGCAAGAACAAAAGAGGCAGAAAGCAGAGCTGCTCTTCAGCGGCTCGTCGCCGCTCGGCCCTCCTCAGGTAGGCCCCGAGCACCTGACCCCTCGGCCCGCGCCCCCGCAACCATTTGTTTTTGCTTAGTTGGCTCCACTTCAACCCAACAGTTTTGTTTTCAGATGCAGGCCGTGAGGACTGTGCCTTGGGTAAAAATTAAATTGTTTTCTGGGGATTTGCAAGCACTGGTACTTCTCCGGTTATTACTTGAATCAAAATCGTCCACGTGGCAAATTCATCGCGACGCTTGGTGCGGTTGGGGCGGGAGCCCACACGCCTCAGGTGGCCCTGCTGGAGTCTCGGCGGGTTAGCCGGGTTAGCCGTAGGTCCTTTGCCTCAATGAGGATTGGCATCAACACGACCCTATTAGACGGTCCGTCGACCTGCTGCTCTTGCTTGTGCCACGTTAGCCAGGGATTCGGAAGTGCAGAAGTTGACCTCGAGAGAGATGTAAAAGTGAAAACCCTAGAACTCTAAGCTCTATTTTAGCGTGACATCTGCGTGGGTAGTTGGCCCTTCAGCTTCCTCTGTAGACTTGGTCATTTTTCCACGTTAACACTTAATATGCTCCTTCGTTGGTTCTCCACTGTGGACTTTGATTCTGAAATAGACTTACTTGTGGGATAAAAAGAGGATCCTATCATTTCAAGAAGTAAATTGAGATACATGAAGCCAGAAGGTTGGGGGGAAAAGTCTTTCCTCAAAGAATGTCAGTCACCACAGCTCATGATACGATTGCCTTCGTGATAAAGTACATACTCTTGTTTTTTTAAAAAAAACAAAACAAAACTTTCTCCTTGGAATTAGGTATACCGTCACTACCAAATCCAGTAACTAAAGGAACAGTGGGTAGTTGGCATATCCCTTTTCTTAAATAAAAATCACAAATTGATTTTACACCTACTGAGGCAGCCATTCACCACTGTAAACTTATTTCTGACAACTGTTTCTCTTAGAATCCAATAAGTAATTGAAAAACAAAAGTAAATTTTCTCAATACAATCGAAAAGCAGTTAATGTAAAGACATAAACACACACGACTCATGGTTGTAGACAGTTTTGATGTAGACTGCAGTACTTAATAATGGACTAGGAGGGGTCTTAGCTTGGGATTTTTTAATGAAATGCCACTCAAATGGGAACAAGTGACTTCAGAAGTGTTGTCAGTCACTGTAGACTGAAAAGAAGTAATAAGAAATAGCTTTTAAGATATCAAATAATTTGCACTAAAATGCTGTACTGTAGCACCTCGCCTTTGAATAGGCCAACAATTTGCCTTGTTTATTTAAAATACATCATACTTGGTCACTTCACGAAACTGCACAACTTGACTTGTTTCTGCCATCTTGTGCCTCGATTATCTCTCTCCGTGTGAGATTCCCTCACCAAGGCCACTTGCTAGCATTTCACAAATTGTAATAAAAGAACCACCTACATGTACGTCAATGCTGATGGATCTGGATCATCTTATTTTCACCTGATATATGTTCAGGCTCAATTGAAAACTGAGTTACGGAATGAATGTTTACTGGAAGAGTCACTTTGGCCTTATCTTACACACACATTGTGAGAACAAGCGAATGAAGCTCTTTTGGAGATTCAATATCTATGGTAATTCGTTCAGTTATACAAATAATTAATGCACAAAAAATCGACATTTTCACAAGTTTTATCCCCAATATATAAATTCACATCTTCTGTGCTATATTTCATATTCTGGAGGAAAAAAATTCTATGCTGCTGTATTTCATAGCTTTAAACTTTAATTTTTAGCTTGAGAGGGTTTTTTTTTTAAACTCCTCATTTCAAATATGTGATTGTAATTTTACAGAAAGTTCAAAACATCTTTGAGCCTGCCAACATCCTTATTACTCTTCATACTTTGCTTTGGCCCATCCGCTTTCTCACACCATCACTTCTTATCTCTCTCGTGCTGTTAGTAAGTGTTGCTAGCAGAGACAGATAAACAAATGACGCCTTTTAGATTCGAAGGCCTTTGGCAAACTTAGTTTATGGAAGCCAGCTAAGAAAGGGCAAGCAGGGCTCAAGAAAGCTGCAACAAAGGCCCAGTTCTACATTTCTAGTAACAACAACCATCTATTAAACTATTTAAATAAAGATGAATAGAGATGGATGGTGGTGCGGTGATTGTACGTGTAAATGTACTTAATGCCACCAAACTGTATACTTGAAAATGGTTAACGTGGGAAATTTTATATAAATTTTACCACACGCAAAAAATAGTGGTTACTATGAACTTGAGTGAGAAATTAAGGACTGATTCCAAGAACCCACTTGCTCCACAAAGAAGCGATTCTCCTTCAGAAAGGATGCAAACACATGTGAGATTAAGCAGGAAAACCGAACTTTTTTCCCAGTTCATTGGAGCACACACTTAAGAATTCTTTGCCATTGGAATTTATTCAAACACAGATTATCACATAAAGTAGCTAAAAGATAATATTAAAGCAAAACAAAGTTTATTACATATCTTTTAGTCTCTCCTCTATATTTTTTCCCAACTGGCCATCTTTTTTTCTGGGTTATTATTTTTTTAAAGCCCATGCACACGAGCATATAACTTGTCTGTGAGACTATTTATAAAAATGAAAAGGAATAAAGTAAAAAGAAGTGAAAAATAACACTGCCTTAAATACTAATGAATTTTAAGTAGTTGAAATTTTGAAAAGTAAACTCTAAGTCATACTGTAGGGCCTACTTTCCTACTTTTTAATAGCTTTCTAAAAAAATTCAAACCTTGAAGTGCATGCAATTAGAAACATGCAACAGTGAGGCTAGGCTTAGTCACAGCACTATTTCAATGCTGCTTCTATTTTTGGTGTCCTACAGAGAAATAGAATTAGAATGTTCTAACCTCTGCTCATTCTGTAGGTGAGAGTATAAAGCTGACTGCTTAAAAAAATTGGGGAGGAAGAGTCCTTTCTAGCCAATTTTTTCTCATGTTTTATGTATTAGGTGATTATTTTACTATAATGTGGACAATTCAGGACAAACAATTAATCTTGTATACATAATCAACTCCAAACTCTTTTGGACAGATTGCCATGAATGTGGCCTAAGAGCACCAGAACCTGGTCTCTGCCTCATATCCATGTTATCCTGCTGGTTTTGTGCCCTAGCCGTATGGTTTTTAAGGCTTCTCCACAATCTAAAACAGACCAGTGTTACATAAATTTAGAGAATCTTGGGGTTGGATGAATTTTAACTTCATCCAGTTCAAGCACCCATCTGACGCTTGGATCTCTTCAGTACTCACACAGCCTTAAAGTTAATAATTCTAGTGATAGTAATGCTTACTTCTGCCGGGGTATATATAATTGGGAACAGGAAAACTAATAAACCAGCAATAAGTTTCTATTCATTCATCTGCAGAATATCTATAAGATTGAGGATTCAATGAAATAACCTATATAGTCATGGCTAGCTCGGTGTTAGAAATATAATGCATGTTAAACAATGGTTATATTTAAATCTGTTTATATCACACTTATTACTCCTTATGTTTCAAGTATCTAGTGCTACTTAACATTACATAGTTTTTTGCTATCTGGTGGTCTGTTATTTATGTGAAGGTTAGGGGTGCTCGAGTGTCATGAGTTTAATATTATGAAATGGAACCAGTTCAAAATTTTTTGACTTGAAAAAAATAAAGATACTTCTATTATAAACTAGATTCTTATAGTCTTAGGGTTATGGCTGTGTTATCACATACTTATATTAATATTTATCTGTCATTTAGTTCATCATTGCTAAAATCTTGGTCAAAAACTGTAAAAATCTCCAGATATTTTGGCATCTTATGATAGCCTCAGTAAATGCTTGTCTTCATGTGTGCAAAGTTGCTCTTCCACTTCATCCACACCTCTTGATTGACTACGTATTGAGAAGTACAGAAACCTACTAATTTCCACATCTAAAATTTCCCACACGTCTATTTCTTAAATTTATATTCAGAAAATAAGAAAAACCTTAGAAAACTTCCCTCTGGGAAAATCACATTCAACTAGGTATTATGGTCTTTAAGCTATTTTTTTTTTAATGTTCTTAGGGATGTCTAGTTCTATGATTAGGATTATTATTAAAGCAATCTGAATATAAGCACTTTTGTTCAAGATAAGTTAATTCAAATTATGAGTATGTGACCTAAAATGTCTTAAGGTAATTAGCAGCTCTGGTTTACCTGAAAACTGCAGTTATCAGGAGCATGTAGCTTAATACCAGCTCATCTCTAATATCGATGTTATTTAAAGCCATACATTAAGAGTCATAAGCATCTGTAGTGACAGAAGAAGCATGCAGCAAAGTACTGAAAAACTGGAATAGAATTAATTGGTTTTGGTCTACCCACTTCAAATTAGAAAATAGCAACAGAAAAAAAAAATTAAACACTAAATGTATTCGTTAGGCAGGATCAGCAATCATGCTGCCCACACATGATCTGCAATTAATTTGTAAATAAGATTCATCACCTGGAGGATAATAAACTCAAGTTTTATGGCCCAAAAGACTAGACAAGTAAAAACCACTAATGAATGTACTGTATAAACACAGGGGCAGGAATATATATTGGTTGAGCAAGGGAGGATAACAAGGAGACTGTGTTTTGTTTTAAAGTAGACCAAAAGATACATGACACATATCTGGAAATTTTTCTGAAGTGTTAACACTGCTCAAAACAGGGTCACTTAAAAGGCGTGGAAAAGTGTTACTACAAGGTAAGGAGGGCGAAAGTTGATTTTTAGAAAGAGCGTTTTTTTGTTTTTTGTTTTTTGTTTTTTTAAAGTCAGGATGAGTATTTAAAACACTGAGGTAGTAATTTTAATTTTAATTAATTTCTTATAATTGCATATTAGAAAATCTTACTAATAAATAATAACCTGAAGTGATTTTAGTTTACCATCTTTAAATGTGACTTGAAAAAAAAATAAAATAAATGTGACTTGAATTATGAAGAGATGTCTGCAAACGTTATCGAGAAAATAAGTATGAAGTGGAAGGTTCAGTATCACCCTACTTTGTAAGAGGATTTGATATGAAAATTAATATCCTTTCACGTAAGTTATAATTGTATAGCACATCTTAATTTGTGGGGAATTTTTGGTTTCTGTTTTAAAATTTTATTTTTTAGTACTCTCTACACCCAATGTGGGGCTTGAACTTAAAACCCTGAGACCAAGAGTCATATGTTCTACTAACTGAGCCAGGCAGGCACCCCTTTGTTTTTTACTTTCTTTTTTTCTTTTTAAGATTTTACACACCTTACTTTTGAATCCAAAAATAAAACACTCAACTTTGCATCCATTCAAATGAGAATTTCTTCTTTAGTGTCAGCTAAGAACTCAGAAGTACAGGGAGGTAAAAGAATCAATAGAGATGTTTATTTAAAATACAGAGTCCTGGTCTCTATCTCATACCAACTGAAATACAACCTCTGGAAGTGAGGCCCTGGAATGTGTATGCAGGTGTAACAAAATCTACTTGATTCTGATGCATGTTAAAGTTTCAGGATGACTTTATGGATTAATATACATGCTCATCGCAAATTTCTTCAACTATTTCCTTTTATAAACAAAAATATTTTTTCATTGGACATATAAAAATAGTTCTGCAAAGTGTAAAAAGGCAGCCCTGAAATTTCCTATAATAAATAATTTCTCAGACCTGGAGTCCTCTTAATGGGGTCAATAATATATTAATACTAAAATTAAAAGAAGGAAGTCAAAGGGTATAGTAAATAGCATTCAAATTTTTGAATGCTCTAGAACTAAATTGTTAATTATAAATATAATCAATATATTAAAATAAATCAATTAAGCAAATAGAACTATCAAAGTGTCTCAGTTCTCAAAATGGATGCCATAAAACATACTAAAGGCTACGTAATTCAACAATAGGATTTGTATTTGACCTCGGTGCCCCAAGGTAGTAATATTTCTAAACAATGTTTGGGGAAGGAAGACATTTGCTGTTAGCAGTCACTTTTAAGAATTAATACTTGGGGAGGGGGGTGGCACCTGGGTGGCTCAGTGGTTGAGTGTCTGCCTTTGGCTCAGGTTGTGATGCCTGAATCCTGGGATCTAGTCCCGCACCAGGCTCTCCGCAGGGAGCTTGCTTCTCCCTCTGCCTTTGTCTCTCCCTCTCTCATGAATAAATAAATAAAATCTTTAAAAAAAAATAAAGAATTAATACTTGGAAAAAAGAGAAAAAATGCTTATTAAAACACAAGCTCCCAAATACTAGACTGTACTAAAATACTATAAAGGGTAAGCTCAAAAAACATAGTTAGCTGGAGCCATTTAATGTACAAACACTAGAATAATCTCTATATGCTTATGTAGTACCGTAATTCATATTTATGGTGATCATTATTAATCATCAGGAAACAGGCTTATATGCTCTAGCTTAAGAAGGAAGATAATCATATAGCTCCATTTAGAAAGGTTTTAATCCAGATTGTTTGGAATTAACAAGTCTTAAATCTTAAAGAGATAAATTGTACCTATCATGAAGATTCACTATGGGATTTACCTCAAAGGAAGACAAGGATTTTTCCAAATAGTTTAACTTAAAATAAAAAAATAGAGATTGTGTTACTTAGGCATAGACGCCATCTACTGGCAAAAAAGCGATAGTTTCAGGGTAATTGTTTGACCCTGGATTAGGAAAATATGGAACTGGCTACATACAGAGGATTTGTTAAAAGTTTTTAAAATGTCTATTTTAAATAGTACACGTTAAAATGAAACATATTCATTAAATTTCAAAAGAACTGAGACTAATGAAGATCACAAAGTGAGGAAGAAGTTGAAGATGATAAAAGTAGTGTCAACATAAATAGTAGAGAGATGGGAAATATAACAGAAAAAAATCAGTGCCAATACAGTTTAAGAGAAAAATTTATTGAACATTGATCATAGATGTGTTATTTATCACATATATACATTTTGTGGGGAATGCTCTGTTTTGTTTTTACAGTCAGAGCTCTGTTTAAAAATATGAAGATGCAGGAGAAGTCCTTGTTCTCTGATGAAGGTAGTTACAGGTAACATTATCATACACTCAGAAATTAGCCAGGACTGAGGAAACCTGAGTTTTCTGCTTAGTTATAGTTAACCAATAAATATTTATTAAATAGGTATTCTTCATAACTAAACGTTTCAGGGAATGAATAATATTGAAGAAATATATAGTTTCTGTTTATAATTAAACAAAATGCAGCTGATATGACAACAGATTACTTACAGCAGAAAATATTTAGCAGAGAAAATAATTTAAATGTCATTCCAAACCTAAAACTACCGCCCAATCAAAAGCTCAAGAAGAGGTGTTATTGCTTATCCTGGTGCTTTGTGCATCTCTATTAAAAGCTTATTGTGTGTGTTCATAATTTGATTTGACATATATCTTTCTATAATTTCTGACACTGCTATATTCAAATGTAAATACAAAATCAATTTTTTCCAAAGTTAAATAGTAATTCCTTTTGAATTAGCCTCCATCTTGGATTAAGAGCCAGTAGAAGGCATTTGGATGGAGACTAGATAGGGTTTGGAAATACATGGTCCTGGGGTTGAATCCCAGTTCGTTCGTTCTTTCTTTCTCTTTCTTTCTCTTTCTTTCTTTCTCTTTCTTTCTTTCTTTCTTTCTCTTTCTTTCTTTCTCTTTCTTTCTTTCTTTCTTTCTTTCTTTCTTTCTTTCTTTCTTTCTGACAGTTACAGAGAGAGAGAGAGAGAGAGAGGCAGAGACACAGGCAGAGGGAGAAGCAGGCTCCATGCACCAGGAGCCCGATGTGGGATTCGATCCCAGGTCTCCAGGATCGTGCCCTGGGCCAGAGGCAGGCGCCAAACCGCTGCGCCACCCAGGGATCCCCTGAATCCCAGTTCTGCTACTTATTTTAGTGTTCAAACTTTCAGAGCCACAACATTCTCATCTATAAAGAATTAATGATGTCAATTATTTGAAACTCTATGTGACATTGCCTGGCCATGGTAGATATTTAGTTCCTAATCCTCTGACCTTTTCATTAATATAGATAATTCTAATTGATAGTAACAACTGAGTAAGTACTGAGGGTAATATTTTAAATGAGGTATGATTAGAAACGGAAGAATTTACGATGTTTTGAGTAAGATCTAGAACAGAGTGATAGGTATAAAATGACAAAGAAGAGGGGCCTCTGGGTGTGGAGCCTACTTTAAAAAATTGGGGGGGGGGGTACCTGGGTGACTCAGTCAGCTAAGAACCTGACTCTTGATCTCAGCTCAGGTCTTGGTCTCAGGGTTGTGAGTTTGAGCCTCATACTGGGCTCTGTGCTGGGTGTGGAGGCTATTAAAAAAAAAAAAAAAAAAAGACGAAGAGGGAACCAAAAGGCATAGAAGCTAAGAGCATTAAAATGGAAGTTAACATGCTGTGTTGATGTCGAGGTCAATATGGAAAGTAAGAAGATATCATACAAGAATGACTAAGGTCATTATGCAAGGAATAATCTTTCAAAGATTTATTTTATGTTAAGCAATAGGGAACCCTGATATTTTCTTGTGAAATAGTGAAATACGTCATTTCTTGTGAAATAGTGAAATACGTCAAGTAGCTGATTTACCACCTTATTTTACTATTAAATGGACTCAATCTAAATGCACAGTGATTTATTTGTGAGTCTTTCTAACGAAGGAAAACAAGAGAAGATAAGTTACTGAAAGTGATCAGAAACCTTGAAGGAAAATCTTTCTAAAACATTTCCTAGAGCAGTTTTTCCCCCTAGACATCCATAGTATTCAACATATAATCATGGCATGTTCCTTCTCCTTCTTTTTCCTTTCTTTCATTTTCTTTCTCCCACCCTCCCTCCCTTCCTTCTTTCTTTTCTTTCTTTCTTCTATTCTTTTTTCCTGATAATTTAAAAAAGCTAAGCCATAATTACATTTTAGTTTTGATGAATAACTCTGTCAAAACTCTGAGGGGAAAAATTAAGAACCTCTTTAGCTTTACTCCTGATATCTGGAAACAAAGTATCTAATAGGCTTATGTTCTTAAATTGTCAAAACCATTAATCCATCTATATCCTTCTAAACTCTGCTATTAAAATTTCTATATCAAATGATACCTATCACTTTAAAATTCTTCAAAGTACTTGAATGTGACTTGTCTTAGAAAAATAACTTAAATATAAGAAAAAAACTATTTTTAATTGTTTTTTTAATAAATTGATTCTTAATTATTATAAACCACTGTAGACCCTGTCAAGAAGCATTAGATTACAGTTTGCCTTCAGCAGAACATAGACATAATTGATAATACATAATCTTTCCCTAACCCTTGTAAACTAGCTGTATGGGTTCTCATGTTTGCGAACTTCACAACTCAGTTTTACAACAAAATAAATAATTAGCTAAATTATTTATGATCCAGAGCATTTGTCTTTTTTTTTTCTTTTTTTGAGCAATCTCTACTCCCAACATGGGGTTTGAACTCATAACCCTGAGATCAAGAGTCACATGATCTACCAACTGGTCAAGCCAGGCATCCCAATCCTAATCCCCATCTTACTCTCCCGTTGAGATCCATTGGTTTGTGTCTCACAATGAATTTGGAGATTTGCCAAAAGTAATGTGTGTTACTAATTTTTAAAAAGCAGCAAAATTGACAAATAATTTACTTTTATAAAGTTACAGCACATTCATATTTATCTGTAAAATGATATAACTCTCACTTACTTGAATTCACAGATAATTCTTTAAAAATTTTTATTTTACCCCACATGCACCCAGAGGTTCCCACCTCTTCCCACCCTCACCTCTCCTCACCCCCACCTTAAGGACATGGAATGAATTAAGAGATTACTCCTAAAAGCAAAAAAAAAAGGGGGGGGGGGCTAGAGTAAACTTCTGTTCCCATTCCTATGAATTATCTACATCCTTTAGGATAGAGCTGGCTTTGTTAATAGCACAGATATAAACTATCCAAGCAATATCTGAAATAAATTCCTGTCACTCTCCATCTTTCATAGTTGTTTTATACTTAGTGGTCATTCATTCATTCATTCAATTTCCTGAAAAATGTGCTAGATGTTCGGGTTCCAAAGACTGATACAGTTAGTTCCCTGTACTGAAGGAGCCCAAAATAACTAGGGTGAATAGTTTGCTTGGTATCCATAGTTATAGCCTATGGTGTTAGCAGGAAGATGATTTTTAAGAGGAAATACACCGATTGTTCTATTTGGGAATTTTATTCAGTTATATGTAAATATATCCATTTCATGTTTTCATTTCTCAAGTTTTAATTTTCAGATTCACATGCACAAATCATGGGGAATGTGCATGTGGCTTTTTTTGGTTGAAGATCCCATGGTGGTCCCCTGATGTCAGTGCATTTTTCCTGATTCTTATAATTTTCAAGGTCATTGTCAAGATGTGATTTGGCCATGAAATTTCTCCTTAGACATCATTTGTTGAGTCATTATTCTAGAGCAGGATATGCAAGGACTTGAGGCTTTGCTGGATATGTTTTGCTCTTGACCCTGCTCTCTGCCCTGGGAGAGTAGCCCCTAAGGACTGACTCATCTGGAAGCCAGTCTCAGTTTGAGAATGTCTGAATTCCAGTAAGACCATAGTTCCTGTCAGATGGCCCATCCCCCTACAGCTACAGATCTTATCTCAGGTTCTGGTAACTGCTACTTCCCCTTCCTCCTTCCAGTCTAGGGATAGTAATGGCTTCCTGTTGGCAGGTGCTTTAGTTGAATTCCTTTAAACTTGCCCACATGTCTTAATGAGAGTCCTCATTAAATTGTCTTTTGATGACACCTTTTGAATGTGTTTCTCTTTCCCGCTGGGATTCTGACTGACAGAAGGCTTCTAGTCAAAATTCCAGCAAGAAAATGATAGAAAAGAAATATGTACCAAGCAGGAGAGACACAGGCAGAAGAAGCTAGCTAGTTTTATGTTGTAGTAACAAACACTTAGTGGTTAAATCTTAGTGATTTAAAACATAAAAGATTATTTCTCTGTCACTCAAAGATCACTATAATTGATGTAGTTCTCCAGGGTAAGAGAGAGGTTGTAGACACCCTGGAATTTGTAGCCAAGTGGACAGAAGCATAAGTACCTAGAGTACATGTTATGCTCCTGAACCATGCAGAGTCATAGGATTTGAATTTACACAGCTGGAAAGTGCCAGATGCCATGAAGAAAGAAAACTAACAGACCTGAAAGATTAGACTCTGAAGGTGCCTGGGTGGCTCAGTCAGTGGAGACCCACTCTTGATTTCTTAATTTCGGCTCGGGTCCTGATCTCAGGGTTGTGAGATTGAGCCCTGCTCAGCAGGGAGTCTGCCTGAGATTCTCTCTCTACCTCTGCCCCTCTTCACACACTCACACTCTCAAACAAACAAACAAACAAACAAATTCTTTAAAGAAAAAGATTAGACTCTGAAGAGAGAAGTAGTGAATTGAAAGATAGGAATGAGAAAATGATCTAGAATCTAGCACAGAGGGAAAAAAACATGGGAAATATATATATATATATAAATATATATATATATATCTGTATATATACAGATTAAGAGGTTTGAGAATAAGTGAGAAATACAGCATGCAACCAATAGAAGTTCCAAGATAAAAGGATTGGAGAGAAAGGCAAGGAAAAGAAAAGGGCTGAGAACTTTTTTTGGAACTGATGAAATAATAACTTGAATCTTTTATTTGAAGAAGGGTACTGAAACTTTTTTTGTTGTTTTATACTTTAAAAAAAGTAAATATGGGGTGCCTGGGTGGCTCAGTTGGTTAAACGTCTGCCTTTAGCTCGGGTCATGATCTTGGGGTCTTGGGATGGAGCCTTACGTCGGGCTCCCTCCTCAGTGAGGAGTCTGCTTTTCCTTCTGCCTTCTGCTCCTGTGCTTGTGTTCTCTATCTCTTTCTCTAATTAATTAATTAATTAAACCTTTTTTTAAAAGAAAAAATAAATATAGGGATTAATTGTGGGAATTCCAAAAGTAAGATGGAACTGAACAATAATAACATGGTAGACAGAAGAGGAATTTATTGGCGTTCAAGTATGTTAAGATCTGTGGTTTGGGAGAAGTGAGATATTG
The DNA here is from genome assembly GCF_053574225.1 of Canis aureus. Classification (NCBI taxonomy): domain Eukaryota; kingdom Metazoa; phylum Chordata; class Mammalia; order Carnivora; family Canidae; genus Canis; species Canis aureus. The sequence continues at coordinate 24,025,361 of NC_135644.1, read as the reverse complement.
ACTAAATTTAGACATTGGTAAGTTAAATATTCATGTAAATGTAAGGGTAGCAATTTTTTAAAAGATTAAATGTATAATATACGATTTATAATATAAATCAATTGAATTCTGGCCTATATGCAATAATTTTAATAATAAATAACACCTAACATTTACTAAGTGCTTTACAAATATTAAGTCATTTAATCCTCACAACAATCTTATTGACTAAATCGCATAATTGGCCCTATTCTGGCTCCAGAATTCATATCTCTTGTTTGATTACAGCTGTAATATATGTCAATATTTTTTACACAGTTGGCAATAATACATGTGGTATGAAAAGATACACAGAATGCTAACAATTAGTAATATAGAACCGAGTCTTCATAGCTTAAAAAAAAGGCAGAACTCTAGTATAATATTTATTCTGAAGGATGGGGAGAGATAGAATTATCCCTAAAATTAAAGTACTGGGCAGCCTGGGTGGCTCAGCGGTTTAGTGCTGCCTTTAGCCCAGGGCATGATCCTGGGGTCCTGGGATCGAGTCCCACATCAGGCTCCCTGCATGGAGCCTACTTCTCCCTCTGCCTGTGTCTCTGCCTCTCTGTGTCTCTCATAAATAAATAAATAAAAATAAATAAATAAATAAAGTCTTTAAAAAAATAAAAATAAAAAAATTAAAGTACCAGAAACTAGAAATGGGTTTATTTATTACATTAAATGGGTTTATTTATTACAGGAGAGGGTGGCAGTCCAAATCAGTAGGGTAAACACAAATACTTAACACAGGAAAAGGAGTTCCTGGGTGGCTCAGTTGGTTGAGCATCTGCCTTCGGCTCAGGTCAGATCCCAGGGTCCTGGAATTGAGTCCCACATCAGGTCCCCTGCTCAGCAGGGCATCTGCTTCTCCCTCTGCCTCTCACTCTGTTTGTGCTCTCTCACTCTTTCTCAAACAAACAAACAAACAAACGTATTTTTAAATATTTTTTTTAAATTTATTTATTCATGAGAAACACACAGAGAGAGGCAGAGACATAGGCAGAGGGAGAAGCAGGCTCCCCACAGGGAGCCCAATGTGGGACTTGATCCCAGTACTCCAGGCGTCCCAATAAAATATTTTTTTAAAAAATAAATAAATGGAGGAATAATTAGATAGTAATCTTGAGAAATTATTTTGGAGACCTACATTACTCCTTACACAAAAATAAAATCCAGGGATGCCTGGGTGGCTTAGCGGTTGAGTGCCTGTTTCAGCTCAGGGTGTGATCCCACGGTCTGGGATAGAGTCACGCATTGGGTTCCCTGCGAGGAGCCCACTTCTCCCCCTTCCTGTGTCTCTGCCTCTCTCTCTCTCTCTGTCTCTCATCAATCAATAAATAAAATCTTTATTTTTTTATTTTTTTTTAAAGATTTTATTTATTGATTGATGAGAGACACAGAGAGAGAGAAAGAGGCAGAGACACAGGCAGAGGGTGAAGCCGGCTCCATGCAGGGAGCCTGATGTGGCACTCGATCCCAGGTCTCCAGGATCACGCCCCTGGCTGAAGGTGGCGCTAAACCTCTGAGCCACTGGGCTGCCCATAAATAAAATCTTAAAAAAAATAAATAAATAAATAAAATAAAATCCAGATTGATCAAGGATTTATTTATTTATTTATGACTCTATTTATTTGAGAGAGAGACAGCACAAGAGGGATAAAGGGAGAGAAACTCAAACAGACTCCCCACTGAGCATGGAGCCTGACCTGGGGCTCCATCTCACCACCGTGAGATCATGACCTTCACTGAAACCAGGAGTTGGATGCTCAGCTGACTAAGCCACCCAGATGCCCTCAGATAGATCAAGGATTTAAATATAAAGTCTTTGAAGAAGGAAGTTATGATTGTTTAGAAATTTTTATGCTGTGAAATCTTTTTTTTTTTTAATTTTTATTTATTTATGATAGTTACAGAGAGAGAGAGAGGCAGAGACACAGGCAGAGGGAGAAGCAGGCTCCATGCACTGGGAGCCCGATGTGGGATTCGATCCCGGGTCTCCGGGATGGCGCCCTGGGCCAAAGGCAGGCGCCAAACCGCTGCGCCACCCAGGGATCCCTGAAATAGATTTTTCAAAGAAATATACAATGTATGTGTGTGGTTTTAGGTTTGAAAATTACTCCAAACAATTAACAATTCATTAGAAATATTGTATAACCAAATCCAAAATATTGTATAAGGAGATGTCACCTTCGAGGCAATTCTATAGCAGAGATATCTTGGTTATTACTACAAGACCAGAAAGCCTTTTTTGCCTGCCAGTCTCATAAAGTTACTTCATGAAAAAAAGAATCTTCTATCTATCTATCTATCTATCTATCTATCTATCTATCTAATAGGTTATATATAGGGGATGCCTAGATGGCTCAGCAGTTGAGCTTCTGCTTTCGGCTCAGGGTGTAATCCTGGGCCGAGGGATCGAGTCCTGTATCGGGCTCCTTGTGAAGAGCCTGCTTCTCCCTCTGCCTGTGTCTCTGTCTCTGTCTCTCTCTCTGTGTCTCTCATGAATAAACAAATAAAACCTTCGTGAATAAACAAAACCTATAAAAAATATAAAAGGTTATATATTTATATGTGATTTGATGTTTTGTATGTGAATATTATTTTAAAATGTTTTTTGGTCAGAACAATGATAGTTCAATTGCTCTTGTTAAGCACTAATAGCTTGATAATGCTTTGAAAAATAAAATAAAAAATTATCTCCTGGTAAGGAAAAATAATCTGGTCTTTATTTAATCCTTAATCAAGTTATTTGTAGTCTCAGAATTACCACTTTCAAACTTTTTACTCAATGGCTGAGAATTATTTAAAATGTTACCATCTGGGATCCCTGGGTGGCGCAGTGGTTTGGCGCCTGCCTTTGGCCCAGGGCGTGATCCTGGAGACACGGGATCGAATCCCATGTCGGGCTCCCGGTGCATGGAGCCTGCTTCTCTCTCTGCCTGTGTCTCTGCCTCTCTCTCTCTCTGTGACTATCACAAATAAATAAAAATTAAAAAAAAAAGAATTATAAAATGTTACCATCTATCTGTAAAGAACTCTTGTCATTTTGTGAATGAATATTAAATCCTCTCCATGAATGAGCTCATTTTCATCCCAATTGTTAGGAAATTCATCTATTACACTAACATTTTAAAGCATTAGGGTTATTGCTTGATTTATTAAACAAAATAATTATAGAGAGAAATCACGAAATGCCAGGAAAACTAATACAAAGATTAAAGGGGTTTTACAGTGAACTAATCTACAAATAAATAAGTTTATTATAAAAATAGTTATACTCTAATAATAGAACTCTTTATAGACCCAATTAATGACATCTAACAAAAATGATCTTGTTTAAGCTACCTCATTAGAGGCTAAGAAAGCTTTTGAAGTTTAACTAGAGCAACATTTTCTAATACTTCACACATTTTGATTTAATTTTCATATTTGTAAGAGGATCAGGTTTATTTTATAAAAGGCTCAGAGCTTTATATAAGTCCTAACCAATGAGTCACTAAATATTTTTAGTTTTAAAATAGAATCTAAGTGTCAGTTTGAGGATTTTATGAAATTAAGAAAAATATTTTACTCTAATCCTTAAGAAGAGAGTAAAATTTTATGTAAACAGCATTCTACATATTGAAACAAATAGTAAATGACAGCACTATATGTTTTTGAATCCTGGAATTAAAAAAAAACAGTTAATCTTCAGTACTGATCAGACATAGGCAATTTTCTTAAGCAACAATACACATAATGTCTCTAAATGATCACTTAAGTTAGTTTAAAAAAAAAAGTCATAGTGTTGAATCACTGTATTGTACGCCTGAAACCAATATAGCACTGTATATTAACTGTGCTGCAATTAAAATTTAAAAAAAAAAAAGAAAAAGGAAAAAAATTGTAGTGTAGAAATCCAGAGGCTTCACTCTCCTACTTTTCTTGGGTACTCTGCACCCTAACAATTTTAGGGAGGTGCTTTAGCTTCTTTCATCTACAAACTCTCCAAGTAGTAAATGAAAGATAGGACATTATCACTCAAAATCTTGGGTATCTGCCTGTACATCTTATTTTAAAGGTATTAAGAACAGAAATACAAAAAAAAAAAAAAAAAAAAAAAAAAAAACCAGAAATGCTTCATGCTATCCTTACAGTTGATAAAATCTTTATTGTTGATAAAGCTCCTTAAACTTATCATTCTGTATCTAATGTGGAATAGAGGACATTCAACATTTTTCTTGAAATAACTTAGCATTCATTTGAATTCAATCCTTAGGTTTTTTTTTTCTAGGTTGAAAATCTCCCAAATTATTCTCACTTTTATTCATATTTTCTATTATTAAACAATGGTTACTATTGCTTTTTCTTTTCTTAAAATGTGGTGATAAAAGTTAGACTAGTTGGATTCCAAAAGGGGCCCTGTCAATGCCAAAAATAGGAAGACATTACTTCCTTGCACACGCTTATTAGAACCAGAATGAGAGGGTTTTAGGAAGTATACAAATGGAAAAGATGGAGATTTTGGTGAGCCTTACAACAATGGGTAGGTGTAAGTGGAGGGAAATACATCCTAAACACCAAATCTAACCATGAAAGTGGCGAGAAGTAGGACAAAGGGGCAGCTCCTTGGAATGAACAGAGAAAACATGATGGAGATTAAATGGAAATTAGACTTTCTTTAAAGATTAAAATTAAATTTCTTGTTTATCAACCATTATTCATAACAAGTCAGCCTTTCAGTACTGTGCTAAGTGCATTATATACACTATTTCATTTAGTCACATACACCTATGAGGTTGTTCATATTATTGTTTTGATTTTACAGGTAAGAAAACTGATGCTTACAGAAATTAGGTGACTTGTACAATATAAGTAAGAGATAGGACTGAGATTTGATTCTAAAACTGTCAAATACCACTGTCTGGATTATTACAGTTGTTTAGTAAGACTTGAAGTCAGGTAGTATAAGTTCTTCAGCTTTGTTCCTCTTTTTCAGAGTTGTTTTGGTTCACCTAAGTCCTTTGCATTTCCATATGAATTTTAGAATTAGCTCAGAGAGAATTGATATCTTAATAGTGAATCTGGTTCAGTTATGTAGAAACACTTTGATCCTTTGGGGTCTTGCCTTTAAGCTTTTTAAGTAGGACCAGACCCACAATTAGTCTAGGGCTAATTATTCTCCACTAATGAAGCATCCCCTTCTTGGGTGCTCTCACTGATGCAACTGAAGATTTTTAACTTAGTCTAGCTGTTGGGAATAGGTATTATTCCTAGCCCCTACAAACTTGTCACTTGTCCCTCTAATCATTTCACATTGTTCTTTATCTAGCCACACACACTGTTGATTAACACTTAACTGATTACTAAATGCAGTCTCTCTACATATCTCTGGTGTTCTCCCCGTAACCTCTCTTCTCTCTGGTACACAGCCCCGCGAACTCTAGCAACCGGGTTTCCCCAACTCTCACCTCTATCTCTTCAACTCAGGTAGACCCTTGGCTTTGACTAAGTTCTACTTTCCTGTACTGAGACCTGGAAACTCTCCAGAGAGTAAGCTGGGACAACTGGGGGAACTAGAGAGCTCCTTTCCTTTGTCTCTCAAGATTCATTGTCCTGAAGGATTCCAGGTTTCTAGAGAACTTCATGGAGCAGTGCCACCCTGACTCCCTCACCACCTTGAACTTGCATGTGAGATAGGAGAAAATGTTATAGCTTGTTGAAGCCATTACTATTTTGGTATTTGCTAAAGCGACTAAAAATAACTAAAATGGGCAGCTGGGTGGCTCAGCGGTTTAGCGCCGCCTTCAGCCCAGTGTGTGATCCTGGAGACCCGGGATTGAGTCCCACGTCGGGCTCCCTTCCTGGAGCCTGCTTCTCCCTCTGCCTGTGTATCTGCCTCTCTCTCTGTCTCTCATGAATAAATAAATAAAATCTTAAAAAAAAAATAACTAAAATAACCACTATAGTCAAGGAAGGTAAATAACTTCCCAATTTCATGCAAATAGAAAGTGATGGAGTGAATTTATTTTATTTATTTATTTATTTATTTATTTATTTATTTATTTATTTATTTATTTATCTGAGAGAGAGAGAGAGAGAGCAAGCAAGGGGAGGGGCAGAAGGAGAAAGAAGCAGACTCCCTGCTGGGTGTGGAGCCCAATGTGGGGCTTGATGTACCACTTGATCCCACAACCCTGAGATTGTGACCTGAGCCGAAATCAAGAATCAGATGCTAAAAAAAAAAAAAAAAAAAAGAATCAGATGCTTAACTAATTGAGCCACCAGGCACCCCTGGAGTCAATTTATAAATTCAGGTTTACCTCTGACCAGGATAACTATCAGTGTTTTTGAAATTTTTGTCATTTATTCACCATTTCACAATTTTCCCACCCACATCCTATTTGTGTTATTGCTTACTTAATATTTTTCTTTAATAGATGATTTTGAAAGAATTGAGTGCCGTCTTAAGCAATAATAGCCATTAAACCACAGATCCAATATGCTATTAAGTATTTTTCTAGTATGGATCAAGGTAAGTATATACCTATTACTGTGATAATTGTCCATGGACTATCTAAAATTATTTTGTATACTACCTGTAAAACTCATGATAAACAAGAAAAAATACACTGCATTTTGATTTTACCTCTCAATCACTTTAGATAATGAGTAGATAGATCACAATGAATAGAAGATTTATTACACTACATACTTCCCTCACTCCATCCCCCAAATTTGAGTTTCCAGGATAGTTGTTAATAAATTTCCCGTGTTATTTATTTATTTATTTATTTATTTATTTATTTATTTTTATTTATTTATTCATGATAGACATAGACAGAGAGAGAGAGAGAGAGGCAGAGACACAGGAGGAGGGAGAAGCATGCTCCATGCCGGGAGCCCGACGTGGGACTCGATTCCGGGACTCCAGGATTGTGCCCTGGGCCAAAGGCAGATGCTAAACCGCTGAGCCACCCAGGGCTCCCCTCCGTGTTATTTAAAATACAATGGACAAAATAAAATAAAATAAAATATAATGGACAAATCTATGACTTCTTAATGTTTACTGTTGGGTGTTGCATCCTTGGGACAGCACTCCAATCTCAGTGGACCTCTAAGCCTGTATATCTGCCTGGCTCAGAAAGGATGTGATCAAATGCAATCTGTAGTATAGAATGTAATCTAGAGTGCCATGGAAATTTAATATTATATTTCTTTCCACATTAGAAAAATAAAATTATAACATAGAAGGAAATGCCATTAGTTGCACATGAGTTTCTTTTCCACCAAAACAAACAAACAAACAAACAAACAAACAAACAAACAAAAAACCCAATGGTTCCTATGACTGTGACTTTCTACTAACAATATGACCTTTCCCATGTGATGTATGCTCTTTGGGTTTCATTTTACTGAAGTGCAAAATGAAGAGTTTGAAAATATGCAGAAAAGGACACATAACACCATAGTAAAGAATGTGCCAAAGTCATGAATTGACATTTTAGAAAAGAGAAAATGTAAATGGCCAACAAACATATGAAAGATGTTCAACTTATTAGCAGTCAGGAACATGCAAATTAAAGCAAAAAAATATATCATTTTTGTCCCATTAGATTGGCAAAAATTAAGAAGTCTAACAAAGTTATATGTTGGTGATAATGTAAAGCGATGAGAAAGTTTGAAGATTAAATTGGAAAACAGTTCAGTTATTAGCTATTGAAATTGACAACATGCATGCCTTAGAACCCAGCCATTTAACTTCTAGGTATATATCATTGAGAATCTTTTGGGCAAAAAAAAAAAAATAGAGAGAATCTTTTGGGCAAATAGACATGGAAAACATAGAATATTTATAGCAGCCCCGTTTGTAATAACAAAAAACTGGAAACAATCCATATGTCCATCAACTGGAGAATGGATAAATAATAATATAGCCATATGACAATGAAAAACCTGGAGAAGAGATAGGCACAGATCCTAGAAATTTGCAGGTCTTCAGAATGTACATAGTAATTAAAACTTTATTTTTAAAAAAGATTTATTTATTTTAGAGGAGGGGAGTGGCAGAAGGAGAGGAAGGAAGGTGGGAGGGGAGAGGGAGAGAAAGAGATAGAGAAGCAGACTCCTTGCTTGGAACAAGCAGTGAGCTTGGAGCACGATGTGGGGTTCAATCCCATAATCCAGATCAGGATCTGAGCTGAAATCAAGAGTTGGATGCCTAACTGACCAAGCCACCCAGATGACCCAGTAATTTAAACTTTAAGCCTGAATAAAATCATACATAAAGCCTTGTAGAGTGAAAGAGAAATGGGTGGAAAATGGCAAGTAAGAGGAACCAACAAATTCCCTTTTCAAAAAGGTCCAGGAAACAAAGGCATACAAACCTTTGTTTTAATAATCATCTAATACCAATTTCCCTCTTTCCATTAGAGATTGAATACTATTTTCTATGTCTTCTGTAAAGTGTCTTTCATTAGAAACCCTTTTTTAATGTGCAAAATAATTTTGTAATGTAAATAATCACCTTTTTTATTGTAAGAATATATTGGGTTTCTAAACTGAGGGGACATCAGTTTGGAATCATTTGAGTCTTTATTTTATTTACTTTGCTAGAATACAGTAAATTAAATTTTAGAGGTTTCTTGAAAACAGGGGTTATACTGTAGTAACTTGAATATAAACTCCAGATTCTAATTTATCTTCTTTATGGTGTCCTTTCTTCATAGATGCTAAGAAAAATTCTTTGTTGAATTATTCACTCAGTCAAAGAGAAATATGGAAATTACTTGAGAAGATTAAATTTTATTGACACCAAGGATACTTAGGCCACATCACCAAAAAAATTTATGGCAACATCAGTAGTGCCTTTTAAATCAAATGACAAATTGGAAGTGTTTAACAACATATGGTCGCTTTTCCTTGACATATATGATTAAGAATATATCTTTTTATCAAAATGTAAAATACCATCTGGCAGAAGTAACAATTATTTTATTGGCCTTATACATTAAATTAATTCACTGTACTTTAAAAAGTAAATATTTTCCTATTTTTCCTTTTTCTTGTGCTAGATCTATATTTATAATACTCATAAGCTGCATAACTTAAAAACTATAATTAGGTATAACAATTAAAATGGATTTTAAATTTTGAATAGAAAACAATGTGTTTCTTAAATTCTTCCCAAACATTTCTTTAAAATTCAAATGGCAACAGCCCTTTTCTGATATTCATAATTGTAAAGCTGGGTTATCTGAAAATTTACTGTTACAATTTCTTATTAGTCATGTGGTCAGACTTTGTATATGAAAGGAGTTATATATATATATATATATATATATATATATATATATATATATATAGTGCTCTTTACAAATAGGAAGAAATTCTTAAAATAAGCGTGATGCATTTTGAACAGCTAGAGCTATTCATTCATTTAACAAACCTCTCAGTTTCAGAAGATACCAAATGAGCAGAAAAGTTTCTCTCTGATGCAGTGTACGTTACATATTTGATAATGTGAACTTTCAGCAACTTATCATTTTGGGGAGTATATCAAACATTTCACAATTCTGTTCACTGAGGTGTTCTCCAAAGATACACTGAGACTGATACAAACAATGAATGTTTTAAATATTAGCATGTAGTATTTGTATCAGATATGTGGCCATTTAAATTCCCTAAATTTGGTTGTTAATTTTTAAAGAATTGATTATTTCTAGAGGAGCTGTATTTGGACTTAAAATGTTTCTGATCCTTTTGAGTATATAGTCAGGAAGCAAAGTACATGGACAAGTAATACGTCAATAGTCAACAAAAATTTTCAGTACCAATTTATGGCCCGACCATGTTCTCTTCTCTGAAGAAGTTAAAAGTTTAAATGGGAATGAAGACGAATAAAAAAAGAGATTATAGAGCAGGATTGTAGGGTAAGATACATGATTCAAATGAACCAACCACTCTGCAAAAAGATGGGGTGGACTGTGGGGATAGCAGATGGGAAGAAGGACATTTTTAAAAATTTTTTAAATTTTTAAAAGGATTTTTATTATTTAAAAAAAAAAAAATATATATATATTTTTTTTATTCAGAGAGAGAGAGGAAGAGACACAGGCAGAGGGAGAAGCAGGCTCCATGCAGAGAGCCCGAGGTGGGACTCAATCCTGGGTCTCCAGGATCACACCCCAGGCTGCAGGCGGCGCTAAACCGCTGCGCCACTGGGGCTGCCCAGGAAGGACATTTTGGACAGGAGAAACAATAGGTTTGATATTCTGAGTCATAAAACAACATGATTTAACTACAAATACCTTGGCATAATCAAGGCAAAGGATACAATAACAAATTTGAAAATTTTTTCTTCTTTTAAGTCACCTTCATGGTAGTATAAATAATATTCAATAAAAATGTACCCATTTTAAGTATACTATTAGATTAGTTTTGACAAACCACCACCACACAAAAAAATAAAGAACATTTCTAACAACCTAAAAAGTTCTTTTATCCATGCAATCAGTTCTTCCACCTAACTCCACTTCAAACCCCCAAGATAGCCGCTGATCTGCTTTCTGTCACTATATATTCGATTTCATTTGTTTAGAGTTTCATTAAAATGATGTTACACAGCATGTACTCTTTTGTGCCTCACTTCTTTGCCTCAGCATGATGTTTTTGAAGGTAATCAGTGTTGTTGTACACATCTTTAGTTTTTTTTTATTGCTGAATATTGTTGCATTGTAAGGACATATCATACTTTATCCCTTTACCAGTTGGGAAACATTTGGATTATTTCCAGTTTAGGCCTATGATTAATAAAACTGCTGTAAACAATCACATTCAAATCTTGGTGTGGATATATGTTTTTATTTACTTTGGATAAATATATACAGTATAGTTGCCAGGTCAAATGGTAGTTGTATTTTTAACTTTATTTTAAAAAATAGCAGAACAATGCCCAAAGTGGTTGTACCATTTTAGTTCCTGTTTGCACAATATATGTTTTTCATATTTTTAGTTTCAATATTTCTTATGTCTTTGAATCTAAAGTGTGTCTCTTATGGACTGTAGACAGTTGTATCTTTTTTTCTAACCCATTCTGAGATAGTTGTCTTTTAATCAGAAAGTTTCATTCATTTATAAGTAATGTAATTACTGATAAGGTAATATTTACACTTGACATTTTGTTATTTCTTTTCATGTCATATGTTGTTTGCTATTCTGTTCCTTCATAACTGCTGCCTTTTCTGTAAAAATACATATTTTCTAGTGTACCATTTTAATTCCGTTGTCATTTTTTAAATTATATATCTTTTGATTATTTTCCTAGTAGTTGCTATGGGGATTACAATTACCAAGTTATAACACTACAGTTCAGATTAATACCAACTTAATTTTAATAGTATACAAAAACTTCACTACTCTATAACTTCATTCCCTCCTCTTTCCTTTATGTTGTCACTGTGATACAAATTACATCTTTATACAAATCTGCTAATGCAGAATTATTATTGCTTTATGCAGTTGTCTTTTAAGTCAAATAGAAAAAAATGATTTACAAATAAAAATATATTTAGACTGTCTTTTGTATTTACTTAGGCAGTTATCTGTACAAGTGTCCTCTGTTTTTTCATGTCAATTATCATTTATGTCTAGTGACCTTTTATTTTAACCTGAAGAACTCCCTTTAGTATCTCTTGTAGGGCACATTTCCTGGTGATGAATTCTATTTTTGTTTATACATATATTTTGGAGCTATATTAATTTCTCCTTCATTTTTTGAAGGATAGTTTTCCTGAATATAGAATTCTTGGTTGATTTTTTTTTTCCTCTTCAGTATTTTGAATATGTCATGCCACTGTTTTCTGCTTCTATAGCCTAGGTTGTAAATTCTATTGAGAATTATGTGATGAGTGGCTTTTCTCTTGACACTTTCAAGATTTTCTCCTTGCCTTTGGCTTTCAACAGTTTGATTATCATGTGTCCAGGTATGAATTTCTTTGAATTTATTCAATTTGGAATTTATTAATCTTCTTGGATGTGAGGATTAATGTTTTTATCAAATTTGGGAAGCTTTTGACCATTATGTCTCCAAATATTTCTGCCTTTTCCTCTTTCTCCTCTAAGACTCACATTATACATATGTTGGTATGCCTGAGTGTGTTCCACAGACTTCTGTGTGTCTTTGTGTTTCTTTATTTTCTTTTCTATATGTTCTCCAAACTTGATCGTCTCAACTAATCTGTAGTCAAATTTGCTGATTCTTTCTTCCCTCTGCTCAAATATGCAATTGAGCCACTCTAATCAATTTTTCATTTCAGTTTTTATACTTTTCAACTCTATAGAATTTTTGTTTTTTAAATAATTTTTATCTCTTTATTGATTTTATCTGGCAAAATATTCTCCTCATATTTCCTTCTAGTTCTTTAGACATGATTTCCTTTGGCTTTGTGAATATATTTAAAATATCTTCTTTTTAAGATCTATTTATTTATTCATGAGAGACACACAGAGAGAGGCAGAGATATAGGCAGAGGGAGAAGCAGGCTCTGTGTGGGGAGCCCAATGCAGGACTCGATCCTAGGACCCTGGGATCATAACCTGAGCTGAAGCTGATGCTCAACCACTGAGCCCCCCAGGTGCCCCTATATTTAAAATATTTTATATAAAGTCTTTATGTAGGAAGTTCAACATATGGGCTTCCTCAGAGAGAGTTTCTATTAATTGCTTTTCCTCTCTGTATGGACCTTACATTGTTATTTGTTTGCATGTGTTGTACTTTTAAAACCTTTTTATTTTGAAAACTGGATATTTCAAATAATATAATGTAGCAACTATGGAAATAAGACTCTACTCCCTCCCCAGGGTTTTTGTTGTTTCTGTTTGTTATACCAGATGCTGGTTTAGTGACATATTTTTAAAGGGGAGAGAGAGAGGCAGACTTCCCATCCAGCAGGGAGCCCAATACAGGGCTCAAACCCAGGACCCCAAGATAATGACCCAAGTCAAAGGCAGGGCCTTAACCCACTGAGCCACCCAGGTGTCCTGGTTTAATGACTTTTTGAATGCATTCCTTAAAGTCTATATTCTTTGTTATGTGTGTGACCAGTGAAGTCTTTGCTCAGTTAGTTTAAGTAGTCATCTGATGACTGGAGAGATTTCCTTAAATGTCTTCAACCAAGGATTCTTCTAGTCTTTGCTGAAGGGGGCTTAGCATGTGTATGGCATGGCTTCAGCACTGAGGCAGTGAGTTTACGCCTCTCTTTTAGTTTTCACTTCTTTCTTTTGTTTTTTTTTTTTTTCTTGAGGTTTTTTGATATGTTTCATTAGAGCAAACTCTCAACAAAACGTTGCTTTTATTTACAGAATTTCATGTGTGAGGACTGTCTAACCACTTGGACCCAAGTGAGAATAACCATTAGTCTATTTACGTACTTTCTTACTTTTAGTTGGCATACAAAAAGAAGTTTCACATTTATAAAAATCCCAATAGTGTAAATGACAAACCCATCCCTTAATTAAATATAAAAACAGGGCAGCCCCCGTGGCGCAGTGGTTTAGCACCGCCTGCAGCCTGGGGTGTGATCCTGGAGACCTGGGATTGAGTCCCACGTTGGGCCCCCTGCATGGAGCCTGCTTCTCCCTCTGCCTGTGTCTCTGCCTCTCTCTCTCTCTGCGTGTCTCTATGAATGAATGAATGAATAAATAAATAAATATCTTAAAAAAGATAAGAAAAAAATATAAAAACAGCTTCAAAAACATACAATTTAGATTGGTTTAATCTTGAAATATAATCCAATAAGACTAAATACTAAACATTTCAGGTCCTGTACCAAATAGTAAAATACTCGAAGGCCTTCAGGATATTTTGACTGATTTACATCAATAAGAGAACCTATTTTTGAGGTGGTAAAAGAAATGTGTTCATCTCCAATTACAATCTCAAGCTCCTGTCGGCCAACTCTGTCAGGGGGAGGCCACAAGGCATCATCTTCTTTTGTAATTTCACTGTCATCAATAATCCTCTTGAGTTCCTCCATTACGCTCTTGTGTACATAAGCCTCCTTCCTGATCATGACATCATTTTTGTAATTGCCGTTGTTGGCATATCTACGCTTTCCGTCTGGCTGAAACTCGAACTCCAGAAACTCATGTCCAAACTTGCCCTTGTGCCCTACGTAGTCGTGCAGGTAGAAATCGCTGGCCATAGTCATGTTTGCCCTGCTGAAGCTCTTGTTTTCACTTCTTGCTTGTGTAGAGCCTAAAGGTCAGACAGAGGTGAGAGCTTGGGGCCTTCTCAGGGCTTTCTTGAGCATTCACACAGCCCTAGGTATGCGCATGTCCTTAAGCATGCATATTACCTTTTAGATTCCTAGAAATGTCTGAATTTTTCAAAGTCCCTATAGATCTCATTCCCTAGCTTTAGTGTGGCTGGAAGCAAGGCTGTTCTAAATAAAGAGATTTTTGACCTTTGTATTGATTGTTAGAGGCGTCACTGGTGAAATGTTTAGCAAAGGAAGGACATGACTGTATTTGTGTAATTGAAAAAATTCTTTGCTAATAAATGAGAATGGATTTAAGGGGGACAAATTGGAAGTATGGATATTAAGATTATTGCATCATTCTAGGAAAAAAATGAGGAAGGCTTGGGTTAGGTCTGGAGTAGAGGAAATGGAGAAAGGTGAGTGGTGGATTAGAAAAGTTCTTTTACAGGTTAGACACTTCATGATTTACAGGGTGATTAACTGGGAGGCCAGTGGGACCAGGTGAACAGGAGGGAAACGCCTACTCTCATGTCTGATGAAGCAAACTAGTTGAAGGATGGGGTCGTTCACCAAACAAAAAAGCAAACAAGTAGGCACAGTTTGGGGAGACACAGAAAGATGCTGGTCCAAATGTATTATTACCTATGGTTAAAATAATCGATGTATTTGTTTTTTTTTAGATAGAAATGGAGTATCTTTCAGAGGGAAGTTCTGTGTAATTACGTACACTCCAATGGTTTCGGATTCAGATGCTGTAATCCCTCCTCTCCCTCCATCCAGAGGATTCATCACCAATCTTGACTTGGGAATGCCTTAAGGATGCTTATTATTTGGAACATACTTGACAAAGTCAAGGGGTGAACATGTTGCCCTGAACAGAGCCTGTGCCTAAGTAGGATATAGATTTGTCGATAATCGGTCATTTCTCGGGTGGTTTTTGTTGTGCCCAAGATTGCGAATCTGAGAAACCACCAAGGAGCCGACACCGATGCAAGTACCGGAGGGTTTACTAACAAGCTCCAGCTTGGGTCCAAGTGTGCCCCACAGGGCGGAGCAGGGACTGGGACCCCGGGGTGGGTTCCAGCTGGGGTTTTATGGGCTGGTCTAGGGGATTTTCAGAAGGGGCAGAAGAATTTTTTCATTCCAATATGGGGGAAAGGGTGGGGGAGTTTCTTAAGATCTGTTTTCCTTCCAACACAGGACTCTCTGTCTCTGTCGAGGGCGTCCCGCGGTTTTTCCTGGAAAGTTCAGCTCTTACTCCCAGGGCCCTGCGGTGGCTGTACTCGGGCTAATGCTAAACTCGAGGTGGGGCGGCCTCGATTTTCTCGGCCTCCAGTTTTGGTCTCTGAAAACCCAGCACAGAGCAGATGAGGAGTTTAACGCTGTTGACGCTAATTACTTGGAGAAACGTGAATAATGCTTTTTTAAAGCCCTGTAAATGAAACTGGGCTTAAAATAGGTGGTTCTAACATTTGGGAAACGTTGGGTTTTCCTGGAAATCCAGTCCCCGGAGAGCGAAGGCGGTGGGTAGGTGCGCGGTGAAGAGGACCTGGGACCTCTCCCCGCCTTTTTACGCCCCTTTCTCTCGGGCTTCGCAGATGGCCCGGGCGCCGCCGCCAGCACGCCAGCGACCCGGGCTCCGGGGCCCGCCGCCCCGCGGCTCCGCCTCCCAGCCCGGCGCCTCCCGACCGGGACGCGCGCAGGGGGCGCGAGGAAGGTGGGGGCAGAAAGGGGCGGAGGTCGGGGCGGGCTTCCGTGCGGCGCGCGCAGCCGAGGCCGAGCCCGAGCCCGAGCCCGAGCCGCGGGCCGCGCCGCCGTCCGTGCGCGCTCTGCTCCGGGGCGCCCGCCCGACGCCCGAGCCCGCTCCAATTGGCCGTCGGGGAACGGAAGCCGAAGCGGAGCCCCGAGCCGTGAACCCGGAAGTGCTTCGCGCCGGAGGCCCGGGCGACTGTTTTGAATGGAATCGGGCTGATTCATCGCCGGTTCGCGGAGCCAGAGCCCCGTGGAGCGGGAGCCGCCGCCGCCGCCCTCGCGTCGCCGCAGGTGGGAGACCAGAGCCCGGACCGCCGCCTCCCGCGCCCGCCGGCCGCAGGTAAGGCAGGGAGGGCCGGTCCGCGGGCGGCCGCGCTAGGCCGCCGCCAGCCGCGCGCTCGCCTGAGTCACGTTGCGCAGCCGAGCGGCCGCTGAGGCCGGGGCGCCGAGGGGCGCGGGCCGCCGCCCTCCCGCCGCCCTCCCGCCGCCCTCCGCCGGGGACCCGGGCCTCCTGTCAGCCGGGTGCGCCCCGCGGGATTAGACTCGGCCTGGGGACCCCCTCCCTGCAGCGGGGACCTGTGTGTGGCCTCTTGCTGTGTCCGCCGGGCACCTGACGGCAGGCAGCGCGGACGAGAACTTGCCCGTTGAAGGCCTGCTGCCTCCGTCCCTGGCCCTTCCCGTGGGCCTTGACCCTTTTTCTCGTAGTGTTAGGATTTTAATTCCCTTTAAAAACCAAACAGAAACCCCAGAGATGCACCGGTTTTTAACCCTGAAACTCTTCCAAAGTATGGTGTTCGTTTTTGTTTTTTGTTGTTTTTTTCCCCCTGCTCTGCCTTTTAACTTTCAGTTTGTCTTGATTGAGGAGTTGTGTGGTTTTTTTTGTTGTTTGTTTGTTTTTAAATTGGTGAATAGATAACATTTCCTGTTTTCAATAAAGTATTAATCTGCTACTCTGTTACTTCTTGGAACTTAGTTTTCCCTGGGGACTTACTTTGTGTCTGTCAAAAGAAGAAAAAGTGTAAACTTTTCGGAAGAGTTTTAATATAAATCTAGTATAGTTGGGGAATGAAAAAGTCTTGAAATTAAAAATGGTAACTAAAAAGTCGATAAAGATTCATGGGGAAGGCAAGGAAGAAGCTTTACAAATTAGCATAGAAATGCAGTTTTGGGTGAAGACTATTATTATTTTTTGGTCAAAGAAATATGTTTTTGGTGCTGCTCTGTTGTTTATTAGGAATAAAGTCATAAGCCAGTCACTGATAATGTCGAAATAACAAAAAACTGAACACAGTTTTGGTGGAGATGTTTATTAACACGGTGGTGGTTTTCTTGTTTTGTTACCTAAGGCTGGCAGCTGGCTCATTTAAAGTTTATATGCTTTAAACAAATATAAATTTAGTGAGTTACTGTGCATTTGGAGAGATGATTAAGATATAGTAGCTCAGAATAAACTACATACAGTTGTGTTCAGTGAAGTGATATTTAGTCAAAGGCCTGAATAGTGATTTGAATGTGTCCCAGGACAAAATTATTTCTGGCCCACAGAAGGAAGTTTTGAAGTCCTCTTTCAAAGAAACCCCATCTGTTGACTTTGGGATATTTTTCTTCCCCCCCAAGGTGCTTGGTAAATAATCTTTTGCGGTTCTAAATGTAAACCTGCATTTTAACCTGTTATGGGTTTATTTTATTTTTATGCTTGTCGTGTAAACTTGTGTTTAGTATGTAGGTTTGGAACCCGTGTTTGAATATCAGGAACAAGAGGCAATTGTGCTTTTGTTTTCCATCGTATAGCAGTGTTCATTTTATAATGTAGTATCCACTTCTGAAAGTCTTACCTGAATATTCATGAGATTTATTACTCAGGAACTTGTCGTACACTCAGTTTTTTGCACTCATTTGACATTCATATCCTGCTTTGTGATATTTTGGAGTCTCCATGTGTAAGATGAGAGTTGGATTAAATATAGCTTCTGGTTCTAAGGTGATGAT
This sequence comes from Canis aureus, assembly GCF_053574225.1. Taxonomy (NCBI): domain Eukaryota; kingdom Metazoa; phylum Chordata; class Mammalia; order Carnivora; family Canidae; genus Canis; species Canis aureus. The sequence continues at coordinate 24,007,359 of NC_135644.1, read as the reverse complement.
AACAACAGTATCAAGAGTTCTTGAGTACCTTAAGAATGTTCCAGGCACTATATTAGGCACATTGTATTTCATCTTACCACCAACTTGCAAGGTAGGTATTATCCCCATCTTATAGAAGAAATCTGTAGAAGAAGGTAACGTTTTCCAGATCATACAGAGAATAGGTTTTTGGTTTTAAAGATTTTATTTATTTGAGAGAGAGAGAGAGAGAGAGAGAGGAGTATGAAGGGGGTGGTGTTGGCTGAGGGAAAGGGAGAAGTAGGCTCTCCGTTGAGCAGGGCGCCCGATGTGAAACTCAGTCCCAGGACCCTGGGATCATGGCCTGAGCAGAAAGCAGACACTTAACCTACTGAGCCACCCAGGCATTCCTGGAGAGTAGGTTTTGAAGCTCGTATTCAAATTGAGGTCTGATTGCCTTCACAGGCTTTCTGGCTCTACACTGCTTCCTTTAACTTTATGTATTTTTCATGGGTTTATATCCTGCTTCCCCAAATAGACTATAAATTCAGCGAAAGTCACTGAGTTTCTTAGTGGCTCTATTTCTGTATCACCTTATGTACAAGGTAATACAGGTTTCCCCTACTATCTGAAAGTTAGCTTTACCCCACTTGAGTTTTACAGAACACCTACATTATACCCATTTTTGCTAACAGAAAGAGAACCAAAGAGGATTTTTGCTTTTACAAAATGGTAATTGTTTCTTCGACTTATGTCATTTCCACTTAGGAAAGTTTTAATAGGAACACTCTGCTTTGGGATAGAGGGGGAGACTTGTGTTTAATGAATATTTAACTGAATGCTGTAATTAGGAGACAGCAGAAGAAAAGATGTTTGTGGTATTTCCATTTTCACTGTTCTAAACTGGAAAAATCTTGTTTTCAAAATCCTACTTATATAATTAAATTTAATATTGACTTTTTCTATTTCTTCCATTGAAGAAAGCCCTTAAGAAAGTCAAAGAAGTTCTTAATTACTTTCCACAAATCAGAAAGTAGAGGAATTAGAGATATAGTGAGATCTGGAGTAAAGAGGGGGTTTAGCAGCAGTCTCAGAAGTAATATGTAACTGCAACATGGGTTGGGGAGTACAAATGAAAAATGAACTAAGGGGGATCCCTGGATGGCGCAGCGGTTTAGCGCCTGCCTTTGGCCCAGGGCGCGATCCTGGAGACCCGGGATCGAATCCCACGTCGGGCTCCCGGTGCATGGAGCCTGCTTCTCACTCTGCCTATGTCTCTGCCTCTCTCTGTCTCTGTGACTATCATAAAAAATATATATATATGTTTAAAAAAAAATGAACTAAGAAAAACAATGATAAACTCAAACAGCTAAGGGCTTCATGATTTTGTTTGAATTTTATGAATTATTGGGACAACAGTGTCCCTTGTGAAAAGGTTGAAAAATTAAAAAAAAATTGCCACATTTCAAATCCAGATTAAGATAATTTTGAAGGGTCTGTTTTTTAAAGTTACTTGTGGTTCTGTACATTCCCTGTAAATATTTGAGAATTGATTTAATTCCAACCTGAACAGAATCTAATTGTTTCAGGTTCTAATCAGATATCAACTCAGGGAGATGAACAAGTGGAAAATCAACTTTTTGATGTATAACTTTTTGAAAGTACGTACTGTGTTTTTTTTTTTTTTAACCAGTTAGGATTCTAAACATTATTCTATGTATGACATATTAATTACAGCTAAACACTTTATTCATGTTATCTGATAATGTTTAAAGTAAGTTAATCATATCATGATAAGTTCTTGGGTCCTCTGTTTTTCGATATGTTTAAAAGCCTGGTTTAGATCCGTAGGTGTTTTGTATGGCTTTTATTTCTAAGTATTGTCTTTTATATTATAGTGTAACACTTTAATTTTATTAACCCTTTTGCTAAATTCTGCAAAGTGGAAGTCCCTCCTCTCCAATGTAATTCATTTAGTACTGTGAAAATGTACCTATTGTTTTGAAATTCACTAAGTGACAGTGAGAAGAAGAATCTATGTTGTATGAATTGTAGACCCCTAAGGAGGGTAGTGCAGATGATAGCACCTGGCATTCATTGTTTACTTACTGTACACCAAGCATGTTATTTTTTTTTTTTTAAGATTTTATTTATTTATTCATGAGAGAGACAGAGAGGCAGAGACACAGGCAGAGGGAGAAGCAGGCTCCATGCAGGGAGCCCGATATAGGACTTGTCCCGGGATCATGCCCTGAGCTGAAGGCAGACGCTCAACCACTGAGCCACCCAGATGTCCCCCCAGCATCACGTTAAATGTTTATGTCCACTGTCTTCTTTAATCTTGTAAACAACTGTATAAGATGGATTCTATCATTATTTCCATTTTGCAGATGAGGAAGCTGAGGCTCAGAGAGGTAACTGACCCAAGGACACACAGCTAATAAGTATTAGAGACAGAATTTGAATACTGGCACTTGTACTGCGGAGTCATGGCTCTTTACCTCCATATGAAATATGCATAACATAAAACTTGCCATTTTAACCATTTTTAGATGTGCAGTTCAGTTGCTTTAAGTACATTCAAGTTGTGCAACTATCACCATCATTCGTTTCCAGAACTTTTTCATTTCCCAATTGTAATACTTCTGAAAACATAGATAGTTCATAATTTTGTTGAAGAGACAATGGGTATTATCTCTGCTTACAAAACATTTTTTTTTTAGATTTATGAATACCAATTAAAGTTAGTCCAATGATTTTTTTTTTCACTTCTACATTACCTATTTCATTTTGCTCATTTTTTTGGACACTTTAGCATTTGTCCACATACGAACTTCATTAGCATTATAAAAGATAAAAGAATATGTCACACATCTCTTTAGCAAAACAAGTTCTTGTAAAATAGCTTGTAATGGGACACCTGGGTGGCTCAGTGGTTCATCGTTCGCCTTCAGCCCAGGGTGTGATCCTGAAGTCCTGGGGGTCGAGTCCCACATTGGGCTCCCTACATGGAGCCTGCTTCTCCCTCTGCCTCTGTCTGTCTCTGCTCTCTCTGGGTGTGTCTCTCTCATGAATAAATAAATAAAATCTTAAAGTCTGGTTTTTATAAATAAATAAATAAATAAATAAATAAATAAATAAATAAATAAGTTTGTAGTAAAGTCCTTCTTGTTGAATACCTAATTAGATGAGAGCCTTTTTTTTTTAGTCTTTCAAATATATTGTTCACTCATTGATCTACTTAAGAAATAATTTTTGTGGTAAAATTCAATTGACATAAAATTAACCATTTTATTTTATTTTATTTTTTTTCTTTTTTCTTTTTTTTTTTTATTTATTTATGATAGTCACAGAGAGAGAGAGAGAGAGAGAGAGAGAGAGAGGCAGAGACACAGGCAGAGGGAGAAGCAGGCTCCATGCACCGGGAGCCTGACGTGGGATTCGATCTTGGGTCTCCAGGATCGCGCCCTGGGCCAAAGGCAGGCGCCAAACCGCTGCGCCACCCAGGGATCCCAAAATTAACCATTTTAAAGTGAACAGTTCCAGGGTACCTGGATGGCTCAGCTAGTTAAGCATCTGATTCTTGGTTTCAGGTCAGGTCGTGATCTTAGAGGATGTGAGATCAAGCACTGTGTCAGACTCTACTCTCAGTGTTGTGTCGCTTGAGATTCTTTCCCCCGTCTCCTGCCCTTCCTCTCATTAAGTGTGCATGTGCTCTGACTCTCTTTCTCTCAAACAAATACATCTAAAAAAAAAAAAAAAAAAAAAAAGAAGTGAACAGTTCATTGTCTTTTAGTACATTCAGTGTTGTGTGACTACCACCTTTGTCTAGCTCCAAAACATTTCCATTATTCTGTAGTAAAATTCCTTACCCATTAAGCAGTTTCTCCATTTTACTCCTTACCTGCAACCTCTGGCAGTCACTAATCTGCATTCTTTTCCTATAGATTCATATATTTGGGATATTTAATATAAATGGAATCATACAGTTTGCAACCTTTTGTGCATGTCTTTCTTTACGTAGCATGTTTTGAGGTTCATCCACATTATCACATGTGTCAGTGCTACATTCCATATTATAGCTGAATGATATTCCATATGGTCCATTGTACGTATAGTCATACTAGAATTTGTTTATCCTTTCACCTTTTGATGGACATTTAGGCTTTTCCCACCTTTGGGCTGTTAAGAATAATGATACTGTAAACATATATGTACCTGTGTTTGTTTTGAATACCTATTTTTAATTCTTTTCGATATATACCTAGTAGTGAAGTTGCTGCGTCATAAGGTAATTCTTTGTTGAACTTTATAAAGAGCTCCTAAACTGTTTCCAGCACTCAGTGGTTCTTCAGTTCTAGAAAATTCATGTAGGGTTAATTTTGTTATCTGAAGATGTATAGTCTGAAATTTTGTTTATATCAGTGGTTCTGAACTGGGAGTGATTTTGCTCTTCCAGGGTACATTTGGCAATGTCCGGAGACATTTTTGATTATCATGACTGGGTAGGTGCTTCCAGTATCTAATGCATAAAGGCCAGGGATGCTGCTAAACACCCTGTCATGCGTAAGACAACCCCTACAACAAAAAATTTGGTTCTGAATGTCAACAGTGCTGAAGAAACCCTGGTTTATACCATCAATTTTATTGTTATCGTTAGAGACAAGAGTGCTGTTACCTGTTTCTTTATATTCATCTTGTGATTCTCTAATCATTGTAAAAATTTTTTTCTCTGTGACTTTTCCTATCTTTGACATTATGGATGTAACATGAAAAATTCTGAATTTTCAACTGTGTTCAAATGAAAGCTTAAAAAGAAAAAAAAGCTCCAAAGATTATGTCTCTAGTCTTTCATATTTTTCTGAAAGATGGTAAAATACTTTGGGCAGCACAATAGAAGGATGAAGCAATAGCAATAATGTATTTCATTATTGCATGGATAATTCTTACTCTTCCATTTTTCTTGTTATTTCAGTCTTTTTGGCATAGTTGGGAATAATTGACTAAGAAATGAACTAGTTCCTACGGCAATGAAGTAGCAAACTTTCAATTATGGGAAAATAACATCACTAAGATTCCATAATATATCATGGATTTGTAATAATCTGCAATGGGACTATATGGTAATTGCACAATACAATGTCCTATTTAAAAATATGAGTAAATTTTCTCTTTGTTCTTTGAAATACCTCTAGAAAGACTAAAAGTCATGAAATGTCAATTCTTATGTATAGCTAAAACTGATCAAAAAAGAGACTTCAAAACAAAATTTGTACGTGGGGTTAATCCTCTGCTTTATATAGCTCCCTGGAATGCTATTCCTTTACATATTCTTCTGGGAATGGTGATTAAAATCAATTTTGATTTCTATTTTGCTTTAAGGAATTTTGCTTCACTTCTAGCTCTTGGCATATTTTCCTCCATAGTTTTCAAAATAATTATATCTTATTTTATTTACCTTTTTTAGGAGAGAGAGAAAAAAATACTTTGGAAAAGTTATACCTGCCAGTATAGCTTGAGTTAAGAAGAAATTTGTCAAACTCAACGAATTGAAGCTTAACACTTCAAGAGTTGGAGTTACTGACCAGGTGAGAATCAAGAATGTGTATAACTTTCACCTATTATTTTAGGAAGTGATATAAAGATGTTATGAAAATGTATCATTTTTTAGCATACATCAAATTATAAATATGTGATAGGTATCCAGATTTAAGAGCTAATGAAAGTCATTTAGATTAGCTAGCATTTTTGTTCTTACTTTCTTTCTGTAACTCTTTTTAGAAAGTGTAATATAGAACATTTATCGATATATATCATTTCCAAATGTTAGTATTTTTATTAGATATGTTTATGTTATCTAAAATGTTTTAGTTTGTTAAATATTTTTTCCTGTTTGCTGAGACATCTAATTTTACTAAAAACACAAATTTGACCTGCCAGATTTTCTTTCCCTCTGCTCCCCACATCGCTCATGTATATTCACAGCATCTGGAGTCTGTGTAAAGTCATCAGAAACAACACTGGGGGAATAGATAAACTGAACACAGCTGGGAATCGACTTTGGCCTGGAATGTATATAATGTCTAAAGTATACTGTATGTTGTTAGTTTTTTCCATTTGTTCCTTAAGTTTCTAAGCTTGGAATGGTCCAAAGGAATTTTTTTTCCCTTTGGTAATACATTCTAGAGAAATGTATTTATGTATTTTATACACATTATCTTAAATATTTTAAACTATTCAGTTCCCCTCCCCCCGTGTAGATAGTCTTTTAAAAAGTGCCATGTGTTAAATGCTGTATTTGAGTTGAGGAATTTTAATGAGAATTTGATGGAGATTTTGTAAATGCTGCTATTGGAATGCGTTAAGGTTATAAAGCAGAAACTTTGGACACTCAAGTTTCTTATTTGCCTTTCATTTTTTAAAATGAATTTATCTGTTGTGAATCTCATAGACTTGTTGATATAAAGTTGTTTATAATTGTTTATATAAAATTCAAAAGCAGCAGAACTAATATATACCATTAGAAGTTGGAATTCTATCTTTCCATGGTGATAGGGACTGGAAAGGGTGCCTGAGAAGTATGCTTAGGTGCTGATAATGTTGTTTATTTATCTAGGTAGTGGCTATGGGAGTGTGTTCACTTTGTGAAGATTCCATGGCTGTGTCATTTGTGCATATTTCTGTATGTGGACTTGGATAAAGTTCGCAATATTAACATGGTTAAATACAGGAGTAACTTGTTAGCAAGATCCAACAAACATGATTAGGCTGTAATGTAATGATCATGAGTACATTATTAAATTTTAGTGTATATAGCAGTTCTAACTAGTAAAACAACATGAACAAACGACTAATTCATTAGCATTTAATTTAGAATATAAATTGTAGTAATACCATTTCTGGAGAATACATTTAGAAATTTTAAGGCACAGTAACAATTTTCTAGTGGAAGAAATGCTTCATTGACACGTTTAAAGTATTTAGTTGTATTGATAATAATTTTTTATAATTTGGTTACACTTTTTTGTGTAGTTGAGTTCATATTGTTATCCTTGCTATTTTTTTCCTTTGATTTCTTTTGAGTTTTTCAAGCTTATAAGAATGTCTTCTGTTAGTATTCTAGACATGAAAAACAAATCAGATTGGTACTTTAAAGTTAATGTTCTATTGGTTAACTCCAAAATTATTGTTGAGAACAGCAGCTGAATTTCCTTATTGAAAAAAGTGTATATGTCTACAACATCTGAAATAAGGCTAAATATCTGTGTAGGTTCTAGAACACTATCTTAATGCATTTAATGTTTACTTTATAATATTTCTTTTAGTATAATGAGTTCATTTTGAAAAAGCCTTTGATGCTAATTCAGAGATCCATAATCTGCTCACAATGTCTTTCACATGTAGTTTTGATGATAACTGACAAGCTGTAAGTTAATTAGCACAGAACTTACTAATGAGGATGTTAAAATTTAATTTAAAAGTGAGGATTTTTATTTGTACACTCTGGACAAATTGAAGGAAATTCAATCATACATATGATAAGCATTTCAGGCACTTTTTCCTCATTCAGGTACTTTATTAGATAACAATGAGAAAATATAATTAACTTAATGATAGCAAAGTTTTGAAAGTATGCTAAGATTGCTTGTCTTTAAAACCGGGGATAACCCAAAACCAAAGCAGTAAAGTAAGGTCTGTTAATTAGCATGGAAGACAGCTTCTTGAATTAATATGTGGTGTTAATTAACAGGAAGTCTGATGTTGTGTTGTAATTACCACCAATATTTTTGACATACTGAGTGACTGAAGGTGAATTATATAGATAGCAATTGAGTAAACACTTTTGTGCTTAGGAACGTTTTCCTTTGTTTCTGTTTTCTAGAAATATGGACAGACTTCTTAGACTTGGAGGAGGTATGCCTGGACTGGGCCAGGTTAGTAAATAGACTTTTCAGTATTTCTTTATGTGCAAACTACACATCTTTCTTTACTTACCCAAAGAGAAAGAAATCACTCCCACAAAAATCATCTTTCAGATAATCTTATGGTAAGAAGCTTACCTTATTGTTGGTGGTTATATTTGCAACACTGAATAACGTGTGGAGAACGTTTTCTATTATTTTAATTTCATTTCTCCTAGGAATAAGAATTTTCTCTATTTTTTAGTTTAAAATTTTGGGATGTGCGAGATTTTCAAACTTCCCTTTTAATAAAAAAATGACTCAAAATATCTTACTTCTGGGTTTACAATGTAGACTTTAGAAGTAACACATGAAAAAGTAAACATGGCATGCATGGCAAAATCCAGAAAACTGACCCACAGAATGTATGTACAATTTTAATACTGATAAATTCCTTCTGGTAGTTATGATCCATGGATGAATTAATATGTAATATCTCTTTTTTTTCTTTACATTCTTAATAAAATTAAATTTGTTTTCAGTTTTAGTATTATCATCTATCTTGTTTCTTACTGTTGGGCAGATGGTCTCTAGATAGATTTTTTTTTTTTAATCACAGAATATTTATTCTGCTTTAGGTGAGGAAGAAATTTTTGCCTTTTTTGAGTTCTACACTGATTATCTTTCCAGTTTTCCATTCACAAAAGTGATGACTATGTGTTGTTCCTTTCCTGAGGCTTATATGTAGCATAATGTTTTATGGCCAAATTTTGGGAATATTTTATAACCTACCTTTATAACCCTTCTAGTTACCAAGTTTCCCTCATTTTCATATCATGGTCAATCAGTTTATCTTCCTTCATTTAAAGTAGTCTATATGTTGTGAAAGACACAGTTTTGTTGGGGATTTTATGGTATTTTCAGTGTGGAGGCAATTTTATAAGAATTCCTTACATAGAGGGTGCCTCAGCGGTTGAGCATCTATCTGCCTTTGGCTCAGGGCGTGACCCCGGAGTCCTGGGATCGAGTCCCACGTCGGGCTCCCTGCATGGAGCCTGCTTCTCCCTCTGCCTGTGTGTCTCTGCCTTTCTCTTTCTCTCTGTGTCTCTCATGAATAAGTAAATAAAATCTTTAAAGAAAAAAAAAGAATTCCTTAAGTAGATCTGCCATGTCTTTTACTGATACACCTTTTCCTTTTAGAAAGTTGGAATCATTTTGTGATTCTGTTTTGCATCCTTGTGTAGACTTCAGCTCTTTTTACTTCTGTTAGTGTTGACTATTTCTCATGTTCCTTTACTATCAGCCTATTTCTTTATGATTCTTCATTTTTGTAAGATCTATTTAATCCATACTCTGAAAAGGCCTAAGCCTTGGGGCACTTGGGTGGCTCAGTTGGTTAAGTGAGGTCATGATCTCAGGGTCATAAGATCAATCTTTGTATTGAGTCCAAACTGAGTGCAGAGTCTGAGATATTCTTTCTCCCTTGTACTTTTTCACTCTCTGTATAAATAAAATCTTTAAAAAAAAAAAAAAAAAAGAGGTCAATTTTTGGGACTTGACCCTTCCAAAGCTGTTTTTTATACTTTCGTAAATGTCAGAAGTGAGCTGAGGTATTATGTAGGTACTGCAAATTTACCTGCAAAATATAGGCTATGATATTGCTTTAGTACGATTCTTAAAGGAAGTTGCAGTAAATTTAAATACCAAATATCTTTTCTTAAGCATTAGATGCCATAAATTATATATCTGTGCTAGAAATCCATGCTGAAAAATTGCTGGACATGAAATACGGTTTTACCAACCACAAATAAGCTATATCATACCTCTGTGAGTACTACAAACCTTTGTAGTAAGTAAAAAACTTAAGTTTGATTCAGTAACCTCTCCTTGGTTTCTGATAATTTAATCATCTCATGTGTCCTGTATATTTTTATTTGAACTTGAAAATACGTTGTTTGAAAATTTATTATTTCAAGTATGTGTTTCATCTTCCCAATTAAATGGCAAACTCTTAAGGGGATATTTGTGGGGTGCTTATTTCTGTGATGTCTCCTTTATCAAATACTAGTGTTCAGTGCTTAATGTTTTTTCATTAAAATTTTATTTTAGTCTTGGGGTGCCTGGGTGGCTCTGTTAAGTGTCTGACTCTTGGTTTTATTTTTATTTTTTATTATATTTTAATTTTTATTTATTTATGATAGTCACACACAGAGAGAGAGAGAGAGAGGCAGAGACACAGACAGAGGGAGGCAGACTCCATGCACCGGGAGCCTGACGTGGGATTCGATTCTGGGTCTCCAGGATCGCGCCCTGGGCCAAAGGCAGGCGCTAAAGGCAGGCGCTAAACCACTGCGCCACCCAGGGATCCCTGACTCTTGGTTTTAGATTAGGTCATAATATCAGGGTCCTGGGATCGAGCCCTTTGTCAGGCTCTGTGCTCAGTACAGAGTCTGCTTGTCCCTTTCCCTCTATTCCTTCCCTCACTCACATGCTCTATCTCAGAATAAATAAATAAAGGTCTTTAAACATTTTTTTTAAAATTTTTATTTATTTATGATGGTCACACAGAGAGAGAGAGAGAGAGAGAGAGAGAGAGAGAGGCAGAGACACAGGCAGAGGGAGAAGCAGGCTCCATGCACCGGGAGCCTGACGTGGGATTCGATCCCGGGTCTCCAGGATTGCTCCCTGGGCCAAAGGCAGGCGCTAAACCGCTGAGCCACCCAGGGATCCCCATATTTTAATATTGTTAATAGTGTTTTAAAACTTTCTCTTCCTTTAGCTTTATCATGGTACTTTTTCCTACTTTTTCATTATCATGTCTATACCTACAAAAACAATTTGGAGGTTTTTTTTTTAATATTACAGTTTGAAATGTTAATACTTGAACAATGATAGGCTAATACCATTAAGTCTGTCTGTAATCCTGAAGTTTGGTATAAATTTATTAGTGGTTTGAAGGAGAAACAAACAGATGTTTTATTAGATCTATTTAAATTTATTAACTAGTAGCTTTAAATTTCAAATGTATTTGTTAAAGTGTTTACAAACTTGAAATTACTGTAAGACATGAGATTTTTTTTTTTTTTAAGATTTTACTTATTTATTGAGACGGGGGGGGGTGTGGGGGCGCAGAGACACGGGCAGAGACACAGGCAGAGGGAGAAGCAGGCTCGATCCCGGATCTCCAGGATCACACCCTGGGCTGCAGGCAGCACCAAACCGCTGCACTACCGGGGCTGCCTGAGATGATTTATTAAAAGCATTTGCTGCTGTAATTTGGCTACTTGATTGTCTTTATAACTATCCCAAGTTAGGTCTTGGCAACTAAACTTTCCAAAATCTGTGAAGATAAAACCCAAGAGATAGGCATAGCCAAAGCATAGTCTCCAGTCTCTAAAAGTTTTAGTTTAAGTCTTTGGGTCCATTTAGCTTTTAGAAAAGTCAAGGTAAGCTTTTAAGATAAGCTTAAAAGTAAATGAATTCTAAGAGTGCCTGAGTGGCTCAGTAGGTTAGGCTCCAACTCTTGGTTAGGCTCCAACTCATGGTTTTGGCTCAGGTCGTGATCTTCGGGGTGGAGATCTAGGATGTGGAGAGAGATGGAGCCCCACCTCCAGCTCTGCACTCTGGGAGGAGTCTACTACTCTTCTGACCCTCCCTTCTTCCCGTACAATTGTGGAAGATTGATCTCTCTCACACACACGAATAAATCTTTAAAAAGAAAGTAAATGAATTTTTAAAGTATTTTATTTATTTATTTTTAAAGATTTTATTTATTTATTCATGAGAGACACAGAGAGACGCACAGGCAGAGTGAGAAGCAGGCTCCATGCAGGGAGCCTGACGTGGGACTCGATCTGGGGTCTTCAGGATCCGCCCTGGGCTGAAGGTGGTGCTAAACCGCTGAGCCGCCCGGGCTGCCCATGAATTTTTAAAGTAAAATGTCAGTGGCATCTTGACTTGTATTTTAATTTGTTAGGCCAGTATTTTGATTTTTTTAAAGAATTTATTTATTATTTGAGATAGAGTGAGTGCATGAGCAGAGGGGAGGGGCAGAGGGAGAGGGAGGAGCAGACTTCCTGCTGAACAGGGAGCCAGCTGCTCTATCCCAGTGTCTTGGGATCGTGATCTGAGCCCAAGGCCAACTGAGCCACCCAGGCACCTGGTATTTTGATTTTCTAAGAACATTATTACTTAACCTAGGTATGTTATATTCTAGTAGAAGCACATCAATTATGTTTTAAGTGCCTGGCACATATTAACTACTTTGAGTAGATACTAATGTTCATTATAAATAGTAGGATTTTGGGCAGCCCAGGTGGCTCAGCGGTTTAGCGCCGCCTTCGGCCCAGGGCGTGATCCTGGAAACCCCGGATCGAGTCCCACGTCGGGCTCCCTGCATGGAGCCTGCTTCTTCCTCTGCCCGTGTCTCTGCCTCTCTCTCTGTGTGTGTCTCTCATGAATAATAATAAAAAAAAATCTTTAAAAAATAAATAGGATTTCAAAGTACAGTGGATGCAGGATTTCTAACTTTTTCCGCAATTAAATAAGACTGAATTGAAGAAATGATGTTTGAGCTAAATTTTGGAATATACGGAAAGGCATACTCAAAAAGTTGGAAAATATGTGACGTAAGGGAAAATAATGAGGAAAGAAGCTGGTGAATAAATTTAGAGTAGGTTGTGAAAGGACTGAATACCATCCCTAGTGATTTTTTACTTTTTTTTTCCCATAGGCATTATAGTTTCATGAAGACTTTTTAGCAGATTTATGATCTGTGTGCCTTTTCTTTTAAAGATTTTATTTATTTATTAGAGAATGCATGCGTGTATGGGATGGAGTGGCAGAAGGGGAGGTGGAGAGAATGAGCAGATTTTGCACTTAGTGGGGAGCCCAATGTGGGCTTGAGATCATGACCTGAGCCAAAACCAAGATACCTTTAACCCACTGTGCCAGCCAGGGGCCCTGATTCAGTCTGTGTTTTTGAAAAGTAATTCTAGTAGTAGTTTGCAGAATAGATAGAAGGGAAGAAATTGAAGGCAGAGTCCTCAACTATACGAAATCATTTCTGATATTTAACCTTTCAGGCACATAGTAGGATTTTATTTCTCCATCAGTTTTTAAGTTAGCTTGACCATGATTTTGCTTTGACTAATGGAATGGGAGTTGAAAATTAATAGATCACTTTTATGTGGAAGCTTTAAAAATCAGCGTGATTTGTCTCTCTTGGTAATCAAGGAAGCACGGAGACAGAATCTTTGTTAGCTGGGTCCCTCGGAGAGAATGACATACCTGCAAGTCAGAAATCCTAACACAAAATCACAAAAATATCCTTGGTCTCTGGTTTTTGTTTTAAGAAACATGTAGACCAAACTAAGCACATATGCAGGCCTATATTGCCTATAAGTTATCAATTTGTTTCTCTCTGATACAAATCCCAGTAATTTCTAGATGCAAAAAAAAGGGAAGATACTATAAATGAATGACCAGAGGAGGCTTTCTGAAAGTGGTGAGATATAAGCTACATTTTGAGGGATTATTTCAGGTGGCTTGATTAAAAAAAAACAAAAACAAAACTTCCTGAATTGGATGTGTTCTATTTTATTTGTTGTAACTCCCAAATCTATATAGTAGTATATGGATTTTGTATGTATAACTAATAGTAATTTTTCTGTTTCCCTGGGTCTTTGAATAGAAATGTTCTTTCTGTTATTTGTCTTTTGGGTTTTGATCAGATATTTTATAGAAAGGATTAACTTAACATATCAATGGAAAAAAATGCCTGGAATACATGAAATAATACCATTTTCATAGATGAGGAGTCTTAATATCACATGCCAATCCTCTAATTTAATCATAAATTCAGTGGAGTTCCAATAAAAATATCAACCGGAATTTTCATGGAATTGAAAAACGAATTCTGAAATTCATATAAGAAAAAAGAACCCAAGAATAGCAAAGAAATTCTTAGAAAGGAAAAAGAAACTTGCTCCACCAAATATCAAAATATATTTTAATGTTATATGACTCAAGTAGTGTAATATTGGTATGTAGATAGATCAGTGTCATCAAGACGGAAGCACAAAAGTAGACTCATGCATATATGGGAACTTGATTTGTGAAAGAAATTGCATTAAAAATTAGTGAGGAGGGGCAGCCCGGGTGGCTCAGCAGTTTAGCATAGCCTTCAGTCCAGGGAGTGATCCTGGAGACCCGGGATTGAGTCCCATGTCGGGTTCCCTGCATGGAGCCTGCTTCTGTCTCTGCCTCTCTCTCTCTGTGTCTCTCATGAGTAAATAAATAAAAAAACCTTAAAAAAAAAAAAAAAAGTGTGGAAAAAAAGACCTGTTCACTAAATGATTTTAGAACAAGTGGCCCCTCCCTCCCTCCCTTCCTTCCTTCCTTCCAAGATGTTTGTTTATCTGAGACAGAAGAGGGCACAAGCAGAGGGAGAGAGAAGAGCAGACTCTCTGCTGAGCAGGGAGCCCAGATGCAAACTTGATCCCAGGATTCTGGGATCATGACATGAACCTAAGGCAGATGCTTAATCGACTGAGCTACCCAGGTGCCCTGGAACAAATGCCTTTCTATATGGGGGGGGGGACACACACACAAAAAATGTATACCACTTGAATTGAAGGCATGATGACTGTGAAAATCAAACTTTATAATTTTGGAAGATACACCAGTTAGAATGGCTATTCAAAAAAATACTAGAAAATCACAATTGTTGATTAGGATGTAGACAAATTAGAACCATGTGCATTGCTGGTAGGAATATAAAATTATGTAACCTCTGAAAAACAGTGTGGTGGTTTGTCAGAAAATTAAGCACAAAAGTACCATACGATGCAGTAATTCTATTTCTGTCAATATATATATCTCCAAAAATTGAAAGCTGAGACTCAGATATTTGTATCCAGTAGCAGCATTATTTACAGTAGCCAAAAGGTGGAAGCAACTTGTGTCTTACTGATAAGGTGAGTAGATAAACAAAATGTGATATGACATGCTATGGAATATTATTCAACCTTAAAAAGGAAGGAAAAACCTGACATCTGATACAACATGGATGAACCTTGAAGCCATGATGCTAAGTGAAATGAGCCAGTCACAAAAGGACCGTTATTGAATGATTCTGCTTATAGGAAGTACTAGAGTAGTCAGATTCATGGAGATAGAAAGTAGAATGGTGGTTGCCAGAGGTTGGGGGAAGTAGGTGAGAGGGTATTAGTGTTTAATGGTTATAGAGTTTCAATTTAGGAAGATGAAAAAATTCTGGATATGGATATTAGTATTTGTTGCACAGCAATGTGAATATGCTAAATGCCCACAGAACTGTATACTTAAAAATAAATGATTAGTGATAAATTTTACGTTGTGTATATTTTACCACAATAAAAATTTCACTTATCACATCTTTAAAATGAGATTAATACTTATTTTAGATGTATCATAAAGGATTAAATAAACACGTGAGCATGTCAGAGACACAGAAAATAGCCCAAAGAAATATTTTTTAGAAGAAAATTTTAGAAGAAATAGGAAAGTAAAACTCAAAAGATTGTTAATTTGAGTTCAATACATTACTAACTCTTGTCCCAACAAAGACAGTAGAAACAAACTTAAAAGACAAGCAATAGATGGAGAGAAGATGTTTGTAATGCGTTCATCTGCAACACATTTAGCGAAGCATAAATCAGTAAGACAGAAAAGATAGTCTCATAGAAGAAAGAACATGAAATAGAAGTTTGTAGGATAACTGCCAATAAGCGTAGGAGAAGATATTCAACCTCACTGTATGTCAGAGAAATAGAAATAAAACAGGTATTAGACCTTTTTTTTTTTTTTTTTAACAAAGTCTGTTGTATTAACTGTTAGGATTTTGGAAAGCAAAAGTTCTCATGTGAGCTTTTTGTCTGTAGGCCCAGTGTGGGTATCAAGTATGGGTATGGGAATTGGTTAAGGATTGTATCCCAATGTTTAGAACATTACTGGCAAATAGAATACATAAATATTTGTTGAATGAACACACTGCATGTGGAAATATAAATGGTTGAAGTTGCTCTGGAAATCAATTTGATAGTATCTAGTAAGTTGAAAATGCCCTAACTTCTATGACTCTGCAATTCTGTTTATTCACTTTAGAGAAATTCTTACACATGTGTATCAGGACACCTGTTTAAGGGTATTTATTACAACATCATTTACGTTTTTGAAAAAAAATTGAAGAACTTAAATGTCTGTGGCAAAAATGTGTTCTGATGGAATATTACACAGCAGTTAAAATGAACCAGATTCTTATATTAAGAGAAAAATTCAGGTTGGAGAGAGAGATACAGTGTGAATGCATTAATGTTAATTCTAAAAACAACACTTTTTTAAAGAGTATGTAATTCCTGAGTAAAATTATTACAAGTTCTACAGCAGCACTATCCAATAGAACTTTCTGCAGTGATGGAAATATTCTATATTAGTTCTAACACAGTAGCTGCTAGCCATATGTGGCTAGCTATTAAGCACTTGAAATGTGAGTAGAACAACTGAAGAATTGAATTATAAATTTTATTTAATTTCAACTTCTATTAATTTAAATTTAAGCCACATATAGCTGCTGAGTCCATGGATTGTCCCTATTGTGACTAAAGAATTGAATTTTTAATTTTATGTGAGTTTATTGTTGCATGTTACCAGTGACTACCATAGGCCTAGGTAAATCCACACAAATTCATGAGAAGGGAAGAAGGCAAAAGGAACTTTTACTTCATATATAATATTCTGTTGTTTTAATAAACAAATGAACAAACAAAACTAAGCAAAA
The DNA here is from genome assembly GCF_053574225.1 of Canis aureus. NCBI lineage: Eukaryota > Metazoa > Chordata > Mammalia > Carnivora > Canidae > Canis > Canis aureus. Next base: position 23,990,682 of record NC_135644.1, on the reverse strand, counting down.
GAAGTCAGTATTATTAAATGATATTAACATTTTCCTTTAGTACTTCATTAAAAAGTCAGCAAGTACAACAAAATCAGAAATGCATTCTAATTTATTTTTCAGTACTTTTTTTCATGTTTTACTTAGCCATTTCATAAAACTAGAGAGGTTGCCAGAGGCTAGACTATGTGGGGCCTTGTAGAAGATTCTCTTCCAAGTGAGTTGGGAAATCCTTAGGTATTTTTGAGCAAAGGAGTTACGCTTATTAGACAAACTTTTTTTTTTCTTTAAGATTTTATTTATTTGAGAGAGAGCATGAGCAGGGGGAAGGGGAGAAGGAGAGGGAGAAGCAGACTCCCCACTGAGCAGGGAGCCTGACCAGGGGGCAATGTGAGGGGGGCTCTTGATCTGAGCCAAAGGCAGCCGACCAACTGAGCCACCCAGGCGCCCCAGACAAACATTTTAGAGAACTTGGTTACTCAGGAGCTGAGATGTAAGATGGAAAGAATGGAAGCAGAGACAAGAAGCTACTACATTAGTAGTAGTTTTTAAGGTTACAGGTTACAGTATTTAATTTTTATTGTATATTTATCTGCTAGAGAGATTCTGGTGTAGCTTGAACCAACACAGGTTAATATGTATAATTAATCTTTACACCTGTCACATTTGAAAAATGACCCTTATTTACTAAAAGATTCAGTAGCATGAAAACGAGCATAGGCATTTACAAAAGGCTTTTTATGATTAAATTCCTTGAGCACTTTGGCCTATTTGTATTGACAATTTTTATATACTGATGGATGCTTCTGGTTACCTTTTTTTCTCTTTGATTCTTTGAGTTATCTATCCTTATGTGATCCTCTGAACATTTACAGAGAGCCTTTCTAAACATTGATAGATTAATTTGGCCATTTTTATGCCTATTAAGAAGTAGGGAAGGGTCAAGAAATTGTAATTGTTTTATTTCTTCGCTTAACTACAAATAAATAGTGATTTTGCTTTAGAAACAAAGCAAAAATACAAGAAGCCTTTTACTTTTTTCATTTGCTGTGCTTGTCATGTAATAATTTTATTATTTTTAAAAGTATAGTTCCTAATTATTATATTCATGTACTTGAGCTGATGTTTCTACTGTAGAAAATTAAGAAAGGTCAGGTCAATAGCAAGCTAATTAGAGCACACTCTTTCTAGTTGTCATTGTAATGTAATTCTTCTGAATAGATATTAAACCCCATGAAAATGTGGTGCTCTGGAGAGGTCTCAAATCTACTCTCGAGAGTTCTCAAGTACAAGGAAAACAAATTCCTGGTGGATGCATCATAGTTACTTTCTGTAATTTTGTTTGAACATTCTACTGAGAGTGGTCTTTCAAGGGGAAAGATCTTTGACACTTGCGAATGTTAAATTTCTATTTTGATAGGAAATTACCATAAATGGTTTTGTTTGAATTCTTTATAATCTAAGGGGAGCAGTTATTTTTGATTGCACTGAGATTACCTTCCAGAATTAATCACATTCTGATGAAATAGAAAATCAAAATTATGAGGAAAAATGAAATATTAGTATTTAAAAATTTGAAGTCAAGTATATGATGGATCTATGACATTTGATATTTGTATTTGTACAAAAGATATATGGGATGAGAAGGAAGATACCTCTGTTCAATACATAGGAAAGTGAAGTATTGTCATATAATCTCAATATGCCAGAAGAATGGAATTTACAATCTTGGAAATCCAGTCTGTGTCTTTTTCTTCTCTACCTTCAACACTGCGTTTACCTACTTGATTTACTGGCTACACTGTTCATTTGGTATATTGATCTTTGGGTTTCCTGTCTTTTTTTTTTTTTTTTTTTTTATGATAGTCACAGAGAGAGAGAGAGAGAGGCAGAGACACAGGCAGAGGGAGAAGCAGGATCCATGCACCGGGAGCCCAATGTGGGATTCGATCCCGGGTCTCCAGGATCGCGCCCTGGGCCAGAGGCCGGCGCCAAACCTCTGAGCCACCCAGGGATCCCAGGTTTCCTGTCTTTAACTTTTATAATGTAACTTGTAATTTTGCAGATCAGATTATCATTTGGACAGTACTCTAGATATCATACTTATCTAAAATCTGGGCAGATATGGTCAGTGTTTACTCCCACAATGCACAGTCAAGGTGATTCTTTGTGAGATGTTATCTGGGTGGAATGCCCTGGAAGCAAGCCACCAGAGCAGGGCAATGGTCTCCACTAAGTAGCCTCCCAGTACTGCTTTTCAGACTGTTGCTCGTGATTGCACAGGCCCTTCCTGCCAGGACACTGAATGCTTGTGTGGAGCACAGTGGGTGGGCTTAGGGACAGTAAAGAGTATATTAATGATTATCATAGTTAACTTTTCTCTTTCTCCTATGCATATTTTCCCTCTTTTTACCTGTGTACACTCTTATCTGCCTATGGTAGCTCTGTGTTGAGTAGTTCTTTATTCCTTGGTGTTCTAAATACCAACCCTAAGTAATTGAAAGCAAAATGCTTACCAGAAGTAGATGAAACAACAAAACCTAGTTTTGGAAAAGCACCCCTTTCTGTTTTATAGAAAACAGTGTTCTTTTACTTCATGGAAATGGCTTATTTTATTACCTGGTAGTATACATTTTTGTTACCATTAAATAGCCATATCACTATAGGAAGATTATTTTGATTTTATTTTAGTTTGTACCTGGTTCCACAGTTTCTGGGTACTATTACCTTCCCATTTTCCTCCCTAATTTCTATTTTTTAGGCTAAATGAGATCTTTGAATATTTTATATTCAGTCTTTCAAACATGACTCTTCCTTATAGGTTTTTTTAAGGACTGTGAACATTGTAGCAATATAGGGAGATAGCCAGATAGTTCAAATAAGAAATGTAATTGTTAATGGGATCTACAGCAAATGTATGCATCCATAAAGAGAACCCACATATTTTGACAATTGTATCAGGATTCCCTAGATTTATAGAAGTGGGGTGGAGGAGAGGATGAAAGCCAAATGGACTAATGCTGAGCCCAGCGGACTAATGCTGAGTGCCTACCATGTTTTGATGTTTCTATGAACTTAATCTCATTTAATCTTCTCAGTAATCCTATATGAATAGGGATAATTACTCCTGTATTATAGGATTGAGTTACGGAACTAAGAAGTGAAGCTAGAGTTGGAACACGAGTTTCTCTGATGCCAAGGCCTATTCAACATCAACATTTTTCTCCGGTAGATAATCTCACAGTATTGTCACTGGCTATTTGCTTTGTAAATTAAAAAAAACCTTAAATAATCTGGAAATTTCTGTTGCAAAATATAGGTGAGGAGTAAGATGCTTGCTTTTTTCTTTTTTAAAATATTTATTTTTGAGAGAGAGAGGGAGAAAATGCCTTCATGCCTACTCATGCAATGGTGGAGAAGGGCAAGGAGAGGGAGGAACAGAATCTCAAGCAGACTCCCTGCTGAGCGTGCACACCCCCCCCCCCCCCCACTGGGGGCTCGATACCACCACTCCAAGATCATGACCTGAGGCAAAATCAAGAGTCAGATGCTTAACTGACTGAACCACCCAGGCACTCCAGATGCTTGCTTTTTGTATTATTAAGAAACTTAAAATATTTAAGAGGGGTTTTCTTTGTTGTGATATGTCATTCTTGTTTCATATTTTAAGAATATTTAAGGAATGAGTAAATATTTTATTCCCTCTGGTAATATATAATGTATACCTTGATATATTGATAAAAGTAGAGGATACAAAGAGTACAACTTTTTAAAGAAGATTTATGTATCTTTCTCCTTTTAGCTAATAAAACATTTTCCTTACTATTCAGAAATTGATTAGTACTCTAATTGCCAAAGTAAGTTGTTTCATTTAAAAAATTATTTTTGGAAAGAGGCTTTTCTTATTAAACTAATTTGAATGACCAGTCTTGTACCTTGACTTGTAATAATGAAAGAAGAGGTACAGAGAGCTGTTTTATTTGAATAATAGACTTGCCAATTAGCCATCAAGTGCTTCCATCTGTGAAATTGTTGATCAGATGGGTTAGCTGGGATGTTTCCAGACTAGGGCATCATAAATGGCACTTGAAAACTGTCACTTTGATGATGAGGTTTCAAGTATTAATGCTTGATGCTGTGGAACCTTTTTTTCCTTTTGCAGTACCATGTTTTTTTAGAACATACTGATCCCACTTATGAATTCTGTGGCACCAAGAGAACTTGGAAGACCTGCCACTGATGTAAAGTTCTGCTTAATCTGCTGCTCTGGCCTGTGCTGAGATTGGTTTTAAACCAGAGTATTAACGGCTTCTTTAATGGCCTACACAGTAATGTTGGTTGATGATCTGACTGGCACAGGCAGGCTATGCTCACTGCCCATGGGCGATGGAACTGACATACACTGGGAAGTTTCTTTGCACTTTCCCATTGATATAAACTCATTTTCAAATATCTCTGTCCCTTAAATGTATGCTAGTCTAAGGTCACATAAATTTTTAATTGTAGCAATTGTACGAAATGAATTTAATATCTGCCCTATAATTTTTTTAGGATTTAAATTACTTATTGATAATTAATACATTTAAAAATTTGTTTAATAATTCAGAAATAAACATTTCTGGAAAGAATTGTCATGTTTTACCTCACTATGCCACATCTTCCTTGCTTGGTCTTCTGTTTTGCAGGATGTTTTCATTAGTAAGTTGGCTTCTTTGAATGCTTGTAGATATGATTAGATTATGGGGTCCCTTTCTGGTTCCCAGTTTGTGTGGGGACAAATTCATGCCTTTGTTACTTTGTGGACACCAGCATGGCTGTCTCTCTGTCCTGGCACAGATACCTAATCCAAACTCACTGAGGAAGGCAATATATTTTGGGCAACAATGAAAAGCCTCATTCTGGAACTAGCTAGATCTGAATGGTGGCTGAGATCCGTGGAAGAGGAAAAGAGAATGACAATACAGTGTCAGTGTGCAGGAAAGTGGATGTTTGGGATTTTGTTCCTATTCATTTTTCTTCTAGGGTATATTTTCATATGTTAGCATCATTCCCAGGCCCTTCAACCTCCCTGAGCTATCTCCCAATGAGAAAAAAATATCAATTCAAATGTTTTGTTGTTTATTACTTTGGATTACCTGATGATTGCCTTTTTTATTCTCAGGTTTGGCTGTTACTCCCTCTCCTAGGCAAAAATGTCCAGTATTTAGTAAATAACATTGATTAAGCAACAGGTTTCTATCTCATAGGTGGAGATAGAGGCATATAGTAATTACTATTACTATAGTTGTAAGTAACTTACAACATTTGAAGGAAAAAGTATGATTTCAGAGTAGAACTGAAAGACTTGTTTTCAAGTGCTCTTCTATAGAGCATTAAACAGCAATATGAGAAAGGGAGAAGATAAATAGATGGTGACAATGTGACCTTTACCTTCCTTCCTAAAAGAGTAAAATTTTCCCCTAAGTTTTTTGACGACAGCCTCGCTTTAATGGTCCTCGTCTTTTTTTTTCTGTCCCTCCCTGTTTCTTTAATTCTTCCAAAATAGCCATTCTGTAGATTTTATGTTGGTATCCCAAGTAGTATTATGAATAGACAAATGCTTAATGAAGTTAAGGTAGTGGTCAGGAGTGTTTCTAGGAAATCTTAGATGTTTTCCATCCCTTAATATCTGCTGGTTATGCCTCAGAACTTCCGAGGCTTTTTTGCTTCTACTTAGCATAAATCAAGGAGTTTGAGCACTAACCTAGGTATTTTTAAATAGTTACCTTTAAATAGGTAGCATGACATGTTACAGAGTTCAGAAGTTAGAACTGTGTGTATGTGTCCTTGCCATTTCTGTCTCCTTCCTTAGAAATAACTGCTGTTACCAGTTTCTGTCCTTCCAAAGATAGTCTCTATTGGTGCTGTCCTGTAGAACTTTCTCTGAGCAAAGAAATGTGTATGGTATGCCACTAGCCACATGTGGCTGTTGAGCCCTTGAAATATAGGTGGTATGACTGAAGAACTAATTTTTTAAATTTAATTTTAATAATTTAAGTTTAAATAGCTTCATGTAGCTAATGGCTACCATATTGGACAGTGGAATGTGCATACTTAATAGTATATCCTGGATATTGTCCCATCTCATATTTAGGACATAAAAAGCTACCTCATTTTTCTCTAAGTGATTTTTTGCTATTCCTTTTTATGGAAGAACCATGACTTATTTAACCAGTCTTCTACTGATACACATTTAGGTCATTTCCTGTATTAATGTTTTCAAAACGATATTTACTACACCATTGGCAGGTTTGGATTTAGGCTTTACCACTTACCTTGATCACCGTGGACACATTGGTTAACTTCTTTGAGCCTCAGCTTCTTCATTTATATAGGCACAATAATACTCACTTTGCAGGATTATGTAATTATTATAAGTAGTGTTAGGTAATAGACCTCCAAAATGGTGCTAGGAGCTCTATTAGGAGTAGTAGATAATGATAGCCTTATTGTTAACTTACTGTTTTAATAATGAGACCATAACAAGCCCAGAGTCCTATTTAATGTTGAACTAATGGCAGAACATTCAAAAGGCTTTGATTAGCTCAATTTAGGTTTGTAAGTACAGATAGTTTCGACCTTTTATTCACTTGACTTCTCTGAATTGTACATAGCCATCTGTAGATTACTTTTCGTATGCTAATTTAGAACTTTTGTATATCAGCTGGCCAAATTGTACATTTCAAGCTCTTCCATAGTGACTTCCTTGTCAGACAATGGTTAAAGCAGGGTCATTGGCTTTTTTTTTTGGTAGTCATACAACAGTATATTAATTTTAGATGTACAACATAGTGATTTAACATTTCTTTGCGTTACGATATGGTCTACCTTCCATCTGTCACCATACAGAGTTGTCATAATTTATTAACCATATTCACTGTGCTTTACTTTGCCACCCCCCCATCTTATTTATTTTATGACTAGAAGTTTATACGTTTTAATCTCCTTCAACTATTTTGCCCATCCACCCTCCACCCCTATTCCGTAGCAACCACCAGATTGTTCTCTTGAGTCTATATCAGCTTTGTTTTATTCAATTGTTTAATTTTAGATTCCACATATAACTGAGATTATTTGTCTTTCTCTTGAGTTCTTTCACTTAGGATACTTCTAGGTCCATCCATGTTGTTACAAATGGCAAGATTTGATTCTCTTTTATGGTTGAGTAATATTCCATTGTATATGTACCACATCTTTATCCATTTATCTGTCAGTGGATGCTTAGGTTGATTTCTGTATCTTGGCTATTGTAAATAATGCTGCAGTGAACATAAGGGTGTATATATCTTTTTGAATTAGTGTTTTTGTTTGCTTTGGATACATACCCAGAAGTGGAATTGCTGGATCATATGATAATTATATTTTTAATTTTTTGAAGAACTCCATACTGTTTTTCATATTGGCTGTGCTGGTTTCCATTCCCACCAACAATGGGAATTGTAAGAGTTCCTTTTCCTCCACATTCTTGCCAATATTTGTTATTTCTTGTCTTTTTTCATAATAACTATTCTGACAAGTATGAGATGGTTTTGATATACATTTCCCTGATTAGGGATGTTGAGCATCTTTTCATGTGCTTGTTGCCCATCCCTGTGTTTTCTTTGGAGAAATGTCTATTCATAACCTCTACCCATTTAAAAAATATTTTATTTGAGAAAGAGAAAGAGCACGAACAGCAGCGAGGGATAGAGGGAGAAGGAGAAGCAGACTCTCCACTAAGCAGGGGGCCTGATGCGGGGCTCGATCCCAGAATCCTGGGATCATGACCTAAGCAGAAGGCAGACACTAAACTGACTGAGCCACTCAGGTGCCCCTGCCCATTTTTTAATTAGATTGCTTTTTGATACCGAGTTGTGTATTCTTTATATATTTTGGATACTAACCCATTACCATTTATATCATTTGTAAATATCTTCTCCCTATCAATAGGTTGCCTTTTTGGTTTTGATGGTTTCCTTTGCTGTGCAAAAGCTTTTTATTTTAATGTCCCATTTGTTTATTTTTTGCTTTTATTGCCCTTGCCTGACCTCCAAAAAAAATATTGCTTGCACTAATGTCCAAAAGCTTACTGCCTGTGTTTTCTTCTAGGAATTTTATGGTTTGCAGTCTTACATTTAAGTCTTTAATCCAGGGGCGACTTAGTGGCCCAGTTGGTTAAGCATCTGCCTTTGGCTCAGGTCATGATCCCAGAGTCCTGGGATCGAGCCCCTCATTGGGCTCTCTGCTTAACAGTGAGCCTGCTTCTCCTTCTGCTTGTATTCTCTCTCTCTGTCAAATATATAAATAAATCTTTAAAAAAATCTTTAATCTATTTTGAGTTTATTTTTGCATATGACATGAGAAAATGGTCTTGTTTCATTCTTTTGCATGTACTTGTTTAGTTTTCCCAATACCATTTTTTGAAGAGACTGCCCTTTCTCCATGGTATAGTCTTAACCTTTGTTGTAGACTGATTGTATAACTGTGGCTGTGGATTTATTTCTGGGCTGTTTATTCTGTTCCATTGATCTGTGTCTGTTTTTGTGCCAGTACCATACTGTTTTGACTATGATAGCTTTGTAGTATTGTTTGCACTCAGGTTGTGTGATACTTTGATCTTTTTTGTTCTTTCTCAAGATTGCTTTGGTTATTCAGGTTTTTGTGGTACTCTACAGATTTCAGGATTATTTGTTATAGTCCTATGCAAAATGCCATTGGTATCTTGATAGAGATTGCATTGAATCTGTAGATTGTTTTGGATAATATGGGCATTTTAACAGTATTACTTCTTCCAGTCTGTAAGGATGGATATCTTTCCATTTGTATGTGTCATCTTCAGTTTCTTTCATTGGTGTCTTACATTTTTCAGAGTATTGGTATTTCACCTCCTTGGTTAAATTTATTTCTAGTTACTTTATTCTTCTGGTGCAATTGTAAATGGGATTACTTAATTTCTCTTTCTGACAGATAGTTAAAAGTATAGAAATGGAACAGATTAATTGTATATCTTGCAGCTTTAGTGAATTTATTTATTCTAACCGTTTTTTGGTGTGGTCTTTAATTTTTATGTATATAGTATCATGTCATCTGCAAGTAGTGACAGCTTTACTTCTTTTCCAGTTTGGATGCTTTTTATTTCTTTTTCTTATGTGATTGCTGTGGCTAGGACTTATAATATGTGTTGAATTAAAGTAGGTCACTGTTAATATAACATTGTATTTGAACATTTTATGGTATATTGGAATATTGATGAAAAACAGGAATATAAAAAGGCAGTAAAAAAATAATAAAAAGGCAGTGATACTATTTAGAAGTGGCCATAGGTTTTAGAATTATATGGGTAATGGAAGCATATTATGAGTTTGGGTATAATTTTTTTTCTTTAGTATTATCAGTGATATTGTTTATTTGAAACATAAAACCCTTAGAATTATATTGAAGAAGTAAGCTTCGTTGAAACTTCATTTCTTGACCATAGGTGATTTTTGTATTTTTAATAAACTGGAAACAATAGCTCATTTTAAGTTTACCTTGACTTCATTTTTTGTAAACATTAAGGTCTATTATCAACACTGAGCAGTGTCATATAAATGATTCACTTATTCAGAGTTCTTTAAAGAAAAACCAGTAACCAAAATTTTTACAAGTATGCAGATTCAGAACCAGTTTCAGGCATGCTGGATGTCTGTATATACTATGAAGAAAATGTGATGATAGATAGTATTTGTTGTTGTTTAATCTGAGTACCTAACAGGCATGCTTATGAGTGAAACTGGAGTTAAAGGAATGACAAAGTATCCTTTTTATTTCCAAATTTAGTATTTATTTCTAAAGCATATACGTATATATACACACACACACATATAAATAAAATGATGTTAGAATTACTGTTTTTTGACAGACACCAATAATTTAAGTATAAAAAAGTGTATTGTTAAAATACAGTAGTAGCAGCTGTGTGCCAGACACTGTACTAAATGAAATACCTAATGTTCTGTCATTTAATCCTCACAGTAATCAGTACCAGGGTTAAGAGAAGTCCCAGTTCACAGGAGTCTTAACTTTAAGCAGCGAGGCAGTAATTTAACCTCATATTTATTCTTTTTGATTTCGGAATATCTATGCCCCTTACTAACATTTTAATTTGGGAGGGGATTTTATCAGATTTTTGATAGACATTGTCATTTTTTTAATATACTGAATTTATAAGAATGACCCAGTGCAGATGATCAGTTTTTGTGCATGGTGATGGGCTCAGGGCTGTCTGTGCAGGTAACTTTAAGCAGTAAGTCATAATAATATTTTTTATTGTGTAAACAGATAGCATTAGTGGTAATTGAAAAGATGTACTATAGCAGAAAGAGGATTGGACCTGAATATACCTCCTGACCTGTAGCTTGCACAATTATTTAAATTATTTATGTTTATCTTTTATCTGCCTATCTGTATGTTCAGTAGAATTATGATTATACCTCTCTATTTCATTGTTTTAAGAATCAATAAAAAACGAGAGGATTTAAAAATGTTTTTTAAAATCATATAGCACTTACATATTTTAATCTGAAAGATTAAAAATTGGTCTCCCAATGCAAAACATTGTGGTGAGTTTTTGTGCCTTGATGAAGTATCCCTAAACTAGATTTGTCTCCTTTGACCAGAATATTTCTCTAACAACTTTTGGAATTAATTGTCTTTGAACTACAAATGATAAGTTTGGAAACTGCAGTGTGTTTATGTGTGTGTGTGTGTGTTTGTATGTAAACACAGGTGCTATAATCCAATCATATTGTAGGCGGAGTCAGGAGGTTTTTTTGTTTTGTTTTGTTTTGAAAGATAGAGAAGCTGCTCTTAAAATGTCTTAATTGGACATTTCTGAATGAATGCTATTTTTGACTCTGATACATAATTTGCTGAGCTGCTACACCAAATCATATTATCTATTCTATTTATTTGTAAGCCTTATTCTATTTTATGCTTACAAAAGAGTTTTATTTTGTAGGGACTATATTTGAGAATTATCATAAGAGGCAGTACATAATCACTGAAGGCATTAAGTAACTTTACAATATTCTTTGAGTTATAAGGATTTAGGATGGAAATATTTCCAAGCTTTTTATTTCTTTTGTTTTTATTAGCTTTATTGAGATGTAATTGGCATGCAATAAACTGTACATACATAAACGATATAATTTGATAAGTTTTGACATGTGTGCATTGTGAAACCAGCACTACAATCATGATGGTGAGCACCCATCACTCCCACGTTTATTTAGGCCCCTTGGTAATCCCTCCTTTTTTATTCTTCCCCATTCGCGAAGCAACCACTGATCTGTCATTATATATTAGTTTTCATTTTCTAGAGTGTTAAATAAATGGAATCATATAGTAGTAGTCTTTTTGTCTGCCTTTTATACCACAAGTATTTTGAGATTCTTCTAAGTGTGTATCAATAGCTCATTCCCTTTTATTGTTTAGTTGTATTTCATTGGATCGATATACCACAGTTCATTTATCTACTCACCTGTTTACAGCTATTTTGGTGTTTTCTGGTTTGGGGCTATTATAAAATAAAGCAGTAATGAACATTATGTACATGTTTCATTTCTCTTGAGGAAACACCTAAGAGTGGAATAGCTGGATCATATAGTAGATAGATGCTTAACTTACTAAAAAACTGTCCAACTGTTTTCCAAAGTGGTTGTATAATTTTACACTCCTACCAGCAGTGTATGAGAGTTCCAGTTCCTCCACATCCTTGCCAACACTTGATATGGTTAGTCTTTTTAATTGGGGCCCTTTTAATGGGTAATTATGGTTCTAGTTTATACACTTCCTTAATGACTAATGATGTTGAACATCATTTCATGTGCTTATTTGCCATCCGTATATCTTTTTTAGTGAGGTCTTTATTCAGATCTGTTATCCAGTGTTTACTGGGCTGTTTTATTTGTGAATTTTTTGAGTTCTTTATGTAATCTAGATGCAACTCCTTTATCAAGTATGTGATTTGCAGATAATATTTTTTCTACTCTGTGTTTTTTGAAAAGGAGAGTTTTTAATTTTGAAGTCTAATTTACAAAAATTTTCTGTTATAAATTATACTTTGGTATGATGTCTAAGAAATCTGTGCCAACTCAAGATCATGAAGATATTCTCTTGTTTTTCTAGAAGTTTTATAGTTTTAAGTTTTATATTCATGTTTGTGATCCATTTTGAATTTTTTATATATGATGCAAGGTGTGAATCATTCGGATTTTAAAGCATATTTTACATGTGGATATCCAAATCTTGCAGCAACATATATTGAAAGATTTTTTTTTTCCTACCTTTGCATTTGTACCTTTATTGTAAATCAGTTGTCCCTGTACATGTGACTCTATTTCCAGAATCTCTTCTGTTTCATTATCTGTTTGTCTTTAAAGCTAGTACATTGTCTTGAATACTGTAGTTCCATAATAAATGTTGAAATAAAAAAAAAATAAATAAATAAATGTTGAAATAAGGTTGTGTTGGTTCTCCTGTTGTTCTTTTTAGCAGCAGTGTTTTGGCCACTCTAGGTCTTTTGCATTTTCATACAGATTTTAAAATCAAGTATCTTAATTTATATAAATGAAAACTTGTTGGTATTTTGATTGATGGTGTATAAGATCTATACAGCAATTTGGGGAGAACGGGTATCTTTTTTTTTTTTTTTTAGAGATTTTATTTTGAGAACTGATATCTTAACAATATTGAGTCTTGCAACCCATGAACACAGTATATTTCTCTTTATTAAGGTTTTAAATTTTTCTCAACAATTTTTTGTGCTTGTCAGTGTACAGAGTTTTCATATTCTGTCATATTTATGTCTCTTCCATATTTTTGATGCTATTATGGCAGTGTTTTATTTCAGTGATTATGTTGTCTGTGAAACAGTTTTACTTTTTCTAATCTGAATGCCTTTTTTTTTTTGGCTGAACTGCATAGAACTGTCAGTAAAGCTTTTTTTTTTTAAGATTTTATTTATTTATTTATTCATGAGAGACAGGGATGGGGGTCAAGACATAGGCAGAGGGAGAAGCAGGCTGCATTTAGGAAGCCGGAAGTGAAACTTGATCCCAGGACGCCAGGATCATGCCCTGAGCCAATGCTCAACCGCTGAGCCACCCAGGCATCCCTGAATGGACATTAAAGTGGACCCTTCTGGGGTGCCTGGGTGGCTCATTCAGTTAAGCACCTGCCTTTGGTTCACGTCGTGATTCTGTGGTCCTGGGATTGAGCCCTGTCAGGATCCTGTTCAGTGGGGAGTCTTGCTTCTTCCTCTCCCTCTCCCTTTGACTCTTCCCCTGCTTGTGTTTGTGCTGTCTCTCAAATGAATAAAAAATAAAATAAAATAAAATAAAATAAAATAAAATAAAATAGACTTTTTTGTTCTTAATCTTAGGGGGAAAACATTCATTCTTTCATCATCAAACATATTAGCTTTGTGTTTTTTAATAGATAGTCTTTATCAGGTTACAGATAAAGTTTTTTGTTTTGTTTTTCTTTTATTTTTACAATTTTTTTTTATCTTATTTAGTTTTCGTCTGGAATGGATATTAGGCTATGTCAAATTCTTTTTTTGCTTTTGCTGAGATGATCATGTTGAGTATAATGAACTTCTTTAACATTTGTAATATTTGCTCTGAAATTGTTTGATACTGTTATAGATATTCCAGCTTTCTTTTTTATTAGTGTTAATGTGAAATAGTTTTACCAGTAAACTCATTTGGGTACTTATTTAACCTACTTGTAATACCTTTCTTTTAGGTAGCATATAGATATTGTTTGTCCTTAATTTAGTCTGATAAACTTGGCTTTTTAATTGCAATATTTAGGTTATTTATGTTTAATGCAATTATTGATATGATTACATTTAAATCTGTCATATTACTGTTTACCTATTTTTTCTCACTTGTTCTTTTGTGAGGTTTTTGCCCTTTTCTGCCTCCTTTTAGATTGAGTTTTTAAATAATTCCATTATATCACCTTTGTTGGATTTCTAGCTATCACTTTTTTGTTAGTTTATTATTTGTTTTAGGACTCGTAGTATAGATCTTTTTTTTTTCTTTTTAAAGATTTACTTATTTATCTACTTCTTTTAGAGTGAGCAAAATGGGGGGGGAGGGGCAGAAGAAGAGAATCTTCAAGCAGACTCCCCACCCAGCACAGAGCCTGATAGGGGCTGGATCCCCTGACCTGTGAAATCATGACCTGAGCCAAAACCAAGAGTCAGACACTCACTTGACTGAACCACCCAAATGCCCCTATAGTATATATCTTTAACTTATCAATTTGTCTTCAGTTGATGTGTACTACTTACATGTTAAATGTAAAAATAGTATACTTTTTTTTACAATGTTAAAATAGTATACTTTGTATCTTCCCTCTTAACGTTTGTATCATTATTGTTATATATTTTAGTTTTACTTATGTTATAAACTTCACTGTATGTTTTTACTATTTATGCCTAAAGTCTATTTTTTTATTGTAAAATATATGTAACATAAAGTTTACAACTTTAACCATTCATAAGTGTACGGTTCTTTGTCATTAGGTATATTCTCACCGTTTTGTAATCACCACCATCCATCTCTGGAACTTCATCTTCCCATATAGAAACTCTGCCTGTTAAACAATAATTCCTCATTCCCCTCTCCTCCCAGCCTTTGGCAGCCATCATTCTACATTTTATGTGTATGAACTGATTACTTTAGGTACTTCATATGAATGAAATCATATAATATTTGTTCTATTGTGATTGGCTTATTTCACTTAGCATAATATGAAGATTTATCCATATTGTAGCATGTGTCAAAATTTCCTTCCTTCTAAGGTGAACGATATTCCATTGTATGGTAAATTCCATTTTGTTTATTCATCTGTTGATGGACATGTGTGATATTCCACATTTGGCTATTATGAATAATGCTGCTGTGAACATTGGTGTACAGATATCTGCTCTAACTAACCTCTGTGTTCGGTTCTCTTGGGTATATGTGCTGCTGAAGTGAGCACAGTTCTTTTGGGCATACACCCAAAGGTAGAATGCTGGATCATATGTTAATTCTGTTTTTAAGCTTTTGAAGAACTTCCATACTGTTTTATACAGCAGCCTATTGTGGGTTTTTTTGAAGGAATTTAAATAATAAGAAAAAATAATATATTTACCTATGTAGTTATTTCTTGTGTTCTTTCCTTTGGGTAGATCTGTATTTCTCTCTGGTATCCTTTGCCTTCTGTCTGAAGGACATAACTTTTTTTTTTTAAGTGCAGGTCGGCTGCCCATTTATTTTATTTTATTTTATTTTTTTCCTGCTACCCATTTAAACAATTGTTTTTTTTTCTTTTTTTAATTTTTATTTATTTATGATAGTCACACAGAGAGAGAGAGAGAGAGAGGCAGAGACATAGGCAGAGGGAGAAGCAGGCTCCATGCACCGGAAGCCCGACGTGGAATTCGATCCCAGGTCTCCAGGATCGCGCCCTGGGCCAAAGGCAGGCGCTAAACCGCTGCACCACCCAGGGATCCCTGTTTTTCTTTTTAATGCTGAATTGTAAATGTTCTTTATATATTATGTACCTAAGCCCCTTACATAATTTGCAAATATTTTTTTTGAATCTGTGGGCTGTCTTTTCATTTTCTTGATGGTGCCCTTTGAAACACCAAAGTTGTTGTTTTTTAAGATTTATTTATTTGAGAGAGAGAGGGCACACATGCACACAGGGAGGGTATGGTGGGGAGAGGGAGAGAGGGAGGAAGTAGACTCCCCACTGATCAGGGATCCTGACATGGATCCTGAGACCCTGAGATCATGACCTAAGCCTAAACCAAGAATCTGACGCTTAACCCACTGAGCCACCAGGCACTCTGATTTTTTTAAAAACATTTTTTAAAGTTTTTAAAACTTAAAATTGTATCAGTTTTCTTTTTTATAACTTGTGCCTTTGATGTTGTGCTAAGAAATCAGTGTCTAACCAAAGTTCATGAACAATTACTTCTCAGTTTTCTTCTAATAGTTTTATGATTTTAGCTCTTACATTTAATTTTTTGATCTCCTTTGCATGGTGTAGTGAGGATCATTCTTAGCATCACTGAAAAGACTCTTCCCATTGAATTGTGTTAGTCCCTTTGTCAGAGATCTATTGACTTTAAATGTTAGAATTTATTTCAGAACTTTCAATTCTGTTTTATTGATCTCTGTCCTTGTTATTCTGTAATACTTTTTTTTTTTTTAAGATTTTATTTATTTATTCATGAGAGAGGGAGAGAGAGACAGAGACACAGGCCGAGGGAGAAGCAGGCTCCATGCAGGCAGCCCAACGTGGGACTTGATCCCGGGACTCCAGGATCAAGCCCTGGACTGAAGGCAGTGCTAAACCACTGAGCAACCTGGGCTGCCCCTCTGTATTATTTTTAAGTTTTCTTTTTATCACTGGGTTTTAGTTACGATGTACATTGATTTGGCTTTCTTTATGTTTCTTGTGCTGTGGTTCTTTGTGATTCCTGTATCTGTATGTTTATTATTGTCATCAAATTTCAACAAATTTTGGTAGTATTTCCTTAAATATTTTTCTGTTTTATCACTCCCCTCCCTTTCAAGGATCCCAGAGACATATATATTTTTCTCATTGTAGTTGTCTCATAGTTCATTTATGGCTGTGTTCATTTCTTTTTTCCTATCATTTTAGTCTCCGTGTTTCATTTTCTTTTGCTGTGTCTTCAGGTTAACTAATTTTTTCTTGTGTTTAATTTTCCATTAACCCCATCCAGTGTATTTTTTATCTTACAATATTTTTTCACCTATGGCCACCCATTTTCCTCCAAAAACACCACTGTAGAATAAATAGCATTTGTGGAGCACTTACATGTGCCAGACATTGTTCTAAGTACTTTAAATATGTTAACTCATGTACTCTTTACAATAAATGTATGAAGTTGGATTATGTTATAATCCTCATTTTTCAGTTGCAGCTGAGACATGAAGGTAAAAAGCAAAATGGTGAGCCACAGATTAGGGAAGAGATATCTAACATAGTGGACAAAGCAGTAGTTATCTTTCTAACTATATATTTACTTTCTATAAATCAGAAAGAAAGATGTCCATTTTTAAATGGGCAAAAGATACAAGTATTAGAACAAACATACATGGTCTATGAAAGTGTATAACCACCTTGGAAAAATAGTTTGGTAAAATCTAGTAATAATAAAGATTGGCATATCTACAGCCTTGCAGATCTTTTCCTAATTATGTTCCCTATCTCCCACATCGATGGGGGAACATTCCTAACAGCATTGTTAATAATACGGGTTGATATCCTTTCCTTAAAGGGCCAGATAGTAAATACTTTGGGCTCATGGACCAAATGGTCTTGTTGCAATTACTCACTTCCACTCTGCCACCGTAGTGTTAAAGCAACCATACGTAATTTAAAAAGAAAAAAAAAAAATGAATGGACCTGGCTGCATTCCAATAAAGCTTCATTTTCAAAAACAGTCAGCTGGCTCACCCAGAGGCTTAGTAGTTTGCTGATCTCTATTTTATAATATTAAGAAGTTGAAAACAACCTAATTGTCCATCAGTAGGAGAATGGGTATGTAATTTTGCTTACCAGTGGAATTTTATAAAGTAAGTGATCTGCACATGCCAACATGATTATCCACAAGATAATGCATAAAGCAAGTGGAGGAATAATACATCCTATTTAAATTTTTATATACAATTTACTATAATACTGTATTTTATCTATGTTTATGTTTATAGTGAAAGTATAAAGAAATATATGATAATCCCCAAAATTAGAGTAGTGGCTATAACTAGGGGTATAGAAAGAATGCAGTCAGAGGATGACACAGGAACTTCAGCCCAACTGTTTCAGTCATGTTTTATTTCATAAGCTGGGTAATGAGTATATTACATTAATATTAGGTATTTCTGTACCTCTTAAATATTTAATGTTTTAAAAGAAAGTAAAAAAATTTAAACTAGATGTTTCTAATGACTAGAAAAAAACATCAGTTCTTCATGCTGTGGATAGTAGTCACTTGGCCCTTTCTCTCTTACTCTCAGCTGCTGACGAAGGTGCCTCATTGGCCTTTCTCACACCCAGGAAAGCAACTTTCTACTCTTAGGCCTGAGACAGAGCAGCTCTCTAAAAGAATAACCCTTGTGCCCAGTAGGCTACCTACTTGGTTTACTGTCTCAGTTTCTTGTTCTCTTTCTAGTAGGCTTCAGGCACGTTAGTTTCCTTTTCTGTAGCCTCTCATTTATTCTGCCTTTTGGATATATTTATCCTTCTGGGAAAAGGGATCTAAAGTTCTTAATGGAGACCACACAAGCAAAGGATTGCCTTTGGCATTTTCATGTATGCTTGGCTCACAGAGGCATCAGAATGCCTGCTGGCATGTTTGTGGGTGAGATAGTGATCAAAAATAAAAGCTAAAACTGCATTTATTTATAAAGAGATTGAAGAGTTATTTATTGAGCATCTTTTTTGTGGGTGTTGGGTAATCTTTATCTAGTGTGGAATTCTTACAGTTATGTCCATACCCTTCTTTTTAACTTTTTTACTTATCTATTGATATATTCTAACAGGGAGCAATAGTAATATGCAGAGCACTCACCCAGATTCTATGGGTGGAGTTATGAACAAGTGAATACAACGCCCTTACAGAGTATTTTATTTAAAGGAGACTTAATGACATAATAAGATTTTGTAGCACAGAAAATGGAGTAGAGCTAAGGATCACTGCCCAGGGCCTGCATGGAGAGTCCACTGTCCGTTAGACTTGAAACAGAGGTTGGAGAGACCAACAGGGCACAATATACTCTCAACTATATTTTGTTGCCTTAAAGTAAAAGACATTTGTTGATTAATTAATGATCATTTTAGCATTTGATAGGAGAAGACATTTCAAAGTAGATACTGATTTCCAATAAGAATAGGAATATGTGTATATTACTAAGTTGATAATTTCACTTATATTCTTTTTATTGGAGGGAACTGAGTGACCTTTTGACCAGGGTGCTTTTTAGTCTTAAAAGTATTACTTAAAGAAGTATATTAGGGTTTTTTTTTTTTTTAAGATTATTTGTTTATTTGGTGGGTGGGTGGGGCATGGTGTGCATGACCCGGGGGAGGGGAAGGGAGGAGGGAGAGAGAGAATCCTCAAGCAGAGCTCCAAGCTGGGCTCAGTCTTGACCCCAAGATCCTGATCTGAGCCAAAATCAAGAGTCAACTGCTTACCTGACTGAGACATACCCAGGTGCCCCAAGAAGTAGCATTAGGTTTTGAAAAAGTTACTGGTATGTGTAGTATAAAGTTGCCTTTAGCTTAAGCTAAGCAGAACAAATATAATGGGAAAGGGACTTAAAATATGGACTTATATTAGAAAGTATGTAATAGGGGTGCTTGGGTGGTGCTTGTTGAGTTGGTTGAGTGACAACTCTCAGTTTTGGCTCTGATCGAGCCCCACATTGGGCTCTTCACTGAGTGGGGGTTTGCTTGAGACTCTCTCCTTCTCTGTGCCTCTCTGTCCCCATACCACCCCAGTTTGCGTGCACATACATTCTCTCTCAAAAAAATAAACCTTTTAAAAAGTACTTAATAGTTACATGGGAATAAGGTTACCATATTTAGCAAATAAAACCATGAGATGTCCAGTTAAATTTGAATTCCCCATGAACAATGAGCATTTAAAAAATATTAGTGTGTCCCAGATATTGCATGGAATGTACATATTAAAAATATTCATTTATTTGAAATTCAAATTTAACTGAGTATTACGTATTACTTTATTCATCAACTCTGCTTAGGGATACAAACTTTAGTAGTTTATATTGAGAAGGAAGAGTACTAGTTCTAAGAATGGATGTTACTATGTTTAATTTTGAGTCAATAAATGATTTCTATCATAGTCTTAAATTCAGCAGGCCTATACCACTATTTGTAGATGAAATAGATATTATATTCTTAAAGTTGCATGAGATTAAATTTGAAATTTGTAATGTCAGGTCTTGCTTACGGTAAATAGGAAGGAAAGGAGATCTTAGATCATTTGTAATAAGAGGAAAAACAAAATTAGTTAAAACGAGATATAGATGGAGTTCATGCCCTAGTAACATTTATAGTTACCATCAGACAGCTAGCTATGGTGGTAAGCAGTAAAATTCTGGGGGTAAAAAACAGATTCTGAAGATTTTGGATGTGGCTTGAATGTATTTTATGTCTTCATTAATGGCATTGGTATTTTACCCAGCTTCCTCAGGAAAAACATGCAGTCACAGTGTACTACTCCATTGCCTATACATAGTTAGTCCTCAAGAATTGTACTATGGGGTCCGTTTTCCAAGTCTCTTGAATGCATTTCTTCTGTTATTGCCTTTGCTTAATTCAGCCCTTTACATAATCTATCTGTACCCTTCTTGTCACAGTATCCCTGAGTAAATTTTGCTGCCACCAGAAATGTGAGTCCTTTTTAAAATGCGGAGCTAATTGTTTTATTCATTTGTTTGAACATCCTTCATAAGGTCTCAGTCATCTTCAGGATAGGATAAAAATTGCAGTCCTCAAACCATTGTGTAATGATTCTTCAAGGGATAGGAAAGGGGGAGAGCCATCTCTCCTAAAAGTGGGTCAGAATCAACTGGCGCTTTCTAAAATGATATGCTTGGTAGTATGCCATTGTTACTGGTGAAAATAGTTCTTCTGACTTAGGTGTAACAGAGTAGACAGAAGATTGAGGACTGGTATGTGAACTGTTTTGTGGAGTGGCTTCTTTGACCCATTTTTGAGTTGATCTCTTATCTGGATCTTTAGTCCTTCTTGAGTTGTCTTTTTCCAGCTTTATCCCTTGCTCCAATCTTCTCATAACCTAATTAGCCATATTATACTAATTCCTCAAGTGCCCCATGTCATTCTGCTTGTTCATTCATGACTTTATGTAAGGTATTCTCTAGAGTCAAATGACCTTTGCCTCCATTGTTTGTCTAATGAAATGTACTTTTTTTTTAAAGTTTATTTATTTTTTAAGTACTCTCTGTAACCAATGTAGGGCTGAAACTCACAACCCTAGGATCAGGAGTCCCATACTCTTCTAACTGAGCTAGCCAGGTGCCCCTGAATTGTACTTCTTAGCTTTGCTTCCAGACCGCTTAAATAATCTTCCTCTGGAAGTCTTCTTTGGTGTGTCAGTCAGGAAGGCTGGGTTATCCTTCAAGAACAACCCCTAAATCTCAGTGACTTCAAACTACAGAGCTTTCTTTTTCACTCCTGTTACATGTCTGTCATGAATCAGCTGGGTACCATTCTGTGTGTCATCCTTTCTCTGGGACTCAAGCTGACAGAATGTTATCATTGAACTCTGATTCTTAAAAAGCTTTGACTGGAATTGACAGGTCACCTCTATTTCTATTTCATTGGCTAAAGCAAGTCATATGTTCACATCTAACTTGAAGAGGTCAAGGAGATACACTCCTAATATGTGCTGAAGAGAAGGACCAGAAATATTTGGTGGAGAGCGATAATTACCACAGATGATACTTTCAAACCTGATTAATCTCTCCTTCGTACTTCTTAATACCTCTGCATTTCATTGAATGGAGATTATAATGAAACCTTGTTGTAATGTTGAATGTGACTTTTTTTGTCAATTGGCTCTAGATCTCTCAAATTCTTAGCTAGTTAGCCAGGCAAATTTGTCCCAATAATTTCATTAAACTCAAAATAATGAAATTCTTTGGTTTCTAAGTTTATATCAGTTGTTCTCTACTTTGGCTGTACATTAGAATCACTTGCAGTGTTTAAAAATAAAAAAGATTCCTGAGCCTCCCTCAGAGCAATTTAAATCTGAATCTCTCAGGGTGGGCCCCGGCCTCAGAATTTTTTAAGCCCTCTGGGGGATTCTCTGTCTTTTTGTATTTCCTCCTAACCATGTCTACATTTACCCATCTTTTTGGATTCCCTCTCCTGTGTAGGATTCTTTCATATATTGTTCCTTGATCTTTCTCCTTTCATTAGGTGATACAAATAACATATTTGAAAAACACAAAGCAAGATGCAAATGTAACATATTTGAAACATATAAAGTAAGATACACCCAGACCGCAAGGTTACTAGTATTCTGTGTTAACACCTCTAGGGCCTGGTTTTTATGGCTGTTTAGTGGCTATAACAGCTGATCACAGTAGCATCCACATTTTCTTCGGCTCCTTTGATTAGTGATCCAATTAATCCTAGCCTTGAACTCTGTGTCTTTTCCAGTGGTATCCATTGCCTGGATGTCAGATAATCAGCTTTTTATAATATTGTTTGTTAAAACAATATTCTAAGAACTGTATGTTAAAGAGAAATAGTCCTTGGCCTCAGGTATAATATTTGTACAAAATCTATAAACCAAAGAGCCACTGCTTATTACTATAAGATAACATTTTGTTTTCGGTTTATTTTAGAGAGAGAGCACACATGCAAGTGGTGGGTGTGGGTGGAGGGTCAGAGGCAGAGGAAGAGACAATCTTAAGCAACCCAGAGTAGAGACCTACACAGGGCTCGATCTCTCCACCCTGAGGTCTGACTTGAGCCAAAATCAAGAGTCTGACGGACACTGAACCAACTGAGCCACTCAGGTGCCCGTATGGAAAAAAACACATCTCCCTTTATTGTCTTACAACTGTTATGTGTTTTTAAAGCATGCATAGATAAGAAAAAGATAGTCATTGAAAAAGTCATATTCTCAGAAAAACACCCATTGAAACTGAAGCAGTATTAACTTATATTTAATTTTAAGAACCCATGCTTTAGGGATGCCTGGGTGGCTCAGCAGTTGAGCGTCTGCCTTTGGCTCAGTGCATGATCCCAGTCCGGGGATCAATTCCCACATCTGGCTCCCTATGAGGAGCCTGCTTCTCCCTCCGCCTGTCTCTGTTTCCCTCTCTGTGTCTCTCATGAATCTTTTAAAAAATAAATTAATAAAAAATTAAAAAAAAAGAACCCATGCTTTAGCTCATTTTATTGTTTAAAAAGTTTGGAACAGTAATGTGAAGGACTGTTTCATGTCTCTTTGCCTTTAAATGTGTCATACTATTTTTTTCTTGGACTACCTTTTCCCAACACTCCCCCCTACCTTTTTTTTGCTTGGGAAAAATTATGCATATTGAAAAATTCTGCAATTCTTAGCCTATGGAAAGAGTTTATCAAATAGATTACTCTGACTTCTGTGCCCCTTATGCATTGTGCCCCTTATACATCTATTTTTGCACTGTGTTGCATTTATATTTTTTTCTCTTTCTTGCTTACCTTCTAGTTTATAAACCTTTAAGGGCAAGGGCCTGTCTGCCCCCCTTTTTTAAAAATTTTTTTAAATTTTATTTATTTATGATAGGCACACAGTGAGAGAGAGAGAGAGAGAGAGAGAGGCAGAGACACAGGCAGAGGGAGAAGCAGGCTCCATGCACCGGGAGCCCGACGCGGGACTCGATCCCGAGTCTCCAGGATCGCTCCCTGGGCCAAAGGCAGGCGCCAAACCGCTGCGCCACCCAGGGATCCCCTGTCTGCCTTTGTTTAGCTAGCAAGTGGGCTTTGTGGTTGTTGAGTGAATAAATAAAAGCATACATTCTGTGTATGTGTGTGTGTGTAACATTTCATACAAGGCATTATGTAGTATATAATTCAGAAGGTGGTCTAATGAATTACGAATGCTTTCCAAAATAACCAGTTTGTGGCTGACTTACATTTTGCATGTTTTGTAATTTAAATTCATAAGTCAATAGTACTAGTTGGACTTTATAAAAGAAGAAAGGTGCATCCATAATTATAAGAACTTTAAAGTTAAAGCTAGTTGTAATGCCAGTTGTGGAAGAAGTTTGGATAAAACTTAATGGTCTGTTGTTGAACATTGAAGGTTCTGCTTGATTCTGGGAATTAATTTCTAGTTATAAAATACAGCATGTTTTTAGCCACTCCTAAGCATTTGTAGTTACGTTCTGGTTTCCGAAGTTTGGGTAACTGATCTGTGAAGATTCTTCTGCATAACAGAGGTAGTCAGGCATTGTATTTGTTCCTTCCTCATTGCTGTGGGGAGAGTGACAGTCACCTAGAGTGGAAGACAATAGATCCCTATTCCAGTGAGACAGATTTCATACATGTCTAAAGTGATTGGTGCTTACAGCATATGTCATACACACATACTTTTAAATAGATAAAAATTATTTCAAAATGAGTGTCTTAAAGAAATGTCACATTGGGCATTAGGCTTCCAGATTGTTTGTTACTTTGATCAGTTGTCTTTATAATCAGGTGATTTTATAAATGTCATCTTACCTTCCCCATTACTTGTTTTTTTTTTTTTTTAAGATTTTATTTATTTATTCATGAGAGACACAGAGGGGCAGAGACATAGGCAGAGGGAGAAGCAGGCTCCATGTAGGGAGCCCGATGTGGGAGTCAATCCCGGGACTACAGGATCACGCCTTGGGCCAAAGGCAGGTGCTAAACTGCTGAGCCACCCAGGGATTTCCCCCCCTTACTATTATGTAGCCTTATTCCACTGCTTTTTCTCCCACTGAAGTTTTTGTATTCTCAAAATACTGGTTCCAAGGCAGCTACTTAGGTTTGCTGTATTGGAGGATGTCAGAAGGCCTAGGGAAAGAGAGTCTCTTGTCTTAGAAGCAAGAACTGAGTTTGTCAAATAATTAGAAGACTTGGGAGAAGAGTGGACGAGGAAGAGAAAGGAATATAGAATTGGGTGTAATATAATTTCTGTTTTTTTGATATCCTTTAACCATTATATTGCCCATTGTTATCTAAGATCTTCCTGACCAAGTTTCTAATAAGCATATTATTAGTTACTGTTACTCAAGAGCCCAGCTTATTACAACAGTGAATGAAGTTATATCTGTATTGTCATGTTGGTAATTTTTTATTGGTTTATTACAAGATATATACTGTTGGGTAGTATACATTTTCTAATATTTAGTTCCTACTCTGATAATATTTTTGATAAAGGGAATATTTTCAGGGTTACTCAGAGATGAAAGATAGAGCATAAATATCTTAATTTTTTAATTGTAATATTTAGAATATTATGTAATTGAATTTTTTATGTAATTGAATTTTATTTAAAATACCTGTAATGCTTAAAATTATATAAGAATATTAGTATTTATAAATATGGCATTTTGAAAGCAGTGCATCATTATTTTGACATTTTCATTCTTATTTTTCTTTCCTTCTTTTTGTATTTTTTTTTTCCCCTAAGAATTAATGTGCCATCTGGAAACCTCTGAGATCATGCCATAAAAGGAATTTAGGCTTTTTGGCAACCAGTCATTAGGATATGCTGTGACTATGTACCTTATCAGAATAATAAAACATAATTAGAAAGGTGTTTAACTCATATATATTTCAAAACATTTTTAAATTGAGGATTCTTCTATGGACATTTTGGGAATAAAAAAATTAATATTACCTTATCTCAAGGTTAAAATGATTAAGTTACCATTATAGGACAGTTGGTTCCTTAAATAGAAATGTAAATCAAAACCCTATATGACTAAATGGTTCCAAGCTTTTTCTAAACACTATATTCTATATCTTCTTTACAGTGTTAAAACAAGCAAACAAAACTAGTTTCTAGAAAGGAGATTTGCAATATTACATTGCAATTAACTTGCTCTATTCTTCTCTTCTGAATAATATAGTCATTGGAACTGTCAGCCAAAGGACTTTTTTTTGGGAACATTTTTTTTTTTTTAACTCTAAAAAGTAACAAGTTTTTTAAATTAATTGAGAGAAAACAGCTGAAATCATGCATTGAAGGGGTTAAGTCGACATGAAAGAATTCATTTCCACTTTAATGACCTAGCCTTGCTGGGTTAGGACGATGGGGAACATGCTTCTGACTTGTACTCCTATTGCCAATTAACACCTCCTATAACAGGTTGCCTCAGCTAGTCATTGAAGCTCAGGCAGTAGAAATAGTTTACATGCAGCTTGTTTTTCACACTAGTTGTTTAATACTCACAAAATTAAAGTATTAAAAGGTTGTTTCTTACCTTGCTGGATAGGAGATAAACAATACCATGGTAGTTATTTGTATATGTTTGAGTTTGCCTATTTTTGTGTTCAGTTGTTTTTTTTCAGAGTATTTTAATTGCAGAAGCTGAAGGTAGTAGTTTCATCTACTTTTTCAAGTAGTAGATGAAATTTAAAAGATTTTGACAATTTGTCAAATTTGGGTTATATTGGATACCATCAATTAAAAATTATTTGCTGTCAACTATTCAGTATATATTTAGGTTTTATTTTGTCTTTCAAAAATATAGTCACCTTCATTTGTTAATAAAATTTATTTTCTCTTTGTTGAAAAATACATATTTTAACAGACCTTTAAAAATAATTCTGTGATGCAGGACCAAATATATACCTTTGAAAAGCCATTATAAAAATAAAGCCTGTGTAATATTTTAATCCTAGAACAACCTCTTAACAAATTTTGAAATGTTTTATGTTGTTTCCCAAGATAACTTTATATTTTTAGATAGTTTTAGATTGTTGCAGTTCAGCGATACTATTTATTTTATATTTCTTTTAAGTGACACTTTGGTTCATGTTTAATCAGCAGGTATTTTAATAACATAATAAAATTGGCTAAATAATTGATACCAGTTCACACTAAGAGAAAGGTGGAGTAATATAACTAATAGTGTTAACAAATTTGTTAAAAGGCCTGAGTAGGTAACACTTTGAGGCGTTAGTTTTATCCTGTTATAATGGCAAATGCCTTTTTTTTTAACACTTAGTCAACAAGGGCTGCCCAAGTAAAAGTCACAGCTTTTTATGCTGGATCAGATTTTAACCTTCTAAATGAGGGTGGGGTGTGGGGAGGAACCATGTCTCATTTAAGTTAACCACACTTAAAATTTATGATCTGGATGTTAATTTCTGTTTTTACTAAACGTGGCATATCAAAACTCATTGTACAGAGGTAAGTTCAGTACCTTCATGGAGTTCATAATAGGTATTATAACAATGGTTAGGTATATTTTCATGGTATGTATAAAGGCTAGTTAACACTGCTTGCTTGTGCCTGTGGCTTACCTGTTTACCCTATAGTTCTATTAGGTAGCTGATTTTATACTCTTAGTCTAAAGGTGTTTTTCTCCTCTTTTAAAATAAACTTATTTTTGAAGACTTATGTAAGTGATTTTAAAGTTGCCTGTAGGAATTGAGTATTGAGGAGTTATAGCAAATGTGATTACTGTATTTCAGTCTCTTACTTATAAGAGGGTTATATGCAAGTATTTTAGTTACATGCTTTTTACAGCAAAATATAATTTAAATCATATTCCAATTTTTAAATTATAACATTAAAATTTTTTAACAATAGACTGTAGAGTAGTAGAACATTTAGTTTTGTTTTTCAAAGTAAACTACCCTACCCCCAGTGTGGGGCTCAAACTTACAACCCCAAGATCAAGAGTCACATATTCTACCAACTGAGCCAACTAGGCGTGCTGTAGATTTTTCTTATTTATCTATTATCAGTGATATGTGTGTTTCTATTTTATTGTGGCATTGTATGAAATACAGGCTAGTTTTCTTTAGTTTTTTATTTTAGTTTTTCTTTTACTTAATACCACATTAGTTATGGCAGGGCTTTCAGTTTTCTAATTTTTTTTTTTTAAGATTTTATTCACTTATTTGAAAGAGAGAGTAAGAGCATGAGTCGGGGATGAGGGGAGGGGTAGCAGGGAAGGAGAAGCAGACTCCTCGCTGAGCAGGGAACCCAACGTTGAGGACATCGACATCACTGACATCATCATGGGGCTGCATTCCAGGACTTTAGGATCATGATGTGAGCCAAAGACACACGCTCAACTGAGTGAGCCACCCCCAGGTGGCCTCTAATAGTTGTTTTTAAAGGACTTTGAAATTTAAGTTACATCATGTTCAATCTCCAAAGAAAATGAGTTTCTGTGCTTGTTTATTATGGTGGTAGTAGAATTGTTACAAGGTCAGCAGAGAATTTGAATAGTTCACACAGTATATAAGCTGATAACTTTAGAACTATGCTGTTTGATTGAGCACCAGAAAGAAAACTACTTTCTCCATTACTTAGTTTTTATGGTATTAATAATAGCCAAGTATAAAAATTCAAAAATATTTGGGTCTAGGTTTTCATTTGATTTAATCATTTGTATAGTTTTTCACTTTAGTTCACCCAGCATTTAGCTTAGTTTCTTAAACATAGTAAGTTCTCAAAAAAATTGAAAAATGATTGAAATAATTCAACTTCTTTGCATTTATTTAGATTTTTTCATTGTACAAATGGGGATATGTACGATTTGTTGTTTTGTGATCACTACATGTCCATTTTAGTAGAATGTAAATATAGCCTAACAATGGTTACCTTAAGTTTAATTTAAAACTGTTTGTATCAGTTACTATATATGAAATCCTTTGTTTTTCATTAAATTCATAGGATTGTATATATGAGATGTGAAGACAGGTCTAGTTAAAGGGAGTTTGAAACTTTCAGTGGGTGAGGAATAAAAACCATCATGTCTGCTTTACTGGATAGGGCCTCACAATCCTGGGATTCTCATTACTACCTCATTACCCTGACAACCACTCCTACTTTATACATTTCCCTTTCTTGAATCCTCTGACTCATGTATTTTTTTCTTAAGTTATTTGAAATAGAGCTATACCTCAGTATCTTTGCTTAGGATTTGCCATCTAGCACCTGAAGTATCTAGAGATCTCAGCATAAGGAACTTAAAAAAATTTTTTTTTAAAGATTTTATTTATTTTTTTGAGATGGAGAGAGAGCACAGTGGATAGGAGGATCAGAGGGAGAAGAGACTTCCCACTGAGCAGGGAGCCTGATGCAGGGCTTGATCCCAGGACCCTGAGATCATGACCTCAGCTAAAGGCAACCATTTAACTGCCTGCACCACCCAGGAGCCCCACTTTAAAAAATTTTTTTATTCAAGTACAATGGCATACAGTATCATATTAGTTTCAGGTGTACAATATAATGATTCAGCAATTCTTTACATTTTCAGTGGTCATCAAAGTAAGGGTACTCTTAATCCCCTTCACCCATCCCGCAGGCCACCTCCTCTCTGGCAACTACCAGTTCTGTTTAAGAGACTTTTTTTGTGTCTCTCTTTTTTTCTCTGTTCATTTGTTTCTTAAATTCCACATATGAGTGAAATCATATGGTATTTGTCTTGCAGAGAAAGGAACATTCAACTGTATTGTTTAATTATTGGTTGTTATTTTATTCCTTGATTTATTTGCATTATTAAAAGAAGCATCATGAACATTCTGGTTCATGCAAACATCTCTGCTTATTTACTTAAATAATTTCTAGGAGTGCAAAAGTAGGGTCAAAAAGTTTGTCAGTTGTAAGACTCTTGATATTGCTCAGTTGCTTTTCTGATAGATTATACTAGTGTTCAGAGTGTTTCTTTTATAATACCCTCTCCAGAATTAGGCATTGTAAAGCTCATGCGATAGAAAACAACAACAACGTCTTAATGTGTTAATTGGCATTTCTTAATTAAAGAAGGTCAAATAGTGAGGGTGAACATTTTCATATTTATTTCATCATGTATTTATGTAATTACTTGCTTTATATTCTTTGCCCATGTTTCCATTACAGTTTTAGTATTTTGTTAATTTATATAATGACTTTTTGTTATAAATGGGGCAACTATTTTTTTCAGGTTTCTTTTTCTAATTTTCTTAATATTCAGAAATTTTAGATTATGTTGTCAGTTTCATATTATTATATGTGCAAATTAGAATGTTTTCTCACCCACATCATATATTCATATATATAAATATTCATATATATAAAAATAGATATTCACATATATATAAGCAATAACTCTCCACACTCTTCTCCCTCCAGTTTCTGACAATGACTATTATACTTTTCTTTTTGATTTTGACTATTCTAAGTTACTCATCATAAGTGGAATCATACAGTATTGTCTTTCTGATTGGCGTATTTCACTTAGCATAATATTTTAGTTCATTCATGTTGTAGTATATTGCAGAATTTCCCTACTTTATAAGGCTGAATAATATTTCATTGTATGTATATACCACATTTTGCTTATCTTTTATTTTATTTATTTTTTTTTAAAGATTTTTTTTATTTATTCATGATAGTCACACAGAGAGAGACAGAGAGGCAGAGACACAGGCAGAGGGAGAAGCAGGCTCCACGCAGGGAGCCCGATGTGGGATTCGATCCCGGGTCTCTAGGATCAAGCCCCGGGCCAAAGGCAGGCGCCAAACCGCTGCGCCACCCAGGGATCCCTTATCTTTTAATCTCTTGACGTATACTTGGGTTGTTTCCACATTTTAGCTATTGTAAGTAATGTTGCTGTGAACATTAGTACAAAATATTTCATTGAAGGCCTGTTTTCAATTCTTTTGGGTGTATACCTAAAAGTAGAATTGCAATAAACAAACCTAAAAGTAGAATTGCAATGAATAAATAAACAAACAAACAAATAAATAAATAAGAATTGCTGGATCTTACAGTATTCTATTTTTAATTACTTGAAGAACTGCCATAACTGTTTTCCACAGTGGCTTTACCATTTTACATTCCTGTCAGTAGTGCACAAGGTTTCCAATTTCTCTGCATCCATGTTGTTTCTAGTTTGTTTTTTGTTTTGTTTTGTTTTGTTTTGATAGTAGCCATCCTAATGGGCATAATAAGGTATCTCATTGTAGTTTTGATTTGCATTTCGCTTATGATTAGTGATGTTGAGCATCTGTTCATATGCTTATAGACCATTCATATATCTTCTTTGGGTAAGTGTCCAAGTTCTTTGCCCATTTTTGAATTATGTTTTTTTTGTTGTTGAGTTTTAGCTTTCTATATATTCTGGATATTAATCCCTTGTCAAATATATAATTTGCAAATACTTTCTCCCGTTCTGTGGGTTTTTTTTTTTTTTTTAGCCTTTTTACACTGTCGATAGCATCTTTTGTTTTTGTTTTTCTTGTCCATAGTATATTTTCATGCACAAATTTTTAAAATTTTCATGAAGTCTAATGTGTCTACTTTTTCTTTTGTTACCTGTGCCTTTGGTGTCCAAGAAATCATTGCCAAATCAACGTTATGAAGCTTTTGTCCTTTGTTTTCTTTTATTGTTTAGGTCTTATGTTTAGGTCCTTGGTCCATTTTGAGTTAATTTTTTTAAGGTAATAGGTAAGGTTTCAGCTTCATTTATTTTAGTATTTGGATATCCAGTTTTCTAACACCATTTGTTGAAAAGATTGTCTTTTCCCATTGAATTGTCTTGGCACCCTTGTTAAAAATTTTTGACTATATATGCAAGGGTTTGTTTCAGGGCTCTCTCTGCTCTTCTTTGGTCTGTATGTCTATTCTTTGGTCTTTGTGCCAATACCACACTGTTTTGATTACTATAGCTTTGTAGTAAATTTTGAATTCAGGAACTTTGAGTCCTCTGGTTTAGTTTAGTTTTTTCAAGATTATCTTGGCTATTTTAGGGTCCCTTGAGATTCTGAATTTAAGAATGGGTTTTCTGGCCATCCTGGGTGACTCAGCGGTTTAGCGCTGCCTTTGGCCCAGGGCGTGATCCTGGAGACCCAGGATCGAGTCCCACATTGGGCTCCTTGCATGGAGCCTGCTTCTCCCTCTGCCTGTGTGTCTGTGCCTCTCTCTCTATCTATCTCTATCTCTATCTCTATCTCTATCTCTATCTCTTATCTCTCATGAATAAATAAATAAAATCTTTATAAATGGGGGGGGTCTGTTTCTGCAAAAGTATCATTGGAATTTTGATAGAGATTATATTGAATCTATAGATCACTTTAGGTAGTCTTGATGTTTTAATACTAAGTTTTGTGATCCATGAACATGAGATGTGTTTCCCATTTCATGTTATTTATGTTCTTTAATTTCTTATAGTTTTCTCTGTGCAACTCTTTCACCTCCTTGGTTTAGTTAATTTCTAAGTATTTTATTCTGTTTAATGTTATTTTAAATGGAATTGCTTTTGTAATTTCTTTCTCTCTCTCTCTCTCTCTCTCTCTCTTTTTAAAAAGTAGACTCCACACCCAAGTGGGGCTTGAACTCATGACCCTGAGATCAGGAGTCCCATGCTATACTGAATGAATTAGCCAGGTGCCTTGCTTTTGTAATTTTTCAGATTGTTCATTGTTCATGATAGAAATGTAACTGATTTTTGTATTGGTTTTGTAGCCTGCCATTCTGCTAAATTTATTTATTAGTTCTAATAGTTCCTGTGTAATCTTTAGAGTTTTCTACATGTAAGAGCATATTGTCTGCAAACAATTTTACTTCTTCCTTTTCAGTTTTGGTGCATTTTACTTCTTTTCTTGCCTAGTTGCTTTGGCTAGAACTTCCAGAACTGTGTTGAATAGAAGTGAAAAAACAGGCATACTTGCCATGTTCCTGATTTTAGAGGACGTGCTTTTTGTCTTTTGCCATTGAGTATTATGTTCACCATGGGCTTTCAGATATGGCTTTTGTTTATTGTACGTACTCTTTTTAAAGATTTCTTTATTTTGGGGGGCAGAGAGAACACGAGTTGGGAGAGACAGAGGGGGAGAGAGAGAATCTCAAGTATTTCCTGCTGAGCATGGAACCTGACTTGGGGGTTTGATCTCATGAACCTAAGTTCATGACCTGAGCTGAAATCAAGTGTTTGATTGATATGTGTATCAACGGAGCCACCCAGCTGGCCTCAGATATGGCTTTTACTGTGTTGAGGTGGTTTCCTTATATTCCTAGTTGGTTCAGTGTTTTTATTATGAAACTGTGTTGAATTTTGTTAGATGCTTTTTCTTCATCAGTTGAAACAATCATCTGAGTTTTTTTCCCTTCATTCTTTTGATGGGGTATATTACATTGGTCAGTTTTTGTATACTGAACTGTCTTTGCATTGCAGTAGTAAATCCCACTTGGTCATATGTAAAATAATCCTTTCTGTATGCTGCTGAGTTTTGTGTGCTAGTATTTTGTAGAGGATTTTTGCACCGGTGTTTGTAAGAGATATTGGTCTACAGTTCTCTTGTAGTGTCTGTATTGCTTTGGCATCAGTGTATTACTGCCTCTTAGAATGAATTAGGAAGTTTCACCAATATTTTTAGCCAAGTTTTATTATAATTTGATTTTGTAATGTAAATCATGAATCTATGTGAATGGTGATATGATATGGAGAAACAAATTTAGTTTTAAATGTTTTTAGTATTAAACAGTTAACAATTAAAAATTAAAATAGAATATGTTCAATTCGTTGGTGATAACTTTGTAATCTAATGAAATAAGACTTTCTGGAACAATAGAATAGTGTCAAGACATAGATAATCTGAATTCATTAATACCACTGAAAAAGTTTATAATGATCAGGTCCAAAATCAGCTTTAGAGCTAAGTATTTATTTATTTTTATTTTTTAGAAGATTTTATTTATTTATTCCTGAGAGACACAGAGTGAGAGGCAGAGGGAGAAGCAGGCTCCATGCAGGGAGCCTGATGCGGGACTCAGTTCCAGGACCCCAGGATCATGACTTGAGCAAAGGCCAGTGCTTAACCACTGAGTCACCCAGGTGCCCTAGAGCCAAGTATTTAATAGTGAAGTCTCCCAAATTTATAAGATGTAGTTGATTTAGTGTATATCGTTGATCAACATGGGTTTGAACTACACGGATCTACTGATATATAGATTTTTCTCAATAAATACAGTGCAGTACTGTAAATGTATTTTCTCATGATTTTCTTAATAGTTTATCTTACTTTATTATAAGAATACAATATATAATCCATATAAGTTACAAAATTGTTCATTGTTCATTTATGTTATCAGTAAGGCTTCTGGTCAAGAGTGGGCTATTAAGTTTGGGGGGAGTCCAGTTATATTTGGATTTTTGACTGTGTCAGGAGTCAGTCCCTTAAACACCGTGTTGTTCAAGGTTTACTGTATTAATATTACTAGAACACAGAAAATGATAAAGAGTAAAATTTCACAATTATAAATCCAGCATAATATCAAAAGCCGACAAATTTAACAGAAAAAAGAAAATACCAGACCAGTCTTACTTGTAAACAGGGAAACAAAAACGCTAACAACAACAAAAAAGTAAATTATGTCAACAGTTTATCCCAGGAATAGAAAGGTGATTTAATACTGGGAAATCTATTACTGTAATATATAACTGGACAAAGGCAAGGTGAGTAAAACATAGTAGCCATTATGGCTGTTTACAAAAAAAAGATTATAGGTATGTCACTGACAAATCTCGCTAATCCTTTTACTTTGTTTTTATTTTTATTTATAAACAGCATATACATGAATTTCCATTTTAAATCTATTAGAGGCTTTTAACAAGGGACTTTATTTACTTATTTTTAAGGATTTTCTTTATTTATTCATGAGAGACACAGAGAGAGAGAGAGGGAGAGAGAGGCAGAGACTTAAGCAGAGGGAGAAGCAGGCTCCATGAAGGAAGGCCGATGGGGGACCCGATCCCAGAACTCCAGGATCACGCCCTGAGCTGAAGGCAGATGCTCAACTGCTGAGCCACCCAAGTGTCCCTAAGAAGGGACACTAATTCATTTATGTTTTTCCATTACCAGTATATTTGATCTAACCTTATATTTGCTGTTTTTGTTTTACTCCCTTCTTGGTTCCCTCCTAGTTTGTGTTTGTTGTTTTTGTTAGTGTTGTGTTTGCTTTTCTTCCTCCAGTGATTTTGTAAGATGTACATTCAGTTTTATTGTTTATTGTGGTTATTTTTAAATTGTTCAGAAGACTTTTTTTTAAAAGATTTTATTTATTGGGGTAGCTGGGTGGCTCAGCGATTGAGCATCTGCCTTTGGCTCAGGGCGTGATCATGGAGTCTCGGGATCGAGCCCCACATCAGGCTCCCTGCATGGAGCCTGCTTCTCCTTCTGCCTACATCTCTGCCTCTCACAGTGTCTCTCACAAATCTTGTTTTTAAAAAAGATTTTATTTATTTATCTATCCTATCTATCTATCTATCTATCTATCTATCTATCTATCTATCATCAGAGACACAGAGCAAGAGAGGCAGAGACATAGGCAGAGAGCGAAGCAGGCTCCATGCAGGGAGCCCGATGTGGGACTCAATCTTGGGACTCCAGGATCATGCCCTGAGCCGAAGGCAAATGCCCAGCTGCTAAGCCACCCAGGTGTCCCTGTTCAGAAGACTTTTTAATCCATATTTCTGTAGTAGTCAAAATCAGCACTTAAACAGAGTTTTTTTTTCCCCTTCTGTATGTAAAATAGGGAATACTTCATTTCTTTCCACTGCCATGTATAGTTGTTTGGACAGTATCTATGGTTTTGAAATCTGTTTAAGATTTCATTTATTTATTTGAAAGAAAGAGAGCACGAGTAAGAGAGCATAAGCAGGGAAAGGGGCAGAGGAAGAGGGAGAAGCAGACTCCCAGCTGAGCAGGGAGCTCCATGCAGGGCTCAATCCCAGGACCCTGAAATCATGACCTGAGCTGAAGACAGATGCTTGAATGACTGAGCCATCCAGGTGCCCTGAACCTTGTTTGTTTTTATTATTTAGATCTATCTCTGTTTCTAACCGCTTTCAGTAATCTTAATATTTTATTTATTTATTTATGATAGTCACAGAGAGAGAGAGAGAGAGAGAGGCAGAGACATAGGCAGAGGGAGAAGCAGGCTCCATGCACTGGGAGCCCGATGTGGGATTTGATCCTGGGTCTCCAGGATCGCGCCCTGGGCCAAAGGCAGGCAGGCGCCAAACCGCTGTGCCACCCAGGGATCCCTGCTTTCAGTAATCTTAACAGAATTTTTAAAATATAAGGGCTTTTCCATTTTTCAGGCTTTAATTTTTATTTGTAGAGGCACAACTGGACGATTTATTTAAGAAGTCCTTTGAAGGAGGATACATGGAATCATATTTTCTGAGTTCTTGTGTGGGCCTTCCGACATTTTTTTAATTGAGTATAAAAATTTCTGACTCACAGGTTTTCTCTCTTAAAACTTGGAAACTCTTTCATTGTTTTCTGCCATTTAATGTGGGAAAGAAATCCAAAGTCAGCCTGGGTTGCATTTTTTCATCAGGTTAGTTTTTTTGTTCATGTTTTTAGGAATTTTGCTTTATTCATGTAATTAAGATTTACCCAGTGTGACTGGGTGGCTCAGTCAGTTAAGCTTCCAACTCTTGATTTTGGCTCAGGGGTGTGAGATGATGGCTCAGGGGTGTGAGATGATGTCCTGTGTTGGGCTCTATGCTGAGCATGGAGCCCACTTAAGATTCTCTCTCTCCCTCTCCATTTGCCTCTTCTACCCTCTCTTAAAAAATTTTGCCCAAGATTTTTCAAGGTATAATACTTTATTCAATATTATTGTCTGACATTTAGTGATCCAAAAGTTGAAAAAAATGTTTTGTTTTTTTTTTTTTTTCATTCAGGAAAGTTTTCTTCAGGTTTATCTTTACTTACTGATTGATTCTTTCTATTATTTTGTCCTTAGAAACACTATTTCTTAGCTTATAGCTCCTTTGTCCTCTAGTATCATTATATTTTTAGTTGTTTTCATCTCTAACTTTTTACTCTACGTCTTGAGACATCTTTAGTTCTGTATCAGTGAATTAAACTTGTCAGGGGCACCTGGGTGGCTAAGTCAGTTAAGTGTCTGATTTTGGCTCAAGTCATCTTACCAGGGTCCCGGGATTGAGCCCCACATTGGGCTTTCTGCTCTGTGGGGAACCTGCTTCCTCCTCTCCCTCTGCCTGCCGCTCTGCCTACTTGTTCTCTCCCTCTCCCTCCACCCTCCCTGCTGTGCCCAGTAAATAAGTAAAATCTTTTTAAAAATGAATTTGTCATAATGTTATTTTTGCCCTTGTTCCCTCTTGTGTGATTTTATTTCATTATTTTTCATCTTTTCATCTTGGTCTGTCCTTGAACTTTTTGTTTCAAGGTTAGGAAAGCTTATATAGTACTGATGCCAAATAGGTTTCTAAAATTTTGTTTATGAGTCTTATTTTTAGATGTCTTTCCTTTCTTTGAATCATCAGGTTGCTATACCTCAGGAGCATTTGCCAAGACAATATAGGTATTTTGTCCATAGCCCCAAATTTTTCTTAACTTGGGTCATCTTTGATCTATAGCCATACAGGTTTGTATACAAATCTCTTAGCTTAGTTTCCAGGGTCTTAATGGAGTTTTCTTCTTTGCCTGGTTATATGCTATTCTGGACAAGTGAGTGTGTAGAAAAATGATAATCTCAAATATTCACGGTTACGAGAGGTCCTTACCATCTGTCCCATAGACAGTATTTTACATGAGTTACTCTTTTTGTTTTTATTTCTTCTGAGAATGCAGTTCAGGGGCACTGGGCTGGCTCAGTCAGAAGAGCATGTGACTCTTAATGGGAGAAGCATGCTCCCCACTGAGCAGGGAGCCTGATATGGGGCTCTGTTCCCAGGATCCTGAAATTATGACCTGAGCCAAAGGCAGGCACTTAACCAACTGAGCCACCCAGATGCCCCTTGATCTCTACTGTTGGTCTCAAGGTTATGAGTTTGAACCCCATATTAAGTGTAGAGATTACTTTTAAAAAATGTAGTTCATGGGCAGCCTGGGTGGCTCAGCAGTTTAGCGCCGCCTTCAGCCCAGAGCGTGATCCTGGAGACCCGGGATTGTGTCCCACTTTGGGCTCCCTGTATGGAGCCTCCTTCTCCCTCTGCCTGTGTCTCTCACGAATAAATAAATAAAATCTTTTTTTTTTTTAAAGTGTAGTTCACCACTACAAACTCTTTTTCTACTTCTTGCCAAGTTTATTTTTCCTGAGAAAATTTAGTCTGATTAGATCAAGAAACAGAATAGTAATGGAGAGAAGCAACAGGAAATACCACTGGCTGCTCTCTCAAAAAACAGCACCCATCCAGTAGAGAAACAGCTGCATGGTTTTCTATTCCTGTGTTTCTGAACCAGAAGAAAATAGTGAAAGAGGAGGTAATGATCTTTATGTCGACTTACATAAGGCTTGTTCTCTCTCACAGTGTAACTGATGGGTATGTTTCATTTCTGTTCCATTGGCTTGTAATACCTCAGTTTATTCTTTTTTTTTTTTTTTAAGCCAATACTTAGGAAGTTCTTGCATGTGCCAGGCACTTTGCTAGGTACTGGTTATATATAATGTTGAACAAAACAGACTGTTTCTTTAACTGATGGCAAGCATAGTTTCTGGACTTTGTCAGTAATACATTTGCTGGTGGTGTGATGTTTTATTTCCCTGTTCCTTTTTTTTTAGTATTTTCTGGCAAGTTAAGAAGGCTTGTATTAAGAAAGAAAGAAAATAACAAAATATAATTTTTCTAAGAAAAAAAGTAACTGGGGGGTGGGGGTACCTGGGTGGCTCAGTCGGTTAAAGTGTCCCCTTTGGCTCAGGTCATGATCCCAGGCCTCTGGGATTGAGTCCTACATCAAGCTCTGCATTGGGTTCCCTTCCCCATGGGGACCCTGCTTCTCCCTCTCCCTCTCCCTACTGCTTCCCCTGCTTGTGCTCTCTGTCAAATAAATAAAATCTTAAAAAAAAAGAGAGAGAAAAAAGGTAATTTTCATATGTGATTCTTGTATTTAGAGAAAACTTCTTGTAGAACTTATTATATTTAATACTTCCAGCAAATATTATGAATTTTTAAGCAAAAAATAAAAATTTTAAAATCACGGAATTCAGCATATAACTGACAAGAAGCACAAAATACACAGACCTATAAGTCTGAAATGTAATGAGTAAAGCAATTGTTTAATTTTAATAAGTAAATCCATAAAAGCAAGATAAAATATGATTTGTAATAACATTTTTTTTGTAATTTGTAATAGTGTTATTGTCAAGGAAAGGGAACTTTGAACAAAACAGAACCTGGCAATTATAGGACACATCTCATTGTAATTTCCCAGACTACCCAGTATTGAAAAACAAGAATGCTTTCTGTGTGCAGAATTACATGTATAATAGTCATCTTGAGGGTAAGGACTCTCTGTAAATTACCTCATGCCTCTGAATATTATAGTTAAAAGAGGCTTATCTTTGATGAAGAAGACATAGTCCTTAGGGAAAACATAGTGTCTTTCCTTAACCTATAGTAGGATAAATAGTACCATTTGTTTTAAAGGTAGTAGTCAGAGGGATGGGTGGGTCAGTGGTTGAGCGTCTGCCTTCACACTCAGGGTGTGATCCTGGGCCTGGGGATCGGGCCTGAGGATCGAGTCCCACATCAGGCTCTCTGCGGGGAGCCTGCTTCTCCCTCTGCCTAAGTCTCTGTGTCTTTCATGAATAAATAAATAAAAACTTTAAACAAATAAAGGTGGTAGTCAGAATTTGAAAATATTTTCATGTTAGCCACACCAGTCTCAGCCAGTTTGTTCACACCTGGTGCACTCCCATTAAATTTGTTGTATTGGGGAGAGGAACAACTTCATCAGGGTGAAGTGCATAGTGTGTTGTTCACAGCTTTTTCACCATGGGATTAGAACTCTTCTACCCCTCCCCCCAACTATGTCTATGTATCTGCAGAGATCCCAGAGCCCTAATGTACATGCAGTCTGTAGCTGAAGATCCGTCTCAGATTGCAGTAAGAAACATGGCTAATTGGTGCATTTTAGTTGTTTTATAGCAAAGGTAGATTAGCATTGTTGAAAGATTTAAGCTTTATATCCATTGGACACTTGCCTGAGAACTAAGTTTGATTTGTTTTCCACAGGTTTGGTGTTTACAAAGTTGTTTTGATTATTTGTGTTGTACCTGAATAAAAGGATACTTGAGAATAAAAGGATACTTGATGGGTTTTTTTCAAAACTCTTAAAAACAATCAAATTTATT
Source organism: Canis aureus (assembly GCF_053574225.1). Classification (NCBI taxonomy): domain Eukaryota; kingdom Metazoa; phylum Chordata; class Mammalia; order Carnivora; family Canidae; genus Canis; species Canis aureus. The sequence goes on along the minus strand of NC_135644.1, from coordinate 23,950,769 downwards.
AACATATAACTTTAATTTTAAACTCATAAACTGTGTGTTTATAATAATTGATGTGCTTATTTCTAGGGGCCACCTACAGATGCTCCTGCAGTGGACACAGCAGAACAAGTCTATATTTCTTCCCTTGCACTATTAAAAGTAAGTATTGAATAGAGTCACTTGCTTTAGAGAGCTCTTTTGCTTTCACTCTCTTTTCCATGAGAATATTTGTTTTGTTAACCCTCAAACTTAAGCCATTGTTTTTGGTGCATCTGTAAAATAAGTGTTTTATTTTCACTGAAACAAACTTAGGTCCTTTAAGATAAAGAAAAAAGGACCAACGATCTTAAAGCTTTATATCCACCCATCTTCCTCTTTGCAGATGTTAAAGCATGGTCGGGCTGGAGTTCCAATGGAAGTTATGGGTCTGATGCTTGGAGAATTTGTTGATGATTACACCGTCAGAGTGATTGATGTGTTTGCTATGCCACAGTCAGGAACAGTGAGTACTTTTTATGGTTGCCTGCTGTAAGTAAATGTGTTTCTTTTCTCTTTCCTTTCCCTATGCAAAATAACTTTCATCACATTACATTTTCTCATCCTGATAGGAAAAATCCATCATAAGATTAATGATAGAAATTTCTACCCTGTATTGAATTAAATCATTTATCTTTTAAATGCATCATGAATTCCCTATAGGTCCAACAGACTGAATGATGCTAGCATTAAGTCCCTTAACTCATACTTTGAGCTTTAACTAGGGTAACATACTGGATTTATAAGTTACCCTAAAATACTAGGTTATTAATTTGAACACTCAGTTCAGAAGATTTTAGAGACTCTCTTTTTTTAAAGATTTTATCTATTTATTCATGAGAAACAGAGAGAGAAGCAGAGATACACGCAGAGAGAGAAGCAGGCTTCATGCAGGAAGCCCTTTGTGGGTCTTGATCCCGGGACCCCAGGATCATGCCTGGGGTTCATGAGCCAAAAGCAGATACCTGACCACTCAGCCACCCAGGCATCCCGAGACTCTCTTAATGAGACTTTTAATTTACATAAATTATCTAGTCCTCACGTTCTGTTTCTTTTGATTTGAAATATGCCCCCCCCCCTTAGTGGTTATAAATGACTCTTACGCTTAAGATGGCTTAAATGACTCTTAAGCTTTCTATATTCAAAATGTTAAGTTTAAAAAAAAAAAAAAAACTATGGCAAACTTCAGTTCTTTTTGTCCAAGTATGGTAATTTCTTTATAATGGAAGTATATTACATATAAATTTTGGAAGTCATCCACTTTACCTATTTAGAATGCATTATTCTTTCCGGAAGGTTTTTGTTTCGTTATGCTATTTTGTTTAATGGCATTGGACTTGTGTAAAAAGGTATGCATTTAGATCTAAAGAAAATGGCCAAAAGACAACCACCATTCTGACTTTCTTACAAAAAAACTACACACATATCCTTCTCATCTGTTTGTCTAGAAATATAGAACATGTATATTTTTCAGATGGATGTTTTTTCTCTAATCAACATTTCTCTTATTGAACCTTTTAAAATAACTGGGTTAAAGAAATTGTTGTCATAAAGCTATTTGCTTTGAGGCTCGTAACTGTTAAGTATACCTCAATAAAGTAGATAATAGAGAAAAAGAAGTTATGTGTTTATTTTTCTTATTATTTATTTATTTACAGAGTGAGAGCATGCAAGTGAGCTGAGGGGTAGAGTGCAAAGGGAGAGGGAGAGAATCCTAAACAGACTCCGTGCTTGGCGGAGCCCAACGTGGGGCTCTGTCTTATAACCCTGAGACCATGACCTGAGCCAAAATCAAGAGTCAGTCACTTAACTGACTTAGCCACCCAGATGCCCAAGCATTTTAAAGATTTATTTATTATTATTTATTTAAAAGAGAGAGAGTGCACGAGTGAGAGCATGCAAGTTGAGGGAGGGGCAGAAGGAGAGGAAAAGAGAATCTCAGGCAGACTCCCTGCTAAGTGTGGACCCTGACTTGGGGCTTGATCCCAGGACCCAGGAAATCATGACTTGCACTGAAATCACAAGTCAGATGCTTAACCAACTGAGCCACCCAGGCACCCCATTAAAAAAAATGATTTATTTAGTTTTTATCATTTATTTTAGAGAAAGAGAGCCTCCAACATTTTAAATAGTTACTACAGATTGCAGTGTGTTTGTAAATAATGCATAGAAAAATACTCAAATTTTTCTTCAATTGGACTAATTTGTTGAGGTAAACTAATTTAGATCTGCTGATTTTTGTCCACCTGGTATCCACTGTATTTATTTTGTACATCTGAATATAGGGAAATATGCCATGTATTAACTAAAGATTTAGATTTATATCATAGACTATTTTTACTTATATTTTCCTTTTCATGTCAGAATAAGAAAAACATAAAATTAACTAGTATTTTCTGTTACATGTGGTCCTTATCAATTATAAAAAAGAGTTCTTAAGCTTTAGTATCATTATTTCCTTGTAAATGCTTGTTTGACAGAAGAAGATCTTGATCTTCATGTTCATTCCATGTAATAGATTAGAAAGATTTTCTTCTGACCCAAAAGGTAGCAAACTATCTATAAAGACATATGTTTGTCTCATATTCTTGTGTTTTTTGTTATTTTTTTTAAATACCCTTTAAAAATATTTTTAAAAAACCTTATCGGCAACAGATTGTATACCCCTGTTCTTGAGGATGCTTTCTCAGTTAGAATTCAAAATATTGTTTGTTTTGGTGGGAAGAAAGTGCTTACGTTAACAGGCTTTTTGGAATTAAATTCCTAGTATTAGAAGAAAGCCTTGTAAGAGTTATAATGGCAGTGATCTATCACTGGAGAGGTGACATGAATGCCTTTAATTCTTCCATGGTCTAAAAATCTTTGGTTGAACTAGCAAGATAATGCAACATTTAAAACAGTTGGTTATAGAGTGTCGCCAATGGGGAATTGGAGGAGGAGCACAGGAAGTGGGAGAGAGAGAATCGTTTTTCTTTTTCTTTTCTTTTCTTTTCTTTTTTTTTTTTTTAAGATTTTATTTATTCATGAGAGATACAGAGAGATGCAGAGAGAGAGGCAGAGACACAAGCAGAGGGAGAAGCAGACTCCATGCAGGGAGCCTGACCTGGGACTCAATCCCAGGTCTCCAGGATCACGCCCTGGGCTGAAGGCGGTGCTAAACTGCTGAGCCACCCGGGCTGCCTGGGAGAGAGAATCTTAATGAGCTCCATGCCCAGTGTGAAGTGCAATGTGGGGCTCAATCTTACAACCCTGAGATCATGGCCAGAACCAAAATCAAGAATAGTCCTTTTAGTTAGAACTTATTCCCCTCCCAACCTACCCACCCACGAAACAAACAAAAACTACTCTGGGAAACTCACAAATTATTTTCTTTCTTCAAAGTATTTATATTACCAAGGGGAAAAAAAAAGATTTCGGGTTGTTGATTATTATAATAGCTGAATAGTTATAAAATTTCGGATGGGATGGAAGAGAGACATAGTGCTTATCAGGTATCAGTAATGGCATTTGAAAGTATGCTTACCAAGGTAGGTCTAACCAAAAATACTTGGTTCAATTATTTGGTATTTCTGGTAGTAGTAGTGGTGGTGGTGTGTATGTGTGTGAATGTGCATGTATGTAGCCATAGCCATAAACTCTTAAAGGATCCCAAAAACTGTCTTAACTTATTAGCTAATAGCAGTTTGATACTTAGCAGTCTTAGTTTTATTAAAGTATGGCTATAATTGAATGATATAAGTAGAAATCAATTATGGGTACCCAAACCTATAAAATTATTTTGGTATCCCAGAATAATATGCATAGGGGGTTTGGGGGTAACTTTCTGTTTATTTAGGATGTAATAAATGTTTGTGGGTTTTTTTTCATAGTTCTAAAAGCTAATTGTGTTTCTATCTAAACTAGGGTGTTAGTGTGGAGGCAGTTGATCCAGTGTTCCAAGCCAAAATGTTAGATATGTTGAAGCAGACAGGAAGGTAAGTAATCATATAAAGGAATAATGGGAATATTTTCATAGCTGTATTTCAAAATCTGTATATTTACGAATATCATACCTAGAAAAAAAAAAGCCATGTAGTTAATGTAAAAGTATCACTCTCAGTGCTGTGTAACCACCTATCTAGTATCTCTTTTTTCTAGAATCAGAGAAATTTGCCAATGAGAAAACTGCCTCATGTTAAAATTCTCAACCATCACATAGTAAACTTGGGCTGTAGCTTCCCTGTTTAGCATATGGAGTTCCTGTGTAGTCACTTATAATCGAAAGAGCTTGTATGTTCCATGTATTGGAACTGAATAAGATTCTGAATATTTAATTATATTAGGCATATGATTTTTAAAAAGAGAGAAAGTAGAATTCAAATGTTCTTCAAGTTCTCCCCCCACCCCTCCCAGATTAAATCTCAATAGTTGTCATTCTCTTGCTCAAATTCTTTTACTGTGGAAGAAACTTCAAAATTAATGTTAGCAAAAGGCTCAGCAGCTGAGCAGAACAGTGCAAATTGGTTTTTGACTGAGTTCCTAGTTCTACTGCTGGTTTAATTGATATTTAATCCTTTCACAACAGTGGATCCTGGTGTCCATTGTTAAAAATGTACTCTTCCTGGAAAATCCAACTCCCAGAGCTAAGGAGTTAAAGAGTAGATATTTACTTGAATGCTGAAAGGGTAAAAACTGGCTCAGAGAAAGTGTGGTAACAAGGTGAAAAACTGAAAGCCTTATCTACCACTGCTAATGTGCATCTCTTAATGATAGCACTTCTTTGTCATGCTTATTCATTTCCATGTTTTCTGGATAATATGGTGTATGATTTCAGTGTTTCTAATGGTGCTTTTTCACACCTGTGTGTTTTTCATTTCTTCTTAATTTATATCCTGTTAGTGTGTTGTTTCTTTTCATATCATAAATGTGTATTACTTGTTCTGTTCTGAACCGCTGAATGCCCTCTTTGTTTCAGGCCTGAGATGGTTGTTGGTTGGTATCACAGTCACCCTGGTTTTGGTTGTTGGCTTTCTGGTGTGGATATCAACACTCAGCAGAGCTTTGAAGCCTTGTCGGAGAGAGCTGTGGCAGTGGTTGTGGATCCCATTCAGAGTGTAAAAGGAAAGGTAGAGTAGATTATATCTTTATTAGCATCTACTGCCACATTCTGTTTATAGATACATTAAATTAAAATTTCTTTTGTTTAAAGCAGGATTCTTACACACAAAAAAAATCCCTGTCTGTATACTTAAAAAAAACAAACAAAAAACCTGTACAAGTAAAAAAATGTGTCTTGGTATTATTAGCAATATAACTACTTAGAGATTTGTTTCTACTGTAATCAGCTATTGTCTAATCATAAATGTTTATTTTTAAATTTCTTTTTATTTCATAGATTTAAGAATGTTAAAAAGCCTGTGTACATATTTTATTAATATTTTAATTAACATTGTTCTACCTTCCTTTATTTTAAAATGTGGGATTGGCACAACATTTTATATATCTAGTTAAAGACACTGTTTTGCAACATTGTGCAGGACGTATTCTGGAGTTGGATGTTCCAAATATTTTAGACAATGAAAACTTGACCCAAAGACTTAGTATCAGCCACTCGCATTTTTGGAATGAGGACACAGATGAATGATTAAATATGCTAAATGATTCTGAAAAGAGATTAACTTGCAAAGCATATTGGGTTATAGTTGTTCTTTGTTGAAATCTTTTGTTCTTGTTTAGTTCTTTTTTCCCCCCTTCGTTCGTTCTCTCTCTCTTTCTTTTTTTTATTTCTTTCTTTCTAGCCCCATATGCCATTTTCCTATTTCCTGCCTCATGACAGCAGGGAGCAGCTCTATTATCACCTTCACAGAGCTGTCTGCAAATGTGAGAGGCAATTCGATTTTGCTCAACCACAGGGAGAGTGGATTAGAAAAACTACAGAACATAGAGAAATTGGCTAGGTGGTTACTGCTTTAAAATACTGCTGAGGTGTCTTGTTTGAGCATGTACTTCCATTGTAGTGTAGAATAATTGTTAAAATAAAATCACAATACATTTATGGAATCGTTTTTATGCAGCTTTTACAAATAATTTTTAGAGCACTTAAAAATAAATATTAGCTTGCTATCTATCAGACCTGGAGTTTCCTAGTATTGCAGATTACATTTACATCTGCTCAGCAGCTCAAACAAACTAAATATGGCTGTTAAACATGGAGTTTTTATCTGTCATGATTTGAAGTTGAACACTTTCTGACATCATATTATTATGATGAATAAAAATTGAGGCCTTCTCTAAATCATGATCCTATTAGATGTGATTTAGCTTTTCAGAGATGAAATCTAGCCACAAAAACAATAGTAATAGAAACTGATACACTAGACAATTCAGAATGGATTACTTCTGATGCTTGCTGTTTACCTATATTTCAATTTACTTTTTTTAAACTAAGTGTATTGTTACTTAACTGTATAGATAGAGTTGAAAATCCTTGACTTTTGTTAGTTTTTTGAATTAAAGTACAGTATAATACTTCTTAGGTTTAATTCTCTGATAATTAAGGCATCTTTTTAATAACTCAGAATAACTCATGTAGGTAATAATTATTTTAGAAATATAACAGAATTGTCTGATTAAGTCCTCCTGCCGCGATATTTACAAAAAAATAATTGAAGCTTAATGTTAAATATAATTAGAGTTCTATTTTGTCATATTAGTGTAGCTGACTTTTTATGATAATTTACTTGTGATGGTGGCCACTTTGAAAAGGAAAATATAAACTTAAATACAATGAAAGAAGACATTCTCAAAACAATATAGTAAATAAATATGTATTTTATTTTTAATTAGCTTGCTTATATCTTAAATGGCAGTTATAGTTTATATTATATAGTTAAAAGAATGAGCTCCATTAAAAAATATACTTGTATGACATGACATATGGCAAAATGTAGGTTTTTTTAAAATATATCTAAAGTTACTTTATAAAATCATAAGTATCACTGTCTAGGTTTATATGTCATGAAAAATATTTTTGAAAAATTTAGTATAACTATCTATCACTGATGATTCACATCACTTCTTATACCTAACATGTAGATTCATATGATAATACTACCTGAAATAAGAATCCAGTTCTTTCTTAATAATGTAACTTCCTCTGTAGGATATCTGAATTTGGTTATAATTTCTGGTTCTTTTAGTGTCAAGACCTCTCAGAACTATGACCCAAATTAAATGCTAGTAAATCCATGGCCAGAGTGTTCCAGTTAAAATATTAAACCTAAGAATATAAGCTTACAAAAAAATGAAGAATAGCCCAGGATTCTCCCTCCCCTTTCCCTGCATGTGATTTATCAAAGCTGTCAAAATATTTAGTAAGACAATGATTGGATCAAGAGTTAAAATGACAATCTATATGTAAATTATTCAAGTTGAGTCTCTGTTCACTTAATACTTCTTTCCTGTAAATTTTGTATTTTCATTTTTATAAATCCTAATATTATCTCTCTCTTTTGAGTGATTAGGTAAGCACTGATTCTTTGCAATCTCATTAATTCATATCTGATTTCCTTTTATAGTTAACTTTACTTTTTATGGAATTATTGCATACCAGGTATTACAGTGATAAATATTCATGTATTCTTTAGTAATTCTGCAGATACTGTTATTACTCTATTTTATCAATGAAAGGGTAAAAAAAAAAAAAAACTAGGGTCAAAGAGATTACTTTGTCCAAAATTATAGCATTATTGAGCAGCGGCACAAGGATACAAATCAGGTCTATAAAATTTCAGAACTCAAGCTGTTTTACTGTCTCTTTAATATTAGATAATTATGAATTATGTAATTAGAGTAACTCATGATTGGAGAATGAGTACCAGAGGCCATTGCAAGACTTTTTCTTAACTAACATGGATCAACACCTCTCCCTTTTCTTTAGTGTAAGTCAGGGGAAGGGGCTACATATTTTATCTAAGTTCTTAGTAGTTCACTCTACTACTTATAGTAGTTACTATGTATTAATTGATTTTCCTCATATACTCTTTGTTGTATTAATTTTAAGAAGCAATTTAGTCAGACTCATTCATGTCAGCTTTTGTGACATCCCTAGGACTAAACATTGAGACCTACATAAATAATAAAATATACTTATATATAAAGAATCCATAGCACTCGGTATATTACTTAATCCTGTAAATATTTAAAAATGATACAGGTGGAAAATGATAATAACATGTATAATTTAAATGAAAAGTAAACTATAGAAATTACTGGTATGCTTCACTCTAAATGTTAAATAGTTTTTAAAATTTTGTTTTGCTTTATTTGTAAAATATACATATTCACCTATTCTAAGCTTCAGTTCTCAAGTAGTAAAGTGGCAACCTTTTGCTTAAAGTTTTGTTATCTTGTATTTTCCGCCCACAACTGGACTTGATCCCGCAGCAAATTTAAGAGTTAATTTAACTTGTAAATTATACAAGTTATATTATATTTCTTATATATTTCTATATAAGATTATATTTCTTTAGAGCGAAAAGAATGATGACTTTGTGCAAAGTCATAAAACTACCATGCAACTATACTTTTGAGAACCTATTTTCTTATCATAATTCCTGTCAGTAAAATGTTCAGATGTTACCTGCTAACTGATAACAATCTTTGTATTTGCTCTCTATTTTGAAAACACTGAAAGAAAAAAAAACACTAATAACCCTTCAGTCCATATAAATCTTCACAATGGCTGAATTTTCTTGAGAAATTTTCATTCATTCTGATCAGAAATACAACTTATCAGCAGATATTTCTTAAGTACATCTGATGTACCTGTGTGCTAATGATTCTGGCATATAAAATAAATAAAAAACCAATCTTTGTCTTTTGAGAAGATCAGTCATATACATTTTGTGTTTGCCAGATAACATAGATCTAGTGAGCCAGATAACATTCTGCCAATTATGTGCTGATAATCTTATATTGCATACTGATAGAGAATACAAATTACACTGATACTGCTTTGTTTCAATAACTAAGTATTAAATCGGTTGCTAGAGACAGAAATAATTCAACAAATACTTAATTCAGAAACTTGCATGTGCCAATATGCAATAAAATGCTACTTGTATAACAAACATAGTAAATGCAAATTGGAAGAGAGAAATTGGTATGATTGCACAAAGTAAATGAGCTTGGACTGAGCTTTGGTGGATGGGCAGGACATCACTCAGGAAAGAGAAATTTGTCCTTCTGGAGAAGAATGTAGAAATAATAGAGGTGGTATACTTACCTCTTTGTTCATGCTTCTTTCACAGATAGATTAGGATGTAAAATGAATAGTTTTTGATGTTATTGTTGTTTTCATTCAGCGTTTTATAAAAAAGTTGGGGCTTTGAAGAGTAAATGCAAGTATAGAAGGAAGGAATTAGGGAATGAAAATTATAAGAGCTTACCTTTTGTTTTCAGAGATTTAGAAGATTTTATGTTTTTCAGTGTGGCGGGGGGGAAATACTTTACTTATCCCAGAATTTTGTATTAGAAGCTTCAGATGGTGGAAATTTAAAACTACTCAAAAATAGTTTTGTTTTAGCTTTTTCTTTTATTGTTAAAAAATACATGTCAGGGACTCCTGGGTGGCTCAGTGGTTTAGCACCTGCCCCTGGCTCAGGGCGTGATCTGCTGTCTAAGGATCAAGTCCCACATCAGGCTCCCTGTCTGGAGCCTGCTTCTCCCTCTGCCTACATCTCTGCCTTTCTCTCTCTGTGTCTTTCATGAATAAATAAATAAAATATTTAAAAAAATACATGTCATAAATGGGGATAGAGTAATGAAGGGCAAAAGGCTTTGGGATCAGGCCTGCAGTTGAATCTCATTTTTATCACCTTATCTCTTCTTTATGGTATAACTTTGAGCAAGTTATCTGATCTTTAGCTTTAGTTTTCTCATCTATAAAACGGGGCTTTTAGTACCTATCTCATAGTATTATGAAGTGATATGTCATGAGTAGAATGCACATACCATATAGGAGATGTGCAATAAATGACATTTTATTCTGAAGATTAAATTAATTGCTCTTAAATTAAGATTAATAGATAGCATATTTTAAAATATAGAATATGAGTGTTTCTGAAAATTTTATTAAGAACAGGTCTGTAACTATGTTACAAACTTCAAGAAGGTAAAGGTAATGACTACAAAAGAAATGAAAACTTTCCTTTGTATTTTGTACCTCCTAATTTAAGAATACTCTTCTGAATCAGCTGATTTTTATTAAGCACTATTTTTCTGACATATTTCAGACATGCTGAAGAGAAAAATAAATACTTTAAAATTCTGACCTTTGAAGTGATTATGATTAATGTATTACAGTCAAAACCATTTTGGGTTTTGTGTTATCTCCTCTGCAAGATCAAGGCCTCTTTTAGTGGAGAAATGTTTTCATATCTGGGAAATCATGTAGTGTCTGGTAAAAAGACATTTTCTTCAGGACTCCTGGGTGGCTTAGCGGTTGAGCGTCTGCCTTTGGCCCAGGTGTGGTCCTGGAGTCCTGGGATCAAGTCTCACAGCGGGCTTCCTGCAGGGAGCCTACTTCTCCCTCTGCCTATGTCTCTGCCCCCCTCTCTTTCTGTGTCTCTCATGAATAAATAAATAAAATCTTTAAAAAGTAAAAAAATTAACAGTTAAAAAAAAAGACATTTTCTTTGTAAATGTTTACAAAATAAAATCAAAGAATGAATGTGTCAGCAGCCAGTTATTAACATTTCTGGCTTTTAACATATAAAAGACTGGTAAATTTTGTGAGGTTTAGTAATTTTTATAGGTAGTGGTCATAGAGACATTTATTAAATGAGTGAAATGTAAGATTGATAAGGTTACTGAGCCATTTGTTCATAGATAATTACCTTGATGAATTCGAACCTTGTGTAATCAGAGCTAGAGTTCAAGTTTAATATGCTATTTGTCTTCTAAAGGTAGAGAAAAATAATCAGAATATCTGTTGTTCATAAGATTTTATTTTGATCAATATCCCGTAAGGGTCAGTTAGGGCTGGTTAGTCCTACTCTCAAATTGTATACACATATACACCTTTTCTTCATCTAGTTTCCCAGATTGCAAGAGAAAAATAGAAAATAGGACACATAAAAATTCTATTTCCACTCCTAATATAGATCTGTGAGCATACCCATCCAACTCTTGGAACAAGTTTAGTTACTATATTATCTTTTGTTTGCTTCCTGTTTTATACTCTTATTATCAGAAATTGTCAGCTAGGAATGTTAAAGCAATTTTATGTTTAAAATTCTAAGAAACATAAATCTTATATAGATTTAACAGTTCTTAGTATAGTTCTTTTAGTTTGTAGTTTCTGTGTTAATAATACAGTCTCTGAGCTACTTTGTTATTGTTTAGTACTTGCCATGCATTTCAAGTGCTATAAATCTGTTTCATATTAGTTCAAATTAAACTTTCAATAAAGATAAAGGAAAAACTTTTAAAACACTTCCTGTTATCTATAAGAATGTTATTTATTGACTTTTGATTCTGAAATACTTTTCTCTCCCTAGTCTAATGATCTTTGGTCATTCAACAGATACTTAACACTACTGTGTGACAGGCATATACTGGAGGCCTAGTTCTCTAGTTCCCTGTTGTTAATGCCAGTTTTGTACCAGCAAATGCAAACTATGACTTTGTATAAGAAGCTTTTCCATAGCTCATATATTTTAATAAATTTAATATGTTCTTATCATTGTAACTTCCTAAAGAAGTTAGGATTGATTATGGTGCTAGATATTCTTATAGGTCATAGTTGATTCCTCAGTAATTATTCTTAGACAACTAGTAAGCTGATTAATAGATATCCATTGCCGCTTTTTACATTCCAAATTCATTTACTCTATGCAGTTTTTATTCCAGATTAAACACAGGTCAGTGCATTGTGATGTTTGGGTTTTTCAGTTTAGTATGCTGTGGAAGAGTATTTTATGATTTCAAGACTGATAGTGAGGAGGATCAGTGAGGAGGAAGTATATATTTTGTAAAGCTAGTGATTAGACTTTTATAGATAACAAATGGCCGTTTTTGAAGGAAAAATAACACGAATGATAAAATTTCATATAAAATGCTTTCTTTGGAGCTTTTGATTTCAATAAATATTTATTCTGTACCATATTATATGTGCCAAGTATTCTGCTGGGGAATGGATATTTGGTGGCGAACAAGACAAAAACTTGCTGTCAAGAAACTAAATCTAATAGTCTTTTCTTGCTTTTGTGTAAAGAGAAAGTGTTACATCAAATAGCTTGGTGATGAAGAGTACTAGCTTTGGCATGCTGTGTATGTACAAATCATAGTGGTATCACTTTGCTAGTTGTGTTATCTCATTTAATTTATCCAAGTTCTCTGAGCCTTAACTCATGCATAAATTGTGAATATTAATGCCTATCTCTTGGTTCAGAGGCTTAAACAAGATAATTTTTCTAAATATTTAATTGAGAAGCTCAATAAAAATACATAAAAGTGATATACAACCAAGTATTAATCTTTGCATATTATTCTTGCAATAATGACCTTGCCTAATGAGAGATAGCAGTTTGAAGCATATATTTGCATTTTTCTTTGAAGATGATGTTAAAGTCACAAGAAATGTATGTAAGTCCCTTATCCACCTGCCTTACCACTTTGTTAATTTGGTTGAGCTCTAACTTTTAGTCTGTAAAGCTTTTTATTTCTTTCCTTTTTGTGGAACTCTCAAGAAGCATACCAACTGTATTGCTTTAGTTTGTGTACCAGAAAGGAATCTAAAGCACTTGTTCATTTTATATAGGCTGCGTGAGTAGCCACCAGATACAGTTGGTATTCTAAGTTGGTATCAGACCAGTGACCCAGAAGTGAGTCTCTTGTAGCTCATTAACAGTCTAGTTTAGTTTTAAGTTTCTTGTTTGTTGGTCTAGAAATGCCTGTTATGCAGGAGTGTCAAGATTCTAGGGGTATTGCTACATTTATTTATTTATTTATTTATTTATTTATTTATTTTTTAATATTTTATTTATTTATTCATGAGAAACAGAGAGAGAGAGAGAGAGAGAGAGAGGCAGAGACACAGGCACAGAGAGAAGCAGGCTCCATGCAGGGAGCCTGACGTGGGACTCCATCCCGGGTCTCCAGGATCACGCCCTGGGCTCAAGGCAGATGCTCAACCGCTGAGCCACCCAGGTGTCCCGTATTGCTACTTTTAAAAAGAGATAATAATATTTAGTATAACTGTATACTTTAAAAAAATTAGGAACTGGGATGCCTGGGTGGCTCAGCGGTTGAGCGTCTGCCTTCGACTCAGCGGGTGATCCTGGAGTTCTGGGATCGAGTCCCACATCTGGCTCCCTGCATGGAGCCTGCTTCTCCCTCTGCCTCTGTCTCTGCCTCTCTCCCCTCACCCCCTCTCTTTCTCTCTGTGTCTCTCATGAATAAATAAAATCTTAAAAAAAAAGAAAATAATAATAAAATCTTTTTTAAAAAATTAGGAATTTTCCTAAGGAAATAGATATCTTTAAATATTTCTCCCTAACATTCTCTTCTCTTTTCTTTTCCTTTTGTAACTTCTACCCCCCAATGAGGGTCTCGAACTCATGAGTCCAAGATTAAGTCACATGCTCCTCTGACTGAGCCAGCCAGGTGCCCTCTCCCTAATTTTCTGTCGATGTTTTTATATGTCAAATATCTGTGGATGCCAAATTTATAATTCTGAAGTAGTTTGGGGAGTAACCTTTTCTAACTTTAACACCGTATTGCAGTAGCAGTACTCTGCTTTGTTTACCAGGTCAGTTGTGCTCCAAGAAGCAGACTCCAAAATGGGGTTAACTATTCAAGAGATCTATTAGGGTAAATACTCATGATGGATAAAGAGGACAAGCAGTACAGGTGTGACCCTGTGGAAGGAGAAAGGGAGGGTAGAATTGGAAATTGGGTGGAATTGGGAAGATAGGTATAGTATCAGACTATACAGCATGTTTCTGAGAAAGTTTCAGTCAGACTGATGGGAAATCCTTGAGACAAAGTTGCCCTGGGGAGGAATCCTTTATTTGGCAGGAATGGCTAGTTTCTAGTACCCCCACTTTGCTCAGTCTTTGGCTGGGAGCAGCCCAAAGGAAACATGACCTGGGGTGACCTCCCAGAAGATCCAAAGGTGTAGCATGTGGAGGTGGTGAGTCAACTACGCTCTATGCAGCAGGTTCTGTTGAAAAGAGGTCTGAGCTGGGCAGCTCTGTGACTGCCACAGTTAATAACATTAAGAACTACAGTGGCAGATATACATGTATTTCATGTAATCTTATCACCAACTCTGCGAGGTGTCATTCATGAGCAAATGGGGGACATTGAGAGCGTAAATAACTTATCCTTGGTTGCTGAGCTAGCCAGTGGTAGAACCAGAATTGTAACTTAGGCAGGATTCTGACTCTAGTGTCTCAAGTATTTAAGTACCTATATCAGACTGACTACATGCATACCCTAAAAAATTCTGCTGAACTTTACTTTGTGAAAGTTTTATGAATCTAAAAATGTCTAATTACCTTTTGCCATACTAGTTTCTAAAGATCCATTTGTTTTCATTAAGCATACATGTTCAGAACTTGTGGCTTTACTGTTTGAATTTTGATGCATGTCTTCACTTGTCAAAAAAAGTACATTATGCTAGTTACACCCCATCCCCCTTTTCTCCCAGTATATTGAAGTTGTACTACAGATCTCTAGCTACAGTAAGCAGTTCTCCAAGGATGAAGAAAGAAAATGTACATACACATAGGAATTTCTTTTCCAGAGCTAAAATTGACATTTTATAAATAATTTCCGTGTTGCAAACTTGAGACTAAGAAATCACAGCAATTCAGTGATATGCATTTGGCATGAGTCAGTTTTAGTTCTTAGTGCTTTTCATTGGAAATGGCATAAAAAGTAAGATTTCTTTGAATTTTTTATGCTGTGGGCTTACAAGAGACAGAAGATGTTTTTCTCTTATAGATGCCTGGCAGTGCATGGCAGCAGAAGTAACGAAAGGGTCACAAACCCCAGCAGTACTTCCCAGGTCACATGCACCCTTAATTTTTAAAGAATCTAGAAACACCCTAAGCAGTTGATAATAGGTCATTTCTAGGTGATAAAGGGTATTTGATACGGAGTACTGCTTTTCTTTCTACACCTACCATTTTTTATAGTCATTTAGAGACTTTGTTTTTAAATATGTAACCACTGGTAACTGAATTACAGCTCTTTTCTTTTTTTGATATTTGATATTGATTTCAAGGTCTTAAAATTTTTCTTTCAAGCTTTGTTAAAAAAATCATTTCAGTTTATTTTATTTATAAGCACTTTCTGCAGTCATTGACTTCAATCTAAGTGCAATTAGAAATGCCAGAGGCAGCTACTGTTAAAAAAGATAGACAGAGATAGAGAGGTTATAATTATAGTAACTACTGCCAAAAGTGTTTATGCATTTTTCTTTCAGACACCTTTGTATTAAAGTAATTTGAAACTTGACAATATAGCCTCCTTTGATGTAAAAATTGGGAAACATAGATTGGTGCTTTAGAAATTTAGTCTTTCAGTGACCTAGCAGTTGATATAAAAATATGAATTTGAAAATAAATAGCATATTGGGTAAACTGTACTGTACTCATGAAAGGAGCCAAAAAATTATGGATTAAACTGAATTTGAAAAATAATTACAGTTTTGAGTCCTAAACCAGATTCATTATTAAAATGAAATGATAGGTCCTTGACCCTTGGGTGTGCTTGGAATAAATATGGAACACAGTATTGTTTTTAAAACTATTTTGCTTTTATAAGCTAAGACAGATGTACAAAAAAGATGCAGTTTTTATTTTGTATTGGCAGCTTCCAAATATTTAGTATCTATTTCCAAGAGTTGCAATTAGTAAAGCAACCATGGTACTGAAATCTGCACATCCCACAAGCTAATTATATTTGCAAGGTCAGAGTGAATACATATTTTCAGAAAAATAAAGGGTTATATAAATATGTGTCTTCTACTTGGCTGTTATATCACAGTTTGTTGATCTGGAGTATAATGTGTACAATTCACAAATTTGTCTGATAACAGAAAGTGGTGTGTGATTGTGTTTATTTTACTAACCAGTATATTCACAGCAATCACTTCCAAATATCTCTCCAGTAAAGATGTGTTAATTACAAAACAGACAAGGTCTTCTATTATATTAAAGCTACTAACAAGAAGACAGCAGGAATCACACATGTAAATAGCATCATCAACCCCTATTTTAGTCCTCTGTTTTGATCTGTGAGTTGCGCATAGACCAAAGGTGCTATTAAAGACTGAGTGTATGAAATAGGCAGCATTATATGAACAAAATTTATTCAACAAGAAAACAGACCTTTAACATGAATTTAACAAGCCTGAGAAATTATAAACTATCATATGCTGCAGATTCATGCAGTGATAATAAACAAAAAAGGAAAGTAAGAGGTTTCCCTAAGCTAGCCAAACTGCTAATGGTTTTGTTATAAGCTGTCTACTGTTGCAGTGACCTCTGAAAAGTCTCAAGGCACTTGTACCAGAAAAAATTAAATGGTCAGGCTGGTGGATGGAGATACAGTGTGGATTCAGTGTGGGATATAGGACTTCAGCATGGAAAGGAATTATAAAAGTCTACCATCACATTCCTGAAAATACTCTTTATACTTTTGTTTGGAAGTTTTTGTTATTACGTATTGATGCAGTAGTTTTTGTGCAAAGTTTTTTGGCTAAATTACTATTTGGATTTATAAGCTATAAACTGGACTGGTTTAGTGTATGTATACTTTAAAACAAACTGTTTAGAAAATTTACCTAGCTCCAAAAATGGATTCTTTCCCCTGTCCCCTTCCCTATACCTTAATTAATCTTTGGGGGTTCCTTGTGCCAGTATACTGTATCTAAGATTTCCTTTCTTATCATGGAGTGACCACTTTGCTGTCATTCTGTTGCATCATGCTGTAAATACATAAACATGGAGAAACGCCTTCAGCTTAAACACACCTCCAAGTGCTCACCAGGGCTTTTTCTTGAATCTTACTGTGGCATAATTAACACCTTCTTCACCCATTGCTCATTAGTGCACTGGACATTAATGAGTCTATTTTGATAGGTTGCTCTAAAGAAGGAACCTGCTTATTCTCACAGTGCAAAAGGCAATTATAAAATTGTACAGAAATTGAAATGTAGACTATATTGCCATATTTATATTTTTATTGCGTACTAAATCTAATTTTGGTTTGCAGGTTGTTGAACATGTTAGTTTCCTTAAGACAGTTGCTATAGCAATGGCAGCAAATTCCTTTAATCTTGGTGTAGTTAAAGTATTCTTTTCTATTGGCTATCATATTGCTACTCAGGAATCATCAATCTAAGCATGTCATTCACATAGGCCATCATTTAATACTTAAACAATATATTGCTTTTAAATCTTTTTCTCATTTTTTAATATAATTTAATTTTTTTTAAATTTTATATTTGTTTCTAACTGATGATAATACCTACTTAGCTGGTATTTTCATTTCCTTTTTATGAGGTTTCACACCTGCTTATAATATTCCAGAGAAATATTATGGAGATTTTTGCATGTAAAATAGCTGCCTGCTGTTTTAGTTTGAAAGTGTTTAGTATAAAACAGTATACAGATATTTTGTTGTGGTATATGATGGAATTTTCATAGTTTTATAGGATAGTTTTTTTCCTGCAAATGATTTTATTGAAATCTTAAAATGGAATCAAAATACTCTAAAATCATTTGGGCCAAAATGATGCTTTGCTTTTAAATTTACCCGAGTACTTAAATACTGGAGTACTTAAATGGCAGTGTTTTAATTTTTTTTTTAATTTTAAAATTTTTAAAGATTTTATTTATTTGAGAGAAAGATAGCAAGAGTGTACCAGGGTGGGGGGGGGAGGGGGGAGGGGGAAGGGTAGGGAGAAGCAGGCTCCGCATTAAGCCAGGAGCCCAACGTGAGGCCCAATCCCAGGACCCTGGGACTGTGACCTGAGCTGAAGGTAGAAGCTTAACTGACCGAGTCACCCAAGTCCCCTCTAAATGGTGGCAGTTCTTAATCCTGCGCTTACTTATTTAAGTTACACCTATCTTATTCAAATGGTCATTTTTCTCCTTTTGCTTACATCTTAATTTTATTTTATGTGCTTTTGAATAGAAAATTTTACTTCCGTATTTTTTAAACAAGTGTTTGAAATTATTATAATATCTGATTAAAGCATGTCTGATATTAGTACCTATTTTTATTGTTTCATGAAAATAAATGATTAAAAAATCTAAGTACAAGCAAGAAGTATAAATGTAGGCCATATTTATTTTTATATAAATGTGAAAGTTAAGTCTGAATTGCAGTTATTGTATAAAAAGAAAAAGGAGTTTTCACAGACTATTAAATCATGTATGTTCTGGGGATAGTTGGTTTTATTTTGAGGCAAGAGGACTCTGGGGAAATTCAAACTGTTAGAAATAAAAGCAAAACTCAAGAGTTGATTTTTTTTTTTTTTTGGCCTGCCAGAGTGGACACTTGTAATGAATGCTTTGGTATAAGTTTGTATCCTTTGTACTGTTTGTTGACCCTTAATGGTAGCCTTTGGAAAGGGTAACTTTTTTCTTTCTTTAGATCTTATTTAGTATACAGCATGTGTACATATACAAACAGATTTTTCAGACTTGATTAGATTTCATTTGGCTTAACTTGAAAATAAATTTGATTTTCTGCTTAATTATACTTACTCAGCTATACTCAAACTACAAAGAAATGGAAAACAGTCTAGTTGATGGTAGGTTTTATAATGTTAATAAATCACGGTTTAAGTACTTTTAAGGCAAATCTAGAAAAATATATTATTCTGCTTTAAGATTTTTTTTATGTGACAGAAGTATTGAATTTATTCTCTAGGCAATTGATTTAAATTCCCAGAAAGAAGCATCTGTCTTAAAGTCCCAGTGCTTGCTTTATATAAAACTTTACAACATTTAAAAGCTTTGACGAGTTTTTTCAAATCCATGATGACGAACAGAAAAAAAGTGTTAGGATAATATATGATTCTTGTTAAATCTCTTAATATATAAGAGCTAATAGATGATACTGTATCATATAAGAATTTGGACTCTTTTTATACAGAAATAGTGAATACACATAGAAAAAGAAGGGTACCTATTATTACTTCCTTACTATGAACTTATGTTTGTCTCATTCTATACCATGTTCCTGGCTTTTAAAGCACAGATGACCTTGGTTTTCTTGTATTTGCCTCCTCCTATTCTTGACAGTGGCTTGGATATTTAAGGCCATCAGACAAGGTATAAAGTCTTTTATAGTCACAAGAAGTAAAAGGTATCTGACTAGAAGAGAATACGTGGAGCAAGTGCCTTTCTGGCTGTAATTTTGTTGTCATTTCAAGTACTGTGGTAGTATAATTGATGTGACAGGGCTGGGCTTTACATGTGGTCCCTTAGCTTGTGCTCACTTTCAGTTTTAGTTTCTCTTTGTCATTCATTTTGATTAGGTAAAATTTAGGTGACAAACATATGCACACCAATGGAGGCTGTTTGGTGTGGAAGTTTAGTAATGATGTATTTCAATAATAAAGATGCAAAGTTAATATTTTTCTTTACTGCTTCATAAAAATTGCAATAATTGGTGTCACCTTACATTACAAGATAGAGGGTGGTGTGCTGATGGCACAGTCAGCAGGAGGTTCTTTTTTATTAATATTATAATTAAATGATTTTCTGGAAATAGGCCAGAAACAGATGCAAGTTGATCATGCCTGTCCACTGTTGCTTGGCATCATCACTTGCTTTTTTAAAAAGAATTGACCTGACACCTTATTTTTACAGGTTGTTATTGATGCCTTCAGATTGATCAATGCTAATATGATGGTCTTAGGACATGAACCAAGACAAACAACCTCAAATCTGGGTCATTTAAACAAGCCATCTATCCAGGTAATGCCTGTTTTTTTTTTTTTTTTTTTTTGTATTTGATAATGTGTTAAAACTCTGTTTTACATTTTAAAGCCTATTATAAATGGCCATTTTAATATCTAATACTTAGCATTTTAATTTGTTTGCAATTAATTTTTCTTGTGCTTGAGAAGAAGATTATGGAAACACTTCCATAAGTTAGATTTGCTCACTTATGAGTCTGTTTTTAGTGGCCTCTTTAAACTTACCTAACATAGTTTGAGTATACCCTTTAAGGGAGCATATGAGAGCCTTTTATCTTGAGAATACCTTATGGCTTTGCATGGTTAACATTGTAGTAAAGGACTGATACAAGTTTTGGGTAGAGTGCATTAGGGGATATCATTATTGATTGGTTAGATATTTCTCATGGCATTAAAAATGGGAAAATTGGTATACTTTAAGAGACAAACAATTCATAAATGGCACTTAAAATTTTCTGCCTTTTTAAAATTTAATCTCTACATTTAAAATGCGTCCAATATATATCTATATTATTACTTTTTATTTATATATTTTTCTTTCCAATAACATCAACCACCATTATTACAGTTATGCAGTCATTTAATATCCTCCCGAGCGATTAATGTTTTTTTTGTATCATTTACATGTCTCATTGTTTTTACACAAATCTTTATTGTCTGCAAAGATTATTTTAAATGTTTTTTAATGTACCACAACCTGTGTCTATATAGTTAATTGCTTCTCTGAAGATTAATTAAATGGACAGAAATACCATGTTTGGTTAAATAGAACACATAGGACAAAGACATTATAGTAGCTATTGCTTCTTGCCTTCTGAAGCCTGGCTCTGTCATATGATTGTCTTTGGGGAGTTGTGGCTTTGACAGTTAAACATGGTTAAGCGTGGGTTACACTCTGATAACTTTACACCTTTAGATGCTTACTTTTACAGCAGTCATTCATCTGAAATCTTTGTCAAAGTGAAACATTTTGTTTCTAAGGATGAGGTGTGCTGCTTTTAAATAAAATTGTTTTACAAGTCAGGAAAAACTACAAAGTTTAATGAGTATGAAATAAGCTACCAGTGTTTTTGATTGGGTACAGACAAGCCCATGCTTGTATGTTCCAGGAGAATATATTATTGGACCTGTTTAGCCTGTGATAATGACCTTTCTTATAAACCCCCATAGTATCATACTGCTTCATTATTTTTTTGCCAAAGGTTAAGTAGCATCTCACAATCCAAGGTCATTGTGATTACTACATGGTATATTTCTGCCAGAAGTTTTTTACTAATTGCAACTCAACAGCCACCTGTTGCTGATTTCATCTTTTAAGTGTAAACCCTGCTTTTTAACTTTATAAATTGAGCAAAATCAATATTAAAATTTGTTATTTTTTCTCTAACAGTCCAGTTTTATTTTTTAGTCCTACCTTATGAGTCTGTAACTTAAGGTGGACCTTATAGAGCAAATTCCAAACCCAAGTTAAGAGGACCTAATAGCTACATCATTGTTTTTCTTTCATTTTAGTTTTTTGTTTTTTGCCTTCTAATTAAAATTTGTAAATATGTTTATTTCACAGTTTATGTGGTGCCCATCAGAATGACCTCTATCTGGGTGCTTTATAGTTTTAAGACAATTTCAATACTAAAATACTCAAATAGGACCAAGCCAACAAGTAATAGAACAAAGCCACACTTTAAAACTATTTCTTAGTTTTTTTAAGGCAAGCTAGAAAGAAAACAACCCAGAAGAACCTGAAGTTAATATTCATAATAGAATTTTAATATATGTTAGCAGAATCTTGGACTCAGGGATCAGAAGCCTTTCTGAAAGGGTTTTATTTTGAAGGTTTGTGTTAAGAGAGGCCTTGTACCTAAACCAGCTTTTTAATAGTAGAGATAGAAATCTGACAGCAACCATCAGCACTTATGCTGGTGATCACTATTGATTTTCTAACACTGATTTTTTACTATTATAGTAGTGGGGGAATTATTATATTGTAGACTACTGTTTAATAATTTGAGGAAAGTTTAAAACGTGTTAAGAAAAAGATTATAAAATAGGATATACAAGTTCTTCTCTTTGCAAATACATGTTTTATAATCTGTGCCTATCTATCTATACCAAGATGTTAGTATTGATTACCTTTGGTGGTGGGATTATGGAATTTTTTTACTTATTTTTCCTTTTCCATATTTCTTAAACTTTCTACAGTGAAACATATATTACAGAAAATTTTATTTTTAAAGCACTAAAACAGTGTTGGAAATATCTACCACAAAACAAAACTAATAGTGTTTACATTAATATTCAGGTTCTAAGTAAGAGAAGCCATTAATAACCCTGAAAGGGAGGCAAAAGTATAATGCTTACATTCTAGACTTTTGTTTTAATATATGAGACTTAGTATTATTTTGTACTTAGAACATTTGACCAGTATCAAATGTATAGGATTGGTGATTAAGAAACATTTATTTTAGTAACTAAAC
This sequence comes from Canis aureus, assembly GCF_053574225.1. Classification (NCBI taxonomy): domain Eukaryota; kingdom Metazoa; phylum Chordata; class Mammalia; order Carnivora; family Canidae; genus Canis; species Canis aureus. Next base: position 23,928,293 of record NC_135644.1, on the reverse strand, counting down.
ATTTTAAACCATTTCACTTAAAAACTGTTCAAAGTATTCCAGATCCTTATGAGCCATAGTATAAGTAAAGATTGGGTTGTCAACTGCTTAGAAATTTAGTAACTATTGATGCACAGGTGCATTGTGCAAGGACTGTGAGCCTCTGAGTATAGCCCTGGGTACAACTGCATTGTCTAACAGAGTTAAGCTATTTGAAAAATACCGTTTTCAGTGCTTAATGAACAGTTATAAAACAGTTGCCCTGGAAGAAACCATTGTGGTCATTATGTAGATGAGAGAACAGAGAACCCAGAAAGTTCGTAGGCTTTGTAGTGAGTTAATGTAGGAACTGGTATTTATAATCTAGGCTCCTGGCTCTTTATACTATACTTGGGAACTTAATTAATTAAATAATTAATTTAAGCATAGATAATATATTAGTTCAAAATTCAACAGGTACAAAAAGTATTTAAGTGGAAACTCTCTTCTTTTGCCTTCTGCCCAGTTCTCCACTGTAGAGGGAACAACAAAACACATTTTGTTTCTTTTCCGAGTTATTATACTTATATGAAGAAAGCTCCATTTAAAAATACGATCTAAGGGATATTATTTAGCTCCACATTTTCACCTTATTATCAGTGTGAAATAATATAAGACAAACAGACTTATCCTTGGATCTAAATAAACATGCTTTGCTTTTTTAAAAGCATGGAACTTTTTTTTTTTTTTTTTTTTTAACCTATCAAGAACCTCTAAAAAGGTTATTATTGGGCAGCCCCGGTGGTGCAGCGGTTTAGCGCCGCCTGCAGCCTGGTGTGTGATCCTGGAGACCCGGGATCAAGTCCCATGCCAGGCTTCCTGTATGGAGCCTGCTTCTCCCTCTGCCTGTGTCTCTGCCCCTCCCTCTCTGTCTCTATGAATAAAATAAAATCTTAAAAAAAAAGTTTATTATTATTAAACAGTTTATAAGCCGTGTATTTTATAATATGCCTGCTTTTCCATAGGAGTGAGTATATGGAGATGCAATTTTAACTTCTTCTCAATAGTCTGGGCAGTATCAATGAAATATGATGAGGGTAGGTTTTAGTTGCTTGTAGTTATTTGACACAGTCATTATATAAGAAGCCATTTAAGTAAAAGATCTTATTTTAAGATCTGTTGTTAGCAATCCCTTTACATAAAATATGGTTTTATACAGTTCATTCCAACCTGATAGCTGACTGCCTCTTATTAACTATTTACATTTTTATTCCGTTTCTACCACCTTTGCTCATCACTACTGTTTGTTTTTTAAGATTTTTAAAAAATTTATTCATGAGAGACACAGAGAGAGGCAGAGGCATAGGCAGAGGGAGAAGCAGGCTCCCTACAGGGAGCCCGATGTGGGACTTGATCCTGGGACTCTGGGATTACTCCGAGCCGAAGGCAGATGCTCAACCGCTGATCCACCTAGACATCCCACATCACTATTGTTATAAGTTTTTTACTTTTCCTTCTCACTGTGATTTATGCTATAATGGTTTAGCCAATCTGAACATTCATTGGGATTAAGTATCTGGTCTCTCAAAGATATATCTAGATCACATGAATGAGTAAATACAGTAGGATAAGTCATTCAAATAGTGATTGATTTTGAAGTTGATTTCACTGTAATGATTATTTGTAGACTTAAGTGTTTTGGATTTGTCATACTAACAAAATGACGAATTTCTACAGATTAACTAAAACAGCATAGAAATAACCAAGAAGTTAATCAGCAGGATCTTAAAACTCCCCTTTGTCTGTGGTCCTCCAAACCATCCTTTATCTAAAATAGGCCCTTAGACTGAAAATGAGTACCAATCTAGGCAGAACTTCCTTCTTCAATGATTGGCAGGGTTTGAGCAAAGAAAACAAGGGTCAGGATATACAAGAAGTAAATAAATAAGCCTCACCGCTTTTAGTGAATTTAAAACATACTGTCCTAGAAACAGGGCTATAGAAGGTGACTGGTTTCCCAGGTCAGCCACTGAAAGCTTATTTAGCCCACGGTATATAATATTATAGAAAAGAATCAAACTATAAGAATGCTTCTATGAGAAACTGTTGCAAATTTTAAATAGCCAATTAGTGTGAATGAGTTGCGAACATATCCTGTTTTAATGAAGAATTGCCTGAATTTTCCTAAGTCCATCATATGTTTGTTAAGTGTAAATTAAAAAGTTAAGTAATGATATTTTAAGAAATTTCCTAGCTATATAACTTTCTCCTTGATCTGCCTGACATGCTATGGCATTTGCTAGTATATTCTGCTTAATTTGCAGTTTGACTCCTCCAAAAGGTTAGTTCTCTCTCTTGATAAAACTAATCTTCTGTTTGGCATATGCTGCCTCAACTTGTCAACTAAATTGGTTAATTTGAGAGAATTTGTTATTCACCAAGGCTGTGTTTTTTGGGCTCATGTAGAGGGAGGCCTGTACTTGGCCAATTTACTTGTGATTTGGAATGTACTGGGGGTACACAGCAGGTGAGTAAGTGAAATTGGAAGACTGCTTGAGGATATCGTTTTATTTAAACTTACATATTTTTAAAATAATTATACCTGCTGATCTTTCATGCTGCCCATGTTAGTCTTAACTGCTATTATCTAAATGATGTCATTAAAAATCAAGTATAGGTAATTGCCTTCAAATACCAAACTGTATCTATTTGAGCAGTATAGTTAATCTCCAGAATGTGGACTCTGGGCCCATTGGCTTATTTCTGTATTTATTAGCCATAGATAGCCCTTACTAGCTTTATGGCTGCTATGGAGAATTATGCAGTTAGGGCATTGCACAAAGGTGCTTCGATGAGGGGGCAGTTAGTAACTGAAATCTAGTGCAAGTTTCACTCTCCAGTCAGGCTTTATCCACTGGGAGGACTAGGTATCTTCTCTAATTCTTCCACCCAGGGGATACACTTCCTAATTTACGTAAATATGAGTACATATTAAGGAAAACCTGGATTAATTCTACTTGATCTGCACAGCATTTCTGAGCACTGAAATTTGATTCACTACTCCTGATGATTATTGAGATGGATAAGGGTTTAATAGATATACTTAGTACTTTAATTTTGTACATCAACCATTTTATTATAGCAGATGTTAGGATAGGAATGGATTGTTACAGATACATATCTAAAATGTTACAAGTACTTGGTGGAGTGATTTTTTGCTAGCAGAGTTTTAAAATAAGACTGCCTATGTTTTGTTTTTATCCTGATCCTTTAAAGTATAAAGACTTAATCCAAGAATTTCTGAGATACACTGTAGCATACTACGGTAGAAAAAACATGGGCTTTGGAGTCAGAAATACTTGGGTTCAAATCCCACCTTTGCCTTGCTATATAAAACTGGGACAAATTAAGATTTCAGTCATATTTTCTTCATCTATCAAAATACAAATGGAATCAGCCTACCTTACTGAGTTGTTAGGAAGATTAGAAGACCTAATAGGTAAAGCAGATACTGGATACTCACTAAATGTTTCCTCCTTCTAGGCCTACTTCTTTTACCTCAACACCTTAACGCCTTCGCTATAAAAGTCCAATAAATAGAGAGTGGAGTGGTAGTTTTGGTTAGCTTTATCTTCATATTTGAGCTAACCGTAAAGCCCTTATTGTTTTTATACTTGTTGAAAGTAAGTCCAAGGTGTATTTCCGTACTATCATGTCTTTCTGTGTTGATAGGGTCCCCCAGAGTACCATTCTGAACCACATTTGTACATCTGTTGCCAGAGTTCAATATTTGAGCAGCTGTGAATGGATTTCATCACAGGCAGGGTTATTGTTTCTTAATAAAGCCATGTCATTAGCTTAAATTTTTATTATGATCTGCCTGTTTGTCTTAGAAGTCAAGTGCAGTGGAAAAAATTCTGGTTAGTGAGATTGCCTGTCACTGGATAAGATCATGAAGTAAATATAAATAGACCCAATAAAGAACCAACTTCACTTTGTTAATTTGGAGACATATGTGGGACACAATTATTTGAATCTATTCGAATTGAATTAAGAAAAAAGGGAGATCCTACATTAAGTCATGGGTGAAAAAATAAGTGTATTATTATGATTTTCTTTTGAAGTAACAAAGTGCCCCCCCCCCGATATTGTAAAATCAGACTTTTAAATTATTATTATTTATAAATTATGAATAATTAATTTATAATTTAGATTATGATGGGGTCAGACCCTATCTCTGACTCTGAGCAAGACTACTGAAACTGTTGAATTTGTGCTGCTGTGCATGATATTTTGAAGAATATATGACCCATACCTCTAAACCTCACTTCTAAACTTGTAGTGAAGAAAAAAAAAAAATATTTTCATTTAATCTTTATAGGTTAAAGCCTTTTTTTAGAAGATAAGTTTGGTCAATGGTTTCAAACTTATTTTTTACATGCAAAAATGTTAATTTGTCCTTTAATCATTTATCTAATCTTTAATCATTTAGGCATTAATTCATGGACTAAACAGACACTATTACTCCATTACTATTAACTATCGGAAAAATGAACTGGAACAGAAGGTAAGTTAAAATTTTTATATTAGAGAGAGGGGGGAAATCCTTTTTCAGACCATTTAAACTATTACCTAGTATATTTGAGTTTGAATTGTTGATTTCTTTCATTGATGTGTTCAAATATTTTTTCATTCCTAATGAATTATGGGAACATAAAATAAAGGAATATTTTATTGGACATATTGGAAGATATTTTACCTTATTGGTAGGTGCTAGAATAAGAGAATAAGTAGGAAACAAACATTTCTGTTTGATTTTATGATTAATTACAATCTTCTCCTCATTCTGTGTTTTTCTGATTATCTTTTTCCAATAAAATGCCTTTTTGGAACTTTCCAAATTTGAAAGGAATAAATGAGATTGTAATTGCGTAGTACTTAAAAAGTACCTTTTTTACATAGGGTAAACTAAAGGTGAATCAAAAGGGAAATTTTAATCAAAAGGTGTTTTAGATATTTAAAGCTAGATTCTTACCGCTTTTTATACTAGGCAGTTTTTAAATTTGGTTACCTTAAAAACTACCTAGTACCTTGGTGGGTTAGCATTCTTTTGTTTCTACTATTTTAGAATTATTTCAACTAATGCCAAATATTTTAAGTCTGCCTCTTGCTTTTTGAAATTACAATCTGAACTGCTTTTTTTTCTTTACTATTACAATTAGTCATCTTCCAAATTAGCTTTTTGTATTTCTCTCTGATAAAGACTTAAAATAATTTTTAAGAACATCGAGTACTATTGCTAGCCAGTAAGTTTTGGTTCCTATGTGATTCTCAAGTCCAAACAGGGTAAGTAATCAGTAGTAAATAAGACCTTTCTTAACTGATCGAAACTGTTCCTCATAAAGATGCCTTAGAAGGGGATTCTAATACATGAGATGACTGGGAAGTAGAATAAGTTGAGCTGTCCATATTGTCTCGTCTTTCAACCAGATGGCCTCCATTTTTAATGTCATTTATATATTGTGGGGAAGAATGTACTGTATAAGATTTTCATTGAAAGAAGAATTCTGTTTTGTTTTTTTAAGTTTTATAAACCATGTTTTAAAAGGTCAGAGCCACCAGTAAACTCACCTTGAGCATGATGAGGAGTGAGGGTCTACAGGAGCCCGCCCGTTTTTTCCTTGGCCCAAGGGGGGACACAGCCATAAAGCTTTCTTCCAGCTGCTTGCCTATGTCCCAAAGATTGTATCTACTGTGATAGATTTAGTTGATAGATTGAAATATATTTTTAACACTTATTTTTAATTTTTATAGAATAGGTACAGACCGTGAAAAGGATCACCAGTCAGATACAAACTGAAAAGTTTATTCACGTACATAAATACTTTATCAGTCTAATATCTGTTTGGAAATATCTGGCTGGTTAAATCAACCTTTCCCCCTTTTTGATGCCCCTAAAATTTAGCTACTATTCTTGGCATAAAACATACACACATAAATACCTATATAAGTTAATTAATGATATGATTATGCTCCTAGTAGCTCAGTTGAGGAGCTTTTTTTTTTTTTTTTTTTTTTTGAGGAGCTTTTATAGTACCAGAAGCCCTGCCTTTACTCTTATGCCACCAAGCTATATACTTACCTTCAGACTTACTCAAGGGTAACAATGGAATCCTTCCTTATTCATGATAGGAATATCCACATGCTCTGTGAGAACTTTGCTTTTGAAGTGGTAGGAAAATTCAGTTCTTAATTATAGGTACCTTTATAACATATATAGTTGCAGCTGCACCAAAATTTCCCGAAGATATATTTTCTAGAATACTTCTCAGTGGAGAAGATGAAAAGCAAAGAAATTGGAGTTACTTGTGCAGGCTTTTTTCAGTTTTTGGTAAACTACTCTTGTCCCTCTGAGCCCCTGAATGGGAATGTAGGAATTTGGAGCTTTGTGTCTTGCGGTCTCAGGTAATTTTTGACATGCAGCATATTCTCTAGCATACAAAAAAAAAAAAAACTTTGTATGACATATAACTGCAAAACTCTAAGCAAGTGGAGCAGTTTTTCTTAACTAAACTCGACACTTCTAGCTGTATCTTCAGATCATGAGTTGTGGATCTCACAAAATATACTGGTTCTAACAGTAAAAGCAACAGCTATTTTTTGTTTACAAAATATTTTTCAATCTTTTAAAGAAATTCAATTTCAACTAGAGAACATTTATAGAGTTATAAGTCTAAGAAAAACTCTCTTAAGACTCTAAACTTGAAAACCTAGGAACTTCAAGAAAAATATACTCAGGATGAGTCCAATTTGAGAAACAGTGAACTAAGGTGTTTAATTCTGTGATCTGATTCCAGTTTGCTGATTTGATTACAGACTGGACAAAGTTGTGATTTCTTAACCAGTTTCATGACTTTTCATTCTGACAGTAATGAAGTTTTCATTTTAAAAATTACAGATTGAATACTAGAAAAGAAACTTAGAGAGTATTTAGTATGAGCCCTTACTTCCTAGATATGTAAATTGAGGCTCAGAAAGATTTAAATGAAGTTATTCAGTAAATGAGGCATTTACCTCCTTACCATGGACTTCGAAAGCTGGGCTATGGGAGTATTAGAGACCTTGTATGTAACATAGTAGCTTCACATACTCATTCATTCATTTGTGCATTCAACAAATGTTTATTGAATGTCTGTTATGATATATAAGGTATTATTGAATCTACATCTTGGTGATCTTAAAATCAACAGGGCAAAGCTACTCTTTTTTTTTTTTTCAAAGTGAGAGAAATGCAATAATAAAACAAATTTCAAGTGTTGATAGTATTTTAAAAATAATAAGGCAGGTTAAGGGAAGACAGATGTTTAAGATAGTATGAGGTAACTTTTTTATACAGGATGGTGGGGAAAGGCATCTATCTCTAAGGAAATTAGAAACATAAACCATGCAAAGATAAGGAAAATAGCCTTTGAGGCAGAAGGACAGCAAATACATGGTGTTAGAATACTCCTTAGGTTTTATTAATATAAATTTAGGTGAATCCTTATTCAAGTTTAAGTTAATAAAATTCAATTTTAAGCTCATTAATTCTGAAGGTTTTTTGGTGAAATTGTTTCTTAAGACAAATGAAGGAAGTATCCTCCATACAGGAAAATAATTACTTTTTCTTTCTTTCTTTCTTTTTTTTTTTTTTTTTAGATGTTGCTAAATTTGCATAAGAAGAGTTGGATGGAAGGTTTGACACTTCAAGACTACAGTGAACACTGTAAACATAATGAATCAGTGGTAAAAGAGATGTTGGAATTAGCCAAGAATTACAATAAGGTGAAAGTTACTTCCAATATTTTTTACTTATAATCTTTGGAATACGTATGATTAGATGCCAAACATGGCATAAATATATATATATAGTTAAAAATAGAGTGGCCTGTTTTATAGATCAGATTAAATATTTTGGACTTTGCAGGTCATCCAGTCTGTTGGCAGCTATTCAACTCTGCTGTCATAGTATAAAAGTAGACTTAGACAATAAATAATGGAGTGAGTGAGCCCATGTTTCAGCAAAACTTTATTTAATAAAACAAGTAGCTGGCTAGATTTGGCCCATGGGCTGTAGTTTGCCAATCCTATTATAGGCTATATAAAATAGTTTTACATTTGAAATCTCTTCATTATCAGAGGGCTTTTTCTTGGAAGGAAAGAGAAACAAGAAGATATAGGATAATAACAATAGCATTTAATACTTCTGTATGTAGTTTAGTTTATGAACTTTTCTTTTTTTCATTTAATAAGTGTCTATTGAAAACCTGCTATGTGCCAGGCACTGGGGATATGGTAAGAAGCAAGAGTTGTCTTCACAGAACTTATTTTCTGGTAGGGAAAACAGAATAAACAAAAAAACACAGTATAAAAATATATTGTGATTGATGCTATAATAAATAAATAAGATGATGTAATGAAGAATAACTAGGGGAGATCACTTTATATGAGGATGTTTAAAAAGTTACATTTTGTAGAATCTCCTGAAAATATTTATTGTGGCTAAAATACATGTGGCCATAATATTTTCGTTCATAACTTTATTCTTTTACAATTCTGAAATTGAAAAAAAATACTTGAGCTATGACTTAAAATGTATCTTCTGTGTTGTAGTAGTTTCCAAGGGCTGTCATAACAAACTACCATAAACTGGGTGGGTTTTTTTGTTTGTTTTGTTTTGTTTTTAAATTTTTATTTATTTATTTATTTATGATAGGCACACAGTGAGAGAGAGAGAGAGGCAGAGACACAGGCAGAGGGAGAAGCAGGCTCCATGCACCGGAAGCCTGACGTGGGATTTGATCCTGGGTCTCCAGGATCGCGCCCTGGGCCAAAGGCAGGCGCTAAACCGCTGCGCCACCCAGGGATCCCTGTTTTGTTTTGTTTTTAAAGATTTTATTTATTCATGAGAGACACACACACACACACAGAGGCAGAGACACAGGCAGAGGGAGAAGCAGGCTCGATGCAGGGAGCCCTACATGGGACTCAGTCCCTGGTTTTTAGGATCACACCCCAGGCCAAAGGTGTTGCTAAACCACTGAGCCACCCAGGCTGCCCTAAACTGGGTGTTTTAAAACAAATATATTCCATCATGATTATCGAGGCTATAAGTCCAAAATCAAGGTAGTAGCAGGGCTGTGCTCCCTCTGAAGCTAGTCCCAGGCTTTCTTCAGTTTGTGACAGCTTAACTCCAATGTCTAACTAAGGTTAGGATTTCAACATATTGTGTGTGTGGGGGGGGGGGGGGGCGCGACACCATGATTCAACCCATAACATATATTTTCCAGCTTTCTTGACCAAAAACCCACATGAAGAATAGATTTTACATTTTGACCCAGTACATGCAAATGTATATGTGTGTATATAGCAACAAAAGTTTTATAAAATAATATTTACCCTTATTACATATGATACTGTTTTTTCCCATTTAACTCAATTTTATGGTTTCAATTATATATGCATATTATATACACATACATAGAGCTTACAACCCATTAATGTATTGATAGCCTGTAGTTTATAAAACATACAGATTATACACTGTTTTTTTTTCTTTTTTTTTTACAAATGTTTATTGGATATCTCCTATACAAGTTGCAGTGGGAAACAGGGATCTTTCCTTCCTTCATTTATAGGAAAGCAGAGTCAGTAAAAAATAGTTCACAAATGAACCAGAATTGGTGTGTTCCTTGACATACACAATTTGTCCACAGACCAGCTGTGTCAGTATCACCTGGGATCTTGTTATAAATGCAGGTGCTCATATCTACTGGATTAGAATCTACATTTTATCAAGATTTCCAGGAGATTTGTATACAAGTTAGAAGTTAGCAAACACTGCCCTAGAAAAGTCCAATCATACTGAAGTCCTGTAGAAATTCAAAGGCAGGGATCCCTGGGTGGTGCAGCGGTTTGGCGCCTGCCTTTGGCCCAGGGCGCGATCCTGGAGACCCGGGATCAAATCCCACATCGGGCTCCCAGTGCATGGAGCCTGCTTCTCCCTCTGCCTGTGTCTCTGCCTCTCTCTCTCTCTCTCTCTCTCTCTCTGTGTGACTATCATAAATAAAAAAAAAAAAAAAGAAAGAAAGAAATTCAAAGGCACTTGCTTTTAGTCGTGGGAGTCCTAGGATGCTGTCTTAGAGATAACAGCAATTTACTTTTTAAAGATTATTTATTTATTTATTCATGAGAGACAGAGAGAGTCAGAGACATAGGCAGAGGGAGAAGCAGGCTCCATGCAGGGAGCCCGATGTGGAACTTGATCCCGGGTCTCCAGGATCAGGCTCTGGGCTGAAGGTGACACTAAACCCCTGAGCCACCCGGGCTGCCCGAGATAACAGCATTTGAAGTAGGCCTTAAAGCTTGAATAAGATTGGACATACAGAGAAATGTTACCGTAGGCAAAATAAATGTTACGAGCAAAAAGAGGAGACAGAAAAGGCAAAGATACCTTTAGGAAACTGTGTTTGTCTTAAATATATAATCTATGAGGGTAAATAGGGGAGAATAGTTTTTTAAAGTTACTGAAATCAAATAACAGGGCCTGGACTATCAGGATAGAGTTATTTTGGACCAGGAGCATGATACACCCATAACCCGGCTCTAGAATGTAATTTGACAACAGTATAGGAGTACGCTGTAGGAGGAGATTTGAACTGGAGGTTTTTTTTTTTTTTTTTTAAGATTTTATTTATTTATTCATGAGAGACACACACAGAGAGGGGCAGAGACACAGGCAGAGGGAGAAGCAGGCTCCATGCAGGGAGCCCGACGTGGGACCCGATCCCAATTGCGGGACTCCAGGATCACGCCCCGGGCCGAAGGTGGCGCCAAACCGCTGAGCCACCGGGGTTGCCCCACGAAATGGAGGTTCTGTTTAGAAGCTTATTGTTACCTAAGCAAAGGGTATTAGGTACCTGTTTTACTGCAGTGGCATTGGGAACAGAGGCATCAGTAACCAAATAAAACATGGCACCCGTTGGATGGATGAAGTAAAAGGAGGAGGAGGATCAAGGATGAATTCAGGGTTCCCTGCCAAGGTGACTATAAGTATGTTAGTACTGTTAAATTTTTCCAATTTTTAGAAGTTGAAGGATTGAGAAAGGAGATAGAATTCTATTTTAAATAAGCAGTGGAAATATAGGGCTAAAAATTATGGTAGAGGCTAGAGCTTAAGATTTTGGAGACAGTTAAAATTGATTTTGGTTGTCACACCAAAAAGTAATATTTCTCTTTTTACATTAAACACATCTTACCAAAATAAATATTAGCCAAGAGACAGTGTATAAAATTTGCCACGTGTAGCAGGAAGTCTCTGGAGAGAGCTTAGATTTGAAAAAATGTTGATGGGCCCATACAAACAAATTCCAACAGAATTGGGTCTGGCTTTGAAGAGCATGCCCTGATTTATATGTAGTGTTCCAGCTGGAAATCTCGGTTGATTCTGGATTATAGGGGAAAAAATTCCTTTAATGTTTCTAGTATATGTTTTCATATTGTGATATTAAAGAGAGAGACGTAGTTTATCATACTTAGAACAGTTATTAACCTTTTATACATTAGTGACTTAAGTAATATTATTCAGCAGACTGTAGGAATGGCTTTCATTTCTCTGTAACATTGCAAGTTTAAGTAAATTCATATTGGTACCACTGCCAGGAAATAACCTATTTATGGTTACTGCTGCCCATCCACAGAAGTTTTTCCTATTTTACAGTTTTAAAAAATCTCTGTAGTACTCAAAAACTTGTAAGGTTTGGTTATAAAATGAAAACAATGTGTAAGCTGTGATATGAAGGAGTCCAAATTTGAGAATGTAATTCCCTCTGTGATTGAAAGAGAATGTGGTGGAGTTTTTAGTAACACTTAAAATATAAAAAGAAAGGCCCATGCTACCAATTCTTCGTAGTATTCTTTTTAATTGGTTGGTGTTTTAAACTAAGGTAATTACCGTTAGGTGCCAGTTAGCTCCTAAAGTGAAAGAAGATTAGAAAATAATTAAATTCCTTTGTCCCAACTTTTCTATTTCAAGTCTGAATTCCACACAGAGATTCTGCTTCATTACTAGTCATGATTTCCCTAATTACTGAACTACAACACCCACACTCTGTTATTCCAGATCTCCTAATTTATTCATGCTAAGATTGCATCAAATTTTAAATTATTGATAATATTTGATTGCATATTTGTAAGTGAATGTGGAAGTGAAAAATGAATTGTAGAAGAGTATTTTAAGAATAACATAGAGACATAAAAATTTGCCTTGTTTTCAAACATGTAGTCCTGTATATTCTGAGATGTGACAGTTTGCCTTTCAGATAGAAATAGTGCCTGCTCTGTAACCTGAAAGAAAATTCAGGTACATTTTTTATATATATATATATATACTTTTTTACATATAAAACATAATTATATGATTGCATTTGGTTTACTAGAGTAGCTATTTTAAGTAGGAAAATGTTTTATGCTAGTGCAATAAGATAAGAAAAACAAAATAAAATGTAAATATTGGGGAAACCAGGGCAGATTATCATTATTTAACTATGATAGGATATGTTTGCAATCAAACAGAAACCTAAGAGACTAAACTAGAAAACTGTTAGAATTGTTACAATAGAGAATTATGTAGGTCGTAACCAAGCAGTTACATAGGCTGAAACCAGTTGAAAAATATAATAGGCAAATCATGTCACAGCATCCAAAATTGCAAAATACTTAGAAATAATTACCATAAGAAATAAATGTATAAATGTGTATGACTTATTTGAATAATACTAAAAACAATTGTGAATAGATTCCTTTGTTTCCAAATAGGGAGATTCAATATTGTAAAGCTAATGTCAGGTTTTCGAAAGATTACTTTAATGCTAGTAACAATATCAGTGAGGTTTTAAAGTTTTGATAACTTGACAGTAAAGTTTATCTGCAATAAAAATAATAACATTTATTGAATGCTTGTTAGGAGTCAGACTGGGAGAAAATATTTGTACTGGTAACAGAGAAAGGGCTAGTATCCAAAAACTGTGTAATATCCAAATAATCCCTATAAAATTGTTTTAAAAATTAATTTTTGGACAAAACAGCTAGAAAACTGAAGACAAATGGCATATGAACATGGGAAAAAAAGTTCAACCTTATTAAATGGTCAAAGAAAAAAATTATAAGTAGAATTTTTTTTTTCTTTCAAATATAAAAAACAATTTGGGAAAATGCGTCACTGGTGGGTAAGTAAAGTGACATAACATTTTTGGAGGCCATCTTTCAATTTTAAATGCATATAAGTTTTTAACATGTTCTCTTTTAAAGGTTTATTATGAAGAATAAAATTCTACAAGTACCAACTTAGAGAAATATTTACAGCTCGCTATTATATAAAAAATTAAATTGTAGAACAATATGAAAAGTTCCTACTGTCTTACCTTCTCTTTTCAAAGATACCTATCTCACATTTATCTCAACATACTATGTTGATAACACTGTCTGCTCAAGGGTGGAAAGTAGGGGAATGATATATTTTAGGTAAATCTTAAATAATTTTCAGTTTTTGCATTAACCGGGTGTTACTTCTTCTAAGATTGTGTTAGCTCAAAGAGGCAATGGTTTCCTCAAGATAGAAATGTAGGTCTCTTGCAACTCAAGGCCAGTATGAAACTTTGAAGTCATCATGGACCCAGATTCCTTCCTTTTTTTTTTTTTAACTTTTGGTAAAGATTTATTTATTTATTTGAGAGAGAGCATGCACGTGAGCATGTGGGAGGAGGTCGCAGAGGTAGAGAGAATTTCAGACTCTGAGCTGAACACGAAGTCTCACACAGGGCTCTGTCTCACAACCTTGAGATCATACCTGAGCCGAAACAAAGAGTCGGAAGCTCAATGGACTGAACCACCCAGGTGACCCAAACCCAGATTCCTTCTATCTTTTGCTCCACTACCATTATATTGGCTTCCATCCTGTAGATATCCTCATGATTCAGGGTCATTGCTAGAGCTTTAGCATCCCATCTGAGTTCCCAGCAACAGGTAAAAAAGGTAGGGCAAAAGCGGGGAATACTTCCCAGCTAAATCAGTTCCTTTCACAATCCTTTTCGTAAGTCCTACCCAGCAGCACTTCTGACTATATTTCATTGGCAGAACTCAAGTGGACACACTTTGCTTTGAGAAAGGCTGTATAGTGTGGTCTTTTACCTAGGAACATCACTGTCTTTAATAAAATCAGGGTTATATTACCAAAGAAGAAGGGGAAGAGAAATGTTGGGTAGGCATCAAATAGATTCTGCCATAGAAATTTTTCCAACAAGCTGAACTATAATTTCTATTATGTGTGCATATGCAAACATAGGATCTTTATTATGTGTCCCTGTTTTGTGTAATTACACTTTAAAATTGAATTCCCTGTAAGATTTTTAGAAAGAACTTATGCGCTATTCAGGCCACTTATTAAATCATGGATTTGGCTTAATTATTATTCAGGATGTGTCATTAAAAACTAATCTAATCATTTCCTAAATTGTCATGAATGTTGCTTCAAGGTCTTTGGAGATAGTACAGTTGAATTCACATTGCTTATTGGCCGTATGGCTAAATGTGTCTGCATCAGTCTTTGTGTACGCTCCATTTTTGTATATTTCATTCTGCATCGCAGTTTGAGATTTATAGACAAGAAAAGCCCAAATATGAGCTCCTTGAAGAGCAAAAACTATCTTATTCAGAACGAGTGATTATTAAATATATAAAATGAAAATTCTGCTGTTGAGGACAGGTATAGAATGTACTGGAATGTTATAAGCTATTCCAAAAGGAGAGTTAGAAATATTTTTTTTATAATAGAAGTATTCCTGGAATTAACATATAGTTCCTTAAAAGGAGGGGGGTGCCTAATTTCTGCATAAGTAAAATGTAGATTAACTACTTCACTGGGATGTTTTAAGGATTCAGTAAATTAATATACTGATAGTGGTAGGAAAACCAGTTTTATGTTCTCCATACTTACACATCTTATCCTGTCTCAGATTTCTAATTGTTTCATGTTTGTTAATTTTGCTTTCCCAAGTACGTTTTATAAAAGTCGTTTCTTTAAACTCATTCTCTACCACCTTAACCTAGTAATGTGATTTTCGGTTATATAGTCATATACTAAGATTGACTTCATCGACTTCACAGAAAATCAGGAAAGAAGTGAAATGCATTATCTTAACATTCACTAGTGCAGAGCGTGTTTAATGGTGAAAGAAATTACCATATTTTTTATGGTAATTTTTAGAAATTTAGAAAGCATGTCCTTAAATGGGAGCATGGCATGTTATAGAGTGAAGAAATTTAACATTTCAAAGGAAAAAGAAGCCTCCCAAGGACCAGAGAAGTAGGAAGTGGAATGAGAGACATGACATCATAAAACCAGAGAGGTTAAAGGATTAGAAGAGAAAACAGGTATTGGAGAAACTCTTAAAGGTGTTCAGAAAGTTCAAGAAAATGGAGTTTGTTGAAATTTACCTGGTGGAGATCCTTAAAAAGGTGTTAATGAAGTGCAGAGAATCCAGTCCGTATCTGTTGAAGGGAAAATTAAATGGTAGAATTTGAGATAAAGGTTTTCCATTTAAGAAATTTGACCATTACCAGAAGACAGAGAATGAAGTTAATTGGGTTTCATAAAAGCCTCTTTAAGATGGGGGTACGTCTGATGGGATTATGATAACATAACAGACCAAATTCTAGGAATTTCTTAGAACTGTGCAGACCGTGCATGATGGGATAGCCATCTGGGGGTCTTTGTTGATAAACTGTTAAAAACGTTTCTAGTGTGAATAGCCACAAACATTTTCAGTGCTTTTTTGTTGGTTGAGTAAACCGAAGAGCATGAATGCAAAAGCAAAATTTGATGCCAAATCACAGAAGTTGCCATAAACACAGAAGTTCCCCTAGTGAGGACACTGCCTGTGCCTGAATTTCATTTGTTTCTGCTGCTACCATTTCTTAATTTTTCCTGGTGACTAGCCAGATTAGAACTATGAATGAAGACTGGTCTTGCGCAGATGGTAGATGAGATATAGGTGACTTAGGTAAGTGAAGAAAATACTTAGGGGTTCGATGTGATGATCGGGTCTGATCTGGTCTATCTTAGAATGAAAGAGATGTGCTTATTCTTTGTCATGGGGGTTTGCAACCTTAGTATATGCCTAAATCTACAGCTGCTCCTCATTTTCCAGATGGCATCTATGGCTGAGAGTACTTTTTACCATCTGCACTTCTCAAAGAGTTTGTGAACTCTCTCTTTTAATTATTGGAAATGGAAAAACTAATTGGTAAAGTGGTTAAATGATGTAAAAGATTTTTAAAATTAAGTTAGAGCTTTTCACATTCTATTTAACCTTTTAAATAAGATCAATGCTTTAAATGCTTTTTGACTTCCATCTTTGCATACCTGCCATCTTTGATATTTGCAGTACTCCAAAATACTTTGTAATAACTATTTTGTCTATTGACTGACATTTTGAGTCAGATTCCAAGATTCTTACCTCCCTCCAATACCATACTGTGTTTTTGACATGAGCATAGAGCAACTAACACTGAATGAATGCAGAGTACAAACTTATTTGAATCGTTCCATTCATCTAATAATGTTTTCAAGTCGGTAAGGTATAGTCTCATGATTTGTAAAAGTAATTGAGAAAAACTTTTTAGGTGTTGCTCATGTTTCTATATATGTAAAGCATTGAGATAGCAGGAGGAGCAATTTCCCACTTAGGTAATACTTTTTTAACTAGCTGAGCATAATAGGAGTGACATCTGACTCTGAAAATGAACATATTCTCTAGAATTCCCTAGATTTGGACTGTTATTAGCTTTTATTTTTCCTTCCAGTTTTATGAGTCATAAATGTATTTTCTTAATGATGTGTTGTAAATAAGTATCCTCTAATAATCAGTAGTTACAGTACTTATTCACCATCTTTTCTCTTTAGGCAGGTTCTACTGGGGAAAATTCTCTAGATAGTTTGTCCATTTATAAAATTAGACACTTGCCATCTTTGCTCATTTTCAAGTTCTCTGTTTACAAAACTATTAAGAAGGTGTGAAATGCAGCCAAACTTCCCAGTTTATGGGAAATGTCTGATGATTGCATTTCCTACATGTTCATTGTTCACACATGAAGAAATTTGGCAGCTGCGAGATTATTAAGTTTAGAGTATCCAAATCTAACCCTCGCTGGGATTTTGGTTTCCTGCTTTCCACCCCCACCATCTCACCCCTTTTGTAATCATATTTGTGGTAAGTGCTGTGGTGTTATTTCTTAAGGTTGGTGATCCTTCAGTTTTCTTTGTTTTCCATTTATTGGATGCTATGCATAAATCCTAGACCAGGAGTTCACCTGATAGAGCGCCCTGGCTTCAGACAGAAACATGCCCAAACTCCTCAGGAGGTTCCTTCTAACAAAGAGGTTTGATGGTAGTACCATTGTTGATAGAGGGAGGCAGTGATGGTAGCTAATCTAAATGCTGTCGTTATTTTGTAATTACTTGCTAGAAGATTTATGGTCATACACAAGATTTTATAGCTAACTGAAAATAGTAGAAAACAGTTTGTATATATTGTTGTGGTTGATTGAATTTTACTTAAGTTGGCTTTTAATCCAAGTTTTTTCCTGTTGAAAACTTCAGATGACTGTTTCTTCATGATTACTAAAGATCAGTTAGGAAAAGTGAGATTTTTTTCTGAATACATGTAGAGTTATGAAGGGAGAAAACCATATGATTTGTTAAGTGGATCAAAAGTCAGCAGCTTTTTTGATCCGATTAGCTGCTGATAGTTAACCGATAGATGGGTGTGCACAGGTTCAGGTGACAAGAAAGAGAAGACAAAGAAACGGGACTGGGGCAGAGGTGTGATGAAAGTAGGGCATGGAAGAGAAGACAGAGTGGACTGCTTATCATCAAGGTGCCATAAGCAGCTGCCTCAGGTACTGCTCTCCTCCACTGTAGCCATCCCTCAAAGAATTCTTTCGTAGTTTCCAGATGGCTAATACTACCATTTGGTGATCCAGTTTGACATACTCGATGTCTTTTACGTATTTCTGAAGTCTGTTTTCAAAATGATGGTGGTAGTAGTTTTTATGACACTGAAGGTGATTGTGAAGATGAGCAAACTTGCTTTTTTGTTTCATGAGTCATTTGAATAAAAGGTTCTGTGAATGGAAATTATGATCACCATTGCCTTCAGTGAGTATTCTGCAGTGGGAGAAGTAAATTTAGAATTTGAAAGTCTGTCCTTTGTGTTTCATTCACAGGCTGTAGAAGAAGAAGATAAGATGACACCTGAACAGCTGGCAATAAAGAATGTTGGCAAGCAGGTGAGCTATACCGTAATAGGTTATGCAGTCGCATAATAACGTGCTCTTGTAGAGTTAAAACTGTTTTAGGGCCAGTGTAATTTTTTTTCCTATTTGTTCACTCTATATTTTTCTTTTGTCTTGTAAATATGATGTTAATTTTAAAGGCCACTGAATTACTTGATGTCAAATTCTCTTTGCCATACATCGTGAAGTCACAAATAGATCTGAGAGATACTATCTTTAGTGAAAACAATTTACTAGATATACATTAGGAGACTTATGTCCTGAGTTAGTTTTTAAAGTATTATTTTCACTTCAAATAATATTATTAGTAAAGATAACAGAATGGTAGATTTATTTCATATGTAAGTTTTTTTAAATGATACAATTTGTCCATATGTAGGCTTCAGTATGTAGGTAGTGTTCCTGAGAAGGCTGAGAGCCCCCTTGGATTATAGCGAGTGAGGAGAAAGGGTTTTAAGTATTTGCTCTTTCACTTTTCCAAGATGAAATATATATTTTAGTTCCTATTTTCTGAGGGTTGGGGGAACACACCAACCAATTAAAAGAATCTACAGATTAATTAGACTGTTTTTTAAAGAATGTTGATTACATTTTTTTTCATTTCATGGAACATGGTTATCATATTGCTGATGTTGGCAGAATCTTGATATTTCAGATGCAAGACACTAAGCTGTCTTTGCTTTCAGCCATCCTACCATATGCTCTGATCCCATCACATCTCACAAGCTATGTAGGTTTGGGCCAGGACCATTCTTGGATGGGAAATCTCTAAGAATCACCCAGCTGCCACAAGAAGTAATGTAGATAACTGAGGGAAGTGTGTTACCAATTCACTACAGAACCAGTTACTCCCAACAGAGCAGTAGGGGCAAAGGTCTGACTTAAATATCATACTTAGTAAAATTAAATCTCACTACACCCTGAATATTACAATTTAAAAACAGCTAGAACACTACCCAGACAAAATGGAGTATGGTTCATCTTATTCTCTCATCCTGTGTGATCTGATCCAGTTACCTTGCTTTTTCCCACTACTTATTGTAGTCTAATATAAATTATTAGATCTCCGACTTGGAGCCTTGCACTTTATAGAACTCACTAACTGTTTTTGCAATAAATGACTCTGAGGCTACGATGTAGATTTTATTTAACAGCAACAAATAAAAGGTCTAAAATAAAAATGAAGCTGAAAAATATGTAATGGGCAAAGTTGAATAATCTTCAGAATCATTTTTTAAAATCTAGTACTTCACTGGTTTAGCCTATTGCGTGGCAAAAAGCAAAAGCTGTCTGTAATGGAATCAGATCACTGTCTTTTTCTCCTGCCAGTCTTTCTCAGACACTTTCACCTAAAGTGTCCTAAGGCTTATTTTCTGAAATAAAGAAAATTTAATATGTGGTCTAGTTACTTGAAATTATTTGTAGCATGTTGTATCTCTGGATTGTTTAAGGAAATCAGGTATGTATTGAAATTGTAATTTAGAAAAGAACAGCCAAGAAATAATTCCATTGATGAGCATTTGTTTAAAGTAGGAGTCTTGGGTATTTAAGCAATACCCATACAAAAATAATGCTTTAATTGAGAGTTTTTTTATTGTGTGCAATATATATATGTATCTTTTTTTTTAAAGCTTTCACATTTAGCTGAAATACTTCATTCAGCTCAGCCTTAAACATAAATATAAATTAAGCATTCTAATTTAACTTCATTTATTACAGTGCTATTTTAAGCCTCATTTTTAACTCAGACATTTGAAATACAGATTCGATCAGGTTTCAGTTAAAAGATTGTACCTATATACTTTTCTGTGATATACTATTTTTTTCAAAATAGTTGCAGGAAATATGTATCCTTACCATTATTTCATACATATTATATACATGTAAAATATGTATATCTTAACATTGTATTTAAATTTTTAACAACACACAGTGACTTTTGATCCAGGAATATTTCCTGAGCCATTTAAAGCACCTTTTCTGAAATATCAAAATTGTACAGGAATTAAATTTAAATTAAAATTACAGAGGAAGTGATGAGAGAGAATTCACATTGAACTCTCACCTATTGGTATGTTTGTTTCGAGTAAAGAACCCACTCAGTCAACAAATATGAATGGCAGAAAATATGCATGCATACTTG
Organism: Canis aureus; assembly: GCF_053574225.1. NCBI lineage: Eukaryota > Metazoa > Chordata > Mammalia > Carnivora > Canidae > Canis > Canis aureus. Next base: position 23,907,802 of record NC_135644.1, on the reverse strand, counting down.
GGCTTATGCACACTTATAAATGCTTATACTTTGTTTTTAAAAAATCAGATGCTGCGCCTGTATAGAATTCCTTGTTACTCTTTGTAATTTCTGGTCCAGAGTCGTAGCATTGATTGTGTAAATCAGTTTTTCATTGTGTAATCTATTATTTTATCAGGTACTTAATTTTTAAATACATTTAGAAATCCTGAGAATATAACAATATATTAGGAAAGTAGGAAAGTTAAATTGTAAGATAAATATAAATTTAGGTTTGGCTTTCTTTACCACTTTCAACTATTTACACTAAGTAATTCTTCTATCAGTAATGTGGTTCTTTTTTCTTTTTCTTTCCTTTCTTTTTGTTTTTTTTAATTTAGGACCCCAAACGTCATTTGGAGGAACATGTGGATGTCCTTATGACTTCAAATATTGTCCAGTGTTTAGCAGCTATGTTGGATACTGTCGTATTTAAATAAAACCATGCAAAAAGCTATTGGTGATACTTTCAGCGTATATTCCTCTATTGTTCCTAATGCTCAAAATCAAGGGACCTCTGAAGGTGTGTTTGGTTAAATGTAAGACATCTGGCATCATTTGCAGCACTGTAACACCTTCAGTCTCAGTTGTGCAATTACTTCTGTTTCTTTAGTCAGGGTCTTTGCAGATTCCAAAGTTGTATAAGAATACATCAAAGTGGACAAATTTTGTTAAGATCCCATTTAATATTTGAAGAAATCAGTAACACAAATATATTTTGATTGTTGCTTACAAAATAAAATACATTTACAATCTATGTCTCCTGAGGTTTTTTGGCACTGGGTGGAATTGACAGAATAACATTTGACAGTGCTCTAGAAATCTCACACAAAGATATGTTTCTCTTTGCAATGTAAGATCTGATAACACATAAAACATCAACGTGATAACAAAACTTCACAAATGTAAAATGATTGCCATTAAGGAGTTGTTGCCCCATTAGTGAGTAACCCAGAAAAAATGTTGACATATTTTATATCGTATAGTCAGTATCTTAACATATTATACTTTCCAGGGTTTCAGAGGAGTATGTTTAAGAAGAAAGAGGGGACAGTGTTAATTGAGACTTTATTATTTTTTTGAAGAGTACATTCTACCAATGCTGAGATTCCCTGGAAGTTGCCTGCTCCAAAGTCCACTAGACTTTATCCGCTAAGACAACCATAGGAGGTATATAATCTCTTCAAAACAAATTGAGAAAAGTCACCATAATGTGAATTTAATATCATGAGCACATAAGAAATAATTTTGTTACTGTTTTCTCTCATCTTTCTCAAATTAAAACTATGTTTTCTGATAAAGACAAAAATTTGACTAATGGCCCCTTTAACAGATGACCTTATCCCTCAACCTGTTTCTAACCCGACATACATGAGTAGCTGCCCCCATTGGTACTCATGGCACAGCACCGTTCTTGGGTACAGCAAGGAGTATGCGAAAACATATGGAGACAGATTTAATTCTTATGTGTACCCTTTGTGAAAATATGGTAAAAATGTTTGTTTCTAAGACTTCATTAAAAGAAGGTTTTACTTGGGGACTTGGAATTTAGATTTAGCCTCTTAGGTGGTAGGAGTGACGTGATAGACCAAATTACTGTCCTGTTTGAACAATTCTAGGCTCTTATTGGTTGCCTAATGAATAGTTACCAGAAACTAAAAGAAATGGCTTAAATTCCCACCGTGTTTCACAGTCTCTTTTTTGGTGAAATAAGAGGTGTTCTGAGCATTTGCTTGTCCTGTGGCTTTTTCTTTTATATATAGTCATAGTATGTTTTATGTAGGACATGTAATATGTATTAATTTAATTGTTGACATTACAACAACTAACCATTATAATTAAAATATAAGTGGAAGTTAGCAGAAGTTTTCCTTTTGCCTAATTTAACCTTGTGTGCAGACTTTTTTTTGGATATGTGATTTTTCCCTTTACATAAAGAGGGTTCTATGATTTATTTCACAGCTATTCATTAGAGCTAGTCAAGATTTCTTTCCTACAATATGCCCTCAGAAGAAGGCCTCAATAATCTAAGGGTTATTCTCAACATTCCATTTGGAAAATTTTTTTGTTTTTCATCTTAGTCTCCTGAAAGCATCTCCTGAGAAGGCTTATACAATGCCTGCCTTTTGCTCTTAGTTGATCACCTCTCACCCTGGACTCCTCACAACCAGCACTACCTTCTACTTGATTCATGGTGGAGACCAATGAATTTCAAAACCAGGAATCCTCCTAGCAAAAGCTACATTTTCTTTTGAGATTTGTAATCAATCAAAATTAGGATCCCCTGAGTTTCAATGAACACTTTTGTCCTGGAAGGTACACCTATTCTAGCAGCAGCCTGGTGGCTCGGGTCCCGTTAGGCATTGAAACCACTTACTTAATCACTAGCTCAGTTAGGTGTGTATGTACTTACGTGAGCATCCTCACCCATCTATTATGCAGTATTAAAGCAACACAAGAACCTGAACTCCCGCTTGCCCCTAATGTAGAGATGCCCCTGCTTTCCTCTTAGACTAACATGAGGCCATTGGAAGCTCCAGTCTCCCCATGCAGTGTGATCTGCCTGGACCAGGAGCAGCGGGGTCTTCGGGGAGCTCATTATATATATACAAAATCCAGGCCCTCGCTTGAGACCTGAATCAACAATCCAGAATCCTGGTGTGGTTCATGTGCACTTTGAACCCTGAGGAGCCCTGCTGCACACAAGTATGGCTCAAGAGCAGGTGTGCTGATGTTGAGGAAAGTGAAATTTCCCTTTGGAGCATATATGAGTTCCTGTAGGGAGGAATCGCTGAATGTAGTACAGATAATCTGAGGTCAATGCACATTTATCTCCTCCAATTCCTCAAAAACTGGAAGGTGCACTCTATCCCTTTTCTATACTTTAACATTTCATTTTTGCATTCTTCATTCTTTAAAAAGTTAATTCAGGGTGCCGCGAATGAGAAAGCTTCTAGGGCCCAGGTGCAGTCTCGCCTTTTTTGCCATATACTTAAGGCTCTCGTCCCACTGAGAAAGGCGGTGGCGGGTGGGAGTGGGAGGGGGGGGGGTGACCTCGGAAGCAGGGGGCAGAGGGGCGCTCAGAGAGAAGTTAAAGACGGAAAGGAGAAAACAAGAGTAGACAAAATTGGGCAAAAACCTCTCAGGAGAAATGATGGTGGAGGGTAATCCGCAGAAAACCCCGGCGTCAAATAGTGCCCCAGCTCTGTCCCCTCCCCCGCACCCCGAGGCCTCAGCAGCCAAGGCCCTGCCTGTTTATGAAGCTTCGTGGCCAGGCGCGGAGATTCGCTTCCGAAAGGGGGAAAAAGAAAAAAAAAAAAAGGGTCTGGCTGCATTTCTCCGAGCAAACTGTCTGGACATCTGGTCCCCCGCTCGCCCGGCCCAGGGCCGTGGGCCGCGGGGCCTGGCTGGCGGCGCCGGCCGGAGGCCACAGCTGGGACCCTGCGCAGCCCACTCAGGCCCACTGAGGCAGCGCCCTGGCGGGGGCCAAGCCCGTGTGCCCGAGCCCGGGAGCCCCCGCGTCCCCAGCGCCGCTCCCCGCCCGGAGGCGCCGAGGCCCGGGAGCGCGGGCGCGCCGTGTGCAGGGAGGGCTTCGGCTGCCCGGGCGCCCCCGGCACGGCGTGTGCCCGGCCCCGCGCCCCGCAACCCCGCGCCCCGCGCCCCGCGCCGCTGCCCCCACGCTCCCCGGGCCTCGCGGGCGGCGGGCGGCGGGCGGCGGGCGGCCTGGGCGCGGGGACGTCAGACAATGCGGCGGCCGGAGGCGGGCAGGGCCGGGAGGCCGCGGGGAGGCCGCGGGGAGGCCCGCGGGAGCCCGTCCCCCCGTCCCCCGGCCGCCGGCCCGCGGCCCCGAGGCGCCGCCGCGCTCCCGCCCCGGCTCCCCGCGGGCTCGGCGTCCCGGGCAGGGCGCCGCCGCGGGGAGCGCCTCGGGCGGATGCAGCTCTCGGCCGCCGGCCCCGCGCGGGCCGCTGCCCCTCCGGAGCCGGTACCGGGGATTCCTTCCGACATCTCGGGGTCGCTCTGGGCCTCGTGCTACTCATCTGGGCCAACATCCTTTTAAATCGGGTATTTTCTCTATTCCTCCGTTGGAGCCTCCTCGTTTTAAACTTACTGGTATGGGTTGTTTTTTTTTTTCTCCCTCCCCTCCAGATTATATAAACGGTACACACAGGCGCGCACACACACGCACACGCGTCCTCGGCACCGACCCCCGCGCCCACACCGCTTCCACTCCGCCCCCGCAGATGAGCGCCGCCCGCGACCCCGTCTGCACCGGGGCTCGGCCCGTCCTGCCCTGGCGAGGCTCCCGGGCCCGGCCGCCGCGCCAGCACCTCGGAGCCAGGGGAGCGCAGCGGCCGCCGCGCACGGCGCCGGCCCCCGCCACGGGCTCGCTCTGCACATAACCTGCAACCGAGCTCGCGGATAGAGTATTTAGCAAAGACCCCGTACACATCACTGCAAACACATTAGGGCGCTTCGGCCCGACGGCTTATGATTATTTCAGAACTTAAAAAAGGTGATCGTGGATTGTCACCGTGTCTGTGCTGGAGCGAGGAGCCGCACCTTCCCGAGGTGGGCGGACGGTGGGTGAGCCGCAGCGTCTCGCCCCCCGCCCCCCGCCCCCGCCCCGCTCGCCGCCGCTCTCTGCCGCACAGATTTATTTATTTATGTGTGTGGATAAAAAGGTGTGCGTGGTGGGGGGGGGGGCGGTTCGCCGGGGACCCGCAGGACCCGCTCACAAAGGACTGGCTCAGGTGTTCTGTGCTTCTGTATTAACTGGAAAAGACAGACTCTGGAACTTTTACAGGGCGAGAAGAGGCCACCGGCTCGCGCTTTGTATACTTTGCACTTGAAATCGTTACATTCAACTGAATATTTGGCTCATTCAGATCCGAAAAGTCTCCTAGCATCATCGAATTCCCTCCTCCGCCCCTCGGCTCGAGAGGAGGGAGGTGGTGGTGGGGGGGGGGGGAAGGTAGGAAAATGTTTAGTAAATTGCACATCTTTGAATCTTCCTAAAGCAGTGGTCACAAAGCTTAAAGGTGACACAACAGTGCTCACGTAAAGCCAACACACATTCCCCACCCCACCCACCCCCCCAAGCCAACAATAAAATCATCCCCTTCAATTTGCCATGATCGTCGCGACCAGGAGCCAGGTGATTATCCTAATTAATGTCTATCTAATTAAATTACTGTCAGCAGTTAACCAATGGCAGGAGCCGTTTCATCGGCTGCACAAGCAGCAAGATCAAAAGTGAGCCTTTTCTGATTGCTGCATAGTGTCAATTGGCCAATCTCTTCTCCCAGGGAAAAAAAAAAAGTAAATCAAACCTTTGAGAAGCATTTGCTGGTTGAAGTGCTTTCTGTCTAGTGAGGGGGTCTGTGGATTTCTAGTTTATGATAAATAGGACTTTAAAAACCAGGGACAGGAGGGCGAGTGTTCAGGTTCTAGAGCTATGCAGCTGGAGCACTGCCTTTCTCCTTCTATCATGCTCTCCAAGAAATTTCTCAATGTGAGCAGCAGCTACCCACATTCAGGCGGATCTGAGCTTGTCTTGCACGATCATCCCATTATCTCGACCACTGACAACCTGGAGAGAAGTTCACCTTTGAAAAAAATTACCAGGGGGATGACGAATCAGTCAGATACAGACAATTTTCCTGACTCCAAGGACTCACCAGGGGACGTCCAGAGAAGTAAACTCTCTCCTGTCTTGGACGGGGTCTCTGAGCTTCGTCACAGTTTCGATGGCTCTGCTGCAGATCGCTACCTCCTCTCTCAGTCCAGCCAGCCACAGTCTGCGGCCACTGCTCCCAGTGCCATGTTCCCGTACCCCGGCCAGCACGGACCGGCGCACCCCGCCTTCTCCATCGGCAGCCCCAGCCGCTACATGGCCCACCACCCGGTCATCACCAACGGAGCCTACAACAGCCTGCTGTCCAACTCCTCGCCGCAGGGCTACCCCGCGGCCGGCTACCCTTACCCACAGCAGTACGGCCACTCCTACCAGGGAGCCCCGTTCTACCAGTTCTCCTCCACGCAGCCCGGACTGGTACCCGGCAAAGCGCAGGTGTACCTGTGCAACAGGCCCCTCTGGCTGAAATTTCACCGCCACCAAACGGAGATGATCATCACCAAGCAGGGAAGGTAATGCTACATCCCCGGCAGTCGCTGCTCCAGGCGCGGCCCGGGGGCAAGAGCGCCGGGTTGCCACCGCCCCGGGAGCGCTGTTTTGGGGTCGGGAGCGGAGCGGAAGGCGCCCCGGGGCGCCCCGGAGTTGGCTGGTGTTGGAAGACGGGGACGTGGAAGGTACAACCGCCGCGGTGATGTTGGGAAGGGGGTTCCCGCCCTAGAAAGGTGGTCGGAGAGCCGGCCGGGGCCGGAGAAAGGCGGCGGAGAGGGCGAGTCCCCGGCCTGCGGCTGGGCCATTGCAGGGGCGCCTCCGTGCCCGCGAGCGGGGACAGGTGGACGTGCGGGGCGCCGGCCGCGCTCCCCACCTGGGCAGTGACACCTGCCGACTCCCCGCTCCGGCGCTCCCGCCGATCTCCCCGACTCCAGCCCCACTTCTTTTCCTCCCCCACCACCCCTTCTTTAACCCAGCAAACATTCGCTCATCGACGCTGGAAGAACAAGTTTTGCTTTGCTATCTGGCGCCGCGCTTCTTGCATTTAATCTTTAACATTTATGTGTTTTTTTTCTCTTGTTTTCTACCCCCCCCCCTTAATTTAAATAGGCGCATGTTTCCTTTTTTAAGTTTTAACATTTCTGGTCTCGATCCCACGGCTCATTACAATATTTTTGTGGATGTGATTTTGGCGGATCCCAATCACTGGAGGTTTCAAGGAGGCAAATGGGTTCCTTGCGGCAAAGCGGACACCAATGTGCAAGGCAAGTCCTTCCAATTAACACATTTTCCTGACACTTATTTAGGTGAGAATGATTAATTAAAGCCTTTGTGGACTGGCTCGAGAGACTTTTAAAACGATCGGCCAATGACTTCTAAAAGGAAACGAGGGGGATAAGGGGACAGACTGAGCCGCGAGAAGGGGGAGGATTATGCAAAAGCTATTTTAATCATCTCCAGTTAATAGGAAGAAAGCGAGGCCTAAAAAATCCCCAGCTAATGGGCCTCACTGTGGATAAGGTGTGTGTGTGTGTGTGTGTGTGTGTGTGTGTCCTAGGCGGTGAGGAGTTGGGACTGGGCAGTGCCCCGGGCATATGTAAACAACGTATTTGTTTCTCTAGGAAATCGGGTCTATATGCATCCGGATTCCCCCAACACGGGGGCTCACTGGATGCGTCAAGAAATCTCTTTTGGAAAATTGAAACTTACAAACAACAAAGGAGCTTCAAACAACAATGGGCAGGTCAGTGGCTCAAGCGCTCCTCTCCCTCCCTCTCTCCTTCCCTCCCTCCCTCCCTCCCTCTCTCCCTCCCCCTCCCTCTCTCCCTCCCTCTCCCTCTCCCTCTCTCGCTCTCTCTCTCCCTCTCGCTCTCTCTCACGTCCCTCGCTAACATCCAGTCCATTACTTTAAATCTGCAAGAGAAACTGGACATATGTTTCTCTGCTTCACTGAAAAGACTCTTTAAAAATTCTATTTCCACCCTCCTGTAGAGTCGCTCTTGCCCTCCCTCCCCCCCGCCCCCCCCCCGCCCGATTCCCGGGTCCCGACCTCCCCAAGTGCTGTACAGATACTTGGTGGATTTGAGAAGGAAACCCACAGGCTCTGGGGGTGTAGGAATCTTTGTTCCTCCTCGAGGGAGGCCGGGCGGATCGGGAGGCCTGAGCACCAGCAGTCGGGGTCGCTGTGCTCCGGGAGGAACCAGGGCTGCTGTCCCGCGGCCGGCCCTTGCAGCCCGGCGGGCCCGCGGTCGGGGGGCCGGGGCGGCGCGCTCCAGCCCGCCCTGCAGCCCCCCGGCCCCGCAGCCCCCTGGCCCCCTGGTCCCCGGCCCCGCAGCCCCGCAGCCTCCCCAGCCTCCCCAGCCCCGCATCCCTGCAGCCCGGCAGCCCCACATCCCCGCAGCCCCGCAGCCCCGCAGCCCCCCCCAGCCCCCCAGCCCCGCAGCCCCCCGGCCCCGGGCGCTGGCCCCGACCCGCTGACGCGCCGCCCCGCGCTGCCCTGTGTCCGCCGCGCAGATGGTGGTCCTCCAGTCCTTGCACAAGTACCAGCCCCGCCTGCACGTGGTGGAGGTGAACGAGGACGGCACGGAGGACACCAGCCAGCCCGGCCGCGTGCAGACCTTCACGTTCCCCGAGACGCAGTTCATCGCCGTCACCGCCTACCAGAACACCGACGTAAGGAGGCCCGGGCCGGGGCGCCGCGCAGGCCGAGGCTGGGCCGGGGCAGCCCCCCGGGTCCTGGGCGGTGGGAAGCGCCTCCGACTCGCCCGGGCGCGGCTCGCGCGGGCCACCTGGGAGGGACCCAGGATCTCCAAGGCCTCTTCCTTGGGAATTTTAATTTAGTTCTCAAACTAGAACAGATTTAAATCTGCTTTTTCGTTCGTTTTATTTTTTTCCCCCGAGTCCTTCTTCCCTTTAGAAAACAAGCAGATTTTCCCCTGCATTTTATTCTTGGCAAGCTGTGGCATTATCCCAAAAAAAAAAAAAAAAAAAAAGAGAGAGAGAAAAAGAAAAAGAAATTTAAAGTCTCAGAACTGATGGCTGAAATAAACAAATATATCGATTTTTGGGTGGTCAAAAGAACAGACACATTCACATATCCAAAAAGTACAATAAATCAAATTCCCAGAAGCCGTGGGATGAGTTTGTTTTGTTTTGTTTTTTCTTAGCACTTGAACCTCTTTAGCTTTTCCAAGTTCACAAAGACTTATTTTACTTCTGTTGATTTGACTACTGGGAGTGACAGTGTTGTTTTTTTTTTAACTCAAATGAAAGTATCAAATATGAAAATATGCATTTATTTTAAATTAAAGCTGATTTTAAAATGCAGCTATGAGTTCTTGTGGTTGTGAATCAGAAATGATAAACGTTTTGAAATGTGGTGAAACACTTAAAATAGGCAACATTTGAGGATACATTCAAGCGCCCCTTTTAAAGACTTTTATCCTTTTGTATCAAGCATTTTTAAAAATGTGCATTTGCACTGACTTAGAACATATGGGAGAGCTAATTGAGAGCAATCCTTTAATGTTAGGCATCATTGATTTAAACATGTTCCTCATAACTTTCATGATACGTTCTCTTTTTTCCCTTTCTATCCATTCCCTCAAATTTTTCAGGCAGGGAAACCTTGCTACTCAATGACACCGTGGACCCTAAGCCCCTGTAAAAAATGGTGCTATATTCGTAAGTGTGTAATCCACCTACATAGAAGGTAAAATCTTCTTAATCTTTTCATTTTGTCTTTTCTAGATTACACAATTGAAAATAGATCACAACCCCTTTGCAAAAGGATTTCGGGATAATTATGACACGTAAGTAATTTTGCTCGTTCCTTCTAAAATAGTTGCGGAATTGGGCTTTAGGTCAAAGGTGGATTGTTGTGTACAAGGCTTTTGGAAGCTAGAGTGTGTGCAGATAAGGCTGTTTCCAAGGTTTTTCCCTTGCCTTTTTATGGGCTCCCCTTCTTTCTGGTGACTTTCTGACTTGGTACTTTTGTGGTTTTGGTCAAAGATTTCCTCCACTTATTTTTATCTTTCTTATGAATTACAAAGTTGTTGGCGGGCCTCTGGGGCTGGCTGGCTGGGGAAGCTGCCCCGGTTCCTGGGTGCGGGAGCTGTATGTGGCGCTGCAGATGCTCAGCTCAGATTGTCTGTGTCTGAAACCGCCCGATTCTGCCGGAAAGTGCATGTGGCTCTGGCAGTTGTTACATTCTCCTTGGCATATGTGACTTTTATTTACCCATTTCCAAGTTTTGTGTAATGGCTTTTCCTGTGCAAGTTTACTATGGACTGAATAAAAATGTGCACCCACCATAGGCAAGGTCATGAGCAGAGCCGCTGTTACAGTTATTTCAGGCTTCGGGAAGGACCCAGGTGCTGTTGCTGTGTATTATTTACAAGCTTCAAAAGAAAAATATTTCCTTTTATCCTTTGCATCTAGACATGTTTTAATTAGATGTGTTGGTACCCTTTCTTCAGGCCTCCCTTACTTATCTCCGTTTCTTTCCTATCAAAATGATGTTCTCTGGGGGCAACAGGAGATATAAACTTTGTGTTTTCTGGGCTTGTTCTAGCATTCTTGCTCAGAGTTCATATATAGTGCCCAAAAGTTCAGATGGTGCTATATAGCAAAATCTAAATCTGGATTGTAGGGATTCCCCTTCCCCCCCCTACTTTTTCTCTGACCCTGAAACGGAAGGGTATATAGTTTTTAACTTCATGGCTTGCATTAAGTGTGTGGGATACAGCTACAAAGTTGAAGTTGTCTTTGACCAGAAATAGATCAAATTTGTGGAGAATTAGACAAGTGGCTGCTTCTATTCCATCTCCAGGTAGATAACAAACTTCCCTCCTGATATTTTTATAACAAATTGAAAAGAGAGTCATTGATATTTCTGCCTATCACCGTCATGTGCCTCCCTTAAAAGTAGTTTTGAGGAAGCAAGCCTCATCAAGAAGATTACCCAGAATAAAACCTCAGCTATTCTAGTCTTCACAATCTAAAAATGTGGACCCGGCACTGTGGAAAGTGTGTGGCCCAGGAGACCAGAGATACTGGTCTCTGTACGAGGGGGTCTTGTAGGTTTTGAGCTTTTAATTCTGTTGCGAACATCTGTTCCAAAGCATTTTATTTTGCACAAATCAATCCGGTGATCCCAAGTGTGTTGGGACCTGGATGGGCATCTAAACTGTACCTTTGGCAGGCTGCTTTTTTCTTCTTAAAATATTGTAGTGGTAAACAGAGAAGATATTTGCACCTTGCTGGCTATGTTCCCTTCCTGCCTCCCTCTACTAATTTGAAGCTAGAATTGACTTTCAGGAGGGAGACTTTGTGTAGTAAGCAGAATGGACCTGAGCAACAGCATTACCCTCACCTGCCTTCCCCTGGATGGCTGCTGTAGGAAAAGCCACTTCTTTTTGGTTCTTAAACTGTATTTTCCATAAAAGCTTCTTTATCTATACAGATGAAGGCCTTAGTTTTTAGGGGTTAGGGGAGAGCAGAATGGCTCATGCCACCCGCACTTCCCCCCTTTTATGCTGACTCTTTGGGCATGGCTCAAACGTGGAGAAACAGAGCAATAAGAAAGAGTTCAGGGGGACCAGAGGGGATGCTTGGCCACTCACCAGGGAATCTCCTCCCCACAGGATTAAGGTCTGACAAGACTGAGGCTCTCTCTCAGAACAGTGTGTTGATTAAAGATTAAAACATTTATGTGTGAGCTAAATAAAAAGGGAGGCATGTGTCTATGTGTAGGAGAAAACACTTCTACCAATCTCTGGTTCTCTCTCAATTCTAATGGGATTTTCCAGGCCCAGGGCCTAGAGTTCATCTTTATTTCACCTAAGGTGATTCCCAGTAACCCAATTACTGTCTGTGGGCAAGTTATCTAACTTCTCTTTTCCTCAGTTTTCTCATCTGTAAGGTGGGAAAATAATGCTGCATAACCGGGAGGACTGTTGTGATGGTTTACTAAATTACTATGTGTGCAGTGGTAGACAACAGTGCCTGGCACGGAGTCAAGTTGTATAAGGGTTGACGATTCCTGGTGGGAGATTGCTTGGAGGAGGTGGTTGATGATAAGAGTTTGGCCCAAGAGACGGGTTTCGGTGTCTTTTTGTTTTCTTTTCTGGCCTGTGTTTTAGAAATCTAAATAAGAAGATTTTACTTTGTCATTTATTTATTTATTTATTTATTTACCAGTAATGGTTCACAAGCCAGGAAAAGGTCAGAGTAAAGAATACTTTTTTTCTTGGAGCACTTGGCTGGCTCCGTCAGTAAAGCCTGCGACTCTCTTGATCTCGGGGGCGACTCTTGATCTCGTGTGTCAGTTCAAGCCCCACGTTGGGGACGGAGCTTACTTTACACACACACACACACACACACACACACACACACAGCAGCATGCCTTTTCTCTGTAAAAGAATTTTGTTGATGGACGACTTTGCTTCCAAGTCGTCACTCTGGTTAGCTACTGGTGGAGGTGGTGGTTAAAGGATGTCGCGGGGGAACGATGGCCAGTAGGTACGGTGGAGGCTTCCAGCCGCACCCTCGAGGGTCAGGCGGCCGGGGAAGGCCCGTCTCTGAGGGTCACTCCGCCGACCGCCCGCGTGCGTGTCGGTCGCGAGCCGGGGGTCCCGCTTAGGGGCGTCGCGCGGCCCCGCTCCCCGCGAGCAGCTCCGTCCGGGCGAGGGAGGCCTGCGGTCGCCCAGGCCCCCGGGTCCCCGGGTCCCCGAGCGGCCTTCCCCGCGGCCTGCGTCCCGCCGGCCCGAGCGCCCGGCCCTGTGCCCCCGAGCCCGGGCGGGCCTCGGCTGCGCAGCGCGGGGCCGGGGGCGGGGGCGGCGGCGGGGCCGGGGGCGGGGGCGGCCCCCCGCGCGGCCCCCAGGGGACCGACCCCTCCGCCACCCCTCGGTTCTCTCTCTGTCTCCTTCCCTCGCAGGATCTACACCGGCTGCGACATGGACCGCCTGACCCCCTCGCCCAACGACTCCCCGCGCTCGCAGATCGTGCCCGGGGCCCGTTACGCTATGGCCGGCTCTTTCCTGCAGGACCAGTTCGTGAGCAACTACGCCAAGGCGCGCTTCCACCCGGGCGCGGGCGCGGGCCCCGGGCCGGGCACGGACCGCAGCGTGCCGCACACCAACGGGCTGCTGTCGCCGCAGCAGGCCGAGGACCCGGGCGCGCCGTCGCCGCAGCGCTGGTTCGTGACCCCCGCCAACAACCGGCTGGACTTCGCCGCCTCGGCCTACGACACGGCCACGGACTTCGCGGGCAACGCGGCCACGCTGCTGTCCTACGCGGCGGCCGGCGTGAAGGCGCTGCCGCTGCAGGCTGCGGGCTGCACGGGGCGCCCGCTCGGCTACTACGCCGACCCGTCGGGCTGGGGCGCGCGCAGCCCCCCGCAGTACTGCGGCGCCAAGTCGGGCTCCGTGCTGCCCTGCTGGCCCAACAGCGCCGCGGCCGCCGCGCGCATGGCGGGCGCCAACCCCTACCTGGGCGAGGAGGCCGAGGGCCTGGCGGCCGAGCGCTCGCCGCTCCCGCCCGGCGCCGCCGAGGACGCCAAGCCCAAGGACCTGTCCGACTCCAGCTGGATCGAGACGCCCTCCTCCATCAAGTCCATCGACTCGAGCGACTCGGGGATTTACGAGCAGGCCAAGCGGCGGCGGATCTCGCCGGCCGACACGCCGGTGTCCGAGAGCTCGTCGCCGCTCAAGAGCGAGGTGCTGGCCCAGCGGGACTGCGAGAAGAACTGCGCCAAGGACCTGGGCGGCTACTACGGCTTCTACTCGCACAGCTAGGCCGCCCCGCGCCCGCCCCCCGCCCGCGCCCGCGCCCCGCGCCCCGCGCCCCGCGCCCCGCGCCCGCCCCCCGCGCCCCGCGCCCCGCGCCCCGCGCGCGGCCCCGCGCCCTCCTCCCCGCCGCCCGCCTCGCGCCCCTCGCGCCCCTCGCGCACCGGCTGCAGCGAAGAAGCACAGGTCTCCGAGTGCGACTTTGACCTTTCTTTGGTTCTGGGTTTGGTTTTGTTTTCTGGTTTTCTGTTTTTGTTGGTTTTCGCACAGCAGTGTCTGCAGTTCGCACACCGGCCTTCCACTTGGCTGTTAGACCTTCTTTGGGTTCTCCTCCTTGCGCCCCTTCCGTGGAGTCACGCTCCCATCGAGCCGCCTCCTCCTCCCTCTCGCCTTTTTCTCACCCTCTCCTTCTCTCTCTCTCTCGTAATGAAACTCTTCACCCCTAGGAGACCTGGGCAGTCCTGTCAGGCAGCAGCGATTCCGACCCTCCAAGTCTCGGCCTCCCCATTACCCGTAGGATGTTGACTCTAGAACCTGGACCCACCCAGCGCGTCCTTTCTAGTCCCCGAGTGGATGGATGGATGGATGGATGGATGGTAGGGATGTTAATAATTTTAGTGGAACAAAGCCTGTGAAATGACTGTATATAGTGTTAATTTACTGTAACGAATGGCTAGTTTTTATTTTCATCGTCAAGGCACAAAACCAGTTCACGCTTCACCTCTCCATTCTCTTCCTTTCTTTGCCATCTTCTCCACCAAACCCCCTCCACTTAAAAAAAAAAAAAAAAACTACCTTGTGAGATAATTAACAATATCCTAAGAGGCTCTGGAAACGTGAAATACTTGATAGATAATGATGGGTTTCTCACTTCTCCTCAATCCGTTGCATGAAATAATTGCTCTGTGCCCTAATGCACACAAATAGCTAAGGAGAATCCGACCAAACACCTGTAAACGATAGGTGTCTGCTCCCAGGAAGTCCATTAAGTGGCATGATGCCTGCAAAGCAAAGTTAACTGGAGTTGTATGTCCCCCACCCCCCCCACCCCCGCCCTCCACCCCCACCCCCGACCCCTACACCCCCAATAGAATAGCTCGACATCAGCAATATTATTTTGCCTTATTTGTTTTTCCCCAAAGTGCCAAATCCATTACTGGTCTGTGCAGGTGCCAAATATGCTGACAAACTGTTTCTGAATATCTTTTCAGTCCCCCCTCCACCTTTATATGCTGTAAATCTTTGTAATGAATATTCTACTAATGATATAGATGACTGAATTGTTGGTAACTATAGTGTAGTCTAGTGAAGATAAATTGTGTGAGTTGTATATTTTACTGCATTTTAGTTTTGAAAATGATTTCCCTGCCACCTAGAAACAGCTGAAATTTGACTTCCTTGGGAAAACACTTAGCATTAATGCAAGTAAGACTGGTTTTTCCGCCCCCCCGCCCTAAGTCTTGTTATATTTGATAAGGAGCATTAATCCCCCTGGAAATAGATTAGTAGGATTTCTAATGTTGTGTAGCAAACCTATACTTTTTTTTTTGTATTTTAAAATTAATGTGAAATATGCATCATACACAATATTCAATCTAGATTCCAGTCCATGGGGGGATTTTTCCTAATAGGAATTCAGGGTCTAAACGTGTGTATATTTTGGCTCTTCTGTAAATCTAATGTTGTGATTTTTATATTTGTTTCGTTTTGTCTGTGAACTGAATAATTTATACAAGTACACACTCCATTGAGAAACGTTTTGTTTTTTGCTCGTTTGTATCGTCTGTGTATAACAAGTAAATAAATCTGGTAAAACGCTATGGTGTTTGAAAGCAGTTTACAGTTTGAAAATACTTTATTATAGGTGATTACTTTTAAGGGTTAAGGAAGAATAGCCCGTCCCCACTCGAATATGGGGCAGTCTGTTTAATGGGAATCTGCCTCCCATTTCCCACCTAATTTTGTTTCCTAGCACTACCAGTAATTTTATTTATAAGTAACGTAGTTCCCTATGAGTCAAGTTTCATTTTGTTGCACTTACTATTATCATTATTATTATTATTTTTTTTTTTCAGGAAAATGTAGGCACTTCCTCATCGTAGCTCTCTGATTTTCTCTGAAGTAGGAAATAATGTGAGCAGGAAAAGGAGGGACTTAAATAAGGAGTTGAGAATTTCTTTCCATTTCACAGGCGGGGAGGCCTTGGGCAAGAGTAGGGTGTAGTGGAAATGAACGTGGCGGTAGGCCTTGCCCGCAGCTTTAGGCAGATGTCGAGAATCCGGGTCCTCTCCTAGGAGGCCTTGGCGAGGAGCGGCGAATCGGTAAATGCAAACACAGAATGGCCTACACTTCCGGAGTGGATGGTTTCTGGGGGATCGGGCGGGGTTGCGCGGGGCTGCGGCCTCCTAGAGCAACCTCCGTCCGAACGGTCGGCATCTAGGCCCCGAGCTGAGAACTTGCCTTGGGCGCTGCGTGGGGCTGGGGCAGCACCGCGTCTCTTCTGCGGTGGGATCCCGAGCGCCCCTGCCCCGGCCGGCCTGAGGCCCACCCCTGCAGAGCAAGTGCCGAAATGTGGGCACCGCAGCCCGAGGGGGCGCGGGGAGGGGGCGCCGCGTCGTGGTCGAGGAGCCCGCGGAGCTCTGCCCTCGTCTCGGGGAAGCGAGTTTTGTACTTTGGTCTCCGGAGAGAGGCGTCCAGGGAAGAGGCGGAGGACGGTGCGACACCCTTGCCCGGTCTGGGTCCCTTTCAGGTTCCGGGACTAAGCGTAGCAGCACCTCGAGACTGTCCCGCGACCCCTTTGCCATCCGACGGGCGCAGAGAGGCCTCCGAGGCCCGAGGAGCAGGAAAACGAAGAGTGGGGGGGACCGGACCGGACGCCTTGCTGTCCCTGGGCCACGTCGCCGCTAGACGGCGTCCCGCGGAGCTCGGCGGCCGCGCGGGGAGGCGAGGGCTGGCTTTCCTTTGTGTCTCTCCGGCCCCTCGCACCCCAAGAGCCCAAGAGCCGACCGCGGGACGGAGAGCGCAGGCAGGGCGGCTGCGTAGACCCGGGAGCTGAGCGCCCCCGCGGCCCCCCCCCGCGGCAGGGGCGCACGTGCCGCCCCGAGGGCGCGGGGGTCGCGGCCTTGCTCTGCCCTCGGGGCCCAGCGGGGCGAGCCGGGGCGGCCGTCGGGCGGGGGCGGGGGCGGGGCCGGGGCGGGCCGCGCGGGGACCTGGTGCTGCAGCCGCGTCCTGCAGCCCCGCGCGCCGGCCTCCCCCGCGGGGCCCCGCCGCCCGCCGCCCGCCGCCCGCCGCCCGCCGCGCTCTCCAGGGAAGCGGCCCGGGCCCCGTGCACCTCGCGTGGCCCCTTCGCTCCGCGAGGGCAGGGCCCGGGCGGGCACGCGAGCCGCCCCGCCACCTGCACGTGGCCTCGGGTTTCTCGAGTGCGTGTGGCTTCAGCGGTGTGTCTTCTCGAGGAGAACGGGACGGAGAACGGGGCGCGAGCGGCGAGGCCTCCCGCCATCTTGGCGCCCCCGCCCCCGCCCCCGAGCGGCCCCAGCTGCGGGCCCGGGGCGCTGACCTCCGCGCGCTGCACAGAGGCGGACCCGGGGCCCTCCCGGAGCCCAGGCGGCCCGCCCGCGAGCTCGGGGTGGGTGCAGCCGGCCCCCGACCGCCCTCCGCCGCAGCCGCCGGCACGGCCCCGCCGACGCCCCCGCGAGGCCTCGGCCCGTAGGCCTCGCAGCAGCCCCTGAGCAGTTGCCTTCCAAAGCCCGGTGGTTTCTGTCTCCCCGATACTGGCATCACCGGAGCCCTTGGGACGTGGTAATTCGGGGTCTGTAGAGAACTTTCTGAACCCTCTTAGCTCCTGCCCTTACATCTTCTTGTAAATCCTACAGCTGAGACTCTTTGACCCACCATTTGGGTGACGATCCGGATCTCTCTCTTAGCACCGAAGCTTTCAGGCCTGTTTTCGTTTCTGTTGAAGGGACAAAAGCCTTGTTGCCCAGAGGCCATTTACATTCCTGGAGAACCCAAAATGCTCTATAGCAATATTGGGGCAACGTGTTTATGTTCGTAATTGATTTCATAAAATGTTCGGCCTGTACTCAGGTGCAGCGCCTCTCTTGTGTATATTAGTTATTTTATCATTAGGCATTTTACCCCCCGGGCATAGGAAAAAAGTAGAACTCCTGATCCTGTGTGAAAACAATCTAGATTCCCCAAAGGAAAAGCAACTATTATTTAAACTTACTTAGGAAGAAGTCAGCATCTTTCCTTTTTTTTTTTTTTTTTTTTTTTTTTAGATTTTATTTTTAAGCAGCTTCTACACCCATGGTGGAGCTCAATCTTAGAAGCCAGAGATTTAAGAGTTGCATACTCCATGGAGCCATAAGCCAGCCAGCCAGTGGCCCCAGAAATCAGCCTCTTTAAAGACCGGAGATGAGCATTCAATTTAAAAAACATTGAATTTACTCTGGTATGTAAGCTAATTGGCTAATTTTAATGTTTGAAAGAATGAATTTTTAGTGCAGTGTCAGTAACATCTGGCTTTTAAAGAAAGGTCAGCTGGGGAAAAAAAAAGGTCAGCTGAGACTTTTTAAGCAAGTTGAGTCTATACGATTTATTGAAGTTACAATCTGAGTGCAAGATTTACATTTGGACAATCAGATTTTCTCTTGCCAGAACAACAAGATAAGACAAACCAGGCAAGATTTCAGGCATCGCATTATACTTGTTTTAATTCAGTTGCCTTGAGATTTGTGGGCCTTCCTGGTTCCTGTCTTCAGCTTGTAAGTTAGGTTGCAACATATTTAAAAATATATTCACTTGAAAGAAAACCCCACTGCTTTCACAATAAAGTAAACTTGATGGTGTATAAGTCACTGGTCTCATCTGAGCTGATTATATCCGCCTTGCATGTATTTTACACCCACAGTATGGTTTGCAGCGGTGTTCAAGGCATGGCGTGAAAAATTTGATTTGAATAGTTCCATTAAAGCAATGAAAAAGAAAAAAACATGGCTTAATAGACCTTCTAGTGATAGCTCCCCCTCTTACTATGCTAACTCTGAAATAAATATGTAATCTAGTGTTAGGAACATGGCATTTAGAAGACCCTTGCTGGTATTATTTAATTTAATAAACATACTAACTGTGACATTATTAATGCAATGAAGCTTGTACCACAAGCTGATTCTTTCAGGTTGTTTGACCTATTAGATTCCTTAAAACGTGTCCTGTGATTTATAACTTGAATTTTATATTTAAATTATTTTGGATTTCAACTCTTTAAAAATATCTGCATGATAGCACTCATTTTATATACAAAGCATTTATACATGGGTATCTTGGCATATCTTTTATGAGGAGGGAGAGGGAATTTAGGAGGGCAGAGCATCTCTAGGGATGTGCCTCTGGTCATTTTAGCCAATACAGTTATTTTGTTCCAGTACTAGCAAGAAAAGGAAAAGATTGTAAGATTAAGTTTGGGGGCAAGGGTTATACTGATTTTGTATATACTGGTTATACGTATGTTTTATCGTGTATATATATATATCGTATATCATATATATATGATATACGATCACACTAGTTTTTAAGAAATGGCAAATTAATTAAACTTTCTGGTTGAAAAATAAATCTTGCTTGTATTAGGTTTAGTGCTTATATTAGATTTATTTAGGTTTCAGTTTAGTACACATCTTCACGTTAGCAAAAGTGTATTGTATGGGGAAAAAGCCTTTTTTCATTACAATCTTATTTCAGGTTCCTAAAAAAGAAAAAGTCAACAGTGTTGTTCTCGAACCACAGGATCTTCCTAGCTCACATTTCAACTTTCAAGATGTATTTGTCTTTTATTTTGTCATTCCTAGTATGAAAGGGAAGGCATTTTTCAATCTTAGGATAATTCAGAAGCAATTTTTTGGTTCTCAGTTAATTCAGTTTCATCTTAAAAGTTCAAATTTAGCAAAGCACATGTTCCCTTGTTCATGCCAAGTGTGATAAAAACTAGTCGAAAAATAAAACCATTGCAAACAAGTAGAGCACTGCACTTCACTGCATACTATACAGGCCACATCATTTCTAGGTCTGATGTCACTGCCTGCTGGGCTGCCATTTGTGGGCACAAGTAAGGCTGCCTTTGAAAGTTGATAGAAGGCACGACCATCTCAGATACGTGTGCTGTAATTGTGTGTGTGTTTGAAATATGCTCTCTGACTAGTGATAGGCACTCAAACATTTGCTCTCTTCTGTCAACAAAAGGTTATTCTGTTGAGTCCCAGAGAAGCTTTTCTCCCTCCTGCATCAGGAGGTAGTTTCTTTGTAAATAAAACATGAAACAGCAAAGCCATCTCTCCCCTTTTGTAATATCCTCAAATTATAGACTACTTTGTGGAATTATAACTTTCTTTCTAGTTTCATCTTTGTATTTACAAGATTAAGCTATCACATTTATATTTTTAAACTTTAACATCCTTAGACTTCAGTTAATAAAACATACATCCATGTTATGTAGATTCACTTTAGGCCATCTGCAATCAACGGTGACATTTTATGAGAACTTTCCAGTTATCATAGTGATTTCTGTTTTGAATGGCCTGCTCAAGTGGAACTTTACTAAAGGCCAAACCGTTATTTCCAATTAAAAAGGTTTCCAAGGTGGTTAGTACTTTTATAATCTGATGTATTTTTTAATTAAACATTTATAATTTTGGATATAACTTTACCAAATAATAGCAATGTTTACTACTCAGCACCTTCCTTTGAAAGGCTATGAGGACTTACTCCTTCCACAGTTTACTTACCATTGAATGCTATATATTTTGTTCAAATAAAATCTTTTTTTATACCTCTGTCTTAATTTGCTATATATATTTTTAAAAAACTGACTGCTTTCTGAATAATCCTTAGAGCTCACTCACCTTTGGGATTCACTCTCTTAATTTATGCTCACATTCTGCTTTGTTCCTGTGGAGAAAGTCAAAGAAACATACTGACTTCCTCCTCAACAAATTTGTTCTTTCCTCCTCCAACTCGGCTGTCTTTCTGACACTCATTTTGCCCTTGTTGACTCTCTTGCCAACAACTTTTTTTTAACCTCCTCTTTTTTTTTTTGTTTTTCTCACGCTACCACACTGAACCTGAATCTTTATAAAATCTATGCCTGATTCATCAGTTTGTTTATTTCGGGTCAGAATTTTTATGCTTTCCCCAAAAGCAATAGTACAGTTTTCAGGACAAACATCAGATACAATGTCTTCTTTTAGCCTCTCCCACATTGTCTTTTGGGTCTTTGCTTCCCTCCCCCCATATACTTCTATAATCACTTCATCTCTCAATATTTTCTATTATCTTTTTTCTTTGTATTTGTGAAAGGACAACTTAATATTTTTGACTCTTACTGGTGTTTCTGTTTTCCTCTTTACCCTCAACATTTTTAGCTCTGTGAGGCACTCATTCCATTTACCCCTGCTCTCTTTTGTACTTAGAACCCATCTTTCAATGCTTTCTTTGATCCTTTTCAGTTCAGCTTCCTCATTTGCACAGACATTAAAATCATTCTTATTACATTTGTCAGTGTGCTCTTGACTGAGTGTAATGGCCTTATTACAAGCTGATCTTCATGCTCTTAGCTATTTAAAATCATAATTAGTCCTTGGGGTGATTCAGAATAACTGCTTCTGCAACTCCTTCACCTACTCTTCCTTCTTCCCGCTTTTCATGGCTCTTT